>NC_140956.1:32233169-32975669 GCF_014529385.1 Adiantum capillus-veneris | reverse complement strand
CAAACCCCTACATCCGATACAGTGGAATCGCATCGGGCCGAGGGTGTCATATCAGCAGAAGATCAAAGAGTCGAGGATGAGGAAAGGACAAATGAGCATATGGAAGCTGCTAAGGTTCAACCGGAGGAGACAATGAAAGAGCCAAGTCAGCCTGTGGAACAGCCAAAAGAGCCTATGGCTGAAACCGAAGATGAGGAAAGCAGGCCAATAGATGAGCAAAAGGCTATGGATGAGGAAAGCAGGCCTAGGGATGAGCAAAATGATATGGATCAGGGAAGGATGTATGAGGCAAGCCGATCAACCTTGAATCAGGCAGAAAGGGCCATGGGGGAGACCCCTGATGAAGATTTGAATGATGACTATGAAGATAAAGCGGAGGAGAGCAACAACGACATGAACACTACAGAGACCCAGTATGGACCCTTGCTACCTGTAGATACGGTTGTTCCGGTAATGTCTATTCAAGTATGGCAAAATATGTTCAGCTTCTAACTACTTATATGTACTTGTCAACTTTTACAGAGGTTGATTATCTTGGACGTCAATGGATTGCTGCTGATGCGGGTGCCTCTCGGTGACAGAGGACCCTTTGAGGATTTGCAAACTTTTCGGATGGGAACTTGTCGAGTCGTGGTTCGTCCAGGAACGAAGGAGTTTATTGAGTTTCTTCTTCCGCGCTTCAGAGTTGGCATATGGTCTTCAATGCAAAGGCAAAACTTATCGCCACTAGTTGCAATAGTTTGCAGTGTATGCCAAGCTCACACGTCAGATTTTGCCTTTTTGTATGATCAAAGAAAATGCGTTACTGTTGAGGGCCACTACCACCCTAAAAAACCAGGATTACCTCTTTTGTACAAACCGTTTAGCCAAATCGGTGTACCCTTTGATGCAACTAATACACTACTAATTGATGATACTCCCGAAAAGGGAGAACTAAATCCGCCGGGAACAACTATCTCACCACCTTCTTTCGAAGGGCATTCCTTCGATTTTTACCTTGAAGACATTCTGATTCCATACTTACAGAAATTGTATCTCAGTCCATTGTTCACGGACGAGTTTGTACTTTCTAATGAATTAAGATGATTCTTCTATCTGTCTTTGTCTTGTCTAACATATATATATATATATATATAATATATAGACAGAGAGAGAGAGAGAGAGAGAGAGAGAGAGAGAGAGAGAGAGAGAGATTTGACGTGGTAAAGAAATGTATTTCAAGCACACTTTTTCACAGGGCACAATTGAAAAATGAGTTCAATAAACTTCATGTCTTGAAAGTCATTTGTATACACTTGGGTTTACAAGAATATCTGTTACATTGACACTACTTCAACCCGACCATCCAACTCTTTGCACAAAATATCTTTTTCTCTTCGCCGCATCACCTTATGGCCAGCTAAGAAAAAGGAAAAATCTGATAGTTCCTTGTCCATTGACTCTTCAATGATGTCATTTCGCAAATGCTGAAGACTGCATAGCTCCCTTATTGTAACCACCAATAGTAGGCCATTCTCTTTATCAATCACTTCCACATCCACAGTAGGATTATCTTCCAAACCTGCAGAAACTTGGTCCATAGGAATGTACTTACCGTTTAGCATTTGTGATCGCATATACCAAAATGAGAGTAATAGTGATTGGCTTGCAATCATGTACTTGACAACTAGAGTATCAAGCGCGACCTCGCACCGTAAACCAATCTCTTCCTTTGCATACCATCCTTTGTCAAGAAGTTTGTCACAGGATGACTGCTGAAATGACTTGCACATGAACATAGTTTTTGTAACTCTGATGTTGTAGCTATGAAACAGCTCTATGAAGAGTGCAACAGGACAAAAGTTTGCAATTCGAACCAGTTTGGTAGGAATAGAGCTACGTAGAGACCTTTGTATATCCTTGTAGAGCTTTCTTCGCATTGCCTCCACCATTGTTTCCTCGGGAACTGGCCAGTCCACAGTGTTCCAATCGGTCGGTAGAGGCAGTTTCACCAACATGCCATTCTTATTGCCTGAGCTGAGTTGGTAAAAGTGGTCATAAAAAAAGATTCCCTCATCAGCCAATCTTTTGCTGCTCCTCTCTGAATACTGTAGAGAACCAATATGGGCATGTACAACATGGAAGAGGCCTATTATGCACTCCACAGGCTCCCATTGCTTATAAGAAGAGGGATAAACATCTGCAATATATATAAGAAGAGTTAAACTAAGAGTATCAATAAGTACAAATGACAAATCTAATGTAATTGAGTTGTGAAGAGTAGAGACATTACTCATAACAAGCGGGAGAAACATTGCAAAATATATAAGAAAAGTTATAATGAGAGTATCAGTAAGTTCACATGTCAAGAGTACTTACAATTGCAACATGGTTGATGTATATTTGATACATTTCCACCGTTTGCTATCACCTCTGGATGGGTAAACACATGCTGAACAAGAACTTCCTTTACAGATCTTTTGCCGATCTCAACTTTGAAATCCAACACCCTGGCCTTCCATGCTGAGCGGTAAACGTTGATACCACTAAACCTCTCGGGTCTCTTGGTTGCATGAGGACCCATGAACCTTTGTTTATCCTTTGTCCAACCCATTGGTTGTCTGCACTTATTGAAGCTGGTATTGTAATTGAGGATATGCTACTACTTGGCCTTCTAGGCAAAGTGCCGTTGTTGTTTGTTGGTGTGAGAGACAGTAAACACCTTGAGGCTCTTGGGCGAGAAGACGTGGATGCCATAACTCTCAGAGAAAAGCTTTAGTGGAGGGAGATTCACTTTGAAAGCATTCTAATGGAGGGAAAGTGTTTTAAAATTCCAATATCTTGTGCGGGCTTAATGGTCACCCTCCAGTACGTTAATGACCATGAGAGAATATCAGAAGTGGGACCACACGCAAGCACCTAAAAGCTCGGTAAAAGTAAGGAAATTACTATGCTACAATCCTAGTTTCGTGAAAGTTTTATGCTATTTTCCTATTTTTTGAGTCTTTCCAGGTACTTTTCTACGTAGTAGCCTTCATGCTCATTGGACGCGCTCTATTTTTCTCTCTCTTCATATGGCCCTCCAAATGACCTCCAAAATTTTCTAATGAAACCTCCCAAGCTTTGGTGATTGGGATCTACTACTAGAAACCCTACAATCAACTACAAACTTGTTAATCATTACTAGAACACCCACACACTGGTAGAAACTAAAAACAAGTCTAGCACTACTAGAAAAAACTCAGCCAAACAGGAAACCATGAGTTTTGTAGTCATGCAAACTAGACGAGCTGACATTTCTAGAAACTTGACATGCTAGAAGCTGGTTATGCAAACCATTGTAGCTCTGCTAGAAACTATAGGATAATTCAGAAGCCAAATAGTCATTGCTAGAAAACACTGCTACAATGTTACAAACTAGAAAAGGTTTCCTACAAACAAATTTTCTAGTGCCACAAACTATCCCATCATTGCTATAAACCATTAAAAATACTTTTGACTGGTCAAGCATTGCATAAAACTAGAGTTGTAGTGATACAAACCAATCAAATTGGAAGAAAATTGGTGTACAGTTATAGTACTAAGAACTAATCTTGCACATATAAAAACCGTGAACAATGTTAGAAAGAAGTTGAGCCATGCTATGTATAATTAAGTAGGGTATGAAAGCACCACATCAATAGATCATCACCATAGTGGTGTGCAAGCTAGGAAGAAATATTAATCTTCCAAATCTATGGTATGTCCAATAGATGAGTAGGATGTTTAACATAAGTGTTTCTTCATACGCGCTTATGGAAAAAAACTTTTTTGCATGGAGAGACCCTTGTTTCAGTAGTCCAAAAGTAAAAAACAATGTCTTTCACTTCATGGGTAAGGGTGCTCCTACACTGCTGTCTTCCACATGTTGCCAATGGTTCTAGCCTCATGAGATGTTCAACTGAGTAGAAATTCCACTTGTGAACTCCCAAAACTCTAGAAGCTCTTGCAATGTTTAGCTCCTTTGATTCAGAAGACCCATTTTTGTCCACTAGCACCATCATAGCTAATCGTTTCAAGAACATCTCAGGATCTTGGTTGCTTCACAAATGTGAGGGTGTTTCAAATATTTGAGACAAGTGTTGCTTGAACAGCTTGCACCTCCCTTGAATCTATAACGTCCTTCAAAGATGAATGTAGGAGGAGTTGATCAAACACTTCTTTTCTGATTGTTGAGTTTAGGTCCCTTGTGCACGTATCAAAACAATGCGCCACTTCATTGCGGATCTTGTGTCTTTTTTTCTCACTGATATCATTGTTTTCTATAGAACAAAGTGGTTCATTTAGTTTGGCCCGCTCTCATCATTTTTGTTTATGCTTAGCCTCGTATTGCCTAATGATGTTCCTTGTTTTATCTTTGCGTGAGTAGCATGGCAGTTCTTGTGATGTCTCTACACAAGATACTTCATATTGCATTGTACCAGCTGTGCACACACTTCCAAATGGCTGGCAACTATGCAGACACTTTTAGATGGTTGGAAAAAGCTTCTTCCACACTAGCTTCAAGCTATGCAAACACTTGCAAATGGTTAGTAGCAGCTTCTTCAGCACCTGCCTCCAGCCATGCACACACTTGTAGATGAAGAGAAGCATCTTTTTCAACACCTGCCTCTAGCAAAATGAAGCTTTACCAAAACTGAAGGAGAAGGATTTATGTTCAAGCTTGACTATCTTGATGCCCTATCTCTAGCGAAACAGAGAAGAGAGCCCTTACACACACACACACACACACACACACACACACACACACACACACACACACACACACACACACACACACACACACACACACACACACACACACACACACACACACATGGAGAGGGAGACAAGTTGCTAATCTATGGGCTCTAATCATTTTGCAGTTCACTACCACGTTCCTGGGTCATTACACACTCATAAATATTTTTAACCCATTTTTAAAAAAAGAAAATGGTCTCCCAACAAATGTAGTTTTTTAGTGCTAGAAACCTATGTCTGGGATAATGCTTTTTAGTCCACCCTACCATGCATCCACCCTTATGCTTTGAATTGAAAATGTAAGAATTTAAAGTGTTGATACATGTATATTTGTTAAGCTTTCTCCTCGTTTTTATGGTCCATTCAAAATTTTTGTTGTGATAAATGATGTTTCTTTTTTCTTAGAATTAACTTCACACTGGCACATTCACAATGCATTTCACATTATTTTATTACAACCCTTTCAAGCACCCCTGCTTGCACATCATATGTATGAGGAACCACCACCTACACTTGTACATCAAGAAGAACAAATCATCCTTGACCGAATAGTTGATCGTGAGACCACCACTACATGCATTGTAGGGTCTAAGCATGTATTGGTGGTACCACTATTTCACTTTTTGGGGTACCACCAAGAGACTACTTTGGAAAGGAATTTGTGATAAATTCAAAAAAGAAAAGGGGAATTTTAAAATGTTAATGGCCTTATAGTTGGAAGGGGCCTTGATATTTGTTGGAAGGGGCGGCTCATTCATCATTTCAAGGTATGTGTGATGTGACTTGTCATAGGATGATGTCGACGTCAACTTTTGACAGATTCTTCCCACGTGCCAGGTGATCTCCCTGAGCTTTGAAACAAATGCTCATCTCATTCACTCTAGCCTCTGTTCTGTCCGACTGAGAAGGTAAACCCTGCTGCCATTTGAACTGCTGAGGTTTGGAGACATCTCATTCACTCTCGCCTCTGCTGTGCCGGCCTGAGAAGGTTAACCCTAGTGCTGTTTTAAACTGTTGAGGTTTCTATGTCTGCATGTTCCATTTTTTGTACCTTTTGAAGTGAAGCTTTGCATGCATCATGAATACTGTAGCACTTGGAGCTATATGCATGCATTAGTATTTCTCATCATGCTCATAAGACATGCATATTTTTCGCAAACAGAGGCCACCAGTCGTGCTCATAAACAGTTTTGAACTGCTGAGGCTTACATGTGTGCATGTCCCGTTTTGCTTGTCTGCTTTACCAAAGTCAAGCTTTGCATGCATCATACTGTAGCACTTGAAGTTGTAGGCATTAGTCTTTCTCTGCGTGCTCATAAGCTCATCCTCTTTATTGTACAATAAAGCTATAGGCTGGCAGATGAAGTCACCTGCACGTGGTTTACCAGAGCACAAGACCGGGAAGGGCACAATGTCTGAACCTGAACTTCAAGATCAAACCCCTCCAACTAATGAGCTCACGATGCAAAGCAGTCGATCAAAAGTGGAGGTAAAGGCTATGCCTGGCACTCTGGAATGTGCTACATCGAACTCGAAGCTGTCAACAAAGTCATCAGAAGGTATGTATGTGTATGTTTTGCATTGTTTTTTACATTGCTTCAATGTTTGCAAAGTTGGACTTTCAACAAGCTCTATTTTTTGGTGCTTGCAACATTGGAGTACCTGCGGCTATCAAGATTTTTCTTCTCGGCTGAGGAACTGCATGAAAAGTACGGGATCAGCCTAGAGGGGAAGCTACCTAAAGAGCTCACAAATAAAGATATCCCCGATGAGGAGTGGCTGAGTGTCTTCAATTGCCTGCACAAGAAAAGCACAAAGCTATTTCTCAACCATGTGAGGGAGGAGTTCGTTGACGAGTGCCGGCTTTTGTACCAGAAGTTATATCAAGCAACCCCATCCAATGATGAGCTGCTAGCAAAATTTGCACGGGGTTTCGTGTATGAGAGGTGTCTAGTAGCAGTGAGTGATCCGACTCGACATTGGATTGCATGGGCAAGGTTTGGTGGCAGTGTCCTTGAAAACTGCAAGATGAAAAAAGGGGGTTTGGAGTGGAAGATCAACAAGTTCCGCACCGATTATGGCTTGATAGGTCTCATTCAAATAGAAGAATCTATCTGTGATGGTGCCTTGTCATCAATACCGACAATGTCGGCAAGTAAGCTACAACCATTTCAGGAAGTAGAGACGTCATTGTATATTCAACTTGTGCTTAGCATGGTGGAGGGACTTAGTGGCCAGGAGAATGAGCAAAAAAGGCTGCTGGGCGAGGTGAAAGTGTAGCTGCAGGAAAAGAGGGACCTGTGGCTTAGAAATGAGGGGCATTTTTCTACTTGCAGTGACTTCTACAGGGAATTGGACCAACTAAACAAGGAGCTGGAGGTGCTCAAAACCTCACCCGATTCAAATCCACAGGAGGTAGACCGCAAAGAGGTAGAGGTCACAACTATCATCAAGAATGTTGTCCAAGGCAGGGGCCACTACTGATTCAGGGTGGCTTAAAGAAGATTTGAACTCCTTGTAGGTCAGCTTGCTCCTAAAAGTGCCTAGAAGTGCTTTGTGATAAATTCAAATTCCTCAATAGATAAGGAGAATGTGTTGACCAAGTGGTTGGACTTCAGACTAGAAGTGCTTCATGTTATGAAGTGCTTTGAGATAGGTCTTAACTGCTTATTTGGAGTAGGAAGTGCTGACCAAGTGGTTAGAAAAAGCTTCATAGTGCTCACAAGTGCCTAGAAAGTGCTAATAAACGCCTTTAAAGCACCTAAAAGTGCTTTGAAGTGCTCAATGGTGCCTACAATATGCTTGAAAATGATTGATAGGTGGTAAGAAAGTGTTTGAAAGTCCTGAAAGGTTCCTTCAATGTCATAATAATCAATATCTAATTCTCCTAAATGATTTTCTCATATTAAACTGATCATTTAATGTGGGGAAGTGCCAAGGGAGAAAAAGCTAGAATATTGGTTAAGCTAGCAGACCGGCCACAGTAGGGATCCAAAGGAGGGAAAATAGGGATCCAAAGGGGGGGCCATCTGCAAAAGAGCCATGTGAAACAATGGGCCAAAAAGACCCTAAGGTTCAGCCCATTAAGACTTCCAAAATGCTAAGGTTCCAAAATTCAAAGGTTGTGTCCAAAGGTCAACCCTAGGAAAAATTGGATGCTTTGTGTGTGCCCTAAAAGTCTTTGCACATCCCTACATGGGAGGGGGCGAGCCCCAAAGCTAGGGGATGAGAGAGAAAGCCACACACACACACACAGGCTCCCTTTACACAAAGGGAATGAGGGACACATGTCAGCTCCCTAGGCCAGATGCCCACAAGGTGTGCCCAGTTCCTATTGGAAGACCCTTGAAGTGGACCAATGAGAATTAAGCTAGAGTAAATCTAGTTTAATTAATTTAAAAACATTTAATAAAAGAAACCAATGAGAATTAAGTCTCCTAGAAGACTATTGGGCAGTCTCCCAAGGGGTCCAATGAGCATTCAGGAGCCCCATGGCTTGCCTGATTCCTATTGGCCAGGAGGCAAAGGGGTCCAATGAGAGTTTAGTTTAATTATTTAATTACCTAAAGCTCTCACAAAAGGGGAAAGGGGGACACATGTCAGAAGGCTATCACTTATGCTGCTTAATTCCTATTGGCTTGACCTGGGGAGGTCCAATGAGGCAAAAGCCAGACCTAATTAGCAGCTAGGGCTCGCCCAAGAGAGAGAGGGGGCTGATTTTTGCTTGGCATTGACACACACACTCTCACACTTGACCATGTGTGAAGGGAAAATACTCTATCTCCTCCCAAGCTTTAATGGAGAGCTCATCACCTACTCCAAGCTTGTGAGATAGAAGCCTACATCAACACTCTCTTGGCATGTGGATGCAAATCCAACCAAGAGCCAAGCTTCAATGCAAGCTCATCTTCTCTACCAAGCTAATTACTAAGCTAAGCTATGATAATATGAGTGATTATGTGAGGAGATGTACATCTT
The DNA here is from genome assembly GCF_014529385.1 of Adiantum capillus-veneris. Taxonomy (NCBI): domain Eukaryota; kingdom Viridiplantae; phylum Streptophyta; class Polypodiopsida; order Polypodiales; family Pteridaceae; genus Adiantum; species Adiantum capillus-veneris. Next base: position 32,966,933 of record NC_140956.1, on the reverse strand, counting down.
TCTCGTAAGATACTTCTTTTTCTTCTCAATCTACTCTCATACCCTGCTAGCTCTCACCATCTTCGAAGGTGTGTGAGGTCTTGGGTCTGAGAACGGGGATAATTCAAGTTGTGTTTGATTAAGTGTTTTGCTTGGTGTATGAAGCTTCCATCTTCATTGCACTAGCTAGTCTTGAAGGAACACAAAGAATTGTATTGTACAATGTCTCTCTTGATGGGAGAAACCATAATACAAAGCCTTTTGGAGGGGGGACCGGCTCCATGCAAATCCGGTCCTCAACTGTTGTCAATAGCTTAATTTCTCTCTCTTTTGAAAGTATTGTCGATGCTATCTAACTAGGTGTTATGCTTTTTGTTGCTCTCTCCACCCAAGCACTCTTGTAATTCTCATTAGGAATCTATTCTAATGAAATGCCCACTATGTTCATGCTAATTTCCGCTACACATAAGATTATAGGCCATTAAATGTTACATTGGTATCAGAGCTCAAGGTTTCTCTTTTCTTGCTCAAGAAGGGAGGTCCTCAAGCTAGCTACAAATGGTTGGTATTATTAATTGCCTGTGAGTAAGTAGAATAGGGATTTTTCAGCCTTGCAGTGCGCCTGCCTTTGTGCAGTTAACGGGGCATCACCGTCGAGAGCTATGGTCTTAATAGTGGAGTCCTACGGGGCTTGCCTACGGCTTAACCACTATTGAGCTATTAGAAGCTTGACAGGAGCCGGTGCTGTTTTGGTGTCGAAAGACCCTCTCTTCTATTCCTTGCAATTAATGGTATTCGAGCCGCGGGTACAGTAGCTTGAGTGCTTTTTCTAAAGGGGTAAAGAGGAGTAGCAACTAGGGCTTGAAGTGCCAAAGTACACCTAAAAAGTTTACACCTAAAAGTTGTTAGAATGGCTGACAATAGTAAAGAGAGTGAAATTAATGTTGATAACTTTGATTTTGCTCATGAGCAAGCTACTAATGATGCTTCAATGCTTGTTAACTATCTTGTTTCTAGGCTTCAACAAGCCATGGGCAATCCATCTCTCCAAAGTGAAGTGCAACGGCAGCTCCGTGCTCACGGGATTCTCCAAGCTCATCACCATGACGAGAGAACACCTAGGAAGCCTCCTTGTGAGACTACCAAAAGAGGTCTCTCTCCGATTCGGGAAGAAGAAGAGAATCCATATGAAGGGCTCAAGAACTTACTTCTTGATGATGCATCTCCTTCCCAAAGGAGAACTCAAGAGCCTCCACCGAAGGAACGAGAAGAAGCGAGTCTCCCGCCACCTCGGCGGAGATGGCTCCAGCTCCACGAAGACGGCGGGCTAAACGCTCTCCATCACCACCAAAGCGGAGAAGACCATCACACTCTTCTCCACGCCATAATTCAAAGAGGGATGATAAAAAGCAAGAGAAGAAAAAGGCGAGAAAGAGGACACCCTCTTCTCCATCTTCTTCATCCTCTTCCTCTTATGAAAGCTATGGTGAAGACGACAAAGATCAAGACAAGAAAAAGGCGAGAAAGAGGTCACCCTCTTCTCCACCTTCTTCAAATTCTTCATCTTCTGAAGAAAGTGATGGTGCAACTTTTGAACCATCAAAAAGAAGAGGCCATAGGAAATCCTATGCCGCATGGAAGAGGTCGTCCAAGCTGAAGAAATTCAAAGAGGGAGGGAAGAGCATCTCTTTCCTTACCTATGATGGCACCTTTGGTGCTACAGACAAAGTTTTGGCCTTTATCCAGCAATTCGATGCGGCGTTTGGAGATGAGGGCTTCACGGAGTCCTCTAAGCTACGCCATGTAGCTATGCACTTTCAAAAGTCCGCCAGACAATGGTGGTCTAGCCTACGAGCCAACGGTGAAGCTCCACGAACATGGAAGGCTTTAAGAGCTTCCATTATGAAGCAGTTTTTGGCCACCGATGCCAAAGACAAAGTACTCACCGAATGGCGAAGCTTAAAGCTCTCTCCCAATGAATCCATCCACAAATATGTAGACAAGTTTTGGGACCTACAACTCAAAGCCACTGTCTTCAAAAAGTTGGATTTTGGAGAGCAAAAGCAACAATTTTGTGCGGGCTTAACCGAAGAAATGGCGGAGTATGTCAACTCCCAAAGGCCACGTACCATATCGGCGGTAATACACCATACTATGGTGGCCTCGCGAATCAATTTCCAAACGGGGGGTAAAAGAAATAATAAGCCCCCGGAAAACAAGGGTTCCAATGAGCCTAAGGGGAAGGACAATGTCCAAAAGTCTCCTAAGGGCAATTCCAACAAAGCTAAAGAGAAGGGAGTTTACAAAGGAAAGAATAAACTCTCTCCTGAAGAGCTTGAGCGTTATCGTAAAGATAACCGGTGTTTCAAGTGCGGCGAACAAGGGCATGCGTACCGCGCTTGTCCCCAAAAGAACAACCGCCAAGATCCTCCTAGAGCTTCTTTGGTTGAAATCCAAGAGGAGGAGATTCACCAAACTCACCACAAAGGATCTCCTCTATGCCATGCTTGGGGAAAGGTAAGAGAACATGATGCTTTTATTCTCTTTGACCCTGGTTCTACTCACAATTTCATATCTATGGAGTTAGCCACCAAGCTAGGCATACAATCCTACGAGATGGGAGATATCCTACCCGCAGACAGTGCCTTCAAGGGGCAAGAAGCTTCAGTCACTCCCTTAATCGGGAAATTGAGGCTTCATGTCCAAGGCTATGTGGACAAAGAGGACTTCTTTATCTCTCCTCTCAAGCATGAGGATGTAATCCTAGGGGCACCATGGTTTGACCGCCTGGCTGCCGATGTTAAATTTCCTGAAAGGAGAATCTCCTTTAAGTTCAGGGAAAAGGACATGTATATAGATGCTAAGGAGATGGGTAACACCATCCCCATTGTACATACACCAGCTTTCAACAAGTCAATAAAGAGCTCTATTTCCGTGTACATGATTTTTGTTAAAGATTCTCAAAATGAACCTAATGCTTTACAAAAGAAAATAAAAGCAACCAAAAGGAATTAGAGTTATCAATTTTCTCAAGGGGTTTCAAGATGTTTTTATTGACGACATCCCTTGTGAGCTACCTCCTAAACGAGGTAATGACGACCATGCAATTGAACTTCTTCCAGGAAGTTCACCGCCTAACAAACCTCCTTATAGAGTTTCTCAAGCTCAACAAGAGGAGATTATGCGGCAAGTGCATGAGTTAGTTGAGAAGGGCATGGTTAGGCCTAGCTCATCTCCATTTTGCTCACCTGTGCTATTAGTGCAAAAGAAAGACGGCACATATCGTATGTGTGTCGACTATAGAGCACTAAATAGGATCACTATCAAGAATAGGTTTCCCGTTCCAAGGGTAGAAGACCTATTTGATAAGCTACAAGGATCGACCTACTTCAGTAGGATTGACCTAAAAAGTGGCTATCATCAAATAAGGATAGTTGATCAAGACATTGTAAAGACCGCATTTCGTACTACATTTGGTCTTTACAAATACATTGTCATGCCTTTTGGCTTGACCAATGCACCAGCCACATTCAACCGCTTGATGGAGAAGCTGTTCAGGCCTCATCGAACCTTCACTGGAGTGTTCTTTGATGATATTATCATCTACTCTAATTCATTGGAGGAACACAAGCAACACCTCCAGGTAATATTTCAAGTTTTAAGAGAGAATAAACTTTATGTTAATCGAAAGAAAAGTGAATTTTTCTTGCAAGAGATTCAATATTTAGGTCACATTATCTCTCAAGATGGAATCCAAATGGATCCATCCAAGTTAGAGGTAATAAAAGGATGGCCTAAACCAAGGAATCTTCATGAACTAAGAAGCTTTATAGGTATGTGTGCATACTATAGACGCTTCATAGAAAAGTTCTCACAAATTGCGGGACCATTACATGACCTAACAAAGAAAAATGTTAGGTATACGTGGTCTGCTAAGGAGAACAATGCTTTCGAAAAGCTTAAAGAAAAGCTTATCTCTCAACCTGTGCTTACACTACCGGATCTCTCAAAACCATTTGAGGTCCAATGTGATGCTTGTGGTGATTGCCTTGGGGCTGTTCTGCTCCAAGAAGGGCACGCCATAGGCTATGAGAGTCGAAGGCTCGACCCTGTTGAGCAAGCTCTAGGCATATACGAAAAAGAACTCCTTGCAGTTCTACATGCCTTAGACTCATGGAAGCACTATTTATTGGGGACTCCTTTCATTCTGCGAACGGATCACCAAAGTCTTAAGTACTTCATGACGCAGACCAAGCTCTCCGACAAACAAATGAGGTGGGCAAATTTCCTTTCGCAATTTCATTTTCATATTGCTCACATTGCTGGCAAGCATAATCAAGTAGCCGATGCACTCTCAAGACGACCGAGAGTGAATGCGGTTTCCATAGCAACTCACAATGATCTATCTTCAATGATAGATGAGTATGCTATTGATCCCGATTTTAGAGATGTGATTTCAGCCCTTGCATTAGGGAAGAAAGAAGAACCATTTACTTTACAAGATGGTTATCTTCTCTATGGCAATAGACTATGCGTTACTAACTCACTACGTGAGAAAGTAATGTATGAATCTCATGCTCCCCCATATGCGGGGCATAGAGGGATTCAGTCTACCCTAAAGGGAATTGAAACATATTTCTATTGGCCTACCATGAAAGTGAACATACACGAGTATGTTTCCAAATGTGTGGTATGTCAAAAGACAAAATTTGATAGAGGGAAGCAACTTGGATTGCTTCAACCATTGCCAATCCCTAATTCACCTTGGGAGAGCATATCCATGGATTTTATCTTTGGATTGCCTAAGTCTATCCATGGGAATACGGGAATATGGACGATAGTAGACAGGTTCAGTAAACAAGCTCATTTTATACCTGTCAAAAGACTATCAAAGCCCATCAAATGGCAACCCTCTTCATTTCACAAATTTTCAAGTACCATGGCTTGCCAATGTCCATAGTGTCGGATAGAGATCCTAGAATGACCAGTAATTTCTGGAAGGGTCTCTTTGAGAATTTAGGAACAAGGCTAAACTTCTCTTCGGCCTATCATCCACAAACTGATGGCCAAAGTGAAATAGCTAACCTAACCATTCTTGATCTACTAAAAGCCTATGTAACGGAAGTAGATCAAAGATCCCAATGGGAGAAGTACTTACCCTTAGTAGAGTATGCTTACAATACACTGTACATACTTCCACAAGAAAAGCACCTTTCGAGGTAATTGAGGGAAGATCAAAAAGTCCCTTGCTACTTAAGGTACATGGGAAGATCTTCGCTGCAGATGAGTATAGCCGAGACCTACAAGAATCTTTCCAAAAGATTAAGGATGCTATCTCTATCTCACAGCAAAGGCAAAAGGCTGCTGCTGACAAGCACAGAAGAGCCCAAGCCTTTAAAGAAAACGATTGGGTCTTGTTAAAGTTTCCCAAGGCTCGATTAAGGCACACGACGGGCAAGAATCCTACGGGCCACCAAAAGTACTATGCTAAACTAGCAAAAAGGTATTATGGTCCCTTCCAGATTCTTAGGCCAATCAATGAGATGGCCTATCAACTTAAGTTGCCCAATCATTGGCTCATACACAATGCTTTTCATGTGAGCCTATTAAAGCCTTACAAAGGAGAGCCACCTCAAGAACCAACTATTGAAGACCCACCGGAGATCGAGGACCACGAGGAGGTGCTGCAGCCCGAGTCCATTCTCCGACATGAAGACAAGGTATTAAGAGGCGGTAAGACTATCCGACGATATCTTATTAAGTTTAAGAATTATCCTTTTGAAGATGCTAGATGGATGCAAGGCATACAATTAAAGGATAACCTAAACCTTGTCAATGCTTACAATGCTTCCCAAGAGTAAGCAAATGTACAAAATGTTAAAAATGAACAAAATTTTTTGTCTTATAAGACTCTCTTTTTCTTTATTTGTGCACAAAAATGAAGTAGTATGCATGCTTAGATCAAGTTTGTGAAGACGACGTCTCCCAAACACCAAGTAGAGCTTGTCACTCTACTATGGAAGACTGATAGGACTAATGTGCAGACATGCTTGCGGCAGCCTCAGGCTCTCAAGCGCCAAATGGACTAGTCATCCATTATGGAATGATGTCGTAGGGTAACATAGGGATCCTCTACCCGCTAAGAAAAGGACTCATGCATATGCTTTATCTTCTCTACACCATAGTCGAGGACGACTATGATTTCAAGAGAGAGGTAATGTCATAATAATCAATATCTAATTCTCCTAAATGATTTTCTCATATTAAACTGATCATTTAATGTGGGGAAGTGCCAAGGGAGAAAAAGCTAGAATATTGGTTAAGCTAGCAGACCGGCCACAATAGGGATCCAAAGGAGGGAAAATAGGGATCCAAAGGGGGGGCCATCTGCAAAAGAGCCATGTGAAACAATGGGCCAAAAAGACCCTAAGGTTCAGCCCATTAAGACTTCCAAAATGCTAAGGTTCCAAAATTCAAAGGTTGTGTCCAAAGGTCAACCCTAGGAAAAATTGGATGCTTTGTGTGTGCCCTAAAAGTCTTTGCACATCCCTACATGGGAGGGGGCGAGCCCCAAAGCTAGGGGATGAGAGAGAAAGCCACACACACACACACAGGCTCCCTTTACACAAAGGGAATGAGGGACACATGTCAGCTCCCTAGGCCAGATGCCCACAAGGTGTGCCCAGTTCCTATTGGAAGACCCTTGAAGTGGACCAATGAGAATTAAGCTAGAGTAAATCTAGTTTAATTAATTTAAAAACATTTAATAAAAGAAACCAATGAGAATTAAGTCTCCTAGAAGACTATTGGGCAGTCTCCCAAGGGGTCCAATGAGCATTCAGGAGCCCCATGGCTTGCCTGATTCCTATTGGCCAGGAGGCAAAGGGGTCCAATGAGAGTTTAGTTTAATTATTTAATTACCTAAAGCTCTCACAAAAGGGGAAAGGGGGACACATGTCAGAAGGCTATCACTTATGCTGCTTAATTCCTATTGGCTTGACCTGGGGAGGTCCAATGAGGCAAAAGCCAGACCTAATTAGCAGCTAGGGCTCGCCCAAGAGAGAGAGGGGGCTGATTTTTGCTTGGCATTGACACACACACTCTCACACTTGACCATGTGTGAAGGGAAAATACTCTATCTCCTCCCAAGCTTTAATGGAGAGCTGATCACCTACTCCAAGCTTGTGAGATAGAAGCCTACATCAACACTCTCTTGGCATGTGGATGCAAATCCAACCAAGAGCCAAGCTTCAATGCATGCTCATCTTCTCTACCAAGCTAATTACTAAGCTAAGCTATGCTAATATGAGTGATTATGTGAGGAGATGTACATCTTTCTCGTAAGATACTTCTTTTTCTTCTCAATCTACTCTCATACCCTGCTAGCTCTCACCATCTTCGAAGGTGTGTGAGGTCTTGGGTCTGAGAACGGGGATAATTCAAGTTGTGTTTGATTAAGTGTTTTGCTTGGTGTATGAAGCTTCCATCTTCATTGCACTAGCTAGTCTTGAAGGAACACAAAGAATTGTATTGTACAATGTCTCTCTTGATGGGAGAAACCATAATACAAAGCCTTTTGGAGGGGGGACCGGCTCCATGCAAATCCGGTCCTCAACTGTTGTCAATAGCTTAATTTCTCTCTCTTTTGAAAGTATTGTCGATGCTATCTAACTAGGTGTTATGCTTTTTGTTGCTCTCTCCACCCAAGCACTCTTGTAATTCTCATTAGGAATCTATTCTAATGAAATGCCCACTATGTTCATGCTAATTTCCGCTACACATAAGATTATAGGCCATTAAATGTTACATCAAAGTACTTTGAATTGCTTTGATATAGCTCTATACTGCTTACTAGGTGGTTATGAAGTTTTGATCGAGTGGTAAGGATTGAGTGAAGAGACTTCTTTGAAGTGCTCCATAATGCTGAATGGTGCTAAGAAAGTACTTCAAAGTGCTTTCAAGGAAGCAATCAGCACTTTGAAGCCGTAAACTCCTCACAAGGAGCACTATGTGGTGACTAGGTGGTAAGAAAGTGCTTTGAAGTGCTCAATGTTGCTTAATAGGTGGTCAAAAAGTGATTTGAAATGATTTATGGTGCAAAGAAAGTGGTAACCAGGTGGTTAGAAAGTGCTCCACAATATTGAATGGTGCATAGAAAGTACTTCAAAGTGCTTTCAAGGAACCAATTTGCAATCTGAAGCACTTTAACTACTCACAAGGAGTAAAAGTGGTGACTAGGTGGTAAGAAAGTGCTTTGAAGTGCTTATTGTTGATCAATAGGTGGTCAAAAGTGATTTGAAATTCTTTTTGGTGCCAAGAAAGTGGTAGCTAGGTGCTTTGAAAATCCTTTGAAGAAAGTGCTTTGAAGTGCTTACTGTTGATCAATAGGTGGTCAGAAAGTGATTTGAAATGCTGTTTGGTGCCAAGAAAGTGGTAACCAGGTGCTTTGAAAGTGCTCTGAAGGTGCTTTGAAAGTGGTAACTAGGTGCTTAGAAAGTGGTGACCAGGTGGTTAGAAAGTGGTCTGAAGTGCTCAATGTGCTCAATAGGTGGTTAAAAAGTACTAAACAAGTTGTTAGAAAGCGCTAAGAAATTCCTAGAAAGCGTTTTGATAAGATCTGTCAAGCATTTTTTAATTTGCTTTGAATTCTTTAGAAGAAGTTGAATAGAAGCATTCAATCTTGTGCACTTAAGTCCATTCAAGCATGAAATGATCTTACTCTCTGCTGTTGTTTATGCTATGGTTGGCAGCAAAAGAATATGGCTTTGGAATTTGAATTAGAAGTGTTGACGTCTCGAAGAGAATTTATAGATACAACCAACCAATATATCCAGGAAAAGGGTAGAGGCATCATTGTCCCTTCGCCGCCGACTAAAGCCTCTGTTTTGAAACCATTTGTGTGTATTGGGGGTGATTGTGTTGCATGTGGGAAACCCCTCTTAGCTAACCACATGGAAGGGTTCTTCTCGTTGGAATGTCAACACAAATATCACCCATTTTGCTTTGCAGTTCTATGCGGCACTATGGCAGAGTGCACTCACCCATTGTGCACAATGAAAATTCCAAAAATTGCCAAGTGCTCGGCATCGAGAATTGAGTACATAGAGCTGGAGGGTAGGTTCACTATACTCAACTTAAATCCATTTGTCATGAGATAAGTCCCTTAACATGATTTTTTTCTTCATAGAAACCAATGTTGAGAAAAGTTCTCGTTTTCTTGAGCTTGACGAGAACAATACAGAATTGTCTGAACTTGACGAGAACAACATAGAGCTATCTGAGGGTTTTCAACATAGCAAGGATGTTGTAAAAAGTGGGGATAGAGTGGAGGAACCCGAGGCTGAACCCTTTGTGATTGAGAACCATGGCAAGGAAACCATTGGACATGACTCCAACAAGCTCTCAACTGACAACTAGGAAGGTAATGAAGTGCATATATGTAGTGTTTCATTTTTGTTCGAGCAGATTTTGATTTTTTTTTCCCTAAACCTTATTGTGATCCCATATGATAAAGTGGAGGATGCAGAGGATGTGGAGACATTACTAGTAATTGCACATACCTTGATGAAGAAACACAAGCGACAACAAGAGGAAGCAGTGCATCATCCAGATCCAAAGAAAAGTAGTAATCAAGACCCCCCCCCCAAAACCCACGCACATCGGAAACTTTAAGTTCCATGTGCTTTTTGTGTTATTTACTTATTTTGAATATAAGATATATATTTTTTCTCTCATGGTGTCAATCTTCACTAAAATTTATTGGGTGTGGTTTTTTGGGCGCTGTAGTAAAAATACAAGTGATTGGTAATGTTGGGCACCGGCATTGTGCTCAAGAAGGCCTGGGGCACTTTGACCCGGAGACACCCCTAGTAACTCAGTTTCGTGTCCCTCACCTTTTGGAGGATAATAGGCTTGCCTTGATCATTAATATTAATGATCTGCTTATTGTCATTCACGACAAGAGAGAGGGATCAAGCCCGCTGCCTAATGTGGACATGTTGCACTTTTGAAAGGTGAGGTAGGACAACAATCTGAACCACTATGTACACCATTTTGCAGAGTGGTTTGTTCTTGGGCCTAGTCAAATTGTTGAAGTGTACGTTTGGAACACAAGACCTTACCGAGACGTGGAAAAGAGGCATGCAACAGAAGCTCATGGCTTGAAAAGCAAGGGGAGAAGATGCTCTTTCTAGTCTTGGGCACTTTTTGGAATGAGTTTCCACAATTCAACAAAGATAACACCCTCCTGCTAGATGACAAATATCCCAGGTGTTGCTTGAACGACGAAGAATCCTATGTTATCTTGCCTTCTCTAAAGGACAAGACGGAAGACCAATGGGAGAGTTTTATGAATCATGAAGTTTTGCCATTTGCCTATGAGTGTTGCCTATGAGTGGAAGAAAACAGATAATCTATCGGAGTTGATCACTGCTTGTAAATTGGATGCTAGAAGAAGAGTGTGGCAAACTCTTCATATAGCTGAATCTGTGAGGGAAAAATTATCAAGCGGCAAAGGCAAACTGCTGCCTCCACCACCTCCACAACCACATTATAGAGGGCCGCCTTTTGATCTCCGATCTCAACAAAAATCTTAAGAGTTGTGTGTTTGTGATCATGTATGTAGATACCCATGATGAGTTTGATAGTGTAACTCATGATGAGGACTTCTTTTGTTTTGTAAGATGGAGAAAAAACCGACATTGTATTGCAGAATTCAATACCTATTTCTTATTGTTTTGTTGGAGAAAAGACCGTTTTGTTGTGTACCTTGCAAGATGTCTTATTATAAGTTGATTTTAAATTGTTTTAGCAGTTTTTCTTAGGGCTTTTGTAGAAGATAAATATGAGTGGTTAGTGGGCAGAAGTGCAAGCTATACCACTTGTGAATTGTGGACCACATGCAAGTGGTTGAAAACCATTTACATAATGTAAACTGGTAGCCACTAGCAAGTGGTTAAGAACCACTTGAAAGAGGTTCTGAGCCACTTTTAAAGGCCTTCTGGACCACTTTCTAGGTTTTCTATTCCACTTGCAAGCACTTTGAAAGTGATTCCGAACCACTTGCTAGTGGTTAAGATAACGCTTGCCAGTGGTTCTAAACCACTTGTGATGGTTCTAAAACTTTCGCTAGTGGTTAAGATAGCACTTGCCAATGGTTTTGAAGTTCTTGCTAGTGGGTTAAAAGCCTATTGCCAGTGGTTCAGAAACCACTTGCAGTGGTTAAGATAGCCTTTTTCCAGTGGTTAAGATAGCACTTGCTAGTGGTTCAGAACCACTTGTTAGTGGTTTAGATAGCACTTGCAGGTGGTTTTGAACCACTTGCCAGTGGTTAAGATAGAACTTGCCAGTGGTTTAGATAGCACTTGCTAGTGGTTCAAAACCAGTTGCTAGTGGTTAAGATAGCACTTGATAGTGGTTCAGAACCACTTGCTAGTGGTTTAGATAGCAGTTGCAGGTGGTCTATGAGATTGACACTACTACATACAAACAAGTGGTTCTAAAGCACTTGCAAAGGCCTTCTAGATCACTTGTTAGTCTTCTCCTCCACTTGAAAGTGATTTTGAAAGTGGTTTGGAAAAGGTTCTGAACCACTTGCTAGTGGTTTAGATAGCACGTATAGGTGGTCAATGATATAAAAACTACGTATATAAGGGTGTCTTGACAACTTTTGGGTGGCTTAAATGGCTTGATATTTTTGTAAAATCTGGTTGAAGGTAGTTTAATGCACTTGCAAGTGGATGGCAAGTTGTAAGCTACATGTACTCGAAAGAATAAAAAAGTCAGAAACGCTTTAGCTTTTGGATGAGGAACATAAGTTTTTATGAGGAACAGATACAAGAAAGCGGTACCCAATTATACTTTATGAGGTCAATGTGTTTTAAATCGGCTTGCTATCAGAGGGCATGCTATTTTAGATGTGCTCATACACAGTGTCACTCTAAGTTTGGACATTAGGCTCATTTCTCTTAGGATACAAGGGGAACTTAAGGCATCGAACTAGGTATGAGTACATGGAAGCAGGAGGCCTATCATCTAATAACACATATCGATTGAAGCGTCCCTCGACTTTATCGTAAAACTGCCCCTCAACATAGAAGGAGTTCTTCTTTATCTGATTGTGCCACACATCCTTCTGAGTTGCAATGGATAGCATGTTCTCCATGAGACACCTTAGTATATAAAAATCAGAGTCTTCCTCCTCAGCATTGACTGCAAAGTTATCTCCAACTCGTAAGGCATCACTCAAATCATTGTGATGGCCAACATACATAGGTGCATCAATCTCCTCGTCACTTGAAACATCTTCATCTATGTAAGCCTCTATTGGTATGATCCTCAAGTACTGCCATGCTTCTATGTGAGCTTTGTTTGCACATCTCCTCCATTGACCATGCACACAAGCATGATAGTAGCAGAACAGATTTCTACACCTCAGTGCAGTTGTATTTATTGAAGAAAAACCATTCACACAATGCATCGGACGAGATCCACTGATTTTCTTGCAATCACATTCTATATCTCTCAGCACATCACCCACCTTGATTTCCCAGAAGACCCTATAGACTTGTTTGCGGATGATCAAAAGTCTTTCCTATTGTTCATTAGGGTGAGGTAATTGACCACTGTTTTTGCATTATACAGGGGGTGTCCATCCACCTTCAATTGCTCATGGGTTAATGCCCTCTTTATAAGTGTACCAGCACCATCATGTTCACCTTTTCCATGACTTGACCCAAAATAGTCTTGCATCATCTCAAGCCCAGTAAGTTGAGAAAACCTTGCAACAAAGAAGAAAGGCTGTCATGATTTGAATTGTGATGCTGCACCATCAGACCATAACTAGTGTTGCTTTAAACAAAAACCCTGGTCCTTCAACCACTGGTCATGCAAAAGAAACGAAAAAGGTGTCATGCACATTGTCATCGGATATATAAAAATGGAGAATTTTTATGATGTCGCTCATTGTCGAGCACACATAGTAGATGTGGACCAAAATGCTCACTTGACTAGAATACCAGTGCATGGATTGGATCTCACTCTAAATTTTAAAACTGTGATTTTCTGCAAAGTCCACGACAGAGACAACGACATCACGTGTAAAACTCTATAGACACTCTTTGAATTGGTTGGCCTGCCATCTGTACATGTAGTTATGTTTGATAAACTTGGTCAGCTTGTCTTTCATGAATAAAAAGAAAGTGGAGCACCCAATCTTCTAAATAACAAGATCTTTCCTTTTGTGGTGCTGGCCATCTTCATGTATAGATTGTGTCTCCACACCAACAAAAACCTTTGCAGCCACTTGAAAGTTGTTTTTTGTGTACTTCAAGAGGACAGCATCTCAGTTGTTTGGCACCACACTGATCGCATTTTCCTATTAAGAAAATGTGTAAATGAAACATATAATTTTTTGTTTTAGGACACAAAAAGGACTCCCATAGTGTTGTGAGGCTCTCAAATGTTGACTTTGCAGCCACACATATACTGCCACTCACTGTAGGGTCACAAACATCACAAGCATAGCGACAAGATTCTCCATGTACTCCAAACCTACCTTGATGCATTTGGTTGAAAGCATCTTTCAAGTAGACAGCTTGCACATGATTTTTGCAGCAGCAAATATTGCGGTCCCGCAATTGTTGAACAAAAAAGGGCTTCAAATTCTCAAAGCATCTCAGAAAAATGCGCACCGTCGGATCCATTTCCTGAAACTGCCTGTAAAATTCCACCTGCACAAAAAAGCAAGCAATAAAGAGATAATTTGAGAAAAAATAACCAAAATGGTTGGTACCATCACCTACAAGTTATAACACCCACTCTCGTGTTTGTGAAAGCACATAAGAGGAACATTTACCACCAAGAAGTTATTTTGCACATTTGAAAGGGGCTTTAAACTTTTTAAAACCACCTGAAGCACTTTAAACCATCTGAAGGTGATTGAAAAATGTCATCAAACCACTTTCAAGTGAATTGTTTACCGCTTTCAATCACCTTCAGGTGGTTTGAAATCTTCCAAGTGCTTACATAGGTTCTCACTTAAGCACTTTAAACCACCTATAGGTACCTTCAATTGGATAACACCCAAATCTCGGGTTTTTTAAAGCACTCAAGAGGAACATTTACCACTTAGAAGTGGTTTTGCATGTTTGAAAGTGGCTTTGAACTACTTGAAACCACTTGAAGCACTTAAAACCACCTTAGGGTGATTGAAAAAGCTCATCAAACCACTTTCAATCACCTTCAGGTGGTTTGAAATCTTCCAAGTGCTTACATAGGTTCTCACCTGAGCACTTGACAGATTTCAAACCACCTGAAGCACTTAAAACCACCTAAATGTGATTGAAAAGGGTCATCAAACCACTTTCAATCATCTTCAGGTGGTTTGAAATCTTCAAGGTTCTCACCCAAGCACTTGGCAAATTTGAAACCACCTGAAGCACTTAAAACCACCTAAAAAGATTGAAAGTGTTCATTAAGTGGTTTGTTTTTCACTTTTAATCACCTTCAGGTGGTTTGAAAACTTCCAAGTGCTTACATAGGTGCTCACCTAAGCACTTGGCAGATTGCAAGTGGTTTTTTAAATACTTTAAAGTGGTAACAAACTATTTTAGCACTTTGCAAAGTACAAGCTTCCACCCTAAGGGGGTTGAAAGCAATATTTTAGCTACTTTAAATCGCTATCAATACTTTAACAGCTTTGCAAAGTACTTGAAGGGGGATTCAACCACTTTTTGATTGTTTTCTCAGTTCTCATAGGTTTTTTATAGTTTGACAGTGGTTCTGACAGCTTGAAAGTGGTGAACAGTGGTCACTTTACTACTTGACAGTGGTTTTTTACAGTTTGATTGTGGTTGTGACAGTTTGACAGTGGTGAACATTGGTCAAATATACTATTTGGAAGTGGTTGATAATACATGAGGTTGATCCAGCAACTGCCGATACGCCTTTGGCATATGTCATTCTTGTTCAGAGAGACTCGGGTCTCTACTATCCAGAAACCGAACACAACCTCCTTAATGTCGAGCTTGCCGAGCTTGCCGTTGACATGCTAAGACTAGAAAAGTATTATTCTCATCCTCTAAATGGAGTCATGCATTCGCAAAACAGATGTTTCTTTTGTGTATGCCCAACAACTTTGCAAGTTCTCTACTCGTAAAGGGACGTGCATCTACTTTGTCCCTCAAATTAATGCATGCCATCACTGTTGTCCTCTTGAAAAGAATTTCCGTGGCTGAGTGTAAGACCTTGACTTCTGACAAGGTGTTGTGAATGTTGGAAAGAACTGCTCTTTGTATAGAATGTGCCGAGTTTTGCAGGTTGCAAAATACTAGTTGTTGAAGTAACTATTCAAAAATCTCTCCTTGGAGTTTGGTTGTCAATCCTTGCGTCTGCTCTTGTCAGCACCTTGACATGGCATGAAGAATCTTTCTTTTGTGCTTCTCATCGAGCTGGACATCCTTCCGCTCTTCAACATAGAAAGTCTGCTGCATTTTTCACTCTCTTTGTTCCCTTTTCTTTGCCGCCCAGTAATCACATAAGTAGCCTGTGAACTGCTCGAGAAACTCTGCTCAGCTGTGTACTGGTGGGCACGGAGTTGGATCAAGAAAAGCTAAAGAAAAAGAGCTCAACGCATGAATATACATCATGAAGAGCCTAGGCATCAACAAGACCAAACATGTCACAGACACTCACACACACCTAACTGGCGAGAAGGCTCCATCCTATCTGTAGAGAGAGAGAGAGAGAGAGAGAGAGAGAGAGAGAGAGAGAGAGAGAGAGAGAGAGAGAGAGAGAGAGAGAGAGAGAGAGATGGAGAACTAAGCACACACAATAGAGAACTGCACGCAAAGGAAAGAAAGGGAATGTGCTATAGAAACACCACACAGAGAAGGAGAGAAAGGCGCTCTGCTCTATGCAAAAACCACGCACAGAGAATACCCTAAACTTGTATGCTTTGTGCCCACGCAGAGAAGGAGACAAAGGGGGTGCTCGTACGTCCAACACATCCAAGAACTACAGGGGGTGGTAAAAAATGCATACCCCTCTTTTTTTTAAAATTCCCCCCA
The DNA here is from genome assembly GCF_014529385.1 of Adiantum capillus-veneris. Taxonomy (NCBI): domain Eukaryota; kingdom Viridiplantae; phylum Streptophyta; class Polypodiopsida; order Polypodiales; family Pteridaceae; genus Adiantum; species Adiantum capillus-veneris. The sequence continues at coordinate 32,950,887 of NC_140956.1, read as the reverse complement.
TCTTCATTACTCATCATTGAGTTTCCTCCCCCAAAAATCATATGTAGACTCAAAAGTTTCCCAAAACTACTTTAAAAAGGAGTGTCCAAGACAACTGTTTTTGGACCACCTATACATGCTTTCGCCTTGCATGGTTTTATAATTGTTATCTTTTGAATTTTAAAGGACACCCTAGAGAAGAAGCTAAATGGATGCCTGATTTTGTTTTTTGAAACCTCCCAGATCTTCTCTACACTTTCCATCACTCACAGTCCAATGATCCTCTATTGAGCAACTGAGGACACTTTCTATCCTTGGAGGGAGGAATGTTACAAGATTGGCCCCCCACAAACCTCTTATATGTAGTTATATCTACATAACTAATTTTATCTTTGTGTGGCATCGCTTTATCAATTGGTGATGATAGAGTTCCAAATACTATAGATAGAGAGACCAATGGTTGTAATCTACCAAAGATTATATATAATTGAGTTATTGATTATCGTCACAAACCCAAACTAAGTGTTATGCCATTGCTAGATTCTTATGTCTATTATGACATGGATATGTATTGATGTCAGCTTTATCTAACTTACCACTACCCATCACATCCCATAGAATAATTAAATAAGGTTTTTATCTATATTCTAGCGAAATGAGAGAGAGAGAGAGAGAGAGAGAGAGAGAGAGAGAGAGAGAGAGAGAGAGAGAGAGAAAGAGAGAGAGAGAATTTAGTTGTGATCTCCCTATCTATGATTCTAGAAAAGAGCGGATGAGTGAGAGGAGATTCACATAGTAAATCCTAAAGAGATAAAGAAGACCATATTAGGTAAAGTGGGAAAATCCCAATTTCCAGGTTGGACAAATTTCAATATATCATGTACAAAATATAGAGATTTTGTCAAAAATTTGAGTTTTGTTAAGGTCTCATTCCACTTTATGCACATACAATACACAATGAAAACAACTAAAATACCATGGTTTCAATCAATTGGATTATTAGAAGACGAGTATATTGCATCCATTATCGTTGTCTATGTTCTACTGTCCTACCTACAACTTATCTCAACATGGAGAGCATGGTTTCTAGGTCCACTACTTGTCCAAGTTAATGTAAAAGTGACTCAAGGTTCACAACTTGTGAAAGCAAGGATCCATTGAGGAATACAATCCACTTGGCTATTTTTCCTTAATTTATTGCATGTGACATTCAAGCAAGGTCCACTTCTAATCTAGAACTTCTTAATTTGAGGCATGGGGCATACATAAAATATGTACCATATGCTCTATTGCCTCATAGGAAGGTTGGTTTCAAGGTGCACTTATCCACGCTAGCCTATCTTGGAGAAATGATGGAGCTTGCTTCTCTCCTTGTTTCAATGGAGACTAGCTTGGACAAGTGGTGGACCTTTGCCTCTCCCTATGTTGCAATAGAGTTAGCTTGGACAAGTGGTGACCTTGGAACAAAAACCCCATGTAAAACATATCATGGGTATTCCAAGTGATTAGAAAGATTACCATTTAAGATATAACCTTATAGGTTGGACAACTGGAGCCTAGCTTGGAGAAATGGTGGACCTTTGATTCTCTCCATGTTTCAATGGAGCCTATCTTGGAGAAATGGTGGAGCTTGCTTCTGTCCATGTTTCAATGGATCCTAGCTTGGACAATTGGTGGACCTTTGCTTCTCTCTATGTTTCAATAGAGTTAGCTTAGACACGTGGTGGATCTTCAAACTAAACCAACTACTATCAATGTTTGCTAGCTTGGACAAGTGGTGGAGTGTTTCTCCTCTCCATGTTTCAATGGAGCTTAGCTTGGACAAGTGTTGGACCTTAAAAAAAAAACCCCATGTACAACACAGCATGGATTTTCTATATTTCAATGGAGTCTAGCTTTAACAAATGGTGGAGCTTGCCTTCATCCATGTTTCAATGAAACTAGCTTGGACAAGTGGTGGACCTTGTAACAAACCCCCCCATGTACAACATATCATTGGTTTTCTAAGTGATGGGAAGGAATACCATTCAAGATATAAACTTATAGCTTGGATAATTAGTTGACTTTAAAACCAAATTCATCATAATACAATGAAATACAGGTGAGCTAATTCCTAAATCTTGAGACCAAACCTCCCATGCTATTAGAGATAATATATTGGATAAGTGGTGGAGCTTCTATTATTTTCGCATGCCTAGTTTAGACAACCGGTACACTTTGCAGCTATAAAGGTTGGACGAGTGGTGGAGCCTTGTTTCTATCCATGTTTTAATGGATCCTAACTTGGACAAGTGGTGGACCTTGGAAAAAAGCTTCCATGTACAACATATATGAGGTTTTCCATGTTTTAATGGAACCTATCTTGGACAAATGGTGAAGCTTGCTTCTCTCCATGTTGATTTTGGAACTACCTTAGACAAGTGGTGGAGATTTGCTTTTCTACTCTTCATAATACAATGAAGTATAGGTTGGTTACATGGTGAATCTTAAGGCCAAACCTCCCATTTTACTAGAGATGATAGGCTGGACAAGTGGATCAACCTTCTATCATTTCTCCATGACTATATTAGACAATTAGTAGACCTAGCATCTCTCTATGTTGTCTAGAGATGAGTTTGGACAAGTGATGGACCCTGCTTCTCTCTTTCCTTGGTTTACTAGTTTAAAGACTCAATATATATACTTTCTTAGATCTAGCTTGAACAAGTGGTGGACCTTGTATCCACAATCTTAATCCATTACAAAAAAGTATATGAAAAAATAACATAGGAATCTTGGTTTGAAGGTCAAGCAATTAGGTTCCAAATGCACATAATAATATATTTTCCACCCATAAGAAAAGAAAGTTAAATATGTTATTACCAAATTAACAAAGGTAACGTCCAAGAATTCTAGCTTTGCATCTTGTCAGATCTAAATCTTTATCAAGGCGACATGCATGTATACATCAACTTTCAAGCCATTCAAGAATACATGCACTTAGATTCCATAGTTTTCTTTTCAAAGTCTTTTAGGTTCTAAAACTCTTTCACATAAAGTATGTAATGATAAAATTCTTGAAGCAAACATTTGTGCCCAAGAAAAAGATCCCTCTCACATATTTAAAGTCCATGAATTCTCTGATCCACACTTACAAGTTTTATTTTGACATCAAATATCAATTCTCTCCTAGTTACAAATAAATGCAACCTCGATATGAATTGACAAAAAATGAATTTCTTTTACTATATGACCCAACATAGGCCCCAATCAAATAAAAAATGAGTCCCCAAAAATTTGCGCACTCTAGAAATACATCAGAGTCACCTTACAATAGGATGCACTCCAATAGTACATTGAAGTCCCCTTAAAGTAGGGTGCACTCCATTGAAGTGTTCATAAAATTGACACATCTTTGTTTAAAAAAAAAAAAGACTATATCAAATTATATAAATGTTGAAAGATACACACTAGAATAAAAAAAGCATCTTATGGCCATATTTATTCAATGCTTTCGTGTTAACAAGTACACACCAAGGACATAATTTGTCTCAGAATCACTGTACTGATTTACAATGATTTTGTGTTAAGAAGTACACACCAAGGACATAATTTGTCTCAGAATCACTGTACTGATTTACAATCGTGTTGTATGTATAGACTCTCTTATCTCTTGCATACAACCATCCTACCAACCATGGAATTATGGTTCTCTGCAAGAAGTTTTGAAGTTTCTCGGAAGTTTGCCTCCACTTCTTTGGAAATATAAGATATGTCCCTGGCATGTTCCACATCACCCTATATGGAGTGTCATAGAAAATTAAGGTATTGTTTGCATCCAAATCCTCAAATATCTTCCAAATATCACTCAAATTTTTGTGATAAACCCTTGTAAATCCTAACATAATATTTGGATATTGGCAATTTTTGTTACTCATAAACACCTTGAACTTGGTATACTGCTCAGGAAAACATTTTTGTGTGATGCGTTGCACCCTTGTTAATTTATAGCAACTCCATATCCATAGCTCAAAGTACCAGCACAAAAATCCAAAAAACTTTGTGCGTCTGGTCGCACTACATGATAAACTTCATCTTTATCCTCCACAAGTTGCATGTGTTGAGCCCAAGCTGGCATAGAATCTCCATGTTTCATTTCAATTTTCTTGAGAAGTAACCCCTCTAGATCCAAGATAAGTACTCTTTTGATGTCCTTGAAAGCAAGTGGTAGGTGATAAGGAGGTGATTGATTCCTTGGACAAGGTCTTGGAGGAGGTTGGATGGGTAATTCAATAGTTTTCTTCAATTTATGCCAACATATAGCCAATCCATTTTTCTGTAGTGATTCTGAAATTAAAGAACAAGAACACTTAATACAAACACAACAATAGACATGAGTTTTACATTGTCTACCCTAAGGTTTTATTAGATACCAAAATCCATCTATGATCTACTCATTAATAGAAAGAAAGTCAAATTAAAATCTTGACTCTTTTTTATGCTACACTCTCTCTTAGTCTCAATACCATGGAGTTCAACTAGACTTAAGTCAACTAATAACTACTACTTGTTGTTAAAGGTATGCTTGAAGTGCATAAGGCTTAACCAATGCTCTAGTGTAGAATGGGTATTTAGGTCTCAAGGTCTACCACTTATCTAAGCAAAGATCCATTTAGATATGGAAACCCAATTTTTCTTAATATAATGATATAGAGTGGACAAGTGGTGAATCCTGAGGTCAAACCACTCATGCTACTAGGGATAATAGGTTGGATAAGTGGTGGACCTTGAATGTAAACCCCCCATGTACAAAGTATCATAGGTTTTGGGTATTTCAATGGACTCTAGCATCTTGGAGACATGGTGGAGCTTACTTCTCTCCATGTTTCAATGGAGCCTAGCTTGGACAAGTGGTGGACCTTGAAACAAAACCCCCATGTAAAACATATCATGGACATTACAAGTGGTGAGGAAAAATACCATTCAATATATAACCTTATAGGTTGGACAAGTGGTGGACCTTAACACCCAATTATTATTAATATAATGACATAGAGTGGACAAGTGGTGAATCTTGCGACCAAACCTACTAGGAAAAGTAGGTTGGACAAGTGGTGGACCTTGAATGCAAACCCCCCATGTACAAAATATCACTCATGCTACTAGGAATAATTTGGTATTAAGGTACATGTTTCAATGGAGCCTAGCTTGGACAAGTGGTGGACCTTTGTTTCTCTCTATGTTTCAATAGAATTAGCTTGGACAAGTGGTGAACCTTGGAAAAAAAACCCCATGTAAAGCATGTCATTGGCACTACAAGTGGTGAGAAAAAATTCCATTCAAGGTATAACCTTATAGGCTGGACAAGTGGTGGACCTTAACACCCAATTCCTCTTAATATAATGACATAGAGTGGAAAAGTGGTGAATCGTGAGACCAAACCTACTAGGGATAATAGGTTGATTGACCTTGAATGTAAATCCTCCATGTACAAAATATCATGGGTTTTGCGTATTTCAATAGAGCCTAGCATCTTGGAGACATGGTGGAACTTACTTCTCTCCATGTTTTAATGGAGCCTATCTAGGAGAAATGGTGGAGGTCCCTTCTCTCTATGTTTCAATGGAGCCTAGCTTGGACAAGTTGTGGACCTTTGTTTCTCTCTATATTTGAATATGGTTAGCTTGGACAACTGGTGGATCTTGGAATGAAACTCCCATGTAAAACATATCATGGGCATTTCAAGTGGCGAGAAAGGATACCGTTTAAGATATAACCTTATAGGTTGGACAAGTGGTGGACCTTAACACATTGTTGCTCTTAATTTAATGACATAGAGTGTACAAGTGGTGAATCTTGAAACCAAACCACTCATGCTACTAGGGATAATAGGTTAAACAAGTGGTGGGCCTTGAAATAAAACCCCCTAGAGTGTTTCAATGGATCCTAGCTTGGAAACATAGTAAAGCTTGCTTATCTCCATGTTTCAATGGAGCCTATCTTGGATAAATGGTGGAGCATCATTCTCTCCATGTTTCAATGGAGCCTAGCTTGGACAAGTGGTGGACCTTTGTTTCTCTCTATGTTTGAATAGAGTTATCTTGGAAAAGTGGTGGACCTTGGAACAAAACCCCCATGTTTATCATGGGCATTACAAGTGGTGAGAAAAAATACCATTCAATATATAAACTTATAGGTTGGACAAGTGGTGGACCTTAACACCCAATTATTCTTAATATAATGACATAGAGTGGACAAGTGGTGAACTTGGGACCAAACCTACTAGGGAAAATAGGTTGGACAAGTGGTGGACCTTGAATGTAAACCCCCCATGTACAAAATATCACTCATGATACTAGAAATAATTTGGTATTACGGTCAATGTTTCAATACAGCCTAGCTTGGAAAAGTGGTGGACCTTTGTTTCTCTCTATGTTTCAATAGAGTTAGCTTGGACAAGTGGTGGACCTTGGAACAAAACCCCCATGTAAATCATGTCATGGGCATTACAAGTGGTGATAAAAAATACCATTCAAGCTATAACATTATAGGTTGGACAAGTGGTGGACCTTAACACCCAATTCCTCTTAATATAATGACATAGAGTGGACAAGTGGTGAATCATGAGACCAAACCTACTAGGGATAATAGGTTGGACAAGTGGTGGACCTTGAATGTAAACCCCCCATGTACAAAATATCATGGGTACTGGGTATTTCAATGGAGCCTAGCATCTTGGAGACATGGTGGAGCTTACTTCTCTCCATGTTTCAATGGAGCCTATCTAGGAGAAATGGTGGAGGTTCCTTCTCTCCATGTTTCAATGAGCTTAGCTTGGACAAGTGGTGGACCTTTCTTTCTCTATATGTTTTAATAGAGTTAGCTTGGACAAGTGGTGGACCTTGGAATGAAACCCCCATGTAAAACATATCATGGGAATTTCAAGTGGTGAGAAAGGATACCATTTAAGATATAACCTTATAGGTTGGACAAGTGGTGGACCTTAACACATAGTTCTTCTTAATATAATGACATAGAGTGTACAAGTGGTGAATCTTTAGACCAAACCACTCGTGCTACTAGGGATAATAGGTTGGACAAGTGGTGGACCTTGAATGTAAACCACTCATGTACAAAATTATGGGTTTAGGGTATTTGAATGGAGCCTAGCTTGGAGACATGGTGGAGATTGCTTCTCTCAATGTTTCAATGGAACCTATCTTGGAGAAATGGTGGAGCATTGACAAGTGGTGAAGGATATCATTTAAGATATACCCTTATAGGTTGGACAAGTGGTGGACCTTAACACCGAGTTCTTCTTAATATAATGACATAGAGTGGATAAGTGGTGAATCTTAAGACCAAACCACTCATGCTACTAGGTATAATACGTTAGACAAGTGGTAGACCTTGAATGTAAACACCCCATGTACAAAATATCATGGTTTTAGGGTGTTTCAATGGAGCCTAGCATCTTGGAGACATGGTAGATCTTGATTCTTTCCATGTTTGAATGGCACCTATCTTGGAAAAATGATGGAGGTTACTTCTCTCCATGTTTCAACGGAGCCTAGCTTTGACAAGTGGTGAACCTTTGCTTCTCTCTATATTTGAATAGAGTTAGCTTGGACAAGTGGTGGACCTTTGCTTCTCTCTATGTTTGAATAGAGTTAGCTTGAACAAGTGGTAGAGCTTGGAATGAAACCCCCATGTAAAACATATCATGGGAATTTCAAGTGGTGAGAAAGGATACCATTTAAGATATAACCTTATAGGTTGACAAGTGGTGGACCTTAATACATAGTTCTTCTTAATATAATGACATAGGGTGTACAAGTGGTGTATCTTGAGACCAAACCACTCGTGCTACTAGAGATAATAGGTTAGACAAGTGGTGGGCCTTGAAATAAAACCCCCCCATTTACAAAATAAAATGGGTTTAGGGTATTTAAATGGATCCTAGGTTGGAGACATGGTGGAGCTTGCTTCTTTCCATGTTTCAATATAGCCTAGCTTGGACAAGTGGTGGACCTTTGGTTCTCTCTATGTTGCAATAGAGCTACCTTGGACAAGTGTCGACCATTGAAACAAAACCCCCATGTAAAACATATCATGGGTAGTTCAAGTTGTGAGAAAAAAAACCATTTAAAATATAACCTTATAGGTTGGACAAGTGGTGGACCTTAACACCCAATCCTTTTTAATACAATGACATAGAGTGGACAAGTGGTGAATCTTGAGACCAAACCTATCAAGCTACTAGGGATACTAGGTTGGACAAGTGGTGGACCTTGAATGTACATCCCCTATGTACAAAATATCATGGGTTTAGGGTGTTTCAATGGAGTCTAGCATATTGGAGACATGGTGGAGCTTGCTTCTCTCCATGTTTCAAGTGGTGGACCTTCAATTATTTTCCCATATCTAGTTTAGACAACCCATACACTTTGCAACTCTAAAGGTTGAACGAGTGGTGGAGCTTTGTTTATTTCCATGTTTTAATGGATCCTAGCTTGGACAAGTGGTGGACCTTGGAAAAAAGTCCCCCCTGTACAACATAGCTGAGTTTTTTCATGTTTTAATGGAAGAGAGCTTTGACAAATGGTGGAGCTTGCTTATCTCCATGTGGATTTTAGAACTAGCTTGGAGAGGTGGTGGAGCTTTGCTTTTCTACTCTTCATAATACAATGATGTATAGGTTGGTTACATGGTGAATCTTAAGGCCAAACCTCCCATCTTACTAGAGATGATAGGTTGGACAAGTGGTCAACCTTCTATCATTTCTCCATGCCTATAATTAGACAATTAGTAGAACTAGCATCTTTCTATGTTGTCTAGAGTTGAGCTTGTACAAGTAGTGGACCTTGCTACTCTCTTCCCTTGGTTTATTAGTTTGAAGACTCATTATATATACTTGCTTAGATCTATATACTTACTCATTAGTTAGGTTACAAGTAGGTATGTAATTTGTTAGCCTCAAGGGACTTTGAATATTGAATAGTAAGAAAGTCAAGTGCTGGTTTGAAGATCTTTTGCTTATCTAAACTAGATTCTAACTCAATAATAAGTTTCTTAAGTTCCACGAATTGTCCTATCTAGGCTCCAAAAGAGTCTTAATTGGTTTGTGCTAGATTCTAACTTCCTTGATGGGGTAGAATCCTAGAAAAATGAGGCCCTATAAGTTTTACCCTAGCTCAAATGGATTTTCACTTAAACTATACTGCAATTTGACACTCTAGTATCTTTGTCTCGATGGAGTTTAACACTAGATACATAGTAGTGATATTTAAGCTTCATGTCTCTTCACTTGATCGAGATATGAGACCATAATTTCAAGGTCACCACTTGTCTTACCTAAAGACCAATGTGAGACATGGGAGCAAGAAATCCATCTGATATTTTTTTAAGGACTATTACATAGACAATCAATAACTTAAGTAAAGAAAAAAGACTTGGATCTTTCACAATTAATAACTTAAGTAAAGCCAAAAAGACTTGGATCTTTGACAAATTTTTTCAAACTAAAAAAGTACAATCTCATGCTAACAAAACTATAAATCACAATTGAAAGTTTTGAAGAAGAAAAAGATCAGCAATCTTAATAAGAAGGATACTTTTCATTTCATTTGATGATTACAAATTAAAAGAAAGTCTCTCAAGAAATTGATAAACAAAAAATGTAGGTGACTGCTTCATTATTTTGAGCAAAAATATCAAAATCTCTATTGATTGAGCTCCATCTAGTAGTATCCTTTGTAAGATCCCGCAGGAAGGAATAAAAAGAAATATTTGTTAGATACCATGCACATGAGTGTTCAAGCATTTGTATCAAGAATATATGACATGTCACTAGTACCTTAGGGTTGGTTTCTATCTAGCCTTAGAAGATTGTTCTCAGCTTTCACCTTATTTATATAAGCCTTTGCTGTGGCTGCCTTCAAAACTCCTTTTGTGTTACAACCCAATTGCCTAGCTAAAGTGGTCAATTGTGATGCCTTCATGCTTTCAATGGGTGTACGCTCCTTTGCCAAGATCTCTTGTATTTGGGCTCTTCTCATTTCATTGCGGTGGCTTGTGTCACTTGCGTCTTCAATGATAGTTTCATCTCTGTCACCTTTTGCAGGTGGTATTCTTCTTGTAAAGAACACCTTAGCTGACCAAACATCATTTTTCTGATTCCAATACTCCATGATTTGTTTGTATTCACTATCATTTGTCACTATAGGTTGTCCATAACGATTAGAAGCAATTAAATCACGCACATCCCTTCTCTCATCAAGCTGAATCAAGTATGGCAGTAGCTCCTCCAAGAGCATATTGTCAACCATCTTCTCAACATCAAATTGTGGTGGAAAAATGAAATTGTTTGCTGGTGAAATACATCCCTTGTAAGGAGAGTCATCAATAAGCACTGTTCTTTGTGGATCACATTCAAACCCCATGGCAATTTTGGCTAGAGGCTTGAACATTGCCTCAACATTTGGATTGTCGGGTCTAAACAATTTTTGAGTTTGAGCGGTGTAACAAATATCTTGCGACCAAATTGCAAAGAAAGGCAATGTATCCTCAGCTAAGTTGTTTAGTGCTGCAAGGATTTGATACACATTATTCCTAGTAGCTATCGACCAAATTGCAACATTAAACCTCTGTAAAATAGTCTTCAAGAATTGGATGCAACCTGACCTAAGTATAATATATCTTTTTGAATCCATTTGCACTGAGTTGTGGTGTGAGGATGGTTGAGGGGAACGTTTCAACAATAGACCATTTAAATCCAATATAATTGTAAGCATGGATTTCTCAATATCTACACTACATGAATTAGTAGCAATTGGCAATAGCTCGTGAGTGGACTTTTCAGTCTCTTTTGATGTATGTTGCATTTTTGAAGCATCGATTTCTTGGTTCTCACTATTGCAATCTTGCTCAAGTTACACAACACTAGACTCTAGTATAGAAATATCATCCATCTTGGGCACTTTAGAAACCATAGAATCTATGGATTCTATAGTTGCTGATTGAACCATAGGAGCATTATCCATCCCAATTTGTGAATCTAAGAAAACACACACACAAATGGTATCTCAAAACCACTAGAATTTTATTCACCATATTTACATGTAGAACTCCTAGTAAGAAATTTATTTAAGGTAAAGTCGTTGTTAGAATCCTTGCAACCATTTTCAACATTCATACACAAAACACCACTTGTCTAAAATACAATCTACTAACTCAACATTTTCCATCCTACACTTTATTAAAAAGTGAAAACTAAAAGCCACAACTTGTTGAGGAAACATGGATACAAGGTCCACCAAATGTCCAACCTAGACTACAAGCAAACAATTAGAGATTTGGCTTAGATTTGGATTCAAAGGCCACCACTTATTCAAGTAAGATAACTCCACTTGTTTAAGACAGTAATGTTTGAAGTCCCACCACTTGTCCAACCAAGACATTGATTAAATTTTGGTAAGATTTATCACAAATCTAGAGTAGAATCAAGATTCTATGGCCAAGGTAGTCAAATAAGTTAGACAACACACAAAGCATAAGAGCACTCTAGATTCTCGTTGAGCATAAACTAAACAATAATCAAATGTTATATTCACTTGAGATTTCATCCATGTACAATACTTTACAATGTCAAGTAAAGTCATAGTCAGCAAACAACTCTTCTTCTCCTTCAACTTGACAAATAGTCTCAATGCATACATGGCCATATTCTTCTGACTTGATGTGTGAAGAGGTGCATTTATGCCAAGGTGGAAAATTTGGATCAAATGTATAGCGTACGTTGGGACAGACATTTGTACCGTGAGAACTATTTATATAGCCCGACACGTTTCCTTCTTCTACACAACCAATAATGTATGATTGATCTTCCTCTTCTTCTATGTTTGGATCCTTTAGAAGAGAATATTTATAAGCTTTTGGAATTATTTTGCATATCTTTTTCCAGTCTTGAAATCTATACTTATGCCCTCCATAGTTTAAAATAGTCAAACCACTTTCCAGGGTAGTATGCACAAATAGCCCATAACCAGCTCCTTGAATACATGAAAGTCGCACTTCAAAATCCACACCGTTAATATGGAAAATTACATCTTTGGGAATAGGAAAAATTGGTGTCCCAAAAGGATCTTCATGCCAATCATAGTGTGAAATACATCTAGTTTTTATATCACTTAACTCCTTTGTGTCTGCAAAAAGAAGAAAATATTATGCATAAAATAATGACAAGATCAAAGAAAGATATCATTATTTTATAGTCCAATAGGTCCATTGTATGGAAGACTTAGAGTGCCTCTTACATGGTGCCTCAAAGGTTTCCAAAAAATAAAATCATTGAAGAAAAAGGCCACTGTGTCTCCAATCTATTGCCCATTTGAAGCATAGAGAGAACCAAGGTCCACCACTTGTCCAAGCTAGACATGGAGCATTGACACAAGATCCAACACTTATCCAAGAACCCTATAGTATATGTGGTAACATGGGATGTGTTGATGCAACAAAAGTAGTCTAGCCTCCTCATCCATCTCTTTTTTCTTGTAGCCTAGAGGAATTAGTTTCAAGGTCTATCACTAGTCAAAAACTACACATAGAACATTGATACAAGGTTCCACCACATGTGAAACCTATCATCTCTAGTAGCATGGATGGTTTGATATCAAGGTTCACCACGTGTCCTACCTATACTCTATTGTAGCATAGAGATTCTGGTTTGGTGGTACTACATTTGTCCAAGCTTGGCTTGTTGTTGATATCTGGAGGTAATCAAGGGTCCTCCACTTGTCCAAGTTAGGCATATAAAACAATTGCAAGGTCCACCATGTGTACAAAATATGATTGATCATAACATGCATGGTCTTATTTCATGGGAAACCATATTCTCTCTAACATGTGTCCAACCTCGGCTCCATTGAAGCATGGAGAGAAGCAAGGTCCACCACTTATCATAGCTATTATTTTCTCCCAGTGCTTTCAAAACCCATGATACGTTGTACATGGGGGGGGGGGGGGTCTTGTTTCAAGGTCCACCACTTGGCTAAGATTGGATCCATTGAAACATGAAGAGAAGCAAGCTCTACCATTTGTCCAAGCTAGGTGCCATTGAAACATGAAAACCCCATAATATGTTGTATAGGGGGGGTGTTTTTCAAGGTCCACCACTTGTCTAAGCTATGGTCCATTGGAACATGGAGAGAAGCAAAGCTCCACCACTTTTCTAAGCTAGGATCCATTGAAACATGGAGAGAAGAAAGCTCCATTGTTTGTCTAAGCTAGGCTCCATTGGAACATGGAGAAAACAAGCTCCACCACTTGCCTATTATTGCATAGAGATTTTGGTTTGAAGGTCCACCACTTGTCCAACCTTGCCTTCATGTATGGAGATAATCAAGGGTGCAATGATTATCTAAGCTAGGGACATAAAAGAGTTTCAAGGTCCACTACATATACGATCTATGATGGGTTGTAGCATGGGAGGTTTCATTGACCACTTCTCCAACTCCACTTGTCCAACCTCAGATCCATTGAAGCATGGAGAAGAAAGGTCTACCAACTCTCCAAAATAGGCAAGAAAATCTCTATAAAACCCATGAATTGTTAATATATGCTATGCTGTGGAGTTTTATTTGAAGGTCCACTCCTTATCCAAGCTAGAATCCATTGAAGCATGGAAATAAGTAAGATATATCTCTAGTCCAAGATATGATCCATTGAAACATAGAGAGAATCAAGGTGCACCACTTGTCCAAGCTATGCATGGGTAATTGATATAAGGACCACTACGTTTTCACCTATACTATGCTCTATCATGGATGGTTTCATATCCCACCAAATTTCCAACCTATTTAATATGTTGTATTATGGGGGTTTGGTTTCAAGGTACTTCACTTATCTAAGGTGGGTTCCATTGAAGCATGGAGAGAACAATGTCTACCACTTGTCCAAAATATGCTCCTTTAAAACATAAAATCAAGGTCCACCACTTGTCCAAGCTAATGTTTCTCTCCATTGAAGCATGGAGAGAAACAAGGTCTACCACCTGTCCAAAATATGCTCCATTGAAACATAAAAGCAAGGTCCACCACAAGTCCAAGCTAATGTAACAAATGGGTGTTGGTTACAAGGTGTACCACACTTGTCTAAACTAGTCTCCATGCAAGGTCCACCACATGTCCAAGCTATATGAGCTTGGTTTGAAGGTCTACCACACCTCTTGAAATTAGGATCCATGTAAGGTCCACCTTTTGTCAAGCTATGCCTTTAGTGAGAACTAAAACTAAGTAAATTGTAGTACTTAAATACCTTTCCAAGATCATTAAGATTTTGGTCTCTAAGGCCACCACCACATGTCTAATCTATGCTCTAATTGATTACTTATGCTAGTTCTCAAAGTCCAAACATAAGCTTCCTTCTAGCAAGGTTAGTTTAAGTTTAGGCTCCAGCACCTGTCTAAGCTAGATTCAATTTATGAAGCATCACCATTTAACCATGCTAGGATCTAATGTATCATATCAAGGGGGTATTGATAAAAGGTCCAAAATTTATTGAGTTCAAGCTCTTAAGTAATTAAGTCTTCGTGAGTATTAAATGTTATAGTTTTAGTCTAAAGATCCACCATTTAAAAACTCAAGTAATTTACTATTTACATTCAAACCTTGAATGCTTGAGATAAAAAATACAAAATCAATCAATACTATATAAAGCAAAATCTAACATTAAGAGTATCAAATCAGCAACAAGAAACACTAACATGCACATGAAACTCAAAACATACGTGTCTCCATTTCCAAAAAGTCCTCCATTGACAGAGGATGTTGTTGTTGTTCTTCTTCTTCTCTTCGTGGAGAGCACTCCTCTGTAATAGGCACAGTGTCATCTGATTGCGAAGTGGATTGTTGAAGTTCCACACTGTCAACTAAGCATATAACTTCATATACCATTTTTCTATATCTTCATGAGACTTAACAAAGTCTAGCAGCATGGTCTCCACGTTTTTTGCCTCCTCCACACTGTCAACTAATCATATAACTTCTTTTTTCTGTTGTATTCCTTCTTGTGCAACCAAGGAGCCAGCACCAAAAACATCAACAAGCTTGCGGTCTTCAAAACAATATGTACGAATGTAGTGCTTGACCAAAGCTCTTTTTTTGGCCTCCAAATATTGCAAATCTGACATATCGTTATTTGCTACTTGAAGAAGAGAACAATCAATTGGCATGGGATGTTCCTCTGATCTTCTTCTCAGGTCTTCAAATGCATTGCCTTGTCCCAAGAAGGCAATAACTGTTAGGAATTGAATTGATCCTTTGCAAGGAGCTGATGGAAAGTGATGCAATGCACCACAACAATGGTAGCTCAGATTATCTCCCATGGTGTGAAAGGCACATTGCAATTTTGTGAAGTTAGTGAAATCCACAAATGCAAGAAATACAAACCCAGGATCTGTTGACCCTCCAACAATAGCCAAGATCCCATCCAAAGCATTGTTAAATGTCTCCTCACTCCACTTCAAATTGCCTCCAACGTTTTTTGTCATATTTAAAACACATAAGCCAATAGATGCTTTATTATTGAAGTGGCGCATCAAGTAGAGATTGCCTTCCATTTGTAGGCTCACCACATAGATTGACCATGGAAAATCTCTAAGCTCAATTTTCTCCTTTTGAAGGTGAATTTCCCATTGCATGTATTTTATTTCTCCATCTAGAAAAGCCATTTTCTTTGTTCCACGCTTCAAACTAGATCTGAGCCATTCCTCGCATAGCATTAAAAGTGTTTTATAAACAACATCATTGATGTTATACATTTTGACCACCTCCTCCCAGTCTTTACATGGTGGACTCATTCAAATTGTTGAAGCCTTCAAGAAGTGCATCTTGAATCAATTTGTCTTGCTTTAACTGCTTGATTCGATCATACATGTCAGTTGCATCACCATCCTTTGCACTCTTTGACAATAAAATCTTCTCATCTCTAATCTCTTCTTGAATAGTCTTTACCTCTGATTCCTCAAGGCCACAAAGGTATCTAAATACAGTTGTTGGGGGTTTCTTATTCTCCTCTTCTAGCCTTTCAATGATTTCTATCCAGCAATCATAAATTGAATCAGAGTACGTGACCATGTGTGTCTGTTTAGAAATCCAACTTGCTGTTGCACTCATTCTTGCCAATCGAAGAAAAGCCTAAAAAGAAATAGAGAAATAATTAAACTATTGAGCAATATTTGTTAATTAAACACTATAAAAAAGACAAAGAAAATACATCCATCCGGAACGAGATGCATGTCCCTCTGCAATTCCACTTGCTGCCTTTGGTGGTCGTCCTGAGAAGATCCATTGACTCCGTAAATGTCTCAATATTTGGCTGCAAGGTTGCTTGACATACAATGCTTGAGCCTCCTCGTTTGCAATGGAAGATATAGCAGTTGCAACAAATAGAGGAGCATTCACAACAATGCGAGCCTTTCTAAATTTATACACGCTAATCTGTCTTTCAAATATCTCTTTGTTGTTTTGTTCATTGTGAAGCAAAAATTTTGCAGCATAGATTGAATGCTGCCCATCAAGAATCCAATAATGATAATCTTTAATTTTTTGCTCTTCTACCTCTTCTACTGCCAAAGGAGTCTCCTTCTTTGAATTTGCATTTCGAACAGGCATCAAATATGCACATGCTGCAGGCTTGGTCGTACTCCGTGAAAATCCAAATAACACACTTTCAGTGTGTTTTTTATCCATAATACGTGCATTATAGTGATCAGGAGCAAGCCAACAATTTTGAATAGGGATATCAAATTCCCTATATTGGAAAGGAAAATAGTTTATGTACTTATTCATTCCACCTGTATCTTTTTCTTGTCCTTTCATGGCCTCAGCTTCTAAAACATCTAGATCCACAATTCTCATCTTTGACCTTGAACCCTTTGTTGATGAGGATGCCAAAGATGCCTTGTCTACATCCAAAATGGAACTAGTTCGCTTAGCTGCTACTTTCTGCACTTTTGCTTGCTTCTTTGTGGATGGTGGTCGTGAAGCTTTCACCTCTTTTCATTGTAGTGTGGCAATGATGGAGCTTTGAAGTTGATCTGCTGTGAAAGTTGGATTTGATTATGCAAACTTCCATCCTCGAGAAAACATTGTCTCTTCTTTGTTTCTAGACATGCGCTCCAATGCATATGCTCCTGGAGATAGTTGAAATTCTAGATCCATTGGAACTAGAATGTCAATGCATTCCACCTCCGGATGACTATCAACTACAGAGACAGATGCTTCCACAACTTGTCCAACATCTTCAAACAAGCTGTCATTCTCCTTTTTGGAAATAAATAGATGCACCTTATAAAATTGTGCACCCTCTATACCATGTATGTCCAAATACCATTTCCTGAGATCATTGCAAGTATAGTCATCTGAGACAGCAACCCTTGCAACCTATTTTTTTGGAGCCATCTTTCCTGAAACAAAAAAAAACCAAATGTTATCTTAACATATACTTTTTTATAATGGATTAAGTTTGTGTGAATACAAGGTCCACCACTTGTTCAAGCTAGATCTAAGCAAGTATACATAGTGATCTTTTAAGCTAGTAAACAAAGGGAAGAGAGAAGAAAGGTCCACCACTTGTCCAAGCTCAGCTCTAGACAACATGGAGAGATTCAAGGTCTACTAATTGTCTAATATAGGCTAACTCTATTGAAACATAGAGAGAAGCAAAGGTCCACCACTTGTTCAATCTAGGGTCCATTGAAACATGGAGAGAAGGATGCTCCACAATTTGTCCAAAATAGGCTCCATTGAAACATGAAGAAAAGCAAGCTACACCATGTCTCCGAGATGCTAGGCTCCATTGAAATACCTTGAACCCACGATACTTTGTATATGTGGGGCTTAAATTCAAGGTCCACCACTTTTCCAACCTATTATCCCTAGTAGATTGAGTGGTTTGGTCTCAAGATTCACCACTTTTCCACTCTATGTCATTATATTAGGAAGATCTGGGTGTTAAGGTCCACACCTTGTCCAACCTATAAGGCTATATCTTAAATAGTATTATTTACCACAACTTGGAATGCACATGCCATAGGTTATACATAGGGGTTTGGTTCCAAGGTCCACCACTTGTCCAAGCTAACTCTATTGAAACATAGAGAGAAGCAAAGGTACACCTCTTGTCCAAGCTAGGCTCCATTGAAACATGGAGAGAAGGATGCTCCACCATTTGTCCAAGCCAGGTTCGATTGAAACATGAAGAGAAGCAAGATGCACCATGTCTCCAAGATGCTAGGCTCCATTGAAATACCTTAAACCCACGATATTTCGTACATGGGGGGTTTACATTCAAGGTCCACCACTTGTCCAACCTATTATTGCTAGTAGCATGAGTGGTTTGGTCTCAAGATTCACCACTTTTCTACTCTATGTCATTATATTAAGAAGATCTGGGTGTTAAGGTTGACCACTTGTCCAACCTATAAGGCTATATCTTAAAGGGTATTCTTTCCCACCACTTGGAATGACCATGATAGGTTTTACATGGGGGTTTGGTTCCAAGGTCCAACACTTATTCAAGCTAACGCTATTGAAACATAGAGAGAAGCAAAGGTCCACCACTTGTCCAAGCTAGGGTCCATTGAAACATGGAGAGAAGGATTCTCCACCATTTATCCAAGATAGGCTCCATTGAAACATGAAGAGAAGCAAGCTGCACCATGTCTCCAAGATGCTAGGCTTCATTGAAATACCTTAAACCCACGATATTTTGTACATGGGGGGTTTATATTCAAGGTCCACCACTTGTCCAACCTATTATCTCTAGTAGCATGAGTGGTTTGGTCTCAAAGTTCACCACTTTTCCACTCTATGTCATTATATTAAGAATATATGGGTGTTAAGGTCCACCACTGTCCAACCTATAAGGCTATATCTTAAAGGGTATTCTTTCTCGCCACTTGGAGTGACCATGATAGGTTATACATGGGGGTTTGGTTCCAAGGTCCACCACTTGTCCAAGCTAACTCTATTGACACATAGCGAGAAGCAAGGGTCCACCACATGTCCAAGCTAGGGTCCATTGAAACATGGAGAGAAGAATGCTCCACCATTTGTCCAAGATAGGCTCCATTCAAACATGAAGAGAAGCAAGTTGCACCATGTATCCAAGATGATAGGCTCTATTGAAATACCTTAACCCCATGATATTTCATACATAGGGGCTTTACATTCAAGGACAACCAGTTGTCCAACCTATTATCGCTAGTAGCATGAGTGGTCTGGTCTCAAGATTCACCACTTTTGCACTCTATGTCATTATATTAAGAAGATCTGGGTGTTAAGGTCCACCACTTGTCCAACCTATAAGGCTATATCTTAAAGGGTATTCTTTCTCGCCACTTGGAGTGACCATGATAGGTTTTACATGGGGGTTTGGTTCCAAGGTCCAACACTTGTCCAAGCTAACTCTATTGAAACATAGAGAGAAGCAAAGGTCCACCACTTGTCCGCTAGGGTCCATGGAAACATGGAGAGAAGGATGCTCCACTATTTGTCCAAGATAGGCTCCATTTAAAGATGAAGAGAAGCAAGCTGCATCATGTCTCCAAGATGCTAGGATCCATTGAAATACCTTAAACCCACAATATTTCATACATGGGGGGTTTACATTCAAGATCCACCACTTGTCCAACCTATTATCTCTAGTAGCATGAGTGGTTTGGTCTCAAAATTCACCACTTTTTCACTCTATGTCATTATATTAAGAAGATCTCGGTGTTAAGGTCCACCACTTGTCCAACCTATAAGGCTATATCCTAAAGGGTATCCTTTCTCACCACTTGGAGTTACCATGATAGGTTTTACATGGGGGTTTGATTCCAAGGTCGACCACTTGTCCAAGCTAACTCTATTGAAACATAGAGAGAAGCAAAGGTCCACCACGTGTCCAAGCTAGGGTCCATTGAAACATGGAGAGAAGGATGCTCCACCATTTGTCCAAGATAGGATCCATTGAAACATGAAGAGAAGAAAGCTGCACCATGTCTCCAAGATTCTAGGATCCATTGAAATACCTTAAACCCACAATATTACATACATGGGGGGTTTACATTCAAGGTCCACCACTTGTTCAACCTATTAGCTCTAGTAGCATGAGTGGTTTGGTCTCAAGATTCACCACTTTTCCACTCTATCTCATTATATTAAGAAGATCTCGGTGTTAAGGTCCACCACTTGTCCAATCGATAAGGCTATATCTTTAACGTTATTCTTTCTCACCACTTGGAGTTACCATGATAGGTTTTACATGGGGTTTTGATTCCAAGGTCCACCACCTGTCCAAGCTAACTCTATTGAAACATAGAGAGAAGCAAAGGTCCACCACTTGTCCAAGATAGGCTCCATTGAAACATGGAGATAAGGATGCTCCACCATTTGTCCAAAATAGGCTCCATTCAAACATGAGGAGGAGAAAGATGCACCATGTCTCCAAGATGCTAGGCTCCATTGAGATACCTTAAAGCCATGATATTTCGTACATGGGGGGTTTACATTCAAGGTTCACCACTTGTCCAATCTATTATCCTTAGTATAATGAGTGGTTTGGTCTCAAGATTCACCACTTTTCCAATCTATGTCATTATATTAAGAAGATTTGGGTTTTAAGGTTGACCACTTGTCGAACCTATAAGGCTATATCTTAAAGGGTATTCTTTCTATCCACTAGGAATGACCATGATATGTTTTACATGGGGGTTTGGTTCCAAGGTCCACCACTTGTCCAAGCTAACTCTATAGAGAGAAGCAAAGGTCCACGACTCGTCCAATCTAGGCTGCATTGAAACATGGAGATAAGGATGATTCACCATTTGTCGAAGATAGGCTTCATTGAAACATGAAAAGAAGCAAGCTGCACCATATCTCCAAGATGCTAGGATCCATTGAAATACCTTAAACCCACAATATTTTTTACATGTGGGGTTTAAAGTCAAGGTCAACCACTTGTCCAAGCTATTATCCCCAGTAGCATAAGTGGTTTGGTCTCAAGATTCACCACTTTTCCACTCTATCTCATTATATTAAGAAGATCTGGGTGTTAAGGTCGACCACTTGTCCAACCTATAACCTTAAAGGGTATTCTTTCTCACCACTTGAAATGTCCATGATATGTTTTACATGGGGGTTTGGTTCCAAGGTCCACCACTTATCCAAGCTAACTCTATTCTTCTCATAGAGAGAAGCAAAGGTCCACCACTTGTCCAAGCTAGGCTCCATTGAAACATGGAGAGAAGGATGCTCCACCATTTGTCGAAGCTAACTCTATTGAAACATGGGGAGTTTACATTCAAGGTCCACCACTTGTCCAACCTATTATCTTTAGTAGCATGAGTGGTTTGGTCTCAAGATTCACCACTTTTCCACTATTTGTCATTATATTAAGAATATTTGGGTGTTAAGGTCCACCACTTGTCCAACCTATAAGGCTATATCTTAAGAGTTATTCTTTCTCACCACTTAGAGTGACCATGATAGGTTTTACATGGGGGTTTGATTCCAAGGTCCACCACTTGTCCAAGCTAACTCTATTGAAACATACGGAGAAGAAAAGGTCAACCACTTGTCCAAGCTAGGGTCCATTGAAACATGGAGAGAAGGATGATCCACCATTTGTCCAAGATAGGCTCCATTGAAACATGAAGAGAAGCAAGCTGCACCATGTATCCAAGATGCTAGGCTCCATTGAAATACCTTAAACCCACGATATTTCGTACATGGGGGGTTTACATTCAAGGTCCACCACTTGTCCATCCTATTATCTCTAGTAGCATGAGTGGTTTGGTGTCAAGATTCACCACTTTTTCACTCTATGTCATTATATTAAGAATATATGGGTGTTAAGGTCCACCACTTGTCCAACCTATAAGGCTATATCTTGAAGTTTATTCTTTGTTACCACTTGGAGTGACCATGATAGGTTTTACATGGGGGTTTGGTTCCAAGGTCCACCGCTTGTCCAAGCAAACTCTATTGAAAGATAGAGAGAAGCAAAGGTCCACCACTTGTCCAAGCTAAGCTCCATTGAAACATGGAGAGAGGGATGCTCCACCATTTGTCCAAGATAGGCTCCATTGAAACATGAAGAGAACCAAGCTGCACCATGTCTCCAAGATGCTAGGATCCATTAAAATACCTTAAACCCACGATATTTTGTACATGGGGGGTTTACATTCAGGGTCAACCACTTGTCAAAGCTATAATCCCTAGTAGCATGAGTGGTTTGGTCAAAAGATTCACCACTTTTCCACTCTATGTCATTATATTAAGAAGATATGGGTGTTAAGGTCGACCACTTGTCCAACCTATAAGGGTATATCTTAAAGGGTATTCTTTCTCACCACTTGAAATGACCATGATATGTTTTACATGGGGGTTTGGTTCCAAGGTCCACCATTATCCAAGCTAAGTCCATTCTTATCATAGAGAGAAGCAAAGGTCCACCACTTGTCCAAGTTAGGCTCCATTGAAACATGGAGAGAAGGATGCTCCACCATTTGTCAAAGCTAACTCTATTGAAACATGGGGGGTTTACATTCAAGGTCCACCACTAGTCCAAGCTATTATTGCTAGTAGCATGAGTGGTTTTGTCTCAAGATTCACCACTTTTTTACTCTATATCATTATATTAAGAATATCTGGGTGTTAAGGTCCACCACTTGTCCAACCTATAAGGCTATATCTTAAAGGTTATTCTTTCTCACCACTTGGATTGACCATGATAGGTTTTACATGGGGATTTGGCTCCAAGGTCCACCACTTGTTCAAGCTAACTCTATTGAAAAATCGAGAGAAGAAAAGGTCCACCACTTGTCCAAGCTAGGGTCCATTGAAACATGGAGAGAAGGATGCTCCACCATTTGTCCAAGATAGGATCCATTGAAACATGAAGAGAAGCAAGCTGCACCATGTCTCCAAGATGCTACGCTCCATGGAAATACCTTAAACCCACGATATTTCGTACATGGGGGGTTTGCATTCAAGGTCCACCACTTGTCCAACCTATTATCCTTAGTAGCATGAGTGGTTTGGTCTCACGATTCATCACTTTTTCACTCTATGTCATTATATTAAGAATATCTCGGTGTTAAGGTCCACCACTTCTCCAACCTATAAGGCTATATCTTAAATAGTATTATTTACCACAACTTGGAATGCACATGCCATAGGTTATACATAGGGGTTTGGTTCCAAGGTCCACCACTTATTCAAGCTAACTCTATTGAAACATAGAGAGAAGCAAAGGTCCACCACTTGTCCAAGCTAGGGTCCATTGAAACATCGAGAGAAGGATGCTCCACCATTTGTCCAAGATAGGATCCATTGAAACATGAAGAGAAGCAAGCTGCACCATATCTCCAAGATGCTAAGCTCCATGAAAATACCTTAAACCCACGATATTTTGTACATGGGGGGTTTGCATTCAAGGTCCATCACTTGTCCAACCTATTATCCTTAGTAGCATGAGTGGTTTGGTCTCAATATTCACCACTTTTTCACTCTATGTCATTATATTAAGAAGATCTCGGTGTTAAGGTCCACCACTTGTCCAACCTATAAGGCTATATCTTAAAGGGTATCCTTTCTCACCACTTGGAGTTACCATGATAGGTTTTACATGGGGGTTTGATTCCAAGGTTCACCACTTGTCCAAGCTAACTCTATTGAAACATAGAGAGAAGCAAAGGTCCACCACTTGTCCTCTAGGGTCCATGGAAACATGGAGAGAAGGATGCTCCACTATTTGTCCAAGATAGGCTCCATTTAAAGATGAAGAGAAGCAAGCTGCATCATGTCTCCAAGATGCTAGGATCCATTGAAATACCTTAAACCCACAATATTTCATACATGGGGGGTTTACATTCAAGATCCACCACTTGTCCAACCTATTATCTCTAGTAGCATGAGTGGTTTGGTCTCAAGATTCACCACTTTTCCAATCTATCTCATTATATTAAGAAGATCTCGGTGTTAAGGTCCACCACTTGTCCAACCGATAAGGCTATATCTTTAACGTTATTCTTTCTCACCACTTGGAGTTACCATGATAGGTTTTACATGGGGGTTTGATTCCAAGGTCCACCACTTGTCCAAGATAACTCTATTGAAACATAGAGAGAAGCAAGGGTCCACCACTTGTCCAAGATAGGCTCCATTGAAACATGGAGAGAAGGATGCTCCACCATTTGTCCAAGATAGGCTCCATTCAAACATGAGGAGGAGAAAGCTGCACCATGTCTCCAAGATGCTAGGCTCTATTGAAATACCTTAAACCCATGATATTTCGTACATGGGGGGTTTACATTCAAGGTCCACCACTTGTCCAACCTATTATCCTTAGTAGAATGAGTGGTTTGGTCTCAAGATTCACCACGTTTCCAATATATGTCATTATATTAAGAAGATCTGGGTTTTAAGGTTGACCACTTGTCCAACCTATAAGGCTATATCTTAAAGGGTATTCTTTCTATCCACTAGGAATGATCATGATATGTTTTACATGGGGGTTTGGTTCCAAGGTCCACCACCTGTCCAAGCTAACTCTATAGAGAGAAGCAAAGGTCCACCACTCGTCCAATCTAGGCTCCATTGAAACATGGAGAGAAGGATGATCCACCATTTGTCGAATATAGGCTTCATTGAAACATGAAAAGAAGCAAGCTGCACCATGTCTCCAAGATTCTAGGATCCATTGAAATACCTTAAACCCACGATATTTTTTACATGTGGGGTTTAAAGTCAAGGTCAACCACTTGTCCAAGCTATATTCATGATCATGGTGTCAAAAAATAAACCTGAATAAAGAGACTCCAAATGTGATTACCATGTCTGATGTAGAGAGGCACCTAAAGACCATCATGATGGTATGATGGTGATGATCTTCCAAAATGTCTTGAGTATCAGAAACTCTGATTGATTACATGTGGTGTGACTTGACAATGGGGAGATAAAAAGAGAACAAGGATATCAAAGAAATGTGGTTGTCTATTTAAATACTAGTGGTAACCACAGATGGGAGTAATGATGTACTGATTTATCTAAACACTAGTCACAATGGTCATGTCCCACATTCAAGAAGTGATATGTATCACTTTACCATCCATCGATTCGTAATTGAGTGTTGCACGGAAGACCTCTTTTATGTCAGGAATGCTTAATATGTTGCTCAAATGTGATTGTTGAAAGAACATGTGATTTCACATGGAGTGAGTCTCTCTTCTTCAATGTACTATATAAAAATTCTTTATGATACCTCATGAAATTAGTATCTTGCCTTATCAAATGCATTATTAGTAGCACTTTGGCCTGTATTTTAAATAAGTTTCTTTATACATAGGATACCCTCTAAGTGATCAAGTTGATATAAATCACATATCAGATGATGATTGGGTTTCTATGTATATGGAGGCTATGAAATTGTATGAAATAAGTTACAAGACTAAATTGAATTATTTTCTTCTTACCAGCTTCTTTTTATGTAGGTGTCTTATTGTTTACCATACAATCCAAAAGTAGCTAACAACAAATATAAGGCTTTTATCTTGATCATTTAAGACGACTTGATGTTGTAAATGGCCAAGCATTTCTCTACAAATAACTCATGGGCTATTGATAGCATAATTAACACAAACATATACGGTCTACAATTCTATGTTAGGTGCTGCCAAACCAGCAAGGTGTTGACCTACCAACTTGGTTCATGTTGTGTACAACAGATCTTGGTTGTCATCATGAACATATATGGTCCACCATTCTATGTTGTAGTGTTGCCAAACCAACAAGGTGTTGGCCTACCAATTTGGTTCATGTTGCGTATGGAAGATTTTGGCTATTATTTCTTTTGAATTGATACTTAATGTAGTCTTTGAGATGATGGACCTCACTCATCCGTCCTCTATTGTGATTGATAAGTCACAACAAGATCTAGAGTCTATACTGAAGGTAGTGGATGAAGACCTCCATAGTTGGAATAATGATGCCAATGGAGTGAAGTATCAAGTTGTAGGTCATGTTCTACTTTGTAGAGCACAAAAATTATTGTTAGTTGTACATAGAGTTGTTTTTCTCATAGTGCAAAGAGGTTGATAATCTTTGTCAAGCCCTCAAGATCTAAAACATTGCCAATAACATGGGCAACTTACCTTGACTTTAGCCGAGCTTGAGAAGTTTGTAAGAGAAAAGTAACTCCCTTACGGCACCTACATTAAAATTATCTTAAATTAAGGGTTCTTAGAATATCTTGCGGGTCTTCTTTTGTTGTTTTGCCCAGGCACCCGCACTTGGGATTTGAATCGCTTGCATGTTATATTGGAGATTTGCTACCATCCTTCATCTTTCTTATCAAATGTGGCCGGCGGATGCAAAACAATATTTAGGGGTGGCCTTTCCATTGCTATGATTGGCTTTCGTGAGCTTCTTTGAATTCTCTAGGGCTTCCTTGCTTGCATTTGGCATCACATCTGCTTGTTCCTTCCATTGCTACTTGCCCTCGGGGGGTGTACTATGTAATCATGTTAATGTACCATGTGCGTTCAGTAGGAGGGGTTTCAAACTGCAAAAAATTTAGGCAACTTAAGATAGATAAGGAGTTTTTATATTCTATTTTTGAAACAAATACAAATAGAAAGGGTCATTTTATTCATTCAAACATGTTAAGAAAGGGGTTTTTTAATAACCCCATGAATACATGTTATATAAGGGGGTCTTGAATAGTGCACCCCCCCGAGTACTTACCATTATAATATCCATCTAGAGCATTGTAGGCATAACTTTTTCACCAAATACAAGGCCTAGGGCTATGGCCTAGCTGTAACAAGACACTCGGGGAAGGGGGGGGGGGGGGGGGGGGGGGGGGGGGTCACTTGATAATTATGTGACTATCACGTGAGTGCAGTAGAAGGGCTTATTAAATTTCATTTTTTTCTCACATTTTCACATACAGAAGGGTACCATCAATTGAAATTGGGATTTTTTTAACAAATGGAACAAAAAAAGAGTGTATTTTATTTTTTAAAAATACAAGACAAGGAGTTTTAAAAATAGTCCTTGAATGCACGCGATATACAAAATTTATACATAGTGACCTCCCCGAGACAAGACACGACCTAGCAAAGTGCCCAAATTTTTTGCACTTAAAGCAAGCACAAAACAAGGTGCCAAAGTTAAACAGAATGAACTTCAAACCAGCCCCTATATTCACTACTAGATTCTTGGACTACGGCTTTCTAAGATCCCATCAAATACACACCTTATTGGTGATGGTACATACTGTCCTACTTGAAGGTATAAACAAGGGGGTACTAAGGGCTGCTACAATGCCTTTCAAGTTTCTACTCAACCACAACAGGAGGTTGACAAATTCCACCCACAATGAGCACATATCTTGGAAAGCATCAGGGAATTCAAATGAGGGATCCCAAGGTAGCACGCAAAGCAACACCTGGTTGTAAATAGCGAGCTCTTGGCCAAAACTTTGTCCACTACTATCTCGTCAACAAATTGCACTGAAAAGAAGACTTTTTCTAGCTGGTATTAATCATTAGCAACTGATCCATCATGAAAGAGGACGTTGGAGCTATGCAACCAACTGATAAGTTTTGCTCTATAGGCACACTCCCTATGAACCTGAAGACCATCATAGATTTAGCAAGCTCGATAAGCTTTCTCTTTATCACAATACGGGACGAACCACAATGATGAGAGTATCCTCGACTTCCACTCTTTGTAGGAGCAATTTTTTAAGAGCTTCATAGGACCTATCTCCCTTGGAAAGATTGAGAGGCCCTACGGGGGCCTTTGCTTTCTTGAACGTTCTTTTATTCAATGACATCATGTTCATAATCTTGGCCAACTCTTTCTCCATTTTCCAGTTGCATCGTTTTAGCTCTTCCTTGTTTAAGAATCAACCCCGGAATTCCACCCAAGTTGCCCTTGATGTGATTGGCTAAGACTACTTCCAAGACTTTATCTACCACGGCCGCCTCTATGTATGTTGTCTTGTTTGCATTGACCATGACCATATCACCAAAAAAAGTTTCAATGTGACATGTCCCTAGTCGAAGCACCTAATGGTCTTAAAGGGTGGGATTCAAAGTCCTGTTTGGGGGGGGGGGGGGGGGGGATGGATCGTGATCTGTGATCAACATGATGGATCTTGAGTCCTCCTCTTCCTCTCGGTAGTGTTCCTTGTTGAGTCCTTTGATCACCCTACCCAATCTGAAGCAAAAACTATTGTCTTCTTTTGAAGGTGTGCTTCAAGAGATCTACTGGCACCCACAAACCTTCTTCATCTTCAAAATTGATGGAGTAATTTTCTATATATGTCTCCATGTAGGATGTAAGTGCTTCAAATGCATCAACATGAAGCTCGATGGTAGCCTCCATGTCGATGGATACGTGTAACACGGCGCTAAGCTTCTCCATCATGTGTGCTAGGTCATGCGCAAGGAGTTGAGCAGCGAGGGATTGAATAGCAACAACAATTATTACTGGTGGAGTGCAAGGGACAATGGCACATGCTTGGGGGTGGATAGAGCAAGGAAGCAATGGAGAAGAAGAGAGAAGCTCAAAAACAAGAAAGTGACTTTAAAATGGGCCTTGCAAGTCACTTATGAAGGAGTCAATGAAAAATAGGACACTTTTACAAAACTTAAGAAATCAATGATGATTAAAATTTAAACGTTCTCTTCCGCAAAAAGCCAGAGCTATAATGCATAGTATTGCCATCCAAAAACCACAGTTTGAAACACCGTAACTTCACCACCCACCCCAATTGTAAAGTCACTTAACACCTCTAAAACTAAAAATTAAGATCACAAAATTAGACAAAAATGTATCGTGTTAATATGAGAGTATTACATTGCACCCACAATTGCTTGCTTGATATGGATACATCTAGGGAAGGGGATGCTCTTACAAAGAAACACCCTCTCCTTTTCTTACGCAGAGGGTTGCTACCAATTACAAATGTGTAGTCCATCTTGAACTCAAACCTAAGTGCCAAGTACTCCCTTAGATTTTCCATATTCCAATCAACATTCACGGCCAACTCCCACACTTCCTCTTGCTTGCACACATGCACTTCAACTTGCTCCATATCAGTGATTTCCAAATCGAGTGCTTCCCATTCACCTCGCATCTGCTTCCACCGTCGGTAAGGGAATATAATGGAGATTTGCTGCTTCACAATATGGTATTGGATGATCATTTTTTCTGTTACAATCATGCACTTTATGGTATCCCCATTGTGCGGAAAATCTTTGAGTCCCAAGCAGATGGAAGGATGGCATCATTGTTGTTCCTCCCTAAGTAATCCACATGGTAGGCATGTGATGCACATTCTCTGCCTTGAACAAAAAACAAAAAGATGCAGAGGCATAAAAGTTATTAGTGTTGCTCGATGTGACCCGTATGTGCACTTCATTGCATTGAAGATTTCATTTTTGATCCACCGCCTAGTTATTGCAATAGAGGTACTGTCAAGAGTTGGCCAATCACCGCCCATCAGAGTTGGTGGACTAAGTGTTTTCAAGGTCCTGTAGACGTTCCTTATCGTTGGGACTACACACTCTGCATCAAAGAAGAAGATGGACCATTCTGCAAGCTGCAACGTAGTGCATCTAGAATATAGCAATGAACTGAACTCAAAGTGGTGAGCCTTGAAAGTTTTAGAAAGCACCTCTAGAGGCTCCCATTCCATAAATGTTGATGGAAAAATATATGCACAAGCCAAACACCATGCCCATGAAGTTTCCTCATTAGAGACTTCATGTGAAAGCATAGTGTTTTCTATAGAAAGCACTAGAAATACTTACAATTAGGCTTTCAATCAACGTCGATGATTTGTAGTTGAGACTTTGTAGACATGTTGTATCTTCACTTGCTTGCTTCCATCAGCCGCTTGCTTCATCTTCAATATACAACCCTTCCAATGATGGGACTTCAGTCTGATGAATTGTCAAGAGACTTTATGGGCTCCCTTTCTGCTTCACCACATTGTCACCCACAAGCCTGTAACAAAGGTTGTGGTTACCCAATGACCATTATCCTCTTGCTCGTTGCTAGAACAAAATGAGTCTACCCTTGAATGAGGTCTATGAATCATGCTATCGAAGCTTCTTGTACTGTGCAAGCTGAAGCTCCCTTACCCCTAAATCTTTGCAAGTTTAAGGTTCCAAAAGCCTAAAGCCTTTTAAGATGAATCTCTCTAACCCTAAAGATTTTCAAATTGAAGGTCCCTGAACCGTAAGCTTCAGTAGATGAAGCTACTAAGCTCTACAAGATGTATGTGAGCTCCCAAGATGAGAGTGGACAATGGGTGCAAGCATGAGAGGAAGACCTCCAAGAAGGGGAAAATGGACTGTATTACAAGCTCTCCATAGTGGAACCATCACTTAGAACTAGGCTTGGGAGAGAAGGGGAAGGCAAATTGGAGAGAGAGGAGGCCGCAAAGGTTCTCTTTCAATAAGAGAGAGAGTGAAAATTGAGATTCTTAGCTCTAGAGAGAGGAGGGGTCAGATTTGGTATGTAGAGAGAGGAGTGAGTGGAGGGAGGGAAAAGTAGACTTGAATGTCAAATTAATGACAAGAGGGATTTTTTGGGGCGAGGCCACTTTTTGAGGGTGGCCATTCACTGTTGCCAGCAGTATTTAGAATAAAAAATAGGCCCAAATCTTTTATTTTTGAAGATTTTTCAATTTTCATATCCATTTACAAGAAATAAAAGACTACTCTCCAAGTTTGACCCCTAGAAATTAGGGGCTGACAACCCAATATTTTTGTCCACATGGCTTCCTCCTATTGCTCCACTACTTAAACACTGTCATTAGACTCGAGGAAGATTAAAGGGCCCAAGAAGACCCCAAACAAGTCCTAATGTGAAAGAATCAATTATTTGTGGAGTTTTTTCATTATGCCATGATACTATTTTACATTAACTCACAATGATTTAGATGCTTGTTGCATGATGTCCTGACACCATTTCATGATGTATATTTGTTATGATTGAAAGAATGATGCCATGGTGCTTTTCCATGATAATTTGTTTTGATTGAAATGATTATTATTCTATGGCTTTTCTTTATCATGCCATGATATTGTCTCATGTTGATTTGTAATGATTGTTTCAGGATGTCATGATATTGGTTTATTATTATTTTTCATGATATTTCTTTATGCTTGAGATGCTTGTTTCTTCATAGATTTTCTATGTGGAGCCATTCTTGATCGAGAAAACTTACATTGAATATAGTCCATACAAACAAGATATCCCCATGGTAGAATTTGAGTACCGTCTTTGTATATATGTGCACATATTACATGGTATTTCATGTTAAGAAGATTGTATTATATACACATGGGTTTAATCATGATTTAATATATTTAAAGTGTTACAAACCATCTCCAAAGACAATCAGTGTAAACCTCTAACATTGATATGATTTCCATCTTGTGCTCTTTGATTTTGTGATATTGATAGATTATACATAGCTCAAAGACAAAGTGAAGTATCTCAGAGATGGTATATGTTTATCAAAGCAGAAGATTATCCAAAGCATTCTTTGAAGTATTTGAAGAGTTAAATCATATCATTTTCTTGAGCCTTTGAGGCTAACATTGTAAGTAACAAAAGTGATGTATCTCCTTATAAACCATTTTTTTAATTTGAACATTGTATTAATATAATGGTGGGTATATATAGGGCTGCGGGTTTTTACCTTGAGTCCGCAAGGGTTTTTTATCGACAGTTAGGTACCCTTATTTGAGCGAGGTTGTTGAGCTTATATGTGAAGCTAGTCTAAATATAGCCCTGGGTCCCCTCTATATATATATATATATATATATATATATATATATACACACCATATTTTGTGTATATTATACACACTTTGGGGTTGTATTCTTTGCGTATCATCTCTATGTTTTTCTCTCTCTGTGTCTCGTCAACAGTAAGAACATGTGGCTAGAGAGGGAAGATTTTAAGCCATGCGGCATGAAGAGAATAAAATTCCGTATTGGAGTGACTTGTTCATTAATTATCTTCTTGACCCAATGCACATTTTTAAGAATGTGGGGGAGATCCTATGGAAGACCATCACTGGATAAAGGGAAAGCAAGGACCAAAGAGATGACCTAGAGGTTGTGGGGTGAATGCCATAGATGTGGGCTTGACTTAAGGCCAATGGAAAGTTTTCTATACCAAAAGATCCATGGATTTTGATTTTTGCAGAGGAGCAAAAAGTGAAGAAGACCATATCTTCAATCAACACTCCTACTGGGTGCATGTGATGTTTGAAAATGGCTTTTACTAGAGATGAAAATCTTAGTGGTCTTAAGTCCCATGATTGGCACAAATGTTAACATTTTATTCTACCAATTTCTATAAAATATTGTATAACAAATGAAATTAGAAGCACTTTACAAAATTAGTGAGTTAGTGTATGGGATCTCATCAAAAGAGATAAGAAAAGACATCATGGATGTGTCAAAGTTGGCGATGCAAAAGCGTGTAGTCCAAGGTGAGAAAGCACGGGAGAGAGAGAGAGAGAGAGAGAGAGAGAGAGAGAGAGAGAGAGAGAGAGAGAGAGAGAGAGAGAGAGAGAGAGAGAGAGAGATAGAGAGAGAGAGAGAGAGATGCACTGAACCAATCAACCAAGGCAATGAGATAACAAATGATAACACAATGGGGGTTGAGGGTTTCTCATATAGAAATCGCAGTAAATTTCCCTACCTAGACTTTGACGAATAAGTGAAGTAAATCCCTAAAAGCCAAAATAAATACTGGGTTCACACTGGGAAGTTCATTTGAGATGCCTAAACTTTAACACCCTCTTTGCAACTCATAGTGGACATCAATAGTGAAACCAAGTCAATGAAGAAGCTAGCATGGACGCCCAACAGCTGTAGAGTGCTGGATACACCTCGATGCTGCTCTCTTCGACTTTATACCTGAAAGAAATGCCATCTTGAGCATCGGTGAACTGTGAACATATCACGTCCAAAATATAACTCCCAAGATAATGAACTCTGGAATACACTTGTCCATGATCCGACCAACAACAATGAGTTGGTGCGCCCATCCACAATGTCTTTGATATGCCTGATTGGTTCCGTGCTAGATACATGTGCCTTGAACTCTGACCTATGGGTCCAAACACCAATAACTTGAACTCCTACACAAGGGTCCAAATCAATCATAGGTTGCTAGCATTGTCTGCCCCTTTCTGCCACTCACAAACCTCTCTCTGGCTGACGATAGTGGTGACACCTGTACTTTGACCAAAGATATGATGTCGAGGCCACTATGGCGACCGCCACGTGTGTCATGCCAATCTCTTCTGTCAAAACTTTATTATCGTAATCTCTATCAAGCTTGCCTTTCACTTTGTCTTCAAGTGAATTTCTGATTTTGCCTTTGCCTTCCAACTCCCAAGCCAAACAAAGCGTCGAATCAAAATCATAACAATTGTGGTCATACCTCCCAGGTACCGAGGCAGCTAATTGAGTATTGGTACTACCATTCGTGTCAAGCTTGCTGATGCCATTGTCCTTTATCAAACTTTCCCATTTGCCTTTGACTTCACAATGGTGAGCCAAACAATTGGGTAGTCTCCTTGAGAACTGTGCCGGTGCATAGGCCGCTAACTCAAAAGTTGATCTACTCTCCATAGATTTTAGTTGGTTTTGGTCTTGCCTGCCTCTTTGCAGCTCTTCGATCGCTGCAATAAGTTGTTGTCTAGCATGCAGCAGAAAACACTCCAAATGCACTCCAAGCGAGGTCAAAAATGCTGGATGATGGTCTAGCCAACACATGAACTCCTCTTGCTTAAGAAACGCCTTCGAAGAGGCTACTATCCAGACAGGAAACGTTGTCGTTTAGGGCTGAAAACGAAGCCAAAAATGCTAGGCAGCAAGGAATTGCGTTTCAAAAACGTAGGCTTTGCTGGGGGTAAATCCCTCCCCAGACTTGTAGAATAGGGCAGCAGGCCTGTGCATTTCAAAACGCCAGGCAACAGATCAAAACACTGGCAGTTCGGGTAGATTTATGTGGTAATGTCTAAAAAGAGGAGAAATGCCAGGGAGATTCTAAAATGCAGGGCAGCGTTTTAGGATAATGGAAAAATAGGGTTCCTTCTTATTCTCCTTTGGGTTGACCTGCTCCGCCAGGGCCTTGCAATCGTGCCGATTTGATACCATGTCAAATTTGGTTATACGGAAGCGTGTAGACCAAGGTGAGAAATCACAGGAGAGAGAGAGAGGGGGGGGGGGAAAGAGAGAGAGAGAGATGCACTGAACCAATCAACCAAGGCAATAAGATAAGAGATGATAAACAATAGGGGCTGAGGGTTTCTTATATAGAAATGTTAGTAAATTTCCCCACCCAGATTTTGATGAATAAGTGAAATATATCCCTAAAAGCCAAAATAAATAGTGGATTCACACTCAGCAGTTCACTTGAGATGCCTAAACTTTAACAGGATGCAGATCGCTTAAATGCTATCGAAGCACTGAGTATGGTGGAGAAGTATTTCCCAACAAACATTCTTATCATCCAAATGCATTTACTTATGCATATGGTCAATGAAGTTGCAATTGCTGGGGTAGTCCATAGCAGGTGAATGTTCTTCTTAGAGAGATTTATGAAGACCTTAAAAGGGTTTGTTTGTCAAAGGGCTCGACCTGAGGGTGGCATGGCCGAAGGATGGTTTTTGCAAGAGTCTCTTGTTTTCATCATTGAGTTTTTGGGTTCAATTGATCCAGAGATTCCCCAAATGTGAACTAATGAGATCAACGCCAAGGTGACAAGAGAAAAGCCGCAGGGACAAGGAAGCATGAGAAAGATGGATATCAAAATGCGGAAAAAGCTTAAATGAGATTTGTCTTCTCAACTTAAAATTCATGCAAAAGTGGCTAGATAGGTACTAAGAGGAAAAGCAACAACGTTTGGCAGATCGCTTGCAATTCAAGTGCAATCATGCCACTAGAAACCTACCTTTTCTTGATCATCTTCAAAATTTTTTAGGATTTCCTATTGGTTGGTTGCTACATGCAACAATGTCAAAGGCAAAGAGGAATGGAGTGCTGATTACTAAAGAAGACGAGGAGATATCGAGGAGTTTCAACTTGCATGTAAATATTTTCACAACTTATTTCTGTAAATCCATATGAGCACATTTCTTGAGCAATATGAAAATTCTTTAATCTATGTGCTTTTAGTGTCACAAATATGGATCTTTGTGGTCGCATGGGAGACACTTTAGAGTGCAACGGATAGACGAACGAAGGGTCACCTTCGATAGTGGGGTTAGGAAATCTTTGTCAAAGAAAGTCAGAGTAGTGCAAAGGATGAGAACACACAGATTGACTAGCTTGAATACTTTGGCTACATCTAGGATATCTTGAAGACTGGTTGTAGAAAGTTTTGTATCTTTGATGTCAAGTGGTTGAAAGTTATTACTAGTGGGCCTAATGCAAATGTGTGCAAAAATAAGAGTAGACTAATTCAAGTGAACTCTAGTCAGGTGTGGACATATGGTTTTGATTTTCTAGCTTTGTTATGCTTACCATTTTCTTGATCTATACAAACTGTACTTCTTGCTCTTCAACGCCAAAATGTAGGTGGAGTGTGGTTACTTTTGCACTCTTCCTTTGGGTAAAGAGGGCTAGTTTGTGGTGCTGCAGTACATGTAGCATCAATTGCGAGTCCTCTCTGTCCAATTTTTTTTGCAGGTTTAGGTGTCGGTATGTCTGCAGGTATGGACGTCGGTACGATCATCACAAAAAGCCTCAGAATGTTGCTATCAAGTACCTGTGCTTGTTCAGATGTGCATACCAATGCTTATAACAACACATATATCGACACAAAATAGACTGCTGTACATACCAACACTAAGATTTTCACCTACATACCGACGCTTACATTGATGATTTTTGTTTCTATAACATGTTTATTTGCATCGGTACATGCATCAATATCCCATGCAACATGTTGTAGTGGCGCAGTTTGAAGCCTTCCATGCTCTTTCTCCATTAGAGATAGATGATACACACTCTTTTCTCCACTCAATTACATCACAAAGAAGGAGGGCATTCTCAAAGCACAAATGCGGGTTGAGTCAGCTCGCTCAAAATGCTCAAAATGCCAATTTTTACAAAGAGTTTGGCTTTATTAAAAGGTAGCAAAGTCTCATGATTAGGAAAGTCTGGCTACATGTGCGTGAATTTTTGCAAATGTGTCAACTTCTAGTGCAATGTTTGTGCATGCACAAGCTTTGTCTTTGCGAGAGGAGGAAGTGGCACTTTTAAGAGCTCATAGCATGCGTAGCCAAAGTGAAAGGCTATGTCAACAACATGAGGGAGAGAGAGGTATGTCCACTTTGAGCCTTGCATTCTATTTTGTTGTCTTGAGAGCATGTATTGATGCATGCTATTGAGCTATACAAACATATTGGCATTATGACCCCGTGTCTCATTTTTTCTTAAGAAGGTGGCGCAGTACTTCTGAGTTCTCATTTGGCTACTATAACTACCAGAACCACTAGCATTGCCGAGAACTAACAAAGGACAATAGTGAGGCGGTCCGGGGCGGGCAACAAGAGAGGCGACCTCTAAACACCCCTCAAGGCTCCCGTGCTGCTCAATTGGGGCTGGGGCAACCACAAGCACAACAAAACAGCAAACCCACAGCCAAACCCAAACAAGATAGGGGCACCACCTAGTTATGGTATGCGAACTAGGACGCAAGAGAGATTTTGGTACAACCAAGAAGATGCACCACGCAACACACACAAGCAACCTCACACCAAGACACACACAAAATGGACCAGAGAGAGCTAGAGCAAAGGGAAGAGAGAGAGAAAAGGATCTTGTGTAATACCTTATTTGTGACTTGCAAATGGAGATGGTTTGTTATGATGCTATCGTAGAGCTTGTACAAAAACTCACTCAATGCTTAGTGATTGCTAATCATTGCCAAAACACACACACACTGTCTTAGGGTGTGGGAGACCTCTCACCACAATACCCTCTTACAATGGACACAAAATTGGCAATGAAAAACACACTAAAACACTTTCTAAAATCAAGATCAACCGATAGAAACTCAAAATACACAAGTCACCTTGAATTCACCAAACCGTATTGCACAAATGGAAGGACGAAGATTTGAACGTCGAATCACGCCTTTGATGCACCAAGCCTCAATTTATTGATGATGAAGGAGCATATACAATAGTGGTTTTGAGATTTGAGGAACTCACGCTCTCTCACTTGCAATGTGTAGCTTGAAGGCTTCTCTCACACCAAGAGTGAATATCACAAGTGGTTGCTACACCTAAGTCTCTCCTCACGCATAGAGTGTTGGGGTGCTATGTGAGATGTTGGAGGTTTTTTTACAGTAAGGAGAGGGGCCTATTTATAGGTTGGAGACCCCTCATTAAGATTATTGGAAATTCTAATTTACAAGCTAACAAATCAGGATTATGATTTTTTTGAATATCAAAACATTGCGGGCCTTCTTTGTCTGCTTGAGTCATGGGTGTGGGCTCAAAAGAGAGCATTATTGATGGTAGATAAGGTGAAAGTAAGTAAGGAGAGAGAGAGAGAGAGAGAGAGAGAGAGAGAGAGAGAGAGAGAGAGAGAGAGAGTTACTTTGTACATGTCTTGAGGTGAGGTGTCTTTTATGGTTAGGTCAATGCTATTTTGTGTTAGTATGTTAGTGGTTAGTGTTAGTAATCACTAGAAAGCTAATGATATATTTACAATGGGTAGAATGGGGTGGATGGTTGGAGTAAGATGGTTGAATGAAGTGAGAAAATACTTGTGATGGTGAAGCTTGAAGAAGTTTTGGACTTACTTGTGTAGGTTCTCAAAATGACTATCGATCTTCTTCTTCGTCTCCTCTTCTTTACGCCACCGCCGCCAAGGTTGATCATCGTGATGAAAATGGTAATTCCGTACGTTGATGAGATCTCTTGATTTGTAGAGGTTAAGCATGGTATACATGCTGAATGTATGTATATATATAAGGAGTAAGATGGAATTGTACTTTGGAGATAATAGAGAGAGGCATAGAGATGGTGTATGTACATGGAGAGCTCATATGAGAGCTATGGAAGTAAGTGGGGAGGTTAATGGTGAAGAAGGTGAGAGAAACCATTGAAGGTGCAGGTTTGAGTGAGGGATTGAGAGGGATGTGTGTGTGTGTGTAGAAGTGTGGAAAGAGGTGAGAGAAGACTATGGGCTACTTGTGAGAAAAGTGGGTAGATTGGGATCCACTCAAAAACTCATAGCTCACCGGTGGTTACTCCAAAAATCATGAAAAACTTTGAGGTGATTATTCAAAGCGTGGGCTACATTTTCTCTTTTGACCACCGCTTCAAATTCGGAGTGGAGATAGGTGCCAAAATTCTCACCAAAAAGCCTGTTTTTATGCTTGCAAAAGTCTTTTAGTGGCCCTCTCCTTTGTTGAATTTGTACA
The DNA here is from genome assembly GCF_014529385.1 of Adiantum capillus-veneris. Taxonomy (NCBI): domain Eukaryota; kingdom Viridiplantae; phylum Streptophyta; class Polypodiopsida; order Polypodiales; family Pteridaceae; genus Adiantum; species Adiantum capillus-veneris. Next base: position 32,912,398 of record NC_140956.1, on the reverse strand, counting down.
ATGCATCCAAGAGTGAACCCCTCCTTTGTCATATCATAATACAAAGCATCCAAGTTGCCCTTGACCCATGCATGGAGGAGGATTATTGGTGAATAAAGAAATATATACATGGTGGAACTAGTGTATGGACTATTCATGGACTTTAGCTCAATGAGCACATGGTGTTAGAATAATGAGTAAAAATGATAATAAAAATATGGAGGAGTTATGGATATGGAAAGATATTCAAATCATATGATATGGTCCCTCTTTGAATTATTTGGGTGAAAGAGGAAAAGGTATGCAAGTAAATAATATAATAAACGTGACCAATGAGTAGAAATCAATTTTTTGTTTTCACAAGGGTGAGGGTGAAAATGTGGGAGTGATTTGTATAAAGGGAAAATATGAGGTTAGAGTATGTACATATTGACAAAAAATATACTTATGGTGTAAGAGGATGAAAGAAGGTGTACATAGGTTTAATAAAACACACACCTAAGTAGAAATATTTAAATAAATATACCAAAATAATTATAAAAAATCCCTATATTTAGGCCATATATACAATGCAATATTTACACACAAATGGACCATAATATATTTTATTTTTTTGATTTTATTTATTTATTTTGACTTAACTAGCCTAGTGACTAGCTAGATGAGGATTTTAAGAAGATATGGGAAAAGCCCCCTAACTCACACACGCCTATGTACAATGAAATGGTAGGGATAGCCATAGTGTTTGGGTGAATTTGGTAGGGTGAGGTAGCTTACTATGGCAATTATGGAAAGCCGAAAAAAGGCTATCAATAGAAAGAGAAAATATTGTGTGTGTGGCAATAACAACGACAAAGGATACGGTAGTGGTTTAACAACAATATACGCAGTAATAAGAATAGTAATATAGCTGTGGTTTAATAGCAATATACGCGGTAATAGGAATAGTAATATAGCCGTGGTTTAACAGCAATATACGCGATAATAGGAACAATAATATAGTCGTGGTTGTTAACACATATTTACCACAAATATTACAGTGCATATTACCTTGCATATAATATTACCTCACATATTACTGCTTTTATTACCGCTATACAAATTTTTAAAAAATAAAAATGCTCATATAAGGGTGAAAGCTTATTAATGTGTCACACTTTTTCATGTCTCGGACAATGCTAACTAGCACAACTTTGACATATGCTAACTAGTACAATACCATAAGCTACATCTCCAAGATCTATAACATATGATATATCAGTAGAAAGGTCTTGAAACAAGGAATCCAAATGTACAATCTCTGACAAATTTTCATATTATTTGTAAAAATTTTACCAGACGCCCAAGTTTTTTAAGATGTGCTAACTTGAAAGTGCTAACTAGCAAAAAAACCGCGGCACGTTAACATGCTTTCACCCATAAGCCATCCAATTTGGATGGCCCACATGAGCATCTTTATTGTTGACATGCATAAAGTCATCTAGTCTATGACTGTCTCCTTCAAGCACATATTTCACATCAAAAAATATTGGTCACTTATTCTTAATACTCTTCTCTCACAAGGGAGCTCTATATTTTATCTAAGGGGGTTTGTATACTCATCTTTGACATTGAAAAGTGAGTCAAATCAACTAGTGATTTGGTAGCTTATGTAGATGACGATTGACTTAAGAACCTCTTTGCATGATCATGATCTCTAGTACTATGATCATATCTATAACCTTTAAAATAAGCATTGTATTTGACACTCTGTAGCACTGCCATTCCCATGTTTGTGCCAATTGCCTCATACAAGCTAATTTTCTCCTCAATACATGCATGCATGGTAGCATGTTTGGTCTCAAACATGTTTCCTCTCTAATTGTCGTTGCATATTAAATCGAGTGATGGAATGCTCCACCAAAGATTGTTTTTGTGTGTGTGTGTGTGTGTGTGTGTGTGTGTGTGAAGGGTGGGGGGGGGGGGAGGAGAGAGAGAGAGAGAGAGAGAGAGAGAGAGAGAGGGAGAGAGGTGAGCTTTGAGAAGGAGAGAAGGAGAGAGGAGGGAGAGGGGTGTGATTTTTGAGAGGGGGAGAAAGAAAGAATACGGCTTCAGGTGCGATGGTGATAGGAGTAGAAGAGCAAGGTATATACCCCCCTTTTTGTTTTTTGAAATTTTTGAGGTAATATGCACGATAAGTGGGGTAATATACACAATAATGTTTAATTTACAAATAAAATCCTTCCCGCTCTCCTCTCCCCCCTTTGGCCACCCCATTTTGCTCTCTCTCTCTCTCTCTCTCTCTCTCTCTCTCTCTCTCTCTCTCTCTCTCTCTCTCTCTCTCTCTATACAAAATGCGATAAAAGGGCCGCGGTAAACGTTTTGAAAGTTTTGTAGTGTATCATGACCTTGCTGCCCTTTTAGCTAAAATGCACAAAATCCATGTGTCAATCCCTAGTTACTTCTTTAACTCTTTGTTTAGCTTCATTGCTAGTTTGATCAGCGTGTTAGACCATGAAACAACTTACTGGAAGGGGGTTTTTGTTATCGATTCCCCATGGCTGTTTTTCCATTGGGTGCTCAAAAGTGTTTTTGAGTTGTGGCCTATCAAAATGTGATGCAATTCCATGTATGCTCCTAGGTGAAAATAACATGCAGAAAGCCCTCTGGGAGTTTATACGTGTAAAACTACCATATCACGTTCGTTCAATACATGTTTGTAAAACCCCTTATCTGTGAATTTTATTAAGAATATAATGTACCTTTTTCTTTCAAAATCTGTAAGTTTTTTTCAAATTTGAAACAATAATGCCCTTCTGTATCTATATTTCTGTAAGTTTCAAGAACTTCAAATACCTTTTGTTGAACTCACGTGGTAGGTTACATTTTTATTAGGTGACCTCCCTGGGAGAAAGCCTTGCTATTGTGGCATTAACTTAGATTTGAAAAAAACCATAGGAATTTGTTTGTACAAGATAGCATGGTGATCCTCATGTTTTAGGAACTAAGTGGGAGTTGAAAGAGTCGTAACATGATGCTCATGAAGTCTTATATCAATCCTAATGCTAGCGAAAGCAACACCTTTTGTACTTAGTATGTATGTATATATATGTGTGTGTGTGTGTGTGTGTGTGTGTGTGTAAGCACATAGGCTGACCCTTTGTGATTTTTAGCGGTTAAAAGCTCCGTTTCATAAACTTGCTACTTTAGGCACCTCACACAGTATTTGTTCCTTCTAGGTCCAAAAATTTTGATTTCTTTTTTACTATTCTTCAAAAAGATATAGCAAGATCTATCTAGGGCTTCACAAAGCCACTTCTTTACAAAGCTTGCTCATAGCTTTGAAGGCTAGGCTTTTAAATACAAGGTTTAAAAAAAGGTGAGCCCCTATTATTAGGAGCTTCTTAGACCCTTGGGGGCAATGGCCCTCTTCTTTGTTTTTTCTTTCTAAATTTCAAGCTTAATGGCAGGTGATCCAACACGCACTTTGACATCACCACCTTATTTCAAACCATGAGGGAAGCCAATCGGGTTGATGAGAGCAGTAGAAACAATCTAGCTGAGATGTCATTCCGACATACTATAGGCTAGTGTACGTGAAATCTGGTGTGCTATTCTCAGGGCCCACCTCCCACATGTCCATTAACACCCATTTCTCAAACTCGCATAGCCATTTGGAATATCTCTCCTATCCAGCCAACATGTTCCAGATCCTGTTCAGTCCTTTCTCTTTTCCACCATATTTGAAAGTCTCCCACCAAGAACCATTCAGCCTCTTTGACTTGGATACCTTTAAGGTTCTCCCATATCTTTGCTCTCTCCTTTACCAAGTAGGGTTTATATCTGTTGATGATTGTAATATGTTGATCAATCCACTTGATCCTTACTCCTAAATCTCTCCAAGAGGGATGATTCAATACTACCTTTGGTTCCAAATCCCTATCCACAATAGTGGGGACGCCGTTGTATCTACCAGTCCCTCTCAAGTCTCTGTAAAAGGCAAGCTTCTTTCCCACTGTTTGATTTCTTTGCTTGCAACATTGAGGTGATGCTCCTATATAGCCCAACAATTAATTTCCTTAGAGGGAGCTCTTCTTTTGGGTTTTGATGTTTTTCACATTCCATGAATGTCGAACAAATTCTTCCACTACTGAGAAAGGGGTACAAACTCCTCCACCTCAAGGAACTGTTCTTTCATGCCCTCTTTCCCACCATCCTTCTCCATCAATCCTTTCACCCTTCCCCTCAGTTACCATGAGGTTCTTCGAGTCGGTATTCCGAAGAACCTCAAAGGTATTATCAGGATTTTGGGAATATCTAGCGGGTCTTTTTTTTTTATGCCTAGGCACTTGCACTTGGGATTTGAACCGCTTGCATGATGTATTGGGGATTTGCTACCATTGTTCTTCTTTCTTATCAAATGAAGGTGAAAAAATAATCTTGTGAACCACTTGGGACATGGTTTTCTTCTAGGCGGAGGATGCAAAACGATATCTAGGGGTGCCCTTTCCATTGCTATGATTGGCTTTGGCGATCTTCTCCAAATTCTCTAGGGCTTCCTTGCTTGCATTAGGAAGCACATCTTCTTGTTCCTTTCCATTGCTACTTGCCCTCGGGGGGTGTACTATGTAATCATGTTAGTGTACCATGTGCGTGCAATAGGAGGGGTTTTAAAATGCAAAAAATTTAGACAACTTAACATAGGTAAGAAGTTTTTATATTCAATTTTTGAAACAAATCCAAATATAAGGGGTCGTTTTATTCATTGAAACATGTTAAAAAAGGGGTTTTTTAATTACCCCATGAACACATGTTATATAGGGGGTCTTGAATAGTGCACCCCATGAATACTTACCATTTTAGTATCCGTTTGGAGCATTGTAGGCATAACCTTTTCACCAAATATAGGGCCTAGGGAATGACCTTTGAACCGGCCCCCATATTCACTACCAGATTCTTGTGATGCGGCTTTCTGAGATCCTAACAAATGCACACCTTATTGGCGGTGGAACATGCTGCCCTGCTTGAAGGTATAAACAAGGGGGTACTAAGGGCTGGTACAAGGCCTTTCAAGTTTCTCCTCAACCACAATGGGAGGTTGATGAATTCCACCCACAACGAGCATATATCTTGGAAATCATACGGGGATTAAAATGAGAATTAGCCTGCTCTTGGCAAAAACTTTGGCCATGCCACTGTTGTATTGCCACCAAATTGCACTGGAAAAAAGCTTTTTGCTAGCTGGTATTGATCAGTAGCAACTGATTTATCGTATTGAGGACGTTGGAGGTATGTAGCCAATTGATAAGTTTGGCTTTGACAGGCACCCTGCCCATGAACGCGAAGACCAACATAGAATTAGCAAGCTCAATGAGCTTTCTCTTGATCAGAGCGGGACGAACCGCAACGGTGAGAGTATCCTCAACTTCCACTCGTTGCGGGAGCAATTTGATAGGACCTATCTCGCTTGCTATCTCCCTTGGAAACATCGAGGGGCCCTACGAGGGCCTCTACTTTCTCGACTATTCTTTTAATCAATGACATCACGTTTGTGCAGCCAGATTTGGTCGGCCCATGGACAGGTCAAGAGCTGGCATATGGAAGCTCGCAAGCAGATGGAAAAGTTCTTGAACAGATTCTTGGTGTTGGGTACAACATGTGCCGTCGGGGTATATATGCAAGATGTGGCATCTAGCAAGTCTTTGATGGTTTTCAAGCTCAACTAGTCAGAAAGCTCACGACTATTGAAGGTGTGGATATTGGTGCCATGGTATGCATGTTGAGTGGTTGCTCTATTTTTACAAGATCAAAGCTCTTTGAGTACTTGAGGACAGATGGCTAGCAGATCTCCATTTGGGAGCTATGGCACGCGGTGACGGTTAAGATTTTTCAGTGATCAAGGCAGGTATGGAGGCAAGTGTTGTGAAAGTGTTTTCGAGAGGTGAAGTCAAAGGAGAAAAGAGTAGGTGTTTTCTGCAACCCAAGATTGGGGCAATCAAGTGCAGTGTCGAAGGAGGCGTGAAACGAAGCTAAACAAGGATTTCTTTTTAAAGAAGCTGGAGTTAGCGATTCCTCTGCATGGAAAAAATGACGCTATTACAGGCAACGCAAAGGGCGTGGTCGGCATGCAGGGGGAGGGACAGTTTTAGAACAAAAAGGGGACAGCAGGACGGGGAGAGCGGAGCCACGAGTGGTTGAGGATGCTAGGGATGCCGTGAGCAAGGAGGAGGCCGCCATATCAGACAGAGGGCAGCGTCGTAGGAGGAGGGGCCGTTTTCGCATGCGGGTGATGCCGCCAATAGTGCATGGTATGCAGGGAGTTTGAATTGGAGAGAAGAAGGGCTGCCAAGAGCGCCGTTTGCAGATGAGCAGGGTCGTGAGCAAGGGTGATAGGCTGCTTGTTGGGTATGCACGAAGGGCATGTGATCAAAGGGAGGAAATGTGTGCCATAAATCATGAGAGTATAGCGTCACAATTGTAGCCTGATATCAAGCCGCCACATAGGCTGTCATGACACCGTCGATGAGAGCTTTGAGAGAGAGACTTAGAGAGAGAGAGAGAGAGAGAGAGAGAGAGAGAGAGAGAGAGTCGATTGGCTACAGGAAACAGCAAGGTTCTTGAAGCGGATGAAGCATTGGCTTCTCTGGCTGAACGAAAGAGAGAGACAGAGAGAGAAGAGAGGGGGGCCCTGACCACAACGGCTTGAATGCCTTTCGCAAGAACAAACGGCAGGGACAGGGGCGTGGGGGATTGGTGCCCTCGTCAGCGCACGGCAATTTTTTTGGTAGCCAATCTAGATCTCCACGTAGGTTGGGACGTGGCTGCCACTTGGACTGAGAGTCCAATTTCTAGAAAAAGCTGCCTATGTGAAGCCCGAGAACTCAAGCCGTGCAACACCGAGTTCCTCGAGCTTGCAATTGTGCGTGACTCCATCGACAATCCGTGCTCTCTGAACACCGGCTCCACGGGCGGTTGTTTCTCCCGGCTCTTGCAACATGAGGAGAGCGGCTATGTCGAAGATCGATGCAAGTGATGCTATTGCGAGAGCTCGTAGGCTGGACAAGTTCTATGTTCGAAGGGAGACCAATGAGGTATGAAACAGATTATTGAGAGATGAAATGGTGTGGATTATTGTGGATGTGGGAATGTGTGTGTGTGTGTGTGTGTGTGTGTGTGAGAGAGAGAGAGAGAGAGAGAGAGAGAGAGAGAAAGAGAGAGAGAGAGGGATGAAATGAAATGTTAACTTAGACTTCAACAGGCCACCAAATTGCTTTGGCTAATTGCTTTGTGATACAGTTAAGTGGCAAATTGGGTGTGTACAACACATGTTGTGTGTGTGTGTGTGTGTGTGTGTGTGTGTGTGAGTGAGAGAGAGAGAGAGAGAGAGAGAGAGAGAGAGAGATGAAATGAAATGATCCTTTAACGCCTTCAAAGGCCAAAGTGGCTTGAGATGAATTGTATTGTTCTGTTAACATTTTCCATGGTGGAATTGTCTTCTGATGTGGACTAACTAACTTCATCTCATAAAGTCTTCAAAATGCAATAGTGACAACTTATGAGACCCAAAACGGTTAGAGGTTGTGCATGTGCAAAAACACACATGTACATGCGTACTCATGCTTAAACACATATATGCATAATCATACACACGCATAAACTTTGCACATACTGTGTGCATAAATATGCATCAACCTTTGTTACGAGACTGGGCACCCTCCTGTTGTAGTGGTTAACTGCAATTGGGATAGCAGGGCGTAATGGTTAATTATGTGCTGTCTATTTATTTTACTAATTGAGTTGATGATGATTTTGTAGAGTGGAATGCGGGGAGTTGATGAAGAGGCGACGGCAATTATTCTTGGCCATTTTATAGTTGCACAGTATCTTAGAATCTCATTTCAATAAGCCACTATGGCTCTGTAAATATTTGTAATGGGAACTCCCCTTATGGGTCATGCAAGAACTAATGAGCTTCATTCATTTACAAAAGTGAAGTGGTTGTAAAAGAGGGGCCTCAATTTTTGGCACCTCAAACTCAAAAATAATATATTAAATACCAACTCCACAAGAGAGGTGCCCGTGGAGAGTTTGGGGTTAGATTTAGGCATTTCTCTTGCAGATTCTCTTCTCTACTCTCTTAAGCTATGGTTATTTTGTTGTGTACTCTCTAATCTAGTCTCCATCTCTTACACATCTCTTACACCTCCTTACAAGCTTGTCTATATCAATTCTCTGTTTACTGTGTGTGTGTGTCATAGTCTAGGTGAGTGTGTGTGCTTGGAAATTGGAAGAAGAGGTGGACAGTTTGATGGTGATGACTTGAAAGCTTATGTTGAGTACTTTAAGCGGTCGATCTCCCCCTCTTCTCCCAACAGTGGTATCAGAGCCTCAGGTTCGAGGATTAATCGGCACCAGATTTCAGTTTTAAGAAGGAGTTTTCTCTAATCGACAAAACCCCAATTGCAATTCATCGACTTTGCAATTCAAGGATTCAAGGGTTCGTGGAAATTCGAAGTATAATTGATCGAGTTCACAGAAGAAAAACTCGATTGTTAATTGGTGGCTAATCGGCAATCAATTTTCAATTTCGGCTTCAAGACGATCAAGAACGGGTATGTTCAACGGTTAAATTTAAGCACTCGCTAAGCTTGCGTATACATGAAGATACGGACGAGAACAATCTGCGAGAACACCCTCCTGCACACAAGAAAAGCTAAATGTCAACCTCATCAAAAGCTGCAGAAAATACTGTCAAAAGTATTGGCTTAGTTTATGCATCAATTCTTGCTTTTGTCTTGTAGCCTGGAAAACTTCTAGAGGTCGCCATCTCAATTTTTTTTGGCTTGAGTTGTTCTTCCACAGAATCCCATGCAAACTTAAAAGTTAAAGTTAACTTCAAAGACTTAAAGTTAAGCTCAAAGAGGTATTTCAGTGGTCAGCCGTCCATTTCATCTTCAAGCTTAATAACCTTTAAAGAAGACAAACACCCTTTCAATATCCTCAACACTTTGGCTTTGGACACAATTAGTAAGCCTTGCACCCCTTGGTCGGCACCACTACAAACACAACCGTAAAAATCACATACTCCGCCTTCATTAAGAATTCTTGGGCCGCCAACCTTTAAAAAAAAATAAAAAAAAATAAAAATCTTCGGCTGTCTTTCGGGATTGCTGATTGCCATTGCTTTTGAGATACGGGAGATCGGGTGCCACGAAATTCAACTGGCTCGGTGACACACCGTCGGACTGTCTATTCTCTGGCAATTTCCTAGCGCATCGCCATTCTGGATTGGACGCCACCGCTCTTTTTCAGCTAAGTACATTACATTTCTGTTATTTATTTTATTTTATTCCGCATATTACATCTGTGAATATCACCAAATAGCCTTTTTAAGCATTACCATTTAATTATTTATTCTTTTTAAGAAAAAGAAAGAAAAAAAAGAGAAAAAAAATAAAAAAAAAGAGAAAAAAAAGAAAAAAAAGAAAAAAGAAAAAGAAAAGCACGCAATCATGGCACATCTTCCTCATGCACCCACGATTGCAGAGAAACTTCAAAATTTGCAGCAGTCACTCACATATGAACGCATGCGAAGGCAAGAACTTGAAGATAAATTATTACATTCTGCACGCACGAAATCTGCACCGGCACCCAAGAAAAACAAAATTAGTAGAAAAGCCTTCACTTTCAAAGATTTTGATGGCACTAAAGATGCTAGCACCGTTCTAGCATGGGTTAGTCAGTTAGATGACTACTTTCATGATGAAGACTTTCCCGAGCGTGAAATGGTAAAGTGTGCATCCAATCATCTCACTAGCAGCGCTGCATTGTGGTGGAACGCCACCAAACAACATGGAAGAAGACCACGCACCTGGAATGCATTCAAAAAAGTGTTTTTACCCCAATTTTTGCCAACACAGTACAAAGCTAAAGCACGACGTCAATGGGATTTAATTCGACAGGGTAGAAATGAAGATGTACACGGTTACACTGACCGTTTTTGGAATTGTCTAATTCAATTGCAAGCTATTGAACATGTTAGTCGCAGAAAATTGAAGCGAAAGTACATATCAGGCTTGGCACTACAAATTAGAGCTGAGGTAGATATGTTCGAACCAGATTCTCTGTCAAAGGCCATTAACTTGGCTCTCAACGCAGAAAAGAAGAAAGGTGGACATTCCTCTCACACTGATCAACCTGCTAATACTAACCGCAACAAGAGACCTCCTTTCTCTCCTAACTCTGACAGAAGCAAACACCAAAGTCGTACCTTTTTCAAAAGACAAAGATTTGACAATCCTCCTGCCACTGCTCAACCTCATACGAGCAACAACCACAACAACACTCAGCAACAAGGCGACCAACATCCTTTCAACCAGCGTTTTCCTCCAAATTCTAATGGTAACAAAAAGGTGAAGTGTTTTAAATGCTTTCAGTATGGTCACTATGCAGATAAGTGCCCAAATGGTCATGCTAAGGGCAATGGTCAATCCAATGGCCATTCAAATGGAGTCAACAGGAATTCAAGTAAAAAACCCTTCAACAACAATAGCCCCAACGGAGCTACTCTTAACCTCATCGAAGATGCTACACCCGACGACAATGAAGTGGAAGTTAACTACGGTGAGGGATATGATCCTGATTATGATAACGATGACAACCCATCCTCAGGTACTCCTATATCTCCTCACACTTTGTTTAAAGTGCAAGGCACTGTTAAGGGTGAAAATGTCACCATTTTGCTAGATGATGGTAGTAGCCATGATTTCATTTCCACACGATTGGCACAACAACTATCACTCTCTGAAATTTCATCACCCCACAAGGTCAAAACTGTTTTTAATAATCAACGTTTTAATTGTAAAACTCAAGTCACTGTTGAAGTTTGCATTGGTGAATTTACACAAGCACGTACATTTTTGGTAGCACCATTGCATGGACTCGATATGATTTTGGGAATGCCATTTCGTCATGAATTTGACCCGTTGATTAATTATAAAACACGTACAATGTCTCTCACTCATAATAATAAAAAATTCTCCATCCAAGCAACACTGGCACATCAAAAATTTCCACTCCTCTCTCACACTCAAGCCAAACGAGCAATTCGAAAACAGGGGAAAACATATCCAGTATTGGTAAATCAAATTTCTGTTGAAACTAAAACTTCACGTAACTACACACACGATGAATTTCTCTCACAATTTAAAGATTGTTTCATGCATGATCTCCCACCTGGAATTCCACCATCACGCCCAGAAGACCACCAAATTGACATCATACCGGGTAGTGAACCTCCTTGTAGAGCACCTTATTGTGTAAATCCTACCGAACACAGGAAAATACAAACTCAAATCACTGATTGACTTGACCGAGGTCTAATCCGACCTAGTAGTTCACCATACGGAGCTCCAGTACTTCTTGTCAAGAAGAAAAATAGAACCTTTCGTATGTGTATCGACTACAGGGCTTTAAATAAGATCACTATCAAGAATAGGTTTCCTATTCCTAGAGTGGATGATCTACTAGACAAATTGAAAGGGGCAAACATCTTTAGCAAAATCGACCTTAAATCAGGATATCACCAAGTCAAAATGTTTGAACATGATGTCTACAAAACTGCTTTCAGAACACAAACTGGGCACTATGAATTTCTTGTCATGCCATTTGGTTTGACAAATGCACCAGCTACATTCACACGCATGATGAATCGAATTTTCATTGACCATCAAGATTTTGTGATTGTATTTTTTGATGACATTTTGGTATTCAGTAAATCTGAAGAAGACCATAAGCAACATTTAACACGTGTATTTGATCTGCTTGCACAAAATCACTTGTATTTGAATCCTGAAAAGAGTTCATTTTTCCAATCTGAAATTGAATATTTGGGACATATTGTATCGGGTAAAGGAATTCATGTCGATCCAAAGAAAATTGAAACCATTCAATCCTGGCCTAGACCCAAAAACTTGCATGAGCTACGATCTTTTCTTGGTCTTTGCAGCTATTACAGGAAATTTGTTCGTAATTTTGCTTACAAAGAACATTATTTGACTCTCTTGTTGAAGAAAAACACGCCTTATGAATGGACTGATTTGCAAGAAAGATCATTTAATGCACTTAAACATGCTTTGACTAATGCACCTGTATTGCAATTGCCTGATTTTGAACGACCATTCTTTGTGGTAGTCACTGATGCTAGTGGTAAAGGTATCGGTGCAGTCCTTATGCAAGATAACCATCCCATTGCTTTCGAAAGTCGTAAATTCAAACCGTCTGAAATAAAGTTCAGTACTTATGATAAAGAATTGACTGCTGTGGTACATGCATTGAAAATCTGGAAACACTATGTAATGAGTACTGACTTGATCATTAAAACTGATCAACAAAGTATCAAATATTTACTTTCTCAGCCTATAATAGATGATAGACATATTAAGTGGGCCGCTTTTATTCAAAGTTTTCAGCCCAACATTCAATACCAACCTGGTAAAGAAAACGTTGTAGCCGATGCTTTGAGTAGACGACCCTCACTTAATCATCTATCAACCATTACGGGAACTTCATTTGACACTATGTATGACACTTATGCACATGACGATGACTTCAAAACGACATGGTTGCACATGCTTGATAATTCTGTACACACATTTCTTGAATACACTATTCAAGAAAACTTCCTTTATTTCAAACAAAAATTGTGTGTGGCTAAATCTTTTTGTACATTAATTATTGAAGAATTGCACGAACCACCTTATGCTGGACATAGAGGATTTGCTGCAACTTTTCAAAATTTATGTCGTGATTTCTATTGGCCTGCTATGAGAATGGATGTTAAACAGTATGTGTCAACTTGTTTGATTTGTCAAAAAATCAAAGCAGCTACAGGTAAGAAATTGGGACTTTTACACCCTCTCCCCATTCCTGAAAGACCTTGGGAACATATTTCCATGGATTTTGTTACTGGTTTCCCACTCACAATGCACAAACATGACATGATATGGACTATTATTGATCGTTTCTCTAAACAAGCGTATTTTGTTCCGTGTAAGAAAACACTCACAGCACATCAAGCTGCAATTTTGTTTCTGAAGACTGTTTTTCCACATCATGGTTTGCCTAAAGTGATTATTTCCGATCGAGACTCAAAATTTTGTAGTGCTTTTTGGACTACTGTATTTGAAAATCTTGGCACTACACTTGACTTTACTTCTACATTTCATCCTGAATCTAATGGTCAAACCGAAGTCACCAACCGCACTATTATTGACTTGTTGAAGGCTTATGTTTCCTCTCAACCTAAGAAATGGGATGACTACCTACATATTTTGCCATTTGCATACAACAACACCACTCACACTGCCACGGGTACATCTCCCTTTGAAATTGTATACGGTCACTCACTTCCTACTTATGCTTCACGTCTTTCTAATGTTGTGCCTGCCGCTGATGATTTCACTACCGACTTTCATGATATTTATGCAAGTGTGCATTCTGCCATTAAACACTCACAAGAACTTTACACCAAGCATGCTAACAAGCACCGCAAGGCACACCAATTCAAAGAAGGTGATCATGTTTTACTTCGCATCGAAAAACGAAGGATCAAAAGTGTTGATACTAATGTCTTTGTTAAGCTTGCTCCTCGTTTTTATGGACCTTTCAAAATTTCAGCTGTCATTAATGATGTTTCTTTTCGTTTAGAATTACCTGCACATTGGCACATTCACAATGCATTTCACATTAGTCTTTTACGACCATTCAGAGGACCCCTACCTACACACCACATTTACGAAGACCCACCTTCACTTGTAGACCAAGAAGAGCAACTCATCCCTGACAAAATAGTTGACCATGAGACCACCACTACACGCACTGGAATGGTTTATAACCGTTACCTTTTGACTTTCAAGGGCCACCCTAGAGAGGATGCCAAATGGATGCCTGAAAAGTTTTTTCGCAACTTTCCCAACCTTCTCCACACTTTCCATCACTCACGGTCCAGTTGATTTCTCTATTGAGCAATTGAGGACAATTGCTATCCCTGGTGGGAGGGATGTTACGAGACTGGGCACCCTCCTGTTGTAGTGGTTAACTGCAATTGGGATAGCTGGGCGTAATGGTTAATTATGTGCTGTCTATTTATTTTACTAATTGAGTTGATGATGATTTTGTAGAGTGGAATGCGGGGAGTTGATGAAGAGGCGACGGAAATTATTCTTGGCCATTTTATAGTTGCACAGTATCTTAGAATCTCATTTCAATAAGCCACTATGGCTCTGTAAATATTTGTAGTGGGAACTCCCCTTATGGGTCATGCAAGAACTAATGAGCTTCACTCATTTACAAAAGTGAAGTGGTTGTAAAAGAGGGGCCTCAATTTTGGCACCTCAAACTCAAAAATAATATATTAAATACCAACTCCACAAGAGAGGTGCCGTGGAGTTTGGGGCTAGATTTAGGCCTTTCTCTTGCAGATTCTCTTCTCTACTCTCTTAAGCTATGGTTATTTTGCTGTGTACTCTCTAATCTAGTCTCCATCTCTTACACATCTCTTACACATCTCTTACACCTCCTTACAAGCTTGTCTATATCAATTCTCTGTTTACTGTGTGTGTGTGTCATAGTCTAGGTGAGTGTGTGTACTTGGAAATTGGAAGAAGAGGTGGACAGTTTGATGGTGATGGCTTGAAAGCTTATGTTGAGTACTTTAAGCAGTCGATCTCCCCCTCTTCTCCCAACAACCTTGCACAAGCATGTGTAAGTTTATTCAAATACGCATGCTCATTATGTATGCATGCGTCTATGCACATGTATGTCTATCTTTACGCATTTTTAGGTCTTATATACACAAGCATAAACATACTTAAATATGCATGATCATCGTGCATACATTATGCAAGAACATGCATTTTAGGTTTGTTCAAATATGCATGCTCATAATGTGTGTGAGTGTCGATGTACGATGATGTTTGTGCACGTGTATGCATGTGTAGGTTTGCTCAAATATGCATGTTCACATGATTATGCACGTTATGTTTATGCATGTGTATGCTTAGACATGTTTACACCTATCCACATGCATGTTCATATTGTACACATGTTTATGCACGTGTACATATATGCATGTTCACATGATTATGCATGTCTGTTTCTGCATGTGTATGCTTACACATGTTTACGCCTATGCACATGCATGTTCGTACTGTACACATGATTATGCATGTTTAAGTCTATTCCCATGTAGGTTCAAGCATGTGTAGGCCTAGCTAGCCTTGTGTGTCTATTCATGAGCCAAGGTTTATGCATGTCCATATTGTACACATGATTATGCACGTGTACGTTTATGCATGCTCACATGATTATGCATGTGTATGCCTACACATGTTTACGCCTATGCACAATGATTGTTTGTACTGTACACATGATTATGCACGTTCAAGTTTATGCATGTTTAAGTCTATGCCCATGTAGGTTCAAGCATGTGTAGGCCTAGCTAGCCTTATGTGTCTATCCATGAGCCAAGGTTTATGGATGTTCATACTGTACACATGATTATGCACGTTTATGCATGCTCACATGATTATGCATGTGTATGCTTACACATATTTACGCCTATGCACATGCATGTTCGTATTGTACACATGATGATGCACGTTTACGTCTATTCCCATGTAGGTTCTAGCATGTGTAGGCCTAGCTAGCCTTGTGTGTCTATTCATGAGCCAAGGTTTATGCATGTGTAAGGTTTATTCATCGGATTTTTAATTGGTGTAGTACAAGGAGCTTGTTTATTCCACCTTGAATCGGAAGATATTCTATTGCAAACTCGTAGCATGTCAGGACCTACGACCAGGCATTGTCGGCATATTGGGCAGGAAGAGTATGTACGCCACCTCCCTAGAGAGCATGGTCTCGTTGTGGAAATACCCGACCAAGTTCTTTCAACCCATCTATTTCACACAACTCCAAGCTAGCCCATGTCTTCATCCTCGATTACGTGGAGTGCAAGAAAGGGAAGAGAGAAGAACGACCCATCAATGAAGGTAAGAGTTGGAATCTTATTCAAGCTTCTTCTCGCATGTATGATGTGCATTACACATTTCTTTGACAATTAGGTTCGGTGGTTTTAGTTCACTTGGTCACCCCTCCTCACGCACAAAATATGCATTACTCAAGTCTCTCCCTCTCTCTCTCTCTCTCTCTCTCTCTCTCTCTACATCACACATGCATAGCTCTCGAAAGACACTCCCCAAGAATTACTCAAGTTTCTCTCTCTCTCTCTCTCTCTCTCTCTCTCTCATCACACATACTGTGCTTTCATGAGTAAAAGTCACAACTTAAGCATTACTGCAAGAATGGCACAATGAAACTCTCAAACATCACAACTTAAGCATTACTGCAATAATGGTACAATGAAATGTTACAAAATATTTGGTGTTGCCGTTTTGGATTTCTTATCCAATTTGGCTTGCATGGACACTTTGCATTGTTTTTCCGGTGTGGAAAGGGATGCACAGATCTCCCTTGCTGTCTTTTAGAAGATCTTTTCTCAATAAACGGCTTTGCTCTCCTTAAGCTATTGCCAAAACCATCCTCCATAGTGGAAAATGCTTCCATGTCATGTTGTCCTTGACCAAATTCACTTGGGCCAATGTGCCTTAGTCCATAGCTTGCTTCCTTAACGAGTGCTTTGTCTCCTCCCACAGTCACTAACAATTCCTCAAAGATTTGCCGAAGTGGTTGAATGCTCACCTGGGTTGTCGAAGAATCAATGTGCTCGTGCTCCCCTTCTTCCATGGGTGCACACACGCTAGTAGGAGGGGACTCCCCACTAGAGAAGGCCTCCATTCTCCCTCTTGGTTGCCTGTCCAATTACCATGATTTGTATATGTCCATGCATTGCTTCACAAGTGAGTCTTGGTGTCTCCTTTCATTAGCATGACCTTAATTTGATGCTTGCATATGTTACCTTGTTCAGCCCACTTACAAGTGCAACACGCCCATTCACAATCAGCGTTGAATACCGTGTACTCTTGGCCAAGGGACGAAATACTTTCCACCAAAGCCACCCCTTTGGAGGTATCCACCACGAAGGTGACATGCCCATCTGGTATCTGAAATGCCCGTTGGTAGGAGTTCTCAACAACCATCTCTATGGAATTGTTGCGCCTCAATCCATTGTCCTTCAATTGTTGAAGGAACCAATAGTGGGGAAAGCAACTAGTGGTGAGCTTGTGTAGGAGCCAATCTACACGCCGAGCCACAAGCCTTCTTGTGGCGCCAAGGAACTTAGACTTTAATTGCCCATGATATGCCTCGATGGACCATTTGTATCTTGGCCAGCATGAGGAAAATTGCGTGTTGCCTGCACCCACATTTCTGTCCAAGGAAGGGGGGGGGGGGGGGGGGGGTTAAGAGTCAATGGAATAAGCATAGGGATTCATGAGATATGTGTGACGACATTGTCTCACCTATCATGGACTCCCAATATGTCTTAAGGTACATGATGAATTCATTATCTTGGCTATATTGGTTGTAGAAGGACTTGAACATCATCTTTGCTTCCTCTTTGGTGACCTCCTCCGTCGATGTACATGGCCCTACATATTCATAATTGCCCCCAAAGCCCGAAATATCTCTGCTCTTTTTGGCCAATCCTTGACCTTTCTAATAAGATGTTTTAGCCAACATTGTTGACATGCCACAAACAAAGTAGAATAGGTTGATGGAATACAACTCTTCTTAACAAAACACTCACTAACTTTTGTAAGTGCATGCATCAATGTAGTCATTCATGACATAAATCATAAAGATTTATACCTTAGAGCAGGTATCTCTTGCTCTGCATCATCAACCATAAATGCTCCAGGCTCCCAAGACTTGTGGTGGTCAAGCATACAGTTCCTGAAGTAGGTCAACTAGGTTCGAGTGCTTTCAAAGGTGGCTGAAGATGTTAGGACCCATGTAATGGGTACACCATTGTGATGGCTATCAAACACAAGGATAGTGTAGAGATTGAACTGCAATAAACATTAGGACATGCTTAAGAAATTTCCATCATGACAAACAAGCACGCGATGCAAGAGAGGAAAACCAAACAACGCAGGAGACAAGGTATGCTACCTTGTATTTATTGGTGTGGAAGGTTGCATCCATTGCAAGGAGATTTGCATTGCCGTGTTTCAAACAAATTTCTCTTTGCCATGGAGTTTGTATTCCCAACACAAAGTCCAAGGAGTTCTTTTCATCCTGATGTTGGTATACAAAAACATTCCCCTTGTTCTCCATGCACCATCTCCTCACACTCTCAGCATCATTGTCATGCCATTGATATTCATCAATGGAGAGATTTTCGCCGATATTAAGGACATCTTTTATGCTCAAAAAATCATCCCTAACCATGGAGTACGTAGGATCCATAGTTGTTTGTGTGTGCAGTGCTTGAATGTGCTTTTCTATAACTTGTTGAGCTGAGAATCCACAAAACAACATGTTTGAAACCCAAACTTTCTTATGCATAGATATCCAAGGAGAGAACTTTGAGGAATCACCATCATGAGAAGATTCATGGCATACCTCATCATCACCATTCGTGTGATAGGGATGAATGTACGAAATGACACCCACATCTGGCTCGTTTGCCAATCTCTTAACTTGGAAGTGACATTGACAACCTCGCAAAACCATGCCTTTATTACGTGGTGGGTGCGTGTTCTTTTTGCTATTTGATGGGCCCTGTGAGGATGCTTCGTTACCATCTCCATCTATCACACATTTTCGTGTATGAGGTGCCGACGATGATGACTTTGGACCAAATTCACACCAAAACCTATCATGAGGAACACAAGATCTCCTAATTGTATTGCAATAACCCATCATAACAATGTGATTAGAGGTTGATTGAAGTTGGAGATACACTTACACTTTTCGCTCAATCCATGTGTCGTCAGTGATGTATTTACGTTGTTCCGATGTACGCCTATGGTGCGTGGTAATCTTGAAAGACGTTGGAAAATCCTCTAACTTTTCCTCGTCAACTACAAAATCATTCACTCGTAACCACGAAATTTGAGCTTCGCGCATTATGCGATACTTGGATTTCTCGTTGTATATATGCAACCATTGTAGTGATGTAGAATTAAAGATACCGTGGTTAGGAATTTGTACATTCATCTTGGATCGAGAGGTTGGGAGTGACGGATTTGGCACTTCCAAATCACATCAACATCCACATAGTGTGGATGTGGAGGGAGAGAGAGAGAGGGAGACCCAAGGTTGCCTAAGCCATTTTTGACAATGTGATTTCTTTCTTGTGTCTGTGTGGGTGTGGGTGTGTGTGTGATAGAGGTGTTGGGGGGTGGTGTCATTTCCAATTTTTTTTATTTTGGGCATGTTCAACCAATTGTGTACTCAATGAACACTAACACAAGACACGTGTGTGTGTGTGTGTGAACTTTTTTGGGAGGAGGGGAGGGGGGAGAGAGAGAGAGAGAGAGAGAGAGAGTCAAATTTAAGTCCCGCTGAGCCTATTGTCATTAATTTTTTGTTTTTTTGCTTGGATTGCCTTTAAAGTAATATAATAAGGTTGGTACTCCTGACTCCTGACTCCAAAGAGGGAAGGCAATGGCAACGACAACCGAATCAAGACATTCTGCTGACGTAATCCTTACTTTGGCGCATGCCATGCTGGAGCTGGTTGCAAAGCTTGCGTGGACGCCACCTAGACTTTGAGTCAAATTTCTAGACAGAGCCCCGGAGTTTTGCATGCACGTGACACAGATAGGGCATGAGGGGGAGTTGAAGGTCGCCACTTACAGAACAGGGGAGGCCATAAGCTGTAGAGGGGTGTGGGTTGCCAACGCCAGAGGGCAAGGCCAAGGGCTGGAGATTGTATGATAGAGGGCTGCCAAGATGCATGAACAAGAGGCTGTTGAGTAATGCATGAAAGAAGGAGGCGTCGTAGTCTTTGAAGGGGCTGTCCACCAGTGCAAGGAAGAGAAGGTTGTGGTCTGCAGTAGAGTGGGAAAGAGGAGGTGCAATTACAAAGAGTTGGGGGCTTCTGGGTGTTGAGAGCCGCGAGCTAGGGGGCCGCCACAAGAAGAGAGCAAATCAAGCTGTTGTATGTCACCAAGGAGCCAAGCGTCAGCCACTATTGCAATTAGAAGAGGCAATGGGTGATTGGAGGGTCCTTAGGCAGTACCGAGGGGGGAAAAAGCTGCACTTTGTAGGCCGATAAGGGGTCAAAAAGGGAGCTTTAGGCAAGGTACCAAGCTGCCAATAGGGGTGCGCCATCCACCACAGGAGAAGGGGAAGGAGGCAAACTGGTCGAGCTCTCCCGCTTGTAGTCCACCAGAGATTGGCCGAATGCTACACTAAAGATAGACGTTTTTGATATATTTTCATCATTGTACACTCTTAAAGATAGTCGAGTCAGCATACTCATAGAATACATATCTTACTATTTTCACAAATATTACCATTTTCTCCCTTGCTCTCATGCCCCTATGTATGTTGTGTATGTGATAGATTTTGGTGCAAGGTTGACTGTATAGATGCTCTGCATCTAGACGTAGTGTATGTCAGTGATCTCAAAGGGTTCGTGGGTATCTAATGTGCTGCATATGCAAGCCTATGACAAAGTTGGAGCCTTCTACAGATTATGTAAGAGTGAATGGTTGACAGTTTGTTTTGTGTGAATTACCTTGGGGGAAGGGCTTAGAGTGTTCTCAAGCGTCGAATTTCGAAGCTATGGTTACATGTTCTATGGCGTAATATGTGTATTCGGGATTGGTTGGGTACGTGCATGGTTCAATAGTCGTTTATAGATTAGGAGTCTTTGTGTGTGTTTACTAGGGTTAGGGGTGTTGTGGAGACGGTGAGCTATAGAGAGGCATTTGACTTATGTGCTGGGTGTTTTCCCATTTCCCCCTTTCCATCTTGTGGTGCCCCCACTGAGGATCACACTCATCGCTTAAGTGATGGCGTGGTTCAATAACATGTTGCTAGAGTGAGTTAGTGTTCTCAGGTGAGCAAGATGCTGAAGATTGGATGTCAGATGTGGAGCTTTGGATGTTGTCGATGCAGATGGTGATCGACAAAGCCAAGTCAAGGTTTGTGCCGCCGGTGATGCGAGGGAAGGCCAAAGCTTCGCTAGAAGGGTTAGACGCTCCTAATCGGCAATCATGGCAGATGGTTTATCCAAGATTTCAAGCAGAGGATTTTGCTTGTAGAAGTGGATGCAAGATTGAAGGTCTTGAAGCAAGATGTAAGTGGTGAGTTTTCAACCTTTCTAAATCAATTTGAAGATATCTGGCAACAATTAGAAGCTGCTACCCAGTCCCGAGGCAACGACTGCTTGAAATTAGAGAGATTTTTGGAGTGCTTACATCCCAAGATTCGAGAAAAGGTGGAGTTTGGTGGTGTAGAGGCCTATGAGGATGCACTATACATCTCTAAAGTGAAGAATAAAAAGTTAAAGAAGAAGTTGTAGATGGGTTTGCTTAAACCTAGTGATTATACTTTTGTTTCGATGCCCTTACAACATACAGAGCATATAAAAGCCATTCACGATTGCCAACATGCAGCAGTTACAAGTTCTCCATGGGTAATCTCTATTCCGTGTTGTGTTTCATTGGTGCCCCCTATGTGTTATATATCCATGCCTACAAAGGAGGATCTCATCAATGAGGATGAAGGGTGCATAAACAAAAATATGCATGAAGAAGAGACAGAAGATGCCGTTGGTTCTAAAGTGTTGATAAAGGGTAAAGATCATCATGTGGTAGAGGAGGTCTAGTCAACTATGCAAGTGTCAGAGGTTCCAAATGTAGAAGCAGGTACAAAGCTGGAAGTTGCTCAAGTAGTCGAGGCAAAAGCGAAGGATGTCCAAGACCAAGGGGGTGGGCAAGCCTACTCCTCACATCAGCATAAAGACAAAGATGCAGATACAGAGTCAGTTTATGGTGAGGAGATAATTGACAATTCTCTCCTACTTGACGAGGAGGTAGGTGATGAGTTTCACTCCCACTATAAGAGGAGTTGTCTATAACTGCTAACATTGCCGAGGAAAAACAAAGGAAAAAGGAGAGAGAAAAAAAGGAGAGAGAAAAATTTGTGTGGGCGGCAATAACCGCGGCTATGAACGCGATAGTGGTTTATCAGTAATCAACGTGGTAATAGTCGCGACAATATACCCTCTGCTATTATCACGACCTTTGCCGCTGCTATTATCGTGTATATTATCGCTAAACGCCAGTTCAAAAAAAAGGTGCTCATTTGGGCCACCCAAATTTGGGTGGCCCAAATGAGCACCTTTATTTTTTACCTGCATAAAACAATAAGACATCAATTGTTTTTTGGAAGAGTATAAAAAATACCAAAGAACTGAAATTGAATTTACTTTACCTTGACAATTAAAAATATGGAAGATCAACTATTTAAAAAAGTTATAATAAAAAGTAAATAGTTGTATATACAACGTGCCATATTGGGACTTTACGAAAGTTTTGACAAAACATTTTTTTATCTAATCCTTGTCGTCGTCCAGAGGCACGTATGTTGGATCATTTTGACTCTACATAAACCCAAACCAAATTAGAAAATTATCATTAGCTCAAAACAATTGATATAAATTAGTTGTCTAAACTTACCGCTTGTAGTGGTCCAACGACCTCGTCGAATTGCTCGCGAGAGATGTGGTTGTTTTCAAACAACCATCACCAAGTATCAAATTCTATATGTTGCTCCCGATACTTGACCATCTCTTTGGTTGGTCGAGAGAGAGTGACATTTTCCTAAGTTAGCAATAACAATACCAAATTATCAACTACAATCTTTATAATCAACGATCGCCGTTATAATCCAAATAATTTTACATATTTATCCTTCCAAGCTCCCTTGCCTCCTGAGCCATAGTGCGTGGGAGTTTGTCTTGCGCGGGCCTCGCGTTGTTGTCTATATGATGAGCCCGTCTCGCAGCTTGATTGCTCTTCTCTTGAATTGCCCACTCCCACTCCGTGTCTGCCATGTTGCCACTGCGGTAACTCCTGTCTAGATCTCTGACCTGGTTGGCTGATGCGCGCCGCACACTAGACTGCTTGTTTTTTAGAAATGTCTTTATGTAGCCTTCCAACCATTGTTGTGAAAGACGTTGATCGGGGGCGTTTGGAAATCTAGCCAACAAAGCGTCCTCAATGTACCGTGCATGATCGGGCAGTTGGGGTCTGAACTTTATAAAAAAAAACTTATACGTTGAATGTATAAGAATTTGTAAATGGCGTCGAAATGCCATGCCCTGTGCTGTGCTGAAATCAACATCCCCGCCATATTTAACCCTGTAGTAGCGCCCATGCGTGTCTGGCACGGGTGCATCAGTATCATTGTCCTCTGCGTCAGGGACTGCATGCTCTGAAGGTGGGTACTTCGTTCCCCCACCACTACCAAAACATGCAAAGCCACAAGATCCGCCGCTGCTTCGTCTCTCACGGTGCTGGCTGCCCTGAGACGAGCATCGACGCGCGCTGCCAGAGGAAGTCCGTCGACAATGTTGTGGCAAAGCCGGAGTGGAATGGAGTGGTGTAGGACCCTGTGATGCCATGGGAGTAGGACCCTACGATGCAAGGGGAGTAGGACCTTGCGATGGAATAGGAGTAGGCCGATAGGAAGGGAGAGTAGAGGGAGGTGCCGTCTGTGCGAGGCTCTGTAGGTAAGGAGTCCCTCCCTGACTCCCCCATGGTGTAGGCTGCGGAGAAATGCCGTAGGTCGCAAGATGCTGTGGAGTGTAGCGGCCAAACAAATCCTCCGTCGAATGGAGGTACTGCTCTCGTAAAGGGATAGCCTGCTGTAAGTCAGGATCTATGACCGGTGAAGGAATTTGAGAAGGGTAGGTGTAGGATGGCCATGCCTGCAAATAACAAAAAAAACCTATGACACTCATGGTTTATGGTTAACTACGTAGAAACATTATTTATTTCTTTGCTTGTTCTCACTGACTCAAGACTCGGGTCCATTGGAGGCGATGTCCACCCCGGGAGCCCACCTGAGATGTGAACCAACCAAAAGAAGAGCCAGTTGGCTGCTTGTCACCAATTGGTCTGTCGTCTGACATCTACATTACAAAGAGCAATAAAAGATTAAGCTTTCCACCCTACTCACTCATCTAAATATACGTACACAAGTATATCACCACACAAACACGTAGATACATATACATACTAGTAGACCTAAGTAGAGGCTAGTAGTTCCAAAGGTCAACGGCACCTCTTTAGATATCATCGCAGTCTCAACCGTGGTAAAACCAAAGGTACATTGCGGTAATCCATGCATGAGTGGATCAATGACCGCAACGCCACGATTAAAAAAGGACTATACCCAAGAGGAAGCGTCTAACCTTCGGATGCTATGCTCCCGTACTTAGTGCCTACATACATGCATAAACAGATATATATGTACACACATATATATGTTAAGGTTGTAAATGTAGCCATCGTTTTCTGTTGGCTGCACGTAAATTCAACATCTATGTGATCAATTGATCATAACATTACAATTCTAATGTAATGCAATAAGTAATTCTATTTCTCTCACTCTCTCTCTCTCTCTCTCTCTCCATGCAGAGTCATGTCTGCGCCTCCATGTAAAGCAAGCACTCTCAGAGATGAGAAGCCAAACATGGATGACATCTTCTGCCGAGGCATGGAGATCTCAGCCTAGGTCATGGTGGATTTGGACTTGGGCACCACTTTTTCGATCTTCGTGTACGTCCACAAGAGCGACCCTAGGGACATCCATCATGTCCTAGAATGGCCTCACAACGTGAGACAGCCGCTTCATCCCGTTATTGCAAAACATAGATCAGCATGTTTTACAAGTGGAACCCATTGTCTTCTACCCACACCCTCCAAGCTTGGGGATGGGCTGCCCTTCGCTTTCTCTCTCTTTCTTTCTCTACCTCTCCTTCTCCCTCTCTTTATCTACCTCTTTCCCTCTATCTCTCTCTTTCTCTCCCTCTTTCCCTCTTTCCATCTCTTTCTCTATCTCTCTTTCTTTCTCTCCCTCTCTTTCTCTACCTCTTTCCCTCTATCTCTCTCTTTCTCTCCCTCTTTCCCTCTCTCCCTCTCTTTCTCTCTCTCTCTGTTTCTTTCTCTCCCTCTCTATCATCTTTCCCTATCCCTATTTCCCTCTATCCCTCTCTTTCTCTCCCTCTTTCCCTCTCTCCATCTCTTTCTCTATCTCTCTTTCTTTCTCTCCCTCTCTTTCTCTACCTCTTTCCCTCTCTCTCTCTCTCTCTCTCTCTCTCTCTCTCTCTCTCTCTCTCTCTCTCTCTCTCTCTTTATTTCTCTCCCTCTCTATCTACTCTCTCTCTTTCCCTATCCCTATTTCCCTCTAGCTCTCTCTTTTTCTACCTCTTTCCCTCTCTCACTCTATCTCTCCCTCTTTCCCACTCTCCCTCTATCTCTCTCTCTTTCTTTCTGTACCTCTCTTTCTCCCTCTCTATCTCTCTCTCTCTCTCTCTCTCTCTCTCTCTCTCTCTCTCTCTCTCTCTTTCCCTATCCCTATCTCCCTCTATCTCTCGCGTTCTCTCCCTCTTTCCCTCTCTCACTCTATCTCTCCCTCTTTCTTTCTCTCTCTCTCTCTCTCTCTCTCTCTCTCTCTCTCTCTTTCTCTCCCTCTCTATCTACTCTGTCTCTTTCCTATCCCTATTTCCCTCTATCTCTCTCTTTCTCTCCCTCTTTCCCTCTCTCCCTCTTTCTTTCTCTCTCTCTCTCTCTCTCTCTCTCTCTCTCTCTCTCTCTCTCTCTCTCTCTCTTTGTTTCTCTCCCTCTCTATCTACTCTGTCTCTTTCCCTATCCCTATTTCCCTCTATCTCCCTCTTTCCCTCTCTCACTCCATCTCTCCCTCTTTCCCTCTATCTCTCTCTCTTTCTCCCTCTCTATCTCTACCTCTTTCTATCTGTTCCTCTCTTTCTCTATCTCTCTTTCTTTCTCTCTATCTCTATTCCTCTCTTTCTCTCCCTCTCTATCTACTCTCTCTCTTTCCCTATCTCTCTCCCTCTTTCCCTAACATGGACTCACTCTATCCCTATCCCTATCTCTTTCCCTCTCTCCCTCTATCTACTCTCTCTCTTTTCCTCTTTCTCTATTTTGCTTTCCCTCTCTCTCTCTCTCTCTCTCTCTCTCTCTCTCTCTCTCTCTCTCTTTATCTATCCCTCTCTCTCTCTCTCTCTCTCTCATTAATTCTTTCTCTCTATTTATCTACCTCTTTCCTCTTTCTCTCTCACTCTCTTTATCTATTTCTTTCTCTCTATCTAGCATTTCTCTCCCTCTTTATCTATTTCTCTCTCTCTCTCTCTCTCTCTCTCTCTCTCTCTCTCTCTCTCTCTCTCTCTCTCTCTCTCTCTCTCTATATTTAACATTTCTCTCCCTCTCTTTAAATCTCTCTCTCTCTCTCTCTCTCTCTCTCTCTCTCTCTCTCTCTCTCTCTCTCTCTCTCTACCTCTAACCCTCTTTCTCTCTCACTCTCTTTATCTATTTCTCTCTCTCTATCTAACATTTCTCTCCCTCTTTATCTATTTCTCTCTCTCTATTTAACATTTACCTCTCTCTATCTAACATTTCTCTCCCTCTCTCACTCTCTTTATCTATTTTTCTCCCTCTCTTTAAATCTCTCTCTCTCTCTCTCTCTCTCTCTCTATTTCATTTATCTCTTTCTCTCTCTATTTCATCTAGCAGTATCCAAACAATCATTTCCAAAACATGTGTGACAAATCAATCATTTCCAAACGTGCGTAGCAAAGCAACCATTTTCAAACGTGCTTAGCAAAACAACCATTTCAAACAAGCCATGCAAAACAACCGTTTCCTAATGAACGAGGTATGTTATAATTGATTCTCTATTTTTTTTTAATAATGTGTGTGCATGTAGTAGAAAACAAAAGGGGAAGAGGGTGGACGTGCTTTTGTGTTTACCTTTTCTTTGTAGCACGGTTGAGCTTCAAATAGGTTGAGCGTCCAAAGAAGATGGCGGAATACCCCCTTGGCGAAACTTGAACGAAACCCTCTTCGACGAAACTTGAGAATCTTGGAGAAGGAGAGAGGGGGAAGGGGAGGGGAGGGGGAAGGCTTGTTGAAGGAGAGAGAGATGGGGGGGGGGGGGGGGGGGGGGGGGGGGGAGCTTGGGAGCGATGGCGGAGAGCAAGAAACACAGGGAAGGCAGGGTATGCTGCAAAAGTGCGGCATACTCTGCCTTATTTCCTTTTTTAGGCGCCAGTTATTACCACGGATATTACCGTGGCTATTACCACGACTATTACCGGGACTATTACCGCGCTTATAACTGCCCCTATTACCGCAGCCAGTCATTTCAACAGATACATGCGAATCTGAGGTTCAGCGGGGGGGGGTACAAACCACCCCCCTACCCTTAGCTATACATTATTTCATTTTTGAGCCTTTTGAGTTTTTTGATGAAGATTTTTAATTTTTGATGGATACTTTATTTTGGAGTACTTTTAAATGTTTATTAATTGAATTCAATCCAGGTTGCTTACCTCTATCAAACATCGTCTTTTGGCATACCACACATTTAGAAACACACTCTTGCATGTTTACTTTCACGGTAGGCCAATAGAAATATGTTTCAATCCCTTTTAGGGTAGATTGAATCCCTCTATGTCCCGCATAAGGAGGAACATGAGATTCATACATTACTTTCTCACGTAGTAAGTTAGTAACGCATAGTCTATTGTCATAGAGAAGATAACCATCTTGTAAAGTAAATGGTTCCTCTTCTTCCCTAGTGCAAGGGTTGAAATCACATCTCTAAAATTGGGATCAATAGCATACTCATCTATCATAGAAGGTAGATCATTTGAGTTGCTATGGAAACCGCATTCACTTTCGGCTATCTTGAGAGTGCATCGGCTACTTGATTATGCTTTCCAGCAATGTGAGCAATATGAAAATGAAATTGAAAAATTAAATTTTCCCACCTCATTTGTTTGTTGAAGAGCTTGGTCTGCATCATGAAGTACTTAAGGCTTTGGTGATCCTTCCATAGAATGAAAGGAGTCTCCAATAGATAGTGCTTCCATGAGTCTAAGGCATGAGGAACTGCGAGGAGTTCCTTTCATATATGCCTAGAGCTTGCTCAACAGGGTCGAGCCTTCGACTTTCATAGGCTACGGTGTGCCCTTCTTGGAGAAAAACAGCTCCAAGGCAATCACCACAAGCATCACATTGGACCTCAAATGGTTTTGAGAGATCCGGCAGCAGCCGTGAAGCACAGGTTGAGAGATAAGCTTTTTGAAAGCATTGTTCACTTTTGGCAGACCATGTATACCTAACATTTTTCTTTGTTAGGTCATGTAATGGTCCTACTATTGGTGAGAACTTTTCTATGAAGTGTCTATAGTATGCACACATACCTATAAAGCTTCTTAGTTCATGAAGATTCCTTGGATTAGGCCATGCTTTTATCACCTCTAGCTTTGATGGATCCGTTTGGATGCCATATTGAGAGATAATGTGACCTAAATACTGAATCTCTTGTAAGAAAAAATCACTTCTCTTTTGATTAACATAAAGTTTATTCTCTCTTAAGACTTGAAATATCACTTGGAGGTGTTGCTTGTGTTCGTCTAGCGAATTAGAGTAGATGATAATATCATCAAAGAACACTCCAGTAAAGGTTCGGTGAGGCCTGGATAGCTTTTCCATCAAGCGGTTGAATGTGGTTGGTGCATTGGTCAAACTGAAGCATGACAATGTATTCATAAAGACCAAACGTAGTACGAAATGTGGTCTTTACAATGTCTTGATCAACTATCCTATTTGATGGTAGCCATTTTTTAGGTCAATTCTACTAAAGTAGATCGACCCTTGTAGCTTTGGACATGGAGTCTCAATTTCCCAATTAAGGGAATGACTGAATCTTCTTGTAGCACCACCTACGGGTAGGACATGTCCCATCTCATAGGCTTGGATGCCTAGCTTGGTGGCCAACTCTATGGATATGAAATTGTGAGTAGAACCAAGGTCAAAGAGAATAAAAGCATCATGTTCTCTTACCTTTCCCCAAGCATGGCATAGAGGAGATCCTTTGTGGTGGGCTTCCTCTTCTTGGATTTCAACCAAGGTAGCTCTAGGAGGCTCATGGCGGGTGTTCATTAGGGGCAAGCATGGTACACATGCCCTTGCTTTCCGCATTTGAAACAACGGTTATCCTTGAAATAATGCTCAAGCTCTTCAGAAGAGAGTGTTTTTTCCTTTGTAAACTCCCTTCTTCTTAGCTTTGTTTTTATTGGAATTGCCCTTAGGAGACTTTTGGACATTGTCCTTCCCCTTAGGCTCATTGGAACCCTTGTTTTCTGTGGGCTTAAGATTTCTCTTAGCCCCTGTTTGGAAATTGATTCATGAAGCCACCATAGTATGGTGTATGACCGCAGATGTTTCTAATTAGCCGACAACAAAAAACATTGTTTATTTATTTATTTTTCTCTTTTAATAGAATGTGTAGCCATGGTCTTTTAAGACCCTACTACCACCATTTAAAAGGTTTAAACATTGCAGGGACAATCCCCAAGACCTCAAAGATCTATCATGGCGATTCTTGATCAACTTAAGACCTCTTGTTCGCTCTCTCTCTAAAAAAACCCTCTTTATCGCTCTCACTCATTACTATCACCGCTTCTTCTACACGTATTTAGGAACCCTCATGAGTTAACTTGTGTGAGAAATCCAAATATGCCTAGCAGTCTTCACATCCCCAAAAGATCTAAAAAATATGTCTGTCAGATTTAGGAGCTCCAGATTTCTCCCAAAATATGGGTTAACACTAGCAATCAACATACCCAATCTTCAAACCTGGGTAATGACAAAGT
Organism: Adiantum capillus-veneris; assembly: GCF_014529385.1. NCBI lineage: Eukaryota > Viridiplantae > Streptophyta > Polypodiopsida > Polypodiales > Pteridaceae > Adiantum > Adiantum capillus-veneris. The sequence continues at coordinate 32,882,556 of NC_140956.1, read as the reverse complement.
TATTCAAATCTCTTCTTCTTATATGGATACTATCCTACAAACTTGACTAGAAAGAAGCTATTAGAGTCCAATACTATGGCCATAGCTTTAAGCTAGCATCCACGACTAGCGTGCTTCGAAACGGAGCTCATAAATATCATCAAAGCAAAAGTAAAATTGACAATAGAAACCTTAATTAAGCATGATACTAATGCAACTAATTAGATATGTATGATTCTAAAATACCCATGTATATCGCCATATAAACCTAAGTTTGGTACAAAATGTCAAAATATTGAGAGGTTAACATTCCTCCCCCACTGAAATGTGAAGTTGTCCTCCGACGAACATAAATATATGCTACACTTCATTACTGTAGCTCCCCAGCTTTGCAACTATACTTCACAACAACTTTGAAAAAATAACTTCCTCCTCTCCTGAAATGCAAATGCCCTTGTGAGCACTACATCTTGAACACATCACACATTGCATTGTAGTCTCTCTCTTCTAACTTATTCTAAAAATTTAAAAAAGAGTACATTTTGTAACTGCTCATTAAGTCAGTCATTAATTCATTGACTAAAAGCGTAACTTTTAGGTTGCGACTAAAAAAAACCCGATATTTTTAGATCTCCACATTTTTTTAAACTTATTTTAAGCTTGTCCATGTATTTAAGCTAAAACACATGCAAATAAAACATTGATTGATAAAACATAATTTAAACTACATTTTGTATTGTACTATTTATGGATAAACTATCTATTATTCATTAATCTTTATTGATTATGTCTTTACTGTGTTATTAAAAAAATATCAATTTCACTCTCACACTCACTCTCAATCACACTCTCACCCTCATTCACAATCACAATCTCAATCTCAATCCACTATCATAGTCGAACAACCTCCCACTGATTACAGGCCTATCTTCTTTGAATAGGTAGCCGAAAAGTGGCTATTTTGGTCCCCCCTTTGGTATATAGCAAAGCATCCCAAAATTAGGCTCGAAAAGAGGCATTCTGCACACAAACACATAATATGTTGGAGCTATATATGGCTCACTCTTATAAACTTGGTCTCACCTATATATTTGTATCTTGTCCTCAATTAGAATCAGTCTTTGGGAGCGTACATGGTGTGTGTCTCTCTCTCTCTCTCTCTTTCTCTCTACATCTCAACATGATATCAGAGTGGTAATGATCACGCGATGATTCAATTCATGATGACAAAATAGAGTATGTGTATGCGATTTGCATGTAAGATTAAGAATTTCTACAAATTTTACTTTTGAGGATTGATTCTTGTTAACTATGGCCGTTTTGTGTTAAGAAGAATATGATTAGTGTTTTGTGTGGTGTTTAATTCTAATCGACATTGTGAATCATTGATTACGTTTGTTTGTTGATTTGTCTTTTGACACCCTCAACTTCGTCTCAATTTTTAGGGGTCTTCTGCTCAAAAATTGGAAAAACAGAAAAAGTGCAATGGAGCGTAGCGCAATGGTACTTTTCATCCAGAACTTATGGAGTGTAGTGCAATGGCACTTTTCATTGAAAACTTATTTGTCTCCTTGCCCTCTTCGATTAGAGTCCGGGATTTGCATCAATCAGAGTTCACAGCAGAAAGGAGTCTTACAAAGCACCGAGTAAACTTTACCGAGCGAACACAAAAACCGAGCGAAATGAAGGCGAGAAGAGAGAGAGAGAGAGAGAGAGAGAGAGAGAGAGAGAGAGAGAGAGAGAGAGAGAGAGAGAGAGAGATCATAGGAGAAGAAATGATTCGTTACCATTTTTGACATTTTCTTGAACACTTTAGTGAGTACTAACTAGCACCATTTCTTAACAACAAAATAGTTCTCACATTACTCGTCATTGATGAACGCATGTCCTTTACATGGAATATATATATATATATATATATATATATATATATATATATATATATATATATATATATATATATATATATATATATATATATATATATATATATATAGAGAGAGAGAGAGAGAGAGAGAGAGAGAGAGAGAATATAGGAGAAGAAATTAATTTTTGCCATATCTGAGTCAAGAGTTACACAAATCGTACTAAACGATGCTAGCTCTACCAACAATGAAATTAGTAAACCATAAACTCGTAGCATAGTCCATATAAAACACACAATGAGATTAATAAACGTGTTTGAGTTTAGCAAACCTTATTTTTATGGACACGCCTGTCATGTTAGGCTCCTCATCTATCTAACGTTGCTCCCCTTTAACTTGGGCAATGAAGCTATCATGAAACACTCCCAACCATACGGATCAATAATCGTAAAAGAAGCACCCTAAGATCAAAAGCCAACCGCTTAGTTCTAGCCTAAAAAACCTATGGTCACCTCAAGACAAGCTGAATGGAGCTTGTGTAATCTTACTAGACTCCAACAAAGATAACCATAGGATCTTATTTTTCTTTTCTGCATCATGATGGTCAATTAGATTAAGCTTCCTTAGTGTATCCGTGGTCCCTTGACCTCATTTTAAACACATTACCTTATCAAACCACTCCTTCCCATGTTGAGGATCAACTATGGTCAACATTTGCCACATAACTCACATAAAGAAAAAGTGAAACTCATAACTATGGTCCAAATTTTCCACATAACTCACATAAAGAAAAAGTGAAAAAAAGATATACAATACAACTTAACCAATAGAATCAAACCTTTCTAGCTCGATCCCATAATTATTTTAAAATATACAATACAACTTAACCAATAGAATCATACCTTTCTAACTCGATCCCATAATTATTTTAAAACTCTCCCATGATGTGTTTCTCTTCTTGTTTAGATCCTCTGGGGAGAGAGTATCCTTCTTGCTATCTATCTATCTTGCATGAGGTCTCCTTTGACATTTGAACCTTCTAGTAAATATTTCATAAAACAATATAACACAAACTAATCTGTAACATGAAAATCCAAGAATCTAGAGCACATGGATCAGACAACGATGGTGATGTAATTAAATACTGCATAGCCATATGACGATATGAAGTATAGTTCTATGATGGTGATATATTAAATAATGCAGAGCAATATCATGATAGGAATGCTATGCCTATGGTGATATAATCAATTAATGCATAGCCATAACAAGATCTTAGGCTAAGACACGAGCTCTTTATTTTCATAGATTAACCCTTCCGATACCCCAGCCGTAAAGAATTATTCTCCCATTTTATGTACATGCGATTATGAAGAATGGCACATTTTGACAGCACCTAAGGATGGCCATTGAGAAAGACGTCCCCCTTAACCATACCACGTCAGCATGGAAGCATTTTTTGGCAATGTCCCTATTTAAAGGGAGATGCTAGGGAATGGTTGGAAGGCTACGAAAAGGAGCTACAATCAGCCCAACCTCCTCAAGTTATGACTTATGAAATGGTAAGACATGCTTTTCTTACACACTTTCAACAGTTGGAAGACCCACAAAAGGTATGGCAGTCTATTCAAGGCTTGGTACAGGGTGAAGGCCATACCATAGAGGACTTTGTGATGGCATTCAATGCGTTATGGAAAAAGTGGTGTACATATTTGGGGAGGGACTGAAATTCCTCCAACCATGTTGAAGAAGGATAGGTTTCTCGCAAGCTTGAGGAGTATCCTACGCTTGAAGGTGGAGCTTAAGCAGCCAAGGACCTTTGAGGAGGCAGTTAAAATTGCAAAGAATAAAGAGTGGAAAGCAGAGCGTCTTCAGCATCTTGGAATCAATGTTGATCCAAAAGTTGAAGTGAAAGTTGTAGATCAACCAAGGGTCCTCATTAGGGAGCCAGATTATGATCAACAAGCTTCTCATGATGTGAATGCTTTTTGCAAGGAGATGCAAGAGGTTGTAGGTATTATGAAGAATCTTAGTGTGCAGGTGATGGGAGGTGGAAGAGGTCAAAGCTATGGATCTAGACTAGGTTTCAGGGGAGAGCTGGTGGATTATCTATGTGAGAAGCTTCATGTGCATCGCAGGTTTAGTACTCCATATTATCCCCAATGCAATGGAATGAATGAAAGATTTGATGGAGAGCTCATAAGGATGCTTACAAAGATGAAAAGAAAAATGTGAAGACTTGGGATTTAGAGCTACCTTGTGCTCTATGGGCTTACAGTATTGCCATCAAATCAGGTACTGGTTTCTCTCCCTTCCATCTAGTTTTTGGCAGAGAGTCTTTACTTCCTATTGAGGTGGAGATACCAGCTTTGAAGATGATGCTAAAACTTGAAGAAGATCCCAATGATGCATTCAAGGAGTGGCTTCTATATTTGCAATGTGTTCAGTTGGATAGGTTGCTGGCTTTTGAGCATTATGAGCAGATCTTGAAGAACAATCAAGCAAAAGACAATGAAAATGTGAAGGACAAGGACATCAAGAAGGGTGACATGGTGCTTCGTTACAATAGTAAGCTTGATAGCACTTATCAAAAAAAGTTTCAAATCAAGTGGTAAGGTCCTTTCTTGGTCCTAAACAGGTTTCCAAATGACACATATCAGCTTGCTGACTTGGATGGTACCCCACATAAACCACGTGTGAATGGGTACAGGTTGAAGAAGTATATTGCAAGGTTGATGACTGTAATTGAGGCTGAGCCTTCTTTTGAAGATTTTTTTTATCAAGTGGCTAAGGATAAAGATGAAGTGAAGGCTCCCTCATGTGGTTTACAGAATCTCTTTTGTGTTGCTAATCACGAATGATCTAGCAGACTGGGATGTGGAAAACTATGTTGGATGCATTTTTGACACCGCGTTTTTTGTACATTTGTATATATGGACATGACGCCCAATGTCAAAAGTGTCTGGGGCTTTCTTTTTGTACTGTTTTTAGCTTGTGAGTGAGTTTTTTGAGGGAGACTTGTATATGACTTAAACTCATGAAAAAAATTAAAAAATTTGATCAAAACTCCATAAAATGGAAGGTTTGAGCTCGTTGTGCCTCCTTGATGGTTTTTGTGTCTACGTGTAGTCGTGTCGGGACAGCTCTCTGTTCGTGTCAATTTTGCATGTAGCGGCATGTAGATTCAATTTTGGCCATCTTCATATTTCTTTACAATAAATTTTCAAGATTCTCTCAATATTTACAGTGCCCCAATTGGAGTTGTGCTCTTCAAGTTACGACTAGTTCTCTGCAGGATTATGGCTATGACAGCCTAGTGGAAAACTGTGTGCAGACAGATTGGGAGGGCATGTATCTATGAATTGTGGAAATGATGTTGAACTTGTGGGTTTGTGATGTTCAACCGTGAAAGGGGAGGCCCTTGTATTCATATGTATCAGTCGGGGTGTGCTGTAAATCCGTGATTTGACAAGGGTTTGCTCATATGTGACATAGTCTCTTGGGTGGACGATGGCTAGTAAATTCCCAAGGGGACTACTCTTGTTGGATTAGTGTTGTTTCAAAGGGGTTTCCCAAATATTTTTGTGTTCTTGTAGTGCTCTTTCAACACTCTTGGGTGACATCGTCATAGAGGTGTTCCACTTTGCTTGTTTCCCAACAACGTCTTCTCACAACCAGATATGGCTATGACTATTCTCGTCAATAATTTTCCTTCTAGCCAGCATTTTGTTTCTCCTTTCCACCACAAAATATTTCTTGGTTGGAAAGAAAATATGTTGTTAATTCTTGAAGGAGATGAACTCTCTGATGTTGTCCTTAGAAATCGTGTATGTCCGCCTCAGTCTGTTGATACGGATGATGACATTGTGCTTATTATTGAAGGACCTGTATTTGAAGACTAGCATGTTGCGTATACGAATTGACAATGATGTGATAAAGCAGTTTGTTGGTATATTCTTTTTGATCTTACTGATTTCCTTTTGCTTGATGTGTATAAACTGCCTACTTCCCATGACGTATGGAAGTCCTTATTGCAAACCTTTAATTTGTTACATAAATTCTTTATTTGAGAGGTTTTCTTCACAAGTTACAATATAAAGTTGATACTGCCATGGCGAGACATATTGAGTCTTTCAAATCTATTATTAATCAACTTGCTACTGTTGGTGATCCTGTTCCACGAAAACAACTAATTACACTTCTCCTTGACACCGTGAAGGACTCTTCCTATTGTAACATTGTTACCATTATTTCTAATAAAGATGGTCTTGATTTCGACCAAGCGTACGTGTCTTTAATTGAATGCTCTCAACGTCAAGTGATGTAATGCTGGTCATGATACATCTATGCTTTCACAAGAGGGGACTGAGTGACAAGATGGAACAAGCTTTCTATGGTCGAAGGCGCACATTTCAACAAGGAAATCGCAGAGGTGACCGTCGCGGTAATATTTTCTCTCGTTTCAAATTTCCTAATAAGCACTGTTCTTACTGCAACAAAAATGGCCATACTGAAGATGATTGTTGGGCATGTCAATATGATGAAGAACACAATATTACCACTAAACAGCCACGTTTATCTAGAGATTCTTCTTCTTCTTGTGAATATTGTGGACAATTTGATCACCTCACTCATATGTGCTATAAGCGTCGGTTCAACACAAATTGTAATAGAGCATATGCTCCTGAACATCAAAACAATATTGTATCTGAAACAAGCTACATACTATGTTCAGTTTATCTAGAGAGAATACTCCATGGACATGATGGATCACTTTTTATTATCGATTTTGGTGCTACAAGAAATATGACATATCAGTCTAAGTGGCTCCATAACTATCATCCACTACCAATTCAACGTGTTGTTTATCTTGCTGATGATACGACTTTTTAAGTAAAGGGTATTAGAGATTTATATATTGGTACCTTATCTTCTTCCATTCGAATTTTACGAGGAGTATTATATGTACCGGATCTTAAACGTAATCGATTTTCTTTCAGTTCATCTTGGTTTCTTTGTTGGATTTGATCATACCAAATGTTAGATTGTGAAAGACGGACAGACTATAGTCACTGCTTCTCGCCGTTTTGTTCATGCTGATTTCTCAAAATTCCTTGATCTTCAGCATCGTGATCTTGTTCATAGCATGGATCTTAAAGCTCATCCCTAGATAGAAATTTGTGAGTTTTTTGCTCTTGGAAAACATAATCAAAAACCATTTTCTCTCTCAAATTCCATTCATTATTGACATATTGGATCTTGTTCATACTGATATATGTGGACCTTTGCCTTCTTTGAGATCACAATATCGCTACTTCATTATGTTCATTGATGATTTCTTACGGTGTATGACTATATTTCTACTTAGACAAAAATCTGAGGCCTTATCTGTTTTCAAGCAATTCCATAAGGCTGCGGAACTTCAAACTGGTCGTCGCCTCAAGAAGCTTTGTAGTGACAATGGAGGCGAGTATGTTTCTTGAGAGTTTGTGAGTTACTGTGCTAACAGTGGAATTCATCATGAACACACTATTCCCTATTCACCTCAACAAAACGACATTGGTGAATGAAAGAATCACACTATCCTCAATGTTGTAAGATGTATGTTGATTCATTCTAGTTTATCTCGTGTTTTCTGGGATGAAGCTACTTTACAGTAGTATTTATTCAGAATCATATTTCTACTACTACACCATCTGGTAAGATACCCATCAGAGCATAGACATGTGACATTCCTTCTGTATCTCATTTTTGAACCTTTGGATCTATTTCTTATATTCATATTCCCAAAGAAACACGAACAAAGCTTGATGCTCCTGGTCTTAAAGTTATTTTTGTTGGATATTGATCTGATAGTTCCAAATGCTAAAAATTCTGCGACCCTTCCTCCACGAAAGTAATTGTGAATCGTGATGCTACTTTTAACGAACAGCTTATGGAAGTCTCATGGTCCATAGCTGATTCTAATGATACTAAATCGTTGCTTTAGACTTTTCCATTTCTTTTAGATGATGAAACTCTTCCTATAGACCATATTTCCTCTTCACAACCATCCATTCGGAATGTTGCCAATGATGATATTGATATTTTTGTTGATCTGCTCATAGATTTTGAACATGGTTCATGTCGTGTTTTTGATGACAATATTGTTGATAATGCTTTCTCTACTTTTGAAGATTCAGTCACTTATAATAAATCTATCTCTTCACCAAAAAAGGATCAATGGCAAGAGGCTATGGAAGCAGAGTATGATTCTCTTATTTCTAAAGGTACATGGATATTAACCAAACTACCTCCTAGTCGTACACCTATTAAGTATAAGTGGGTATATAAGACAAAAGTAAAAGCAGATGGATCTTTTGACAAGTTCAAGACACGTTTAGTTGAAAAAGGTTACTCCCAAGTTACTGGTGTTGATTATCAAGAGACCTTTTCACCAGTTGTTTGCATTACAAGTGTTCAAGTTTTATTGGCATTTACTGTTCAATTTTATTTAGAAGCTCATCAAATGGATGTGCAAACTCCTTTTCTGAATGATAATTTGGAAGAAGAAATTTATATAGAACAGCCACAAGGGTTTGTTATTTCAAGTAAAGAAGAACTTGTTGCTCAACTCCCATAAGGCACTATATGGTCTCCAACAAGCTTCATGGGCCGGGTATACAAAATTTGATATTTTTCTCACCTCCAAAGGCTCTCCAAAGGATTCATCTCTTGCTCTTTAGACCCCAACTTATATATAATGCCAGTTTTGTGATTCTTGCTCTTTATGTGGATGACACCATCCTTGTTTTCAATGATTTGGGATTTCTTCAGCAAGTGAAAAAGTGATTGTCTTCTACATTTGATATGGTGGATCTTGGAGAAATTCACTCATGTCTTGGCATTCCAATTCAAAGGAACCACAAAAAAGGTATTTTATCCCTTCGACAATCAAAGCTTATTGCAAATACTATTCAAAAATTTGGTCTAGAATGTGCACATTAGGTCAACACACCTTGTCTTGTGATTTCTACGAAGAGCACTTATGAAAATGGAAATCAACTTGTCACAAATCAACCTTATGCTAACTTGATTGGATGTCTTCGGTTTGTTGGCATAACACTCATCCTGATATTTTGTTTGTTGCTAATTATCTTGGACAACATCTTGCACGTCTTTCTCTTAAGCATTGGTATGCAGCAAAGCATGTATTGAAATACTTAAAAGGCACTATAGATTTTGGTTTGGCCTATCGATGACTACTGACATCGGATTTTATGTAAACTCTCTCTCTTTTGGGTTACACATATGTAGACTGGGCAAGCTCACATTTATCTATGCAATCTACTAGTGGCAATTTCTTCTTCATAAATGGTTGTCTTGTTTCTTGGACTAGCAAGAAACAACGTTGTGTTGCAGTTTCTACGACTGAGTCTGAATATGTTGCGGCATCACTTGCAACTTGTTAGTTGATCTGGCTTTGATATATGCTGGTTGATATTGGTCATTCTCCTCTTTCTACCACACCCTTGTGGTGTGATAACCAAAGTGCTATTAGTCTTGCAAAATACTATGTTCAACATAATAAGTCAAAGCACATTGTTGTGCATTATGATTATGTGCGGTATGAAGTATGCGAAGGCTCCATAATGGTTAAACACTGTCCAAGTGACCACATGATTGCAAATATTCTTACCAAAGGCCTCAACGAGTCACGCTTCATCCTCTTGCGCTTGGAGCTTGGAGTTGCTTCGGCCTCACTCTTTCTAAATTAGCTTCTTTGTTATTATGAGAGCTTTGTACATATGACATTGTAATCATATAGGTACCATGCACTATGCACACTCCACACTTTCACACTGTAATCTCTTAGTCACTTGTATATTTGCATATAGATACACAATGCACTTTCACATCATCATCGCTGGTTCATATTTTCACATTTGTATAAGGGCATGGGTTTTTTCATCCAAAGTTAGAGAGCTTTGTTTGAGTGGGGATGTTGGAGCTATATATGGCTCATTCTAATAAACTTGGTTTCACCTATATATTTGTATCTTGTCCTCAATATGAATCAGTCTTTGGGAGCGTACATGGTGTGTGTCTCGTCTCGTCTCCGTCTCTCTCTCTCTCTCTCTCTCTCTCTCTCTCTCTCTCTCTCTCTCTCTCTCTCTCTTCATCTCAACATAAGAGATGCTAAAAAACATCCCACACATGCGAATTAGAAAAATTAGTCCTAAAAGTACTAGCCATTTTCAATGACCTGTAGCTCCCAAACGGTTCCGAATTTGACCGAGGCCGTCTCATATGACTTTGTTTGTCTCGTCAAGCTCTTTGAAAGTCGTGTGATGCAAAAATCCATATCCTGCTCTATTTGGCCGAAAATATACCTACAAGTTGCCAATTTCTACAAAAACAACGTAAAACAACATTTCCTCACTTTTTTCTTAATTTACGATGATAGACCACTTTTGGCGTGTACAAAGTAGCGTTTATATGCATGGTCATATATACAAAAAATATGTAAATACATGCATTTGGGAACATTGCAAAGTGGTTTCAAGTTTGAAAAAAGGTGCAATGTGTGCACATTGTAAATATGCGTGCTTGCGTGTCGGCAGAGTCGAGCATACGTACATGCCTGGATAGGGTATCGGGGCCTTGGATATAGTTCTAGGTGGTTTTTTTTGTCTCTAGATAATGTGTTTGAGCTTTCTAGAATGTAAATAATTCAAGTGAAAAGTGTGGGTACTCTCATCCCGCTCGAGAAGTTTGACACATGCGATAACTGTCTATTTGCGGCGCCTGATCTGCGGTGATACGTGCATCACCCTAGAAGTGGTCAAAAATGGAATGTGGGGATGTGGAAATGTGCTTTGGGTATCAAGGATCAAACGTGCAAAATTTGGTGAATTTTCGAGTCCGTTTGGGGTTTTTCCTGCGAAAAAATGTCCGCCAGGGGTCAAAACTAGGCCAAAAAAGATCAAAAAATGGTCAAAAAAGGTGTGAAATGGCTTCAAATTGCCACATCACTCAAGGTGGCGTGAGTGTTCCAGCTGAGGGAGGACTTTTGAAGAGCAATATCAACACTTTCACCCCTCTGTGTGTGGGAGGAAGCAGGGTTCCTACAGGTGGTCTAGTGCAGTCCCGTTGCGTTCGCGTCCTGTTTTTGAGTGTGTGGAGGAGTGAATGAGAGCTTTCTCTCTTCAATTTTGCACTTGGGAGAGTCTATGGGAGTTCTGAGGTTTCCATGGATGTGTGTGTGCAAGGAATTGAGGGAAGAAGGTGCGGCTTTCTGCAAGACTATGTGACCCTGTATCGGTGCCATTAGGGTTGGCGCTACTCCAAAGAGTCCAACAGAGTGGAGTTTGGTGAAGCTTTTTCAATGGTTTGAGAGTGGCCTTTTGTGGCTGGAGTTTTTTTTTTTTGATGGTTTTTCTTGTATATTTTGGTCACCATCAAGCGTGATTTCGAGTGTTGATCACCTCGACTCACCTTGTAGTGTCTGCGGGCAGGCAAGGGCTTGTAGGTCGAGGCGTTTGGAGTTTGAATTGAGCTTGTGGGTAGAGTTTTTAGGGAGCTTTTGAGTGGTAGTGAGTGAGGTGATGAATTGGAGTAAATTCCTTGTGTTTTGTTGAGTAGCTGGGGTGTGTGAGTGTGCGCACGACATCTTTTGGTCCATCATCCTTTGGCGATCCCGCTGGGGAGCGGAAATTTGCCGGTTGTGCACCAAGGTGGAGTGGTTTTGTTTTGAAGTTCGAGCTTCATTGAAGAAAAGTGGTGGTTTGGTTGAGGTGCAAGACTTCAACTTTTGTGGATTACTTACGCAAGGGAGAAGCAACTTCAAAGGGATGGCGTATAGTCGGCCAGTGTTTACAGGGAAGGAGGATGTGAAGGATTGGATTGCGAGCTTCGAGTGGCATACGCTTGGTATGGACATTGTGAATGACGAAGCCAAGCTTCATGTATTTCCTCTTGCGCTCAAAGGAGAAGCTCAGGAGTGGTTTGAAGGTTTAGAGGAGGACAAAAAGAAAACATGGGAGCACGTGAAGCTAGCAATTTTTGACGGGTTTCGAAGAAACTAACCGCAACAGAAGCAACGACAAAATTGAGAGGTTTGCAGCAAGATGTTCATGCTAACTTTAAAGAGTTTTTACAACACTTCAAAGGACTTTGGGTTCAATTAGAGGCGGCATCCCAAGTACCTCCAGGGGATTTCTTTAAAGCACGTCAGTTTATGGATTGTCTCCATCCAAGTGTAAGGGAGAAGGTCGATCAAGATGAGCCTGCTACATTTGAAAGAGTTGTGGAAATTGCCAAGGCCAAGAGCAAGAAGATTAAGAGAAGGTGGGAGCAAGGCATGACACACGCTGAGCGAGTTGTGGTGCAACCAATGGTCCCTGTGACAACGGATGATAGAGTGGAGCGAGTGGTTCAAGGTCCAGATCCTGTTACGGCCCGGGTTTTCCATAATCTTGCCGTCCAGTTGCAAGAATTAAGAATTAACATAATGAATAGAAACCAAAGAGAAGAGCAGCCAGTTGGGAGAGGTAGGGGACGAAGGCTACGAGGAAGATGCTACAATTGTGATGAAGAGGGTCACTACGCCCCTGATTGTCCTGAACCACCAAGAGAGAGAGGAGGGATATACCCCCTATATGGATGTGGTTGAGGAAGAATAGAAGAGAATCATCAAGAACGGGCACTAGAAGCACCGCCACCGCAACAACAACTACAACCAATGCCTACAATGGAAAAGGTAGGGCTATTAACATCATTACCCTTGACCATCAAGATGTGGATGTTTTGGCCAATAAGTGAGCTAGGCATGATAGGGAGAAAGAGACAGAAGAAGAGAGGGAAACAAGAGCAAGGAAAGGAAAGGCTAAGGTAGAAGACAAACCAGAAAGTAGCAAGAGGCGGCGAAGAAGAAAAATTGGTCCTAAGGACTACCTCCTTGGCCAAGGTGTTGAAGACTATGATATTGTCGATGACATACGAAATCAAAAGGAAAATATATATTTTGGTCAATTGGTGGCTTTGAACGCTAAATTGAGGAGGCAGTGGACCAAGTGTGTGAGTACGCGGCTTCCTTACAAGAAGGAAAAGCATCAAAGCATGGTGTCATCTCTGAGGGTTGGTCACCCAGTGGATATGGTGCCAATAGTTGAAGCTATGCTGGGAAAGAAGACGGAAGTACAAGCATATGTGGATGGTGGTGCCCAGGTGTGTGTCATGACCGAGGCTATCATGAAGGAAGTAGGTGTTAAGATGTCAGTGAATGCTTCGATCCATATGAGAATGGCCAACCACAAAAAGGCAAGGTGTCTTGGAATAGCTGAAGATGTGAAGATAAAAGTCTTGGGGATTGAGTGCTTGTTTGATTGCTACGTGTTGCAAGCGGGTGAGAATGCGTATACAATCATTTTAGGGAAGCCATGGCTTATAACCCTTGGTGCTAAGTAGGATTGGGACACGGGCTTGATCACCATCCCCGACAAAGAGAAAGGAAGGACCATTGTCTACAACATGAAGACACATGAGAGCCGTACACAGCCCCTAGTGGAGATGCAAGATACGGATTCGACGGAAACCACATCATACGATAGTGATGCTTCATCTACATCATCAGAAGAAAGTGTAGAGGAAGGCTTGATGCAATTATGTCCTGATCTTTTTGGGATAAGTGTTGAAAAGGAAGCATCGATGCATGATGTGAAGGTCAAGGAGGAGAAGGATAGTCCAAAAGCAATTGTAGAGCCTGCCAAAGTGAATGTAAGGAGCATGCTAGGAGAGGACTTGACAGAAAAAGAAAAAAAGGAGTATGAAGACATGTTCAAGGAATTTCCAAAGCTATTCGCCACACTGAATATACAGAGTTGCAAGGAGCTAAAGGATTCGAGCATAGAATCAATCTAAAAGAAGGTTCCAAGACAAAGGTTCAAAAGCTTAGGAGATTGGGGGTCATTCATGAGAAGGCACTTCATGAAGAGGTGATGAAGCTTTTGGAAGCAAATTTCATCTTTTGAGTGGAGGAGTCCAAATGGGTCTCTCCAGTTGTTATTGTGCCCAAGAAGAACGGAAGATTTAGGATATGTGTTGATTTCAAACCTTTGAATGATGCCACAAAAAGAAATCATTATCCACTACCCTTCCTAGATGAAATCCTCAATCAGGTTGCAAGTCATGACCGTTACTCAATCATGGATGGATTTTCTGGCTACTTTCAGATCTTGATAGCGATTGAAGATCGATTGAAGATGACCTTCATTACTCCTTGGGGTTGTTTTGCCTACAAAAGAATGCCTTTTGGGCTGGTTAATGCATATGCTACCTTCCAAGGATGGATGAATAGAGTGTTTGGTCCCTACTTGGGTAAGTTCATTCGCGTTTTCATGGATGACATTGGGTGTTATAGCTCAAGGGTCACACATTTGGAGAAGTTGAGGTTGAGTTTTGAAAGGCTTCAACAAGAGGGTAGGAAACTCAACCCAAAGAAGTGTAAGTTTGCTCATGCCAGAGTCCATTTGCTACGACATGTGGTTTCCCAAAATGGAATAGAAGCTAACCCAAAGAAAGTCAAGGATTTATTGCTTATGGATCCGCCCAGCAACACAAAGGATTTGGCATCATTTGTGCATAAGCTTAGGTACTTGTCATGTTTTTTCTGGATGCTATGTCAGTATGTGTATCCTCTCTAGAAATTGAGTCAAAGAGTTCAAGGGTTTGAATGGAATGAAGACATGCAACAGGCTTTTGATGGCATCAAGGAGGTATTGTGTGCTTTACCAATAGTGAGTCCTCCTGACTTGCAATCGATTTTCTATGTATCTATTAGTGTGGGGTCAGTAGCTTTTGGGTCGGTTCTCTTACAAAAGCAAGGAAGGAACTTCAAGCCAGTTTTATTTTGAGAGCAAGATGAAGAATGTTAGTGATTTCTCCTACACGTAAATGGAACAATGGGTATTCGCCTTGGTTCTTTCTTGTCGAAGGTTTAAAACCTATTTGTTGCCCCAAAAGTTCTATGTGCTCACCACATCGAATCTTTTGCCGGATGTAGTACAACATTTGAAGCCTAGCAAGCGCATCTTAAAGTGGACTTTGGAGCTTCAAGAGTATGAGTTTGAGTTTAAAGTGGATCATTCTGTTAAAGCTCACTTGGCACACATAATCGTACATAAGGGGGGCGAGCTTCCATCTTACCTAAGGGTTGACAAGGATGATCATGAAGAGGAAGTAGATATTACAGATGCGTATACAATGATGTTTGATGGTGCATATAGGAAAGTTCTTCAAAAGGAAAGTGGTGGGGTAGTCATTAAGAACCCAAAAGGCGATGTAATATTTTCTAGAGCTTACGATCTTGATGAAGCTGAAAGTAACAATGAGGCCGAGTATCTCATGCTTTTCCTTGGGTTGAAGCAGTGTGTTGAGTTTGGACTGAAGAGGGTCATTGCAAAAGGGGATGCATTGCTAGTCATGAATCAGTTGCTTGGTTTGTGGAATGTTAAGAAAGACAATTTGAAGAAGTGGTTCTATGGCATCAAGAAGCTTTTGCATGAGTTTGAGAAGGTACAATTTAATCATGTTCCTCGTGAGCAGAATAAAGAAGCTGATGAGTTGGCTAGGGACAAGTTGGATGCCTTGGTAGCTCCTTTAAAGGTCAAGGAAGCCTTCTATGCAGGAAGCGAATCATTGTAAGATGTAGAAGTATTTCTTGGTAAAGGGAAATGTCCAGAGGGCATGTCAAAGGTTCCGCGTAAGAGAATAGTTGCAAAAGCAAGAAACTACACATTGGTAGGTGAGGATCTCATGCTTTATGGCAAGGATAGCATTTTGAGAAAAGTGCCGTACAAAGAAGAGATAGGCTTGATTTTGGAGCACTGCCATGAAGAAATAGGCCATCAAGGCAAGGATCAGGTTGTTTTTCGTGTTTTAAGAGCAGGTTATTGTTGGACCTCTATGATGAGAGATGCTTATTTTTGGTGCAAGTCATGCCATGAATGCCAAGTGTTTGCAAATCAGAAGCTTTTGGCTGAGCCTCATTAAGATATAATGTCTTTTGATGCATTTGCAAAATGGGGAGTGGATGCTATAGGTCCAATGCCAAGGACCAACAATGGTAAAAGGTATATCCTTGTGGCTGTGGACTATTTGACAAAATGGGTGGAGGCAAGAGCAGCAAAAGATGTAACAGTAGGAAGAGTGGCCTCTTTTTTATATAAACAGGTGTGTTGCAGGTTTGGAGCTCCTATGGTTATTATTTCTGATCGTGGACCAGGATTTAGGGGAAAACTTGTTGCTGCTCTAATGGAGAAATTGAAAATTCAGCATAGGCATTCTTCTCCTTACTACCCACAATGCAATGGGTTGGTTGAGAACTGCAATGGTCAAATTGTGAAGATTCTATCAAAGCATGCTACAGAGCATCCTAAAGAGTGGGACTTGGACTTGGAAAAGTGTTTGTGGGCTTACAGAACTGCGTATAGAGTGTCAACACAGTTTACACCATATGAGCTTGTTTATGGAAAAGAAGCTCTTATGCCCATACAAGTGCAGTTGGATGCCTTGAAGTTGTTGTGCAAAATGCAAGGTGAGCATAGTGACAAGCTGCAAGAAAGAATTCTTTCTCTAGAGTTGTTGCAAATGAATAGAGAGAAAGCCAGTGATTATTATCTTCAACAAGCAGAGACAAGGATGGAGAAAATGAATAAGAGGCTGCCAGAGAAAGAGATCAAAGAAGGAGATTTGGTGATGAAGTATGATTCTCGCTTGGATTTTACTTTTCAGAAGAAATTGAGGGACAAATGGTTGGGTCCATACAGAGCGAAGCATGTATTTTCTAATGGCACCTATGAGTTGGAAAAATTTTCTGGTGAATGTTTGCGCTACAGAATAAATGGTTATAGATTGAAGAAATATTTTGTGAGGGATGTGGCTCCAGATGCAAATAGTCTCTTGGTTGAGCATAAATGCTCTACCTAGAGGGTGGGCAATGATGATAGACCACTTTTGGTGTGTACAAAGTAGCGTTTATATGCATGGTCATATGTACAAAAAGATGTAAATACATGCATTTGGGAGCTTTGCAAAGTGGTTTCAAGTTTGAAAAAAGGTGCAACGTGTGCACATTGTAAATATGCGTGCTTGCGTGTGTGCAGTCGAGCATACGTACATGCCTGGATAGGGTATCGGGGCCTTGGATATGGTTCTAGGTGGTTTTTTTTGTCTCTAGATAATGTGTTTGAGCTTTCTAGAATGTAAATAATGCAAGTGACAAGTGTGGGTACTCTCATCCTGCTCGAGAAGTTTGACACATGCTATAACTGTCTATTTGCTACGCCTGATCTGCGGTGATACGTGCATCGCCCTATAAGTGGTCAAAAATGAATTGTGGGTATGTGTAAATGTGATTTGGGTATCTAGGATCAAACGTGAGAAATTTGGTGAATTTTGGAGTCCGTTTGGGGTTTTTCCTGCGAAAAAATGCCCGCCAGGGGTCAAAACTGGGCCAAAAAAGATCAAAAAATGGTCAAAAAAGGTGTGAAATGGCTTCAAATTGCCACATCACTCACGGTGGCGTGAGTGTTCCAGCTGAGGGAGGACTTTTAAAGAGCAATATCAACACTTTCACCCCTCTGTGTGTGGGAGGAAGCAGGGTTCCTACAGGTGGTCTAGTGCAGTCCCGTTGCGTTCGCGTCCTGTTTTTGAGTGTGTGGAGGAGTGAATGAGAGCTTTCTCTCTTCAATTTTGCACTTGGGAGAGTCTATGGGAGTTCTGAGGTTTCCATGGATGTGTGTGTGCAAGGAATTGAGGGAAGAAGGTGCGGCTTTCTGCAAGACTATGTGACCCTGTATCGGTGCCATTAGGGTTGGCGCTACTCCAAAGAGTCCAACAGAGTGGAGTTTGGTGAAGCTTTTTCAATGGTTTGAGAGTGGCCTTTTGTGGCTGGAGTTTTTTTTTTTTGATGGTTTTTCTTGTATATTTTGGTCACCATCAAGCGTGATTTCGAGTGTTGATCACCTCGACTCACCTTGTAGTGTCTGCGGGCAGGCAAGGGCTTGTAGGTCGAGGCGTTTGGAGTTTGAATTGAGCTTGTGGATAGAGTTTTTAGGGAGCTTTTGAGTGGTAGTGAGTGAGGTGAGGAATTCGAGTAAATTCCTTGTGTTTTGCTGAGTAGTCTGGGTGTGTGAGTGTGCGCACGACATCTTTTGCTCCATCAACGAGCTGAAACGAGCATCAAAATGAAGGAATCTGAAAAAACTAAAAGAAGAAATATTTTCCTCATATTAAGGACTACATTTCCTACATATAGAACCTTTACAAATTCTAACCTTAGTACTCTCAAAAATGGATCCAAGAGGTGTCCCGGGTCAAAATTTAAAACTTCACGGAAACAATCAGAATAAAACCCTAGATTGTGAAACTTTAAAATGAACAAACTTTGTTGCAAACAAAAGTTATGGCTAAATCGTTGCAAAATAAGTCCTATTACACACTCCCCTTATCAAATTTAACTATTTCCTTAGAGTTGGAGGGAGAGGCATTCAACATGCAAAGCATCTGAATCAACCTAGGAGACATCTTCTACATGATACATATCCCACTTAACCAAAAATTCAACAAGAGTTTGTTGAACAAGTATGTGGCTGCCTAACTCTACGATCAAGAACTATTTTTTGGTTCTATTTTCAATGATCCATCATCTCAAAAATTATATCTCTCCTGCAAAACATGTCGAGGATTAGCCACATACTTCTTCAACAAACTTACATGGAAAACCGGATTTACTGGCACAGGAAATTCAAGTTTATAAGCAAGTGACCCAACTCTCTTCAAGACCTTAAAAGGACCAGCAAACCTGGGAGACAATCGTCTATCCTTACCAAGAATCAGATTAGGATACTTGGGAACAACCTTTAAGGAAACCAAATCTCCTACATCAAAGGACAGTGGCCTCCTATGCTTGCCATGATACACTTTTTCCTTTTTCTAGGCTTCCTTAATGTGACATCTAATCTTGGAAATCTCTAGGTCCATCTTTTCATGCATTTTCCTTGAGACCTCTACCTTGTTTTCAGGGTCTAAAAAATTAAGGCGAACAATTACAGCCATACATAACTTCAAAACTGCTATAACCAAACTCAACCAAAGTCAAGTAGTCCACCCAATTTGTCTGCCTCTCACTCCCATACATCATAAGCATGTCTTATAACACTAGATTTACACAAAGCTGCAAGCACACAAACACATACACTCAAAACCGTAGATTTGCAATCTCTCTCTCTCTCTCTCTCTCTCTCTCTCTCTCTCTCTCTCTCTCTCTCTCTCTCTCTCTCTCTCTCTCTCTCTCTCTCTCTCTCTCTCTCTCTCTCTCTCTCTCTCTCTCTCGCGTTCCCGAACTGCCTAGAAACTTCTTCTCCCTCTTAGCAATTTTTCTCTCTGTCTCTTTCTTTGATCTCTCCCCATGGGAGCGTACGTGTGCGTGGACACACACACACACACACACACACACACACAAAGGGAGTCCCTCTTGGGCTCCCTCCCCCTCCTCACTCACGCCCCCTTTTTGGGCTCCCACACTCTAACTTTTCCTGGTGGCCCTCCCTCTTCTTGCGGCGTTTCTGATCAGCCGCCAACACAAAAAAAACATTGTTTTTTTATTTTAATTTTCTCTTTGAATAGAATGTGAAGCCATGGTATATTAAGACCCTACTCCCACCATTAAAAAGCCCAAATTCAATAGGAGGGAGAGGTTGTCGACGACTGGGATGCATTACCATGAGGGTGACATCTTTCATCTATGATTTTTTGTAGTTATGGTCATGTT
The DNA here is from genome assembly GCF_014529385.1 of Adiantum capillus-veneris. NCBI lineage: Eukaryota > Viridiplantae > Streptophyta > Polypodiopsida > Polypodiales > Pteridaceae > Adiantum > Adiantum capillus-veneris. Next base: position 32,862,900 of record NC_140956.1, on the reverse strand, counting down.
GATGATTGTAATCATTGTACACACGTTTACGTTTATGCTTATGGTTAGATGTTTATACTCTTTGCTAGATATTTATGCTTATGGTTTTGGGATCCAATACGGTTATTATGTTGAAATCAAGTTATGATTATGATTATGATTTTGGGTTCATGTTATGGTCCGGCTTGTTTCAATTTCTCTTTGGTTATGGTTTTGAGATTAGGTTATGGTTATGGTTTTGTAATCATATTGTAGATATTTTTTTTGGTTATGGTTTTGCAATGAGGTTATGGCTATGGCTTGGTAATCATTATGTGGATATGCTCTTTGGTTATGGTTTTGCAATGAGGTTATGGCTATGGTTTGGTAATCATTATGTGGATATGCTCTTTGGTTATGGTTTTGCAATCAGGTTATGGTTATGGTTTGGAAATCATGTTGTGGATATGCTCTTTGGTTATGGTTTTGCAATTAGGTTATGGTTATGGTTTGCTAATTATGTTGTGGATATGCAACTTTGGTTATGGGTTTGCAATCAGGTTATGGTTATGCTTTTGTAATTATGTTGTGTATAGGCTCTTTGGGCATGGTTTTGCAATCAAGTTATGGTTATGGTTTTGCAATTATATTGTGGATATGGTCATAATTTTTTAATCATGTTACATTTATGGTTTGAAAATATTCATATCCTTATGGTTACGGTTTTAAAGTCATGTACAATTATGGTTTGAGAATGTTTATATCTTTATAGTTATGGTTTTTAAGTCATGTTAGAGTTATGGTTTGAGAATCGTTCTATCATTGTGCTTATGGTTTGGGAGTCGAGGTTAAAGTTATGGTTATGATTTTGGAAGCTTGTCATGTTTATAGTTTTGATTTTGTAGTTTTGTTTAGTGCTTATGATTTTGATGATCTATACTACCTATACTTCTCGCTCTTCGATGCCATAATTTAGGTGGAGTGTGGTTGATTTTGCACTCTTCCTTTGGACAAAGAGGGCTAGTTTGTGGTGCTACACTACATGTAGCATCAGCTGTCAGTCCTCTCTGTCCAAATTGTTTTTGCAGGATTTGGCCTTGGTTGACGCTTACACTGATATCCCACGTGACATGTTTTAGTGGTGCAGTCTGAAGCCCTGCATGCTCTTTCTTCACTAGCGATAGATGCTACACACTCTTTCTCCACTCAATTACACCACAAATAAGGAGGGCATTCTCAGAGCACAAATGCGGGTTGAGTCAGCTCGCTCAAAATGCACAAAGGGAATACCCAGTTTAGGCCAATTTTTACGAAGCGTTTAGCTTCATTGAAAGTTAGAAAAGTCTCAGATTAGTAGAGTTTGGCTACCTGTGGTTTTGCATGTGTGCATTTTTGCAAATGTTTTGAATTCCAATGCAATCTTTGTGCACATGCTTTGTGTTTGCAAGAGGAGGAAGTGGCGCTTTTGAGAGCTCATAGTGTGCAGATCCAAAGTGAGGGGAGACATCAACACCATGAGGGAGAGAGAGGTATGTCCACTTTGAGCCATGCATTCTATTTTTCTATTTTGAGAGCATGTATTGGTGCATGATTTTGAGCTATACAAACATATTGGCATGATGACCTTGTGTCTCATTTTCTCTTAAGAATGTGGCACCGTACTTCCAAGTTCTCATTTGGATGCCATCATGACCTTGCTGCCCTTTTAGCTAAAATGCACATGATCAATGTGTCTATCCCTTATTACTTCTTTCACTCTTTGTTTGGAATCATGACTAGTTTGATATGTGTTACACCTTGAAACAACTTTCTGGAAGGGGCTTTTTGTTATCGATTCCCCATGGCTCTTTTTCCATTCAATGCTCAAAAGATTTTTTCAATTGTGGCCTATGAAAAAGTGATCCGATTCCATGTATGCTCGTAGGTGATAATACACATAGAAAGCCTTGCTATTGTGGCATTAACTTAGATTTGAAAGAAACCATAGGAATTTGATTGTAGGGGATATTGTGGTGATCCTCATGTTTGAGGAAATAAGTGGGAGTTGAAAGAGTCTTAACATGATGTTCATGAAGTCTTATATCCTAATTCTAGGGAAAGTAATGCCTTTCGTACTTAGTATGTATGTATGTATATGTGTGTGTGTGTGTGTGTGTGTGTGTACATAAGCACACAGGTTGACCCTTTGTGATTTTTAGCAGTTAAAAGCTCCGCTTCATCAACAAGCTACTTTAGGCACACAGTATTTATTCCTTCTAGGTCCAAAAATTATGATTTCTTTTTCAATATTCTTGGCAAAGATACCACAGTCTCTAGGGCTTCACAAAGCCAAGCTTGATCATATCTTTCAAGTCTGGGCTTTTGAATAGAGTGTCTTTAAAAAGGTGAGCCCCTATTGTTAGTAGCTTCTTAGACCCTTCCACCTTCCTCTCTATTTTTTTTTTAAATTTCAACCTTAATGGGAGGTGATCCAATAGGCATTTTGTTGTCACCACCTTCATTTGAAACCATGAAGGTAGCCAGTCGGCTTGATGAGAGAAGTAGAAACAATCTAGCCGAGATGTCATCCCGACATACTATAGGCTAGTGTACATGTAACCTGGTGTGCTATTCCAAGTTCCCACCTCCCACATGTCCATTAACACCCATTTCTCACACTCGTATATCCATTTGGAGCTTTTGGATCTAGCACACATGTTTGAGGATCCTATTCATTCCTTTCTCTTTCCACCATATTAAAGTCTGCCACCAAGAACCATTCAACCTCTTTGACTTGGACTTTTAGGTTCTCACATAGCTTTGCTCTCTCCTTCGCCAACTAGGGTCTATATATGTTGATGATTGTAATATACTGATCAATTTACTTGATCCTTACTCCTAAATCTCTCCAAGAGGAATGATTCAATGCTACCTTTGGCTCCAAATACCTGTCCACAACAGTGAGTAATCCATTGTATCTATCAGCCCCTCTCGAGTCTCCGTAAAAGACAATCTTAATTCATTTCCCGTTCCATGAATGGCGAACAAATTCTTCCACTACTGAACAATTGGTACAAACTCCTCGACCTCAAGGAACTCTTCTTTTGTGCACCATCCTTTCTCCATCTTTCCTTTCACCCTTCCCCTCACTTATCATGAGATTCTCCAAGTTGGTATCGAGAAGAATGCAAACATTTTAGGAAACTTAAGATAGATAAGGAGTTTTTATATTCAATTTTTGAAACAAATCCAAATATAAGGGGTCATTTTATTCATTCAAACATTTTTCAAAATAGGGTTTTACATTACCCCATGAGCGCATGCTATATAGGGGGGTCTTGAATAGTGCACCCGCCAGGTACTTACCATTTCAGTATCCATGTGAAGCATTGTAGGCATAACTTTTTTCCCAAATATAGGGCCTGGTGTTGTGGCCTTGGCAGCAAGACATGACCTAGCAAAGTGCGTAATTTTTTTGCACTGGAAGAAATTTCCAAAAAGGGTGCCAAAAGTGAGTGGAATGACCTTTGATCTGGCCCGCATATTCACTACTAGATTCTTGGGTTGTAACTTTTTGAGATCCCATCAAATACACACCTTATTGACGGTGGTACCTGCTGCCGTACTTAAAGGTATAAACAAGGAGGTACTAAGGGCTACTACAAGGCCTTTCAAGTTGCTCCTCAACCACAACGAGAGGTTGAAAAATTCCACCCACAACGAGCACATATCTTGGAAACATCAGGGGATTAAAATGAGGGATCCCAAGGTGGCACGAAAACCACCGTGTGGTTGAGAAATAGTGAGCTCTTGGCCAAAATGTTGGCCATTCATGTCTCCTCACCAAAGTGTACCAAAAAGAAGCCTTTTGCAAGCTGGTATTGATCATTAGCAGCTGATCCATCGTGATTGAGGACGTTAGATCTATGCAACCAATTGATAATTTTGGCTTTGGTAACATAGTGTGCTACAAATGGAGAACACAGTGGAACTGCAAAATAGAGAAAACAATATATTGCATGCCATGAATCAACAAAACTATATATATGGCAGCCATCTTTGCACATACTCCAAGCCGTACGCAATAAAAGAGAGACAGAGAGCGCGGCAGAGAAAATGAGCACGTGCAGGTGCACCTCCTAGAGCAGAATGCTACGCCCGCATGGCAAGAGAGAAGAGTGGAGAGGAGAGAAGAATAAGGCAGACACTGGGTGCAATCTCCCCTCGTGCAAGAGTGACCATTTCTGTCTTGCACGTATTTCATTTATAGATTTCTTGAATGGTCAAATCAAGTACAAACTGGTCGGCCAGTCATAAATGGCCAAATCTCATAAAGAGCACTTGAATAATAAAATGTATATCTGTTCACATAGACCTAGCTCGGGCAAGCCTTTTCCACATGTTAGTTACAATAAATAATAAAATATCAATTCTATAACATACCTCTCCGTTGGAAAGCAAAAGTCCTTATTTGCGAAGATAAAAATTTGCAGACAATACTTGTCAAAAACAATGATTAATATTTTGTGTCAAAATATCACATAGTAAAAGAAAAATTTATTAAACTAGACAACATTGCTTATGCCTGTCGTCATCCACATACTACCTATTCCACTATGAGAGATCGTGGTGTTTACCGCGGACCATTACCGCAAAACAAGAGAGAGGAATTCAAAATGAGGAGAGAGAAACCCCTTTGTTGTTCATGCGGCGTATTACCGCTGGTATTACCGCGCATATTTCCATGCTTATTACGGCGCCCATCACCGCCAAGGCCATAGACCCCCTTTCCCCTCCCTCTCCCGCGGGTTACCATTTAAATCCAATACAACTCAAAATGTATTTACATACTACAACTCCTACACTCTCCAGAATGCTCACCACTTAATCTCTCTTTCACTCTAAAAATTATCTACATAAATCATAATACTCACAACAAAACCATTACAAATACTATTCATAAGCACATAAGAATTAATCATATACTACACCAAAAAAAAAACAATGGAGAGCTTTATTAATTCTCATCTTGTATAAGATCTCTACAAGCACTAGGGTCCATATTTAGACCCATAGTATTCAAATCAATAAACAAGTTTAGAGATTCTTCCTCCTCTCCATGACCTCCTGTAGAATCATCATCTCTTTCTCCCTCTTCCTCCTCCTCAAGATGACTAGTTGCAAGGCTTGGCTGACCTTCTTCAACTTCAACTACATCTTCCTCTGCATCTTGTGGTGATGGTATGATGGGATCAATTACTGGCTCAATGTTCATCTCTGCAAAGATAGATCTACCCTGCGGCGTGACTGGAATGACATACCAAAGTCTTCTTTGATATATACATGGCACATAAAAAAACTGTACGTCACACACAAAGAATAAGCTGATATACATATATTAAATTTTTAATTTAAGTTGATTTCACATAGCCTAAATTACTTGCTCGCAACTACTAGGATACACCTAGTTGTCAATTTTCCCCCGATGGAATTGGGTGGAATCCACCATAATGAGCCCATTTTCATGTCTTTTGACCTCACCCGCAAACCATCGACACTCAAAGAGGAATTTGTCAAAATATCTGAAATCCACTTTGATTATTCTCTCTATAGTACCACAATATCTGACCTCATCTGTTGTTGTGTCAAAGTTTCCCATCACGCCACAATCGTTAGTGGTCCGACGCTCATCTATCTTGCGGGTGCGAAAATGTCGGCCTTCGGACCAAATGGAGTTGAAAGTGAGACCCTAAAATCACAATGCATAAGAGGTTACATCGCATTTCATTAAGTGATTTTCATACATGCATACATAACATATGCACACTCACCTTGTGCAAGCATGCTCACGCATACTCCCATTTTTTAGGTCTTATTTGTTCTCCTTATGCTTTGGCATTGGTCATGGCATTATGGATCCACTCTACTTGAATAAAATTAGGATATTTTGCAAGATCTTTAGGAAAAGGAGGTGCGCGTCTACTTCCATGTGACCTCTTCCATGAATCTGTATCCTTTTCTCTAGCTGTGCGGGCTTCCAAGTACATATTGACCCATTTGGTCAAGATAGTGGCATTGAGTAAACAGTAGTTGTTGACTATGGCATGAAACTCTCTATCCATGACCAAGAGTGATCCTTTTCCACTGGGAATGATTGAGTGCTTCCTAGGATCCTCTTCCTCACTCCACAGACGAGGCAATGATGGATCCACTGTGATGAGATACTGTGAGACATACACAAATGCCTCTTGCACCACCCAACCTTTTTCCATGCTCGCTTTAAAACATTCAAACCACATATTTTTATTAGTAACTCCATAGCGTATAAATGCTAACTATATTGTATTGATTTTGCATACCTCTAGTTGTGACCTCGATCTAACAAAATCCTTTAAAGTCTTCAATGCCTCTTGCACCACCCAACCTTTTTCCATGCTCGCTTTAAAACATTCAAACCACATATTTTTATTAGTAACTCCATAGCGTATAAATGCTAACTATATTGTATTGATTTTGCATACCTCTAGTTGTGACCTCGATCTAACAAAATCCTTTAAAGTCTTCAAGAATCTCTCCAAGAAGAACATCCATCTAGAGTGAACCACCCCACAAATGGAAATCTCCTCAACAAGGTGAAGCAATAGGTGTACTTGGCTAACAAGGATTGTACGTGGGAATGCATCCTCAATAGCACACACTGCCTCTACTACTAGCTGATGGGCTACTGATATGGCTTCCACTTCTATCTCCTTGGAGCTCACAAATCTACAGGGCACAAATAATATAGTACACGAAAAAAAATTCCATTGTACATGGCACAACATGATATAGTACTTCAAAAAAAAACCATTACCTCACAATCTCACCCACTTTGAATATTGCAGCCTTCACCTTAGTGTCTCCATAACCACTAATAGTTATGGGAAGTACAAACTACAAACAATAAAACATCTTACTGAATGTCAACTTATATATAAGGACACATAGAAACCATAAACTGTTCTACTCTTACCTGAAGAATTTTATGCCAATCATGGGATTACAATCCATACAATTGAGTGGAGCCACCCTTTTTGGTTTTTGTGAAAGCACCTTTGAGTGACCGCATATATCCCGTTGGAGTTCGGATGGATGCCATAACTTGCTTTGTCCGCTCTTGGTCTACCTTTGACAGTATCCACGGTGCTTTTGGGAGAATCATCTTTCCATGCTCCCCCATGCAGGGTGTGGCTGAAGGGGGGAGACGTCTCATGGATCTTAAATCTTCCCTAGCACCCAATGAATCCTTCTTGCCAATTATGTGATCCCATATAGCTTGCCCAACATTTTTGAACACGTGCATAGGGTCCAATAAGTGCTGAATTTTCAACGAAGCCCAATAGGGGAGCGACAAGAAGGTAGAGTACCTCGACATACCCCTTGGCAGCCCATTGGGAGGGGGTGAGGTACCGTGACGCTCCTCCCAATGCTTTGCACAATCAGCCATGTTTAAATGGAACGGCTTCACTCCATTGATAGGGGGAGCATATCTACGATGTGAAGGAGGTAAGAAGTGATGGTTGTTGGGATAGATCACCTTCTCGAGAAGAGGAGGTCTCTCTGTCACAGGGGAAGGGCCACAAGTTGGACACGCACTATGTCCAAATGTTGACAATCCTGCCAAGAGATAAACAAACGTTACACATGAGATGATAAACCTAAAGCAAAGAGTACACTTAACATGTGCATACTTACCAGATACCTCTCCAAATCCTGGGTAATCATGCATGGTCCACATGAGGATGCACTTGATGACGACTTTGCGGTCTCGTGGTGGCCGTGAAATGCCAATGACATCTATGCCTCTCCATAGTTCTTGAAGCTCTTTAATAGAGGTTTCCGATATACATCCATGTTTTGTACCTTGTGCTTTCCTGGAATGAGCAATGATAGTAAAATGTTTCCCTTTTTTGTTGCCTCCCAAGGAGGAATATTGTAGTTCGCAACCACCATCGGCCAAGTGCTCCACGAAGTAGAGCTGTGCCCAAATGGATTCACTCCATCACTAGCTAACCCAATCCTCAAGTGACGAGGCTCATCCCTGAACTCTGGCCATGTGTCCTCTATGTGCTTCCACGCTGGTGAGTCAGTTGGAAATCTCATAATACAATCTGTGGAGAGATTTTTTTGCATGCCAACTCAAAAGCTCGCTCGTACCCTTCGATCTAAACATGTGTTCGATGCGAGGGATGAGTGGAAAATGCCTCAAAACTTTACGTGTTTGTTGCTTTGAATTCCTTCTTTGAACCTAGGCTCCCCGCACGATGGACATGTGTCACAATCGGCATGCTCATTACAAAAGAGCACACAATCGTTCACGCAAGCATGAATGCGATCATAATCCATCCCTAATCATGTTTCCACTTCGCGTACTTTTGTCTATTCTCTGGCATGTGATTGCCAGCTGGCAGCATCTTTCCTAGCAACCTATCACAAGAAGAAAGTACATTAAAAGCTATTTTATGCATTCCACAAGCATCCTTCACAATCTCTATACATACCTCAAAAGTGCGTCGACTCTAGCATTGCTCCATCCAAACATTGCATGAAGGTTAAGGACTTTGAGAGATGCCCCCTTAAAATGGAGTAAGAGCATCTCTCATATAGTGTGTGCCGAATCGAGTAGCTCACTCCTCGTTCTTTCGGAAGCTTCTTCGCATGCACACTCTGGTTCATGCTCCTCCTCTCGTTCAAGGAGATCCTCAACCATTCTATGCAAATGGTCGTCTTCTGCATCCACGTAAGGAGATGGGATGTGGTCACTTGTAGAAGGAGCAGTAGTTGGCTGATTTGATGTGCTTCCTCCCTCTCTAATGGATTCCTGGCGCATGCGCTCTTCCACCCTCCTTTCCCCTTCTCCACCAACCACATGCCAATGAGGGGTGACATCAATAGCCGCTACAATTCACGGATCGTTTGTTTCCATCCATGCAGGCTTGCGAGGATCGTCCCATAGTCCATAATCTTCTACATGACTCGAGCATATCCGTCGAAGTCGAGCAATGTCGCATTTGCACCGCACGCATGGGCATGGTAATCGCTCGGCCAACCACCGTGATCTATCCGGTTCAGTGGACGGGCCAAAATCATCCCAAGCAACCTACATTAATAAATTACATACACTAATTAAAATCAAATTACAAAAAAAGGTTAATAAATATTAGCAAAAAGTTTTAAAAAAATTTAACATGCATGGTAATCAAAACTTTTAGGTAGAAATGTCATTTTTAAAGTACTAAAAATCATTTCATTTTATATACATTTCATCAAAAACATAGTACCAATAGATTTTGAAAATCAAAAGTCATAATGTCAGAACGTGGCCTTCTCTCTGGTGGTCCGAAATTGCGTTACAGTGTGTGCACAAGCCAATTACACAAGCAATGCACACACTAATTAGTGTATGTTAACACACACTAATTAGTGTGTGCACAAGCCAATGCATACACTGATTAATGTATGTTAACACACACACACTAATTAGTGTGTGCACAAGTCAATTACACAAGCCAATGCACACACTAATTAGTGTGCGTTAACACACACTAATTAGTGTGTGCTTAGTGTGTGCATTGGCCAATGCACACACTACTTAGTATGTGTTCATGTCAATTACACACACTAATTATGTTAAATTAAACAATAATCAACACAAAAACATAAACATACCTCCATGATTAAGTCGTAGGTGACGTATTAGGCCCCAATGGCCATCCAAGTGACCGTACAATCGATCACACTAATCATAAACACAATAATCTCTTATTAGCCAATACACACACTAATATCTTATTAGCACTCAAGGCTTTGCAAGGTTCTTTTATAGGTTGTAGACACACCTTGGATTCTTTCCACATTGGATTCTTTCAACATTGGATAGTATAGAGAATCCAATGTTTGAAAAAAATCAATGTGTAAATTTTTAATCATATATCCCAATTTTTATTACGAATTTAATCTTTGTCGTAATAAATGCAGACCATGTCTTCTTCTTCCACACCACGCTTTCGTAGCATTGAGGAGTTCATGGTGGATGGGATGTCATATCCCGACGCCCTCTCTGCCTATCATTCACAACCGTCGTCTCAATAGTCATCATCAGGGTTCGGCTTGTTTCGAGACGCTCTTAGTGGGTCCGCTACCGTACCTTGACCGATCCAGATGTGGAGAGGGCATTGCGTCTTCGGACTGAGTGGTTAGGTTCACAATAGACCCTTACCCATCGCTATTCACCGGTGCAGCTAGCAACTTTTGGATTATCTGAGGTCTCTACTCTGACTGGTGTCACTCGGTACCTGCAAAGTTTTCCACCTACAGCTCTAGGTTCATCTTTTCCTTCATAGGGTCCGACGCGCCAGGGTTCGACACCGTTGGGTACGACGCCCTTGTGTGCGACACCACAGGCGTCCACCTATCCATCACCTATCCCACCTCCTGCCCAAGATTCACGTCGGCGCTCTTCTGGCAGTGAGCGCTAGGGCAGTGAGCGCGCTAGCGCCGGTCGATCTCGATGAGAGCGGAGCTAGTTGTTGTTTTAGAGGGGGGGGGGGGGGGGGGGGGGGAGGGGGGAAGTACTACAGATTCTCCTCCACAGTCATCGCTCCCTGTTCCAGCAGGGAGAAGATGATGAGGACCATGACATGCGTGCACCAGATGCTCGCGGGTTATACTACCAGGTTCATAGAGGAGGTATGGTGGATCTCAAGACAACGTAGGGCAAGAGATTCCGCACACACGTCAACCAATTAATCCACTCCACATATATCAGTTGTTTTCTCAAATTTGATCAGCAGGATCCCTACAACCTCACATATATAGAGACAACCATGCACATGCGTTTCCCCAACCCTGAGGGGCAACAATTATCAAGGCAATGGTTGCAAGAGCATGTCAAAACATTTCTCAAGAACAAAAAATCTAGTGTGAGGAGAGCTGCAAAGAAGACAATGGAGTCTCCTGAGCACAGCTATCGGCCAGGAAATGTCCATGATGTGGAGTGGGAGACAGCTATGGAAGAGAAAGAGGACGAAAGGGCAACGGGCGCAAGGATGTATACGCGCCAAGTTGAGGCCAGATCCCATCAGACTCCTACGCATTATGGTTCGGGAGGAAAAACGGGTTGGAAAGACAAATATGTAAGTAAAAATATTAGTTTTATTGTGAAAAACCTAATGTTTTTCATTTAATTAATTGGTTGCTATTTTTTTGTCAGTATGATATTACCATGAGTCGCCCGACCAGAGATGTGCAGAGATATAGAGATAACCATACCGAGTATCAAACATGGTGTTGGTTGTTTGAAAATCAAATGATCTCTCGAGAGGAGTTCAAAAATGCGTGCAAAAGTCTGCAATATGTAAGTTTAATCTTATTTAAATCATCAAATTGTTGATTTTATATCAAATATTAAATAACAAAGTGTTAATTGTTTCTTTTTCTGGTTTTGCAGAATCGAGGAGTTCCACGCAAAATGCCGCCCTCTCCCCCATGATCAAATTGCACAAACGCGTTAGCGTTTTGGCCATGACCATCCTCTATTTTGTATACGCGGGCTTTTTTGCCCTCTTTATGTAAATGCAATTACCTATCATTTTTTGGCTCAATACCTCCTCCAATTGTAATTCCACTTATGTAAATAAAATTATCAATAATTTTTTTGGCTCAATGTATTGTCCAATTGTAGTTTGCTCAATTGATATTTTGTTGTAATTAAATTGCTTGTAATTAATAATTTTGAAAATTATTTTAAATAAATAAAAAATAGATGACCTTTTAGATGGTCCTGCAAAGGATCATCCAAACGGTCATCTGTTTCTTTATAATAAACTCGCACTTGGTAATGCTCGCGATAACATCATTGCGGTAACAAGTGCGGATATACGCGCGGTAATACTTGCGGAAATTTAGCCGCATCCATTATCGCAAACTTTACCGCTAGACCATTACCGCAATTTTTGCCGCACGCTTTTCCGCTTACGGGAAATTTCATATTACAAGTTTATTTGTTTTTCTGCGCTAATGCGGGCGATAATACCGCACATATGTTATAGTGTTTTAGTGTCCCATACCACTAGAATAAGCAGTATATGTCATACCCTGATGAATCAGGATATCATTGGTCACACTCGTCATTGCATAAATCAATTCTCATCAATCTCAAGTTCACTTTCATAAATAGAGTTCTGACAGAAAATCATCATATACCAATTCCAAATCCAATTCCAAATATCCTTCATTTAGTATACCCGAATAACAAAATCATACCAGTTGCAGTGGTGGCCAATCATTGCAGCATGATTTTGTGATCGATGACGTGACGTGCTACCTAAATCGGCAAATCTGCACTAATGCTGCCTAAATCGACGAATTTGGATTTGATATAAGTTCAAAAAGCGTGAATCTGTACTTTGCTGTTGTGCTGCCTAAATCGGAAAATCTGCATTTGGTATAAGTTCAAAAAATGTGAATCTGTAGTTTGCTATTCTGTTGCCTAAATCGACGAATCTGCACTAGATGAGCATTGACACACTACCTAAATAGGCAAATATGTGTGCATGTGACCAATGGACCAAGTAAGACATAAAAAGAAAAAATTGTCACCTATTTGACACCAAATTAGAGTATGTTCTAGTAGCAAAGCACTTACAAATTGTGGTTTGATATACCCCAACACCCTAGCTCAAATAAGGAGCTGCATAGCTAATGAATAATCATGGCAATAAAATTTCATAACGTGCAAGTAGTAAGCCCTCAGCGTAGCAGTGTATTTTCTACTGAAAATTGAAATGAGTGTCTGGAATGTAAACTACATTCAGAAATTGAATATGTAAAAGTTTGGTGAAGAAATAGTGATTGAGCGATGTAATAGAGAAACGAGTTTAGTGAAGTATGCGTACTTGCATTGTTTTCCACGAATGGCATATTATACGAGAGGATTAGTATACTGAACCAAATAAGTACCAAGCAAAAAGGGTTAAAATAATTTTACAAAATAAAAAACAAAGAAAGGATTCATGTAAATGGTATACTGAAAACACTTGTGTCCTTAATGGTGTGCTAATTACAATAAAGTCAAAAATGGAGTAGTCCAGATGATGGTATAGAGCCGTAAAATTGTGAAAAAATAAAAACATAAGGTTAACAGGATTGACCAGTGCAAGTAGTAGGTGCAGAATATAACTATGAGCCATTTAAAGAGGACAAGTTTGAATAAAAATCCCCAAAAAATTGTAATGTATGCAATTTTCAACTATGGATACGTGTGCATAACATTTAATAACATCAAATGATGAATGAACATTAATGGATGAAGGATTCGTACGTAGATGCTAGAGGTTAAATGACAATAGGTTGCTAGCGATTAATAAAGAGCATGATCCTTTTTGAACGACAAGAACTACCGGTATCAATAGAACACACACATCTTGATTAGTATATATATATTTTTATTTATTTATTTATTTATTTATTTATTTATTTATTTTTCCAATCAGGATACCATTCATTTGCTATATACTGTCTTGTTTTGTAGATGTATTTAATTATGGGATTATTATACAAATATATGTTTCAATTGTCAAAAAATACAACATTATTGATGTCAATGCCCAAAACATAACAAGGTGGACGGGGGTTGTGAAGAGAGAGAGAGAGAGAAATGAAATGAAATGTTATACAAACCGTTTTTAAAAGGCGAAAATGACCTATGAAAGTAAAGTGATACAATTGTAGTGGATCTAATGCAATGTCTGGGTACAAAAAAATAAAATAAAGTTAAGTAAAGTGAAAGAATGAAACTAAAAGTTTAAAATTATCGGAGTAAACCATTATCATCGTCGTCTCACTACCCGACATTGTCGGAGAAAAAATGGCACTGCTCGCAGAAGAACTTCATCAATGTTTGCTGCTATAAGTAGCGGTGGTGCTCTTTTTTATCTCTCTATTCTCTATGCTTGGCTTAAGTGAAATTTTTCTTCTAAGCTATGGTTCTTTCATGTTCGAAAGCTAGGCATCCTAAAGTTTCAACACTTGTTTTGTGAAAATTAACTCATCAAAAAATTAGGTTTTATGTGTGCTAATCATAGGTAATTGGCCTTGACCTTAGGTTAATATAAGTTCATTTCTCATTAGTCCTAGACTCTTAGTGATAGTCTTAATACTCCATTCATTTTCAACATGACCTAGGGCTATGATTAGGCTTTAGTCCTTTAGTCCAATTGCCATTAGCATCTCAAGTTGGAAGCAATAAAAATGTGCTAAAAAACGAATCAATGAAGCAAAAGTGTCAAGAAAAATAGCAAAAATGCTACTAGACACATGAAAAGAAAATCTGTATGTTATGTTGTGTCTATGTGAGACCTAGAGCCTTATTGTCACTTGAAAAGCGAGGGGAATCACCTTGGATCGCTTGGTCAAGGCCCTAAACCGATGCCTTGGGTTGATAGGGGTTAGCCGTCTCCTTGGTGGGCTAGTAGGCTTTTGGAACACCTTCTTGAGGGTTCAAGGAGCCGAGAGTCGCACCTAGACTTGGCAGCCTTGTGATTGTGCTTTACGTTTTTCAATCTCAAGCCTCCTTGCCTAAAGGCTTCCTTTTAAAGGCTTTCACCACAATCCCTTCTACTATGGGTTTAAGCTTGAACCCTCTAGCTACCATATACAACTTTAGAACTCCAAGTGAGCCCAAGACTTATACAAAGTAAGCCTCTAGATTAATCAAGAAGAACTTACTCTAATTACCATGGTTAGCCGAGAGTCTAAAGGCTTCCTTTTAAAGGCTTTCACCACAATCCTCAATCTCTTCTTGGTCCTCAATCTCCGGTGGGTCTTCAATGATTGTTTCTTGAGGTGGCTCTCCTTAGTAAGGCTTTAGTAGGATCACGTGTCAAGCATTGTGTATGAGCCAATGGTTGGGAAACTTGAGTTGATAGGTCATCTCATTGATTGGCCTAAGAATATGAAAGGGTCCATAGTACCTTTTTGCTAATTTAGCATATTACTTTTGGTGTCCTGTAGGATTTTTTCCCATCGTGTGCCTTAGTCAAGCCTTGGGAAACTTAACCAAGACCCAATCATTTTGTTTAAAGGCTAGGGCTCTTCTGTGATTATCAACAACAACCTTTTTCCTTTGCTGAGAGATGAAAATAGCATCCTTAATCTTTTGGAAAGATTCTTGCAGGTCTCGGCTATATTCATCTACAACGAAGATCTTCCCATGTACCTTGAGTAGCAGGGGACTTTTTGATCTTCCGTCTATCACCTCAAAAGATGCTTTTCCCATGGAAGTATGTATAGTGTTATTGTTCGCATACTCCACTAAGGGTAAGTACTTTTTCCATTGGTACTTTTGATCTACTTCTATGACATAAGCTTTTAGTAGATTAAGAATTGTTAGGTTAGCTATTTCACTTTGCCCATCCATTCGGGGATGATAGGCCAAAGAGAAGTTTAGCCTTGTACCTAAATTCTCAAAGAGACCCTTCCAGAAATTACTGGTCATTCTAGGATCTCTATCCAACACTATGGACATTGGCAAGCCGTGGTATTTGAAAATTGGTGATATAAAGAGGGTTGCCATTTGATGGGACTTGATAGTCTTTTTGACAGATATGAAATGTGCTTGTTTGTTAAACCTGTCTACTATCGTCCAAATTCCCATATTCCCATGGATAGACTTGGGCAATTGAAGATAAAATCCATGGATATGCTCTCCCATGGTGAATTAGGGATTGGCAACGGTTGAACCAATCCACGTTGTTTCCCTCTATCAAACTTCGTCTTTTGGCATACCACACATTTGAAACATACTCTTGTATGTTTTCTTTCATGGCAGGCCAATAGAAATATGTTTCTATCCCTTTTAGGGTAGACTGAAGGAGGAGCATGAGATTCATACATTACTTTCTCACGTAGTGAGTTAGTAACACATGGTCTATTGCTATAGAGATAACCATCTTGTAGGGTAAATTGTTCTTCTTTCTTCCCTAGTGCAAGGGCTGAAATCACATCTCTAAAACCAGGATCGATAGCATACTCATCTATCATAGAAGATATATCATTGTGAGTTGATATGGATACCGGATTCACTCTTGTTTGTCTTGAGAGTGCATCGGCCACTTGATTATGCCTGCGAGCAATGTGAGCAATATGAAAATGAAATTGTGAAAGGAAATTTTCCCACCTCATTTGTTTATCAGAGAGCTTGGTCTACGTGATGAAGTACTTAAGGATTTGGTGATCCGTTCGCAGAATGAAAGGAGTCCCCAGTAAATAATGCTTCCACAAATCTAGAGCATGTAGAACTGCTAAGAGTTCCTTCTCATATATTCCTAGAGCTTGCTCAACAGGGTTGAGCCTTCGACTTTCATTAGGCTATGGCATGCCCTTCTTGGAGCAAAACAACTCCAAGGGAATCACCACAAGTGTCGCATTGGACCTCAAATGGCTTTGAGCGATCCGGCAATGTAAGCATAGGTTGAGAGATAAGCTTCTCTTTAAGCTTTTTGAAAGCATCGCTCTCCTTGGTGAACTATATATACCTAACATTTTTCTTTGTTAGGTCATCTAATGGTCCCGCGATTTGTGAGAAATTTTCTATGAAGCGCCTATAGTATGCACACATACCTATAAAACTTCTTAGTTCATGCAGATTCCTTGGATTAGGCTATCCCTTTATTACCTGTAGCTTTGATGTATCCATTTGGATGCCATCTTGAGAGATAATGTGACCTAAATACTGAAGCTCTTGTAAGAGAAAAACACTTTTCTTGATTTATGTAAAGCTTATTCTCTCGTAAAGCTTGAAATATTACCTGGAGGTGTTGTTTGTGTTCGTCTAATGAATTAGAGTAGATGATTATATCATCAAAGAACACTCCAATAAAGGTTTGTTGAGGCTTGAATAGCTTCTCCATCAAGCGGTTAATTGTGGCTGGTGCATTGGTCAAGCCAAAAGGCATGACAAAGTACTCATAAAGAACAAATGTAGTCCAAAATGCGGTCTTTACAATGTCTTGATCAACTATCCTTATTTGATGGTAGACACTTTTTAGGTCAACCCTTGTATCTTATCAAATAGATCTTCTACCCGTGGAATGGGAAATCTATTCTTAGGTGGTGAGCTTCTTGGAAGAAGCTCAATTTTGCATGGTCTTCATCCCCTCGTTTGGGAGGTAAATCACAAGGGATGTCGTCAATAAAAACATCTTGAAATCCCTTTAGGAACTTGGATAACTCTAATTTCTTTTGATTAGTTATATCTTCTTTTGCTAAAACATTAGGTTCATTTTGAGAATCTTTAACAAAAATAAAATAGAGCTCTTTATTGACTTATTGAAAGCTTGCTTATATACAAGGGGTATGGTACTACCCAACTCCTTAGCGTCTATGTACATATCCTTTTCCTTGAACCTAAAGCAGTATTTCCTTTCAAGGAATTGAACATTGACAGCCATGTAATCAAACCATGGTGCCCCTAGGATTAAATCCTCATGCTTGAGAGGAGAGAGGAATAAATCCTCCATGTCCACATAGCTTTGGACATGGAGCCTCAATTTCCCAATTAAGGGAGTGACTAAGGCTTCTTGCCCCTTGAAAGCACCATCGGCAGGTTGGACATCTCCCATCTCATAGGCTTGGATACCTAGCTTGGTGGCCAAATCTGTGGATATGAAATTGTGAGTAGAACCAGGGTCAAAGAGAATGAAAGCATCATGTTCTCTTACCTTTCCCCAAGCATGGCATAGAGGAGATCCTTTTTGATGAGCATCCTCTTCTTGAATTTCGACCAAGGTAGCTCTAGGAGGCTCATTATGTGTATTTTTGTGGGGACAAGCATGATAGGCATGCCCTTGCTCCCCACACTTGAAACAACGGCTATCCTTCCGATAATTCTCTAGCTCTTTAGGAGAGAGTTTTTTTTTGCCTTTATAAACTCCCTTCTCCTTAGCTTTGATGTTGTGGCGCTGCCTTTGGGAGACTTTTGAATGTTGCCGTTCCCCTTAGGCTTGTTACGGTCCTTGTTTTCTGTGGGCTTAAGATTTCTTTTAGCCCCTTGTTGGAAGTTGATTCTAGAGGCCACCATGGTATGGTGTATGACTGCAAATATGGTGTGTGGCCTTTGGGAGTTAGCATACTCTGCCATATCCTCAAGTAAACCCGCACAAAAGTGTTGTTTTTTCGCTCCAAAATCCATCTTTGTGAAGACAGTGGCTTTGAGATGAAATCCCAAAACTTGTTGACGTATTTGTGAATAGATTTGTAGGGAGAGATCTTTAAGCTTCGCCATTCAGTGAGTACTTTGTCTTTGGCATCGGTAGCCAAAAATTGCTTCATGATGGAAGCTCTTAAAGCTTCCCATGTTCGTAGAGCTTCATCGTTTGCTGGTAGGCTAGACCACCATTGTCTGGTGGACTTTTGAAAATGCATGGCTACATGACGTAGCTTAGAGGACTCCGTGAAGCCCTCATCTCCAAACGTCACATCGAATTGTTGGATAAAGGCCAAGACTTTGTCCGTAGCACCAAAAGTGCCATTGTAGGTAAGGAAAGAGATGTTCTTTCCTCCCTCTTTGAACTTTTTGAGCCTGGAAGACCTCTTCCAGGCGGCATGGGATTTCCTTTGGCCTCTTCTTTTTGGTGGTTCAAGAGCTGCACCATCACTTTCTTTAGAAGAGGGAGAATATGAGGAGGATGGAGAAGAGGGTGACCTCTTCCTTGCCTTTTCCTTCCCTTGTACCTCCTTGTCTGCACCATCACTTTCTTCAAAAGAGGAAGAGGACGAAGAAGATGGAGAAGAGGGTGTCCTCTTTCTCACCTTTTTCTTCTCTTGTGCTCTCTCTTACCACATTGAATTATGGTGTAGAGAAATATGCGATGGTCTTCTCCGTTTAGGGGAGAGCATTTTGCCCACCGTCTTCGTGGGGCCGTCTCCGCCGAGGTGGCAGGAGACTCACTTTTTTCTCGTTCTTTTGGTGAGGGCTCTACCGTTGAAACTTGGGTTCTCCTTTGAGAAGGAGATGCGTCATCAAGTAGTAAATTTTTGAGACCTTCATAGGGATCCTCCTCCTCTTCCCTTATCGGAATCATTAGTTGCTCTTTCCTTAGCAAAATCAAATCTATCAACATTTATTTTAATGTATTTTCCCTTGTTATACTAGCAATTTTAGGTGTAAATCTTTACTTGTACTTTGACACTTCAATCCCTAGTTTCTACTCTCTTTACCTTCAACGATAAGCACTCAAGCATCTATACCCATGTCTTGAATATTATTAATTGCAAGGAATAGAAGAGAGGGTTCAACAGAGCCAAGACAACACCGGTTCCTGTCAAGCTTCTAATAGCTCAATAGTGGTTAAGCCATAGGCAAGCCCCAGAGGACTCCATTATTAAGACCATAGCTCTCGACGGTATCCCCATTAACTACATACAACAAGCGTGCTTCAACAATGAAAAATCCCTATTCTACTTACTCTTTTACAATTAATAACACCTACCATTTGTAGCAAACTTGAGTACCTCTTTACTTGAGCAAGAAAATAGAAACCAATAGGCTCTGATACCAATGTAACATTTAAGGCACTTCTTAGATCCTTAGACATTCTAGCCAATTCCTGAAGGTGGGTGCATCCAAGATCCACCACTTGGCGATTCTAACCATATGTTTTAAGTTGAATGCAACGGTTAGTTTCTCCTACATCCACCAACTTCTTTTCTTCCAAGGTGAGTGCATCCAAGATCCCCCACTTGGCCATTCTAACCAGATTTTTGAAGGTGGATGCAATGGTTGGTGTCTCCTACATCCACCACCAACTTCTTATTTTAAACAACGTTGTGCAATATGCAAACCTTAGATCCACCACCTGGCCATTCTAACCAAGGCTCGAAGGTGGCTGCAATTTAGATCCACCACTTGAACATTATAACCAACTTTTTCAAGGTGGATGCAATCATTGGTTTCCCTTACGTCCACCATCTATCAATTATAAGTAGTGTTTAAAGGAATGATAGTCCATAGATCCACCACTTGGCCATTCTAACCATGTCTTCAAGTTAGGTACATTCAACACTTGGCCATCATAACACTTGTAATTTTACACCATGTTTGTGGGATGAGTAGATACTAAATCCACAACTTGGCCATTGAGACTAATAATTGGGAAGTATGTGCATCAAAGATCTATCACTTGGCCATTATAACAAAGGCTTCAAATGTGGATGCAATTGTTGGTGTCTCCTAGATCCACCACCTTGCAATCTCAAATAAAGTGTGTGATATAGGTAGATCTTAGATTCGTGAGTGGGCTATTCAAACCAACTCCTAGAGGGTGAATGCATCCAAGATACAACAACAAGTTTTGGAAGGTGGGTGCAATGGTTGGAGTCTTGTAAATCCTCCAATTTAAAACTTTTGACAAAGTGTGTAAGAAAGATAGACCTTTGATCCTTAGCCATTCTAGCCAATTCCTGAAGGTGGGAGCATCCAAGATCCACCACTTGGCCCTTCAAACAAAATTTTTCAAGGTGGTGCAACGATTAGTTTCTTCTACATCCACCAACTTCTTATTTTTCAAGGTGAGTGCATCCAAGATCCACCACTTTGCCATTCTAACCAGATTTTTCAAGGTGAATCTAGTGGTTGGTGTCTCCTACATCCACCAACTTCTTATCTTAAAGGTGTGTGCAATATGCAAACCTTACATCCACCACTTTGCCAATTTAACAAAGGCTTGAAGTTGGCTGCAATTTAGATCCATCATTTGGCCATTCTAGCCAGCTTTTGCAAGGTGGATGCAATCGTTGGTTTCCCTTACATCCACCATCTATCAATTTTACATAGTGTGTGAAGGAATGATAGACCATAGATCCACGACTTGGCCATTCTAACCAAGTACCGGTAAGTGGGTGTAGACCATAGATCCACCACTTGGCCATTCTAACCATGTCTTCAGTTTAGGTGCATTCAACACTTGGCCATCATAACAATTGTAGTTTTACACAATGTTTTTGGGATGAGTAGATCCTAAATCCACAACTTGGCCATTGAGACTAAGAACTCGGAAGTAGGTGCATCAATGATCTACCACTTGGCAATTATAACAAAGGCTTGGAATGCGGATGCAATTGTTGGTGTCTCCTAGCTCCACCATTTTGCAATCTCAAATAAAGTGTGTGATATAGGTAGATGTTAGATTCCCAGTGGGACACTCTAACTAACTCCTAGAAGGTGAATGCATCCAAGATACAACAGTTGGCCATTCAAGCCAAGTTTTGAAAGGTGGGTGCAATGGTTGGTGTCTTGTAAATAGTCCAATTTACAACTTATAACAAAGTGTGTAAGAAAGGTAGACCTTAGATCCTTAGCCATTCTAGCCAATTCCTGAAGGTGAGTGCATCCAAGATCCACTAGTTGGCCATTCTAACCAATTCTTGAAGGTGAGTGCATCCAAGATCCACTAGTTGGCCATTCTAACCAGATTTTTCAAGGTGGATGCAGCAGTTAGTTTCTCCTACATCCAGCAACTTCTTATTTTTCAAGGTGGGTGCATCCAAGATCCACCACTTGGCCATTCTAACCAAAATTTTCAAGGTGGATGCAATGGTTGGTGTCTCCTACATCCACCAACTTCTTATTTTAAACAATGTGTGTGCAATATGCAGAACTTAGATTCAGCACGTGGCCATTCTTGCCAAGGCTTGAAGGTGGTTGCTATTTACAAAAACCAGTTGGCCATTCTAACCAACTATTGCAAGATGGACGCAGTCATTGGTTTTCCTTACGTCCACCATCTATCAAGTTGAAATAGTGTTTAAAATAATGATAAACCATAGATCCACTACTTGGCCATGCTAACTGAGTGTTGGTAGGTAGGTGTACACCGTAGATCCACCAGTTGGCCATTCTAACCATGTCTTCAAGTTAGGTGCATTCAACACATGGCCATCATAACACTTGTAATTTTACACAATGTTTGTGGGATGAGTAGATCCTAAATCCACAACTTGGCTATTGAGACTAAGAATTGGGAAGTAGGTGCATCAAAGATCTACCACTTGGCCATTGTAACGAAGGCTTGAAACGTGGATGCAAGGGTTGGTGTCTCCTAGATCCACCACCTTGCAATCTTAAATAAAGTGTGATATATAGGTAGACCTTAGATTTCCTAGTGGGCCATTCCAACCAACTCCTATTGGGTGAATGCATCCAAGATACAACAGTTGCCATTCAAGCCAAGTTTTCGAAGGTGGGTGCAATGGTTGGTGTCTTAAAAATCCTCCAATTTACAACTTTTAACAAAGTGTGTAAGAAAGGTAGACCTTAGATCTTAGCCATTCTAGCCAGCTCCTGAAGGTCGGTGCATCCAAGATCCACCACTTGGCCATTCTAACTAGATTTTTTAAGGTGGATGCAACGATTAGTGTCTCCTACATCCACCAATTTATTTTTTTTCAAGGTGAATGCATCCAAGATTCACCACTTGGTCGATCTCACCAGATATTTCAAGGTGGATGCAATGGTTGGTGTCTCGTACATACACCACCTTATTATTTAAAACAATGTGTGTGTAATATGCAGACCTTAGATCCACCACCTCGCTAATTTAACCAAGGCTTGAAGGTGGCTGCAATTTAGATCCATCACTTGGTTTTCCATACGTCCACCATCTATGAATTTTAAATAGGGTTTATAGGAAAGATAGATTGTAGATCCACCACTTGACCATTCTAACCACGTATTGGTAGCTCGGTGTAGACCATAGATCCACTACTTGGCCATTCTAACAATGTCTTCAAGCTAAGTGCATTCAACACTTGGCCATCATAATACTAGTAATTTTACACAATTTTTGTGGGAAGAGTAGATCCTTAATCCACAACTTGCCCATTTAGACTAAGAATTTGGAAGTAGGTACATCAAAGATCTACCACTTGGCCATTATAACGAAGGCTTCAAATGCGGATGCAATTGTTGGTGTCTCCTAGATCCACCACCTTGTAGTCTCAAATAAAGTGTGTGATATAGGTAGAGCTTAGATTCCCCAGTGGGCCATTCTAACCAACTCCTAGAGGGTGAATGCATCCAAGATACAACAGTTGGCCATTCAGGCCAAGTTTTGGAAGGTGGGAGCAATGGTTGGTGTCTTGTAAAACCTCCAATTTACAACTTTTAACAAAGTGTTTAAGAAAGGTAGACTTTAGATCCTTTGACATTCTAGCTAATTCCTAAAGGTGGGTGCATCCAAGATCGACAACTTGGCCATTCTAACCAGATTTTTTGAGGTGGATGCAACGGTTAGTTTCTCCTACATCCAACAAATTCTTATTTTTCAAGGTGAGGGCATCCAAGATCCCCAACTTGGCCTTTCTAACATGATTTATCAACGTGGATGTAATGGTTGGTCTCTCCTACATCCACCAGCTTCTTATTTTACACAATGTGTGTGTAATATGTAGACCTTAGATCCACCACCTGGCCATTCTAACCAAGGCATGAAGGTGGATGCAATTTAGATAGTGGATGCAATTGTTGGTTTCAATTACATCCACCAATTATCAATTATAGATAGTGTTTAAAGGATTGATAGACCATAGATCCACCACTTCGCCATTCTAACCAAGTATTGGTAGCTCGGTATAGACCATAGATCCACCACTTGGCCATTCTAACCATGTCTTCAAGTTAGGTACATTCAACACTTCGCCATCATTATACTTGTAATTTTACACAATGTTTGTGGGATGAGTAGATCCTAAATCCACAACTTGGCCATTGGGACTAAGAATTGGGAAGTAGGTGCATCAAAAATCTACCACTTGGCCATTATAATGAGGCTCGAAACATGGATGCAATTATTGGTGCCTCCTAGATCCACCACCTTGCAATATCAAATAAAGTGTGTGATATAGGTAGATCTTACATTCCCCAGTGGACCGTTCTAACCAACTCCTAGAGCGGGAATGCATCCAAGATGCAACAGTTGGCCATTCAAGCCATGTTTTGAAGGTGGGTGCAATGGTTGGTGTCTTGTAAATCCTCCAATTTACAACTTTTAACAAAGTGTGTAAGAAAGGTAGACCTTAGATCCTTAGCCATTCTAGCCAATTCCTGAAGGTGGGTCCATCCAAGATCCACCACCTGGCCATTCAAATTAGATTTTTCAACGTGGATCCAATGGTTAGTTTCTCCTACATCCACCAACTTCTTATTTTTCAAGGTGAGTGCATCCAAGATCCACCAATTGGCCATTCTAACCAGATTTTTCAAGGTGCATGAAATGGTTGGTGTCTCCTACATCCACCAACTTCTTGTTTTTAGCAACGGTTGTGCAATATGCAGCATTAGATCCACCACCTAGCCATTCTAAGGAAGGCTTGAAGGTGGTTCCAATTTAGATCCACCACTTGGCCATTCTAACCAACTTTTTCAAGGTGGATGCAATCGTTGGTTTCCCTTCCGTCCACCATCTATCAAATTTAAATAGTGTTTAAAGGAATGATAGACCATAGATCCACCACTTGGCCATTCTAACCATGCCTTCAAGTCAGGTGCATTCAACACTTGGCCATTACAACACTCGTAATTTTACACAATGTTTGTGGGATGAGTAGATCCTAAATCCACAACTTGGCTATTGAACCTAAGAATTGGAAGTAGAATAAGGAATGCTTGAAATATGGATGCAATTGTTGGTGTCTCGTAGATCCATCAGCTTGCAATCTCAAATAAATTGTGTAATATAGGTAGAGCTTAGATTCCCCAGTGGGCCATTCTAACCAACTCCTAGAGGGTGAATGCATCCAAGATACAATAGTTGGCGATTCAAGCCATGTTTTGGAAGTTGGGTGCAATGGTTGGTGTCTTGTAAATCCTCCAATTTACAACTTTTAACAAAGTGTGCAAGAAAGGTAGACCTTAGATCCTTAGCCATTCTAGCCAATTCTTGAACATGGGTGCATCAAAGATCCACCACTTGGCCATTCAAATTAGATTTTTCAACATAGATGCAACGGTTAGTTTCTCGTATATCCACCAACTTATTTTTTTTCAAGGTGAGTGCATCCAGGGTCCACCACTTGGCCTTTGTAACCAGATTTTTGAAGGTGGATGCACTGGTTGGTGTCTCCTACATCCACTAGCTTCTTTTTTTAAACAACGTGTGTGCAATATGGAGACCTTAGATCCACCACACAACCATTCTAACCAAGGCTTGAATGTGGATGCAATTGAGATCCACCTCCGGCCATTCTAACCAACTATTGCAAGGTGGATGCAATCGTTGTTTTCCCTTACGTCCACCATTTATCAATTTTAAATAGTGTTTAAAGGAATGATAGTCCGTAGATCCACCACTTGTCCATTCTAACCAAGTACTGGTAGGTGGGTCTAGACCATAGATCCACCACTTGGCCATTCTAACTCGGTATTGGTAGGTGGGTGTAGTCCGTAGATCCACCACTTGGCCATTCTAACCATGTCTTAAACTTAGGTGCATTCAACATTTGGCCATCATAACAATTGTAGTTTTACACGATTTTTGTGGGATGAGTAGATCCTAAATCCACAACTTGGCCATTGGGACTAAGAATTGGGAATTAGGTGCATAAAAGATCTACCATTTGGCCATTACAATCAGGCTTGAAACATGGATGCAATTGTTGGTGTCTCCTAGATCCACCACCTTGCAATCTCAAATAAAGTGTTTTATATAGGTAGATCTTAGATTCCCCAGTGGGCCATTCTAACCAACTCCTAGAGTATGAATGCATCCAAGTTGCAACAATTGGCCATTCAAGCCAAGTTTTGGAAGGTGGGTGCAATGGTTGGTGTCTTGTACATCCTCCAATTTACAACTTTTAACAAAGTGTGTAATAAAGGTAGACCTTAGATCCTTAGCCATTCTAGCCAATTCCTGAAGGTGGGTGCATCCAAGATCCACCACTTGGCCATTCAAATTAGGCTTTTCAACATGGATGCAACAGTTAGTTTCTCCTACATCCACCAACTTCTTATTTTTCAAGGTGAGTGCATCCAAGATCCACCACTTGGCCATTCTTACCAGATTTTTCAAGGTGCATGCAATGGTTGGTGTCTTCTACATCCACCAACTTCTTATTTTAAACAACGTGTGTGCAATATGCAGACCTTAGATCCACCACATGGCCATTCTAACCAAGGCTTGAATGTGGCTGCAATTGAGATCCACCACTTGGCCATTCTAACCAACTATTGCAAGGTGGATGCAATCGTTGTTTTCCCTTACGTCCACCATGTATCAATTTGAAATAGTGTTTAAAGGAATAATAGGCCATAGATCCACTACTTGGCCATTCTAACCAAGTACTAGTAGCTGGGTGTAGACCGTAGATCCACCACTTGGCCATTCTAACCATGTCTTAAAGTTAGGTGTATTCAACATTTCGCCATCATAACAATTGTAGTTTTACACGATATTTGTCGGAAAAGTAGATCCTAAATCCACAACTTGGCCATTGGGACTAAGAATTGGGAAGTAGGTGCATCAAAAATCTACCACTTGGCCATTATAATGAGGCTTGAAACAATGCAATTATTGGTGCCTCCTAGATCCACCACCTTGCAATCTCAAATAAAGTGTGTGATATAGGTAGATCTTAGATTCCCTAGTGGGCCATTCTAACCAACTCCTAGAGCGGGAATGCATCCAAGATGCAACTGTTGGCCATTCAAGCCATGCTTTGGAAGGTGGGTGCAATGGTTGGTGTCTTGTAAATCGTCCAATTTACAACTTTTAACATAGTGTGTAAGAAAGGTAGACCTTAGATCCTTAGCCATTCTAGCCAATTCTTGAAGGTGGGTGCATCCAAGATCCACGAGTTGGCCATTCAAATTAGATTTTTCAACGTGGATGCAACGGTTAGTTTCTCCTACATCCACCAACTTCTTATTTTTCAAGGTGAGTGCATCCAAGATCCACCAGTTGGCCATTCTTACCAGATTTTTCAAGATTCATGCAATGGTTGGTGTCTCCTACATCCACCAACTTCTTGTTTTAAGGAACGGTTGTGCAATATGCAGCCTTAGATCCACCACCTAGCCATTCTAACGAAGGCTTGAAGGTGGTTCCAATTTAGATCCACCACTTGGCCATTCTAACCAACTTTTTCAAGGTGGATGCAATCGTTGGTTTCCCTTACGTCCACCATCTATCAATTTTAAATAGTGTTTAAAGGAATGATAAACCATAGATCCACCACTTGGCCATTCTAACCATGCCTTCAAGTTAGGTGCATTCAACACTTGGCCATTAAAACACTCGTAATTTTACACAATGTTTGTGGGATGAGTAGATCCTAAATCCACAACTTGGCTATTCAACCTAAGAATGGGGAAGTAGGTGCATCAAAGATCTACCACTTGGCCATTATAAGGAATGCTTGAAACAAGCATGCAATTGTTAGTGTCTCGTAGATCCATCAGCTTGCAATCTCAAATAAATTGTGTAATATAGGTAGAGCTTAGATCCCCCAGTGGGCCATTGTAACCAACTCCTAGTGGGTGAATGCATCCAGCAAGTTACAATAGTTGGCTATTCAAGCCATGTTTTGGAAGTTGGGTGCAATGGTTGGTGTCTTGTAAATCCTCCAATTTACAACTTTTAACAAAGTGTGCAAGAAAGGTAGACCTTAGATCCTTAGCCATTCTAACCAATTCTTGAATGGGTGCATCAAAGATCCACCACTTGGCCATTCAAATTAGATTTTTCAACATATATGCAACGGTTAGTTTCTCCTATATCAACCAACTTATTTTTTTTCAAGGTGAGTGCATCCAAGGTCCACCACTTGGCCTTTGTCACCAGATTTTTCAAGGTGGATGCACTGGTTGGTGTCTCCTACATCCACCAGCTTCTTATTTTAAACAACGTGTGTGCAAAATGCAAACCTTAGAACCACCACACAGCCATGCTAAACAAGGCTTGAATATGGATGCAATTGAGATCCAACTCTTGGCCATTCTAACCAACTATTGCAAGGTGGATGCAATCGTTGTTTTCCCTTACGTCCACCATTTATCAATTTTAAATAGTGTTTAAAGGAATGATAGACCATAGATCCACCACTTGGCCATTCTAATCAAGTACTGGTAGGTGGGTCTAGACCGTAGATCCACCACTTGGCCATTCTAACCATGTCTAAAGGTTAGGTGCATTCAACATTTGGCCATCATAACAATTGTAGTTTTACACGATGTTTGTGGGATGAGTAGATCCTAAATCCACAATTTGGCCATTGGGACTAAGAATTGGGAAGTAGGTGCATCAAAGATCTACCATTTGGCCATTATAATGAGGCTTGAAACATGGATGCAATTGTTGGTGTCTCCTAGATCCACCACCTTGAAATCTCAAATAAAGTGTGTGATATAGGTAGATCTTAGATTCCCCATTGGGGCATTCTAACCAACTCCTAGAGCATGAATGCATCCAAGATGCAACAGTTGGCCATTCAAGCCAAGTTTTGGAAGGTGGGTGCAATGGTTGGTGTCTTGTAAATCCTCCAATTTACAACTTTTAACAAAGTGTGTAAGAAAGGTAGACCTTAGATCCTTAGCCATTCTAGCCAATTCCTGAAGGTGGGTGCATCCAAGATCCACCACTTGGCCATTCAAATAGATTTTTCAACGTGGATGCAACGGTTAGTTTCTCCTACATCCACCAACTTCTTATTTTTCAAGGTGAGTGCATCCAAGATCCACTAGGTGGCCATTCTAACCAGAGTTTTCAAGGTGCATGCAATGGTTGGTGTCTCCTACATCCACCAACTTCTTGTTTTAAGCAACGTGTGTGCAATATGCAGACCTTAGATCCACCACCTAGCCATTCCAACAAAGTTTTGAAGGTGGTTCCAATTTAGATCCACCACTTGGCCATTCTAACCAACTTTTTCAAGGTGGATGCAATCGTTGGTTTCCCTTACGTCCACCATCTATCAATTTTAAATAGGGTTTAAAGGAATGATAGACCATAGATCCACCACTTGGGCATTATAACCATGCCTTCAAGTTAGGTGCATTGAACACTTGGCCATTACAACACTTGTAATTTTACACAATATTTGTGGGATGAGTAGATCCTAAATCCACAACTTGGCTATTGAACCTAAGAATTGGAAAGTAGGTGCATCAACGATCTACCACTTTGCCATTATAACGAATGCTTGAAACGTGGATGCAATTGTTCGTGTCTCGTAGATCCATCAGATTGTAATCTCAAATAAATTGTGTAATATAGGTAGAGATTAGATTCCCCAATGGGCCATTCTAACCAACTCCTAGAGGGTGAATGTATCCAAGATACAATAGTTGGCTATTCAAGCCATGTTTTGAAAGGTGGGTGCAATGGTTGGTGTCTTGTAAATCCTCCAATTTACAACTTTTAACAAAGTGTGCAAGAAAGGTAGACAATAGATCCTTAGCCATTCTAGCCAATTCTTGAACATAAGTGCATCAAGGATCCACCACTTGGCCATTCAAATTAGATTTTTCAACATAGATGCAACGGTTAGTTTCTCCTATATCCACCAACTTATTTTTTTTCAAGGTGAGTGCATCCAAGGTCCACCACTTGGCCATTCTAACCAGATTTTTCAAGGTGGATGCAATGGTTGTTGTCTCCTACATCCACCAACTTCTTATTTAAAACAACCTGTGTGCAATATGCACACCTGAGATCCACTGCTTGGCCATTCTAACCAAGGCTTGCAAGTGTCTACAATTTAGATCCACCACTTGGCCATTCTAACCAACTTTTGCAAGGTGGATGCAATCGTTCGTTTCCCTTACGTGCACCATCTATCAATTTTAAATAGTGTTTAAAGGAATGATAGACCATAGATCCACCTCTTGGCCATTCTAACCAAGTATTGATAGGTGGGTGTAGACCGCAGATCCACCGCTTGGCTATTCTAACAATGTCTTCAAGTTAGGTACATTCAACACTTGGCCATCACAAGCCTTGGCCATCTTCAAGTTAGGTACATTCAACAGTTGGTCATCATAACACTTGTAATTTTACACAATGTGTGTGGGATGAGTAGATCTTAAATCCAGAACATGGCCATTGAGACTAAGAATTCGGAAGTAGGTGCATCAAAGATCTACCACTTGGCCATTATAACGAAGGCTTGAAACGTGGATACAATTTTTGGTGTCTCCTAGATCCACCACCTTGCAATGTCAAATAAAGTGTGTGATATAGGTAGATCTTAGATTCCCCAGTGGGCCATTCTAACCAACTCCTAGAGTGTGAATGCATCCAAGATGCAACAGTTGTCCATTCAAGCCAAGTTTTGGAAGGTGGGTGCAATGGTTGGTGTCTTGTAAATCCTCCAATTTACAACTTTTAACAAAGTGTGTAAGAAAGGTAGACCTTAGATCCTTAGCCATTCTAGCCAATTCCTTAAGGTGGGTCCATCCAAGATCCACCACTTGGCCATTCAAATTAGATTTTTCAACGTAGATGCAACCGTTAGTTTCTCCTACATCCACCAACTTCTTATTTTTCAAGGTGAGTGCATCCAAGATCCACCACTTGTCCATTCTAATCAGATTTTTCAAGGTGCATGCAATGGTTGGTGTCTCCTACATCCACCAACTTCTTATTTTAAGCAACGTGTATGCAATATGAAGACCTTAGATTCACCACCTAGCTATTCTAACGAAGGCTTGAAGGTGGTTGCAATTTAGATCCACCACTTGGCCATTCTAACCATATTTTTCGAGGTGGATGCAATCGTTGGTTTCCCTTACGTCCACCATCTATCAATTTAAAATAGTGGTTAAAGGAATGATAGACCATAGATCCACAACTTGGCCATTCTAACCATGTCTTCAAGTTAGGTGCATTCAACACTTAGCCATTACAACACTTGTAATTTTACACAATGTTTGTGGGATGAGTAGATCCTAAATCCACAACTTGGCTATTGAACCTAAGAATTGGGAAGTAGGTGCATCAAAGATCTACGACTTGGCCATTATAACGAATGCGTGAAACGTGGATGAAATTGTTGGTGTCTCGTAGATCCATCACATGCAATCTCAAATAAATTGTGTAATATAGGCAGAGCTTAGATTCCCTAGTGGGCCATTCTAACCAACTCCTAGAGGGTGAATGTATCCAAGATACAATAGTTGGCTATTCAAGCCATGTTTTGCAAGGTGGGTGCAATGGTTGGTGTTTTATAAATCCTCCAATTTACAACTTTTAACAAAGTGTGCAAGAAAGGTAGACCTTAGATCCTTAGCCATTCTAGCCAATTCTTGAACATGGGTGCATCAAAGATCCACCAGTTGGCCATTCAAATTAGATTTTTCAACATAGATGCAATGGTTAGTTTCTCCTATATCCACCAACTTATTTTTTTTCAAGGTGAGTGCATCCAATGTCCACCACTTGGCCATTCTAACCAGATTTTTCAAGGTGGATGCAATGGTTATTGTCTCCTACATCCACCAACTTCTTAATCTAAACAACCTGTGTGCAATATGTAGACCTCAGATCCACTGCCTGGCCATTCTAACCAAGGCTTGCAAGTGGCTACAATTTAGATCCACCACTTGGCCATTCTAACCAACTTTTTCAAGTTGGATGCAATCGTTGGTTTCCCTTACGTCCACCATCTATCAATTTTAAATAGTGTTTAAAGGAATGATAGACCATAGATCCACCACTTGGCCATTCTAACCAAGTATTGATAGGTGGGTGTAGACCGTAGATCCACCGCTTAGGTATTCTAACCATGTCTTCAAGCTAGGTACATTCAACACTTGGCCATCATAACACTTGTAAATTTACACAATGTTTGTGTGATGAGTAGATCCTAAATCCACAACATGGCCATTGAGACTGAGAATTGGGAAGTAGGTGCATCAAAGATCTACCACTTGGCCATTATAAGGAAGGCTTGCAACGTGGATATAATTGTTGGTGTCCCCTAGATCCACCACCTTGCAATCTCAAATAAAGTGTGTGATATAGGTAGATTTTAGATTCTATAGTGGGCCATTCTAACCAACTCCTAGAGGGTGAATGTATCCAAGATACAACAGTTGGCTATTCAAGCCATGTTTTGGAAGGTGGGTGCAATGGTTGGTGTCTTGTAAATCCTCCTATTTACAACTTTTAACAAAGTGTGTAAGAAAGGTAGACCTTAGATCCTTAGCCATTCTAGCCAATTCTTGAACGTGGGTGCATCCAAGATCCACCACTTGGCCATTGAAATGGAATTTTTCAACGTAGATGCAACGGTTAGTTTCTCCGACATCCACCAACTTAACGTTTTTCAACGTGAGTGCAGTCAAGATCCACCACCTTGTCATTCTAACCAGATTTTTAAAGGTGGATGCGATGGTTGGTGTCTCCTACATCCACCAACTTCTTATTTTAAACAACGTTTGTCCAATATGCAAACCTAAGATTTATTGCATGGTCATTCTAGCCAAGGCTTGAAGCTGGCTGCAATTTAAATCCATCACTTGGGCATTCTAACCAACTTTTGCAAGGTGTATGAAATCATTGGTTTCCCTATCGTCCACTCACCATCTATCAATTTTAAATAGTGTTTAAAGGAATGATAGACCATAGATCCACCACTTGGCCATTCTAAGCAAGTATTGATAGGTGGGTGTAGACCGTAGAACCACCACTTGTCCATTCTAACCATGTCTTCAAGTTAGGTACATTCAACACTTGGCCATCATAACACTTGTAATTTTACACAATGTTTGTGGGATGAGTAAATCCTAAATCCACAACTTGGCCATTGAGACTAAGAATTGGGAAGTAGGTGCATCAAAGATCTACCACTTGGCCATTATAACAAAGGCTTGAAACATGGATGCAATTGTTGGTGTCTCCTAGGTCCACCACCTTGCAATCTCAAATAAAGTGTGTGATATAGGTAGCTCTTAGATTCTTGAGTGGGCCATTCTAACCAAGTCCTAGAGGGTGAATGCATCCCGGATACAACAGTTGGCTATTCAAGCCATGTTTTGGAAGGTGGGTTCAATGGTTGGTGTCTTGTAAATCCTCCAATCTACAACTTTTAACAAAGTGTGTAAGAAAGGTAGACCTTAAATCCTTATCCATTCTAGCCAATTCTTGAAGGTGGGTACATCCAAGATCCACCACTTGGCCATTCAAATTAGAAATTTTAATGTGGATGCAATGGTAGTTTCTCCTACATCCAGAAACTTATTTTTTTTCAAGGTGAGTGCATCCAAGATCCACCATATGGCCATTCTAAACATAGTTTTTAAGGTGAATGCAATGGTTGGTGTCTCCTACATCCACCAACTTCTTATTTTAAACAATGTGTGTGCAATATCCAAACCTAGATCTCCACCACGTGGTCATTCTAACCAAGGCTTGAAGGTGGTTGCAATTTAGATCCATCACTTGGCCATTCTAACCAACTTTTGTAAGGTGGATGCAATGGTTGGTTTCCCCTACGTCCACCATCTATGAATTTTAAATAGTGTTTATAGGAAAGATAGATCATAGATCCACCACTTGACCATTCTAACCAAGTATTGGTAGGTGGGTGTAGACTGTAGATCCACCACTTGGCCATTCTAACCATGTCTTAAAGCTAGGTGCATTCAACACTTGGTCATCAGAACACTTGTAATTTTACACAATGTTTGTGGGATGAGAAGATCCTAGATCCGCCACTTGGCCATTGAGTCTAAGAATTGGGAAGTACCTGCATGAAAGATCCACCACTTGGCCATTATTGAAACATGGATCCAATTATTCGTGTCTCCTAGATCCACCACCTTGCAATCTCAAATAAAGTGTGTGAAAAAGGTAAATCGTAGATATCCCAGTGGGCCATTCTAACCAACTCGTAGAGGGTGAATGCATCCAAGATCCAACAGTTGGCCATTCAATCCATGTTTTGGAAGGTGGGTGTAATGGTTGGTGTCTTGTAAAACCTCCAATTTACAACATTCAACAAAGTGTGTAAGAAGGGTAGATCTTAGATCCTTAGCCATTCTAGCCAATTCTTGAAAGTGGGTGCATCCATGATCCACCACTTGGCCATTCTATCCTATTTTTTCAACGTGAATGGAATGGTTGGTTTCTACTACATCCACCAACTTCCTATTTTTCAAGGTGAGTGCATCCAAGATCCACCACTTGGCCATTCTAACCAGATTTTTCAAGGTGAATGTAATGGTTGGTGTCTCCTACATCCACCAGCTTCTTATTTTAAACAACATGTGTGCATTATATATACCTTGTTTCCACCACCTGGCCATTCTTACCAAGGCTTGAAGGTGGCTGCAATTTAGATTGACCACTTGGACATAATCACCAACTTTTGCAAGGTGGATGCAATGGTTGGTTTTCCTTACCTCCATAACCTGGCAATTTTAAATAGTGTTTATAGGAAAGATAGACCATAGATCCACCACTTGGCCATTCTAACCATGTCTTAAAGTTAGGTGCATTCAACACTTGGCCATCATAACACTTGTAATTTTAGACAATTTGGGGGATGACTAGATCCTAGATCCACCACTTGGCCGTTTAAACTAAGAATTGGGAAGTAGGCGCATCAAAGATCCACCACTTGGCCATTATAGAAAAATCTTGAAATGTGGATCCAATTGTTGGTGTCTCCTGGATCCACCACCTTGAAATCTCAAATAAACTGTGTGAAATAGGTAGACCTTAGATTCCCCGGTGGGCCATTCTAAAAAACTCCTAGAGGGTGAATGCATCCGAGATCCAATAGTTGGCCATTCAAGCCAAGTTTTGGAGGGTGGGTGCAATGGTTTTGTGTCTTGTAAATCTTCCAATTTACAACATTCAACAAAGGGTGTAAGAAAGGTAGACCTTAGATCCTTACCCAATCTAGCCAATTCCTGAAGGTGGGTGCATCCAAGATCCACTACTTGACCATTCTAACCAAAATTTTCAAGGTGGATGCAATGATTGGTTTCTTCTACATCCACCAACTTAATATTTTTCAAGGTGAATGCATCCAAGATCCATCACTTGGCCATTCTCACCAAATTTATCAAGGTGGTTGCAATGGTTGGTGTCTCCTACATCCACCAACTTCTTATTTTAAACAACCTGTGTGAAATATACAGATCTTAGATCCACCACCTGGCCATTCTAACCAAGGCTTGAAGGTGGCTGCAATTTAGATCAACCACTTGCCCACTCTAAGCAACTTTTGCAAGGTGGGTGCAATGGTTGGTTTCCCATAGGTCCACCATCTATCAATTATAAATAGTGTTTAAAGGAAAGATAGACCATAGATCCACAACTTGGCCATTCTAACCAAGTATTGGTAGGTGGTGTAGACTGTAGATACACCACTTGGACATTCTAACCATGTCTTAAAGTTAGGTGCATTCAACACTTGGTCATCATAACACTTGTAATTTTACACAATGTTTGTGGGATGAGAAGATCCTAGATCCACCACTTGGCCATTGAGACTAAGAATTGGGAAGTACATGCATGAAAGATCCACCACTTGGCCATTATAACGAAGGCTTGAAACGTGGATCCAATTGTTGGTGTCTCCTAGATCCACCAGTTCCCTGTGGGCCATTCTAACCAACTCCTAGAGGGTGAATGCATCCAAGATCCAACAATTATCCATTCAAGCCATGTTTTGGAAGGTGGGTGTAATGGTTGGTGTCTTGTAAATCCTCCAATTTACAACATTCAACAAAGTGTGTAAGAAAGGTCGATCTTAGATCCTTAGCCATTCTAGCCAATTCCTGAAAGTGGGTACATCCAAGATCCACCACTTGGCCATTCTAACCGATTTCTTCAAGGTGAATGCCATGGTTGTTTTCTTCTACATCCACCAACTTCCTATTTTTCAAGGTGAATGCCATGGTTGGTTTCTTCTACTTCCACCAACTTCCTATTTTTCAAGGTGAATGCCATGGTTGGTTTCTTCTACATCCACCAACTTCCTATTTTTCAAGGTGAGTGCATCCAAGATCCACCACTTGGCCATTCTAACCAGATTTTTCAAGGTGATGTAATGGTTGGTGTCTCCTACATCCACCAGCTTCTTATTTTAAACAACATGTGTGCAATATATAGACCTTGTTTCCACCACCTAGCCATTCTTACCAAGACTTGGAGGTGGCTGCAATTAGATTAACCACTTGGCCATTCTAACCAACTTTTGCAAGGTGGGTGCAATGGTTGGTTTTCCCTACGTCCATAATCTAGCAATTTTAGATATTGTTTATAGGAAAGATAGACCATAGATCCACCACTTGGCCATTCTAACCATGTTTTAAAGTTAGGTGCATTCAAAACATAGCCACCATAATACTTGTAATTTTACACAATGTTTGTGGGATGAGTAGATCCTAGATCCACCACTAATTGGCCATTTAGTCTAAGAATTCGGAAGTAGGCGCATCAAGGATCCACCACTTGGCCATTATAGAAAAATCTTGAAATGTGTATCCAATTGTGGGTGTCTCCTAGATCGACCACCTTGCAATCTCAAATAAAGTGTGTGAAATAGGTAGACCTTAGATTCCCCGGTGGGCCATTCTACAAAATTCCTAGAGGGTGAATGCATCCAAGATCCAACACTTGGCCATTCAAGGCAAGTTTTGAAAGGTGGGTGCAGTGGTTGTGTGTCTTGTAAATCCTCCAATTTACAACTTTCAACGAAGTGTGTAAGAAAGG
This sequence comes from Adiantum capillus-veneris, assembly GCF_014529385.1. Lineage (NCBI taxonomy): Eukaryota > Viridiplantae > Streptophyta > Polypodiopsida > Polypodiales > Pteridaceae > Adiantum > Adiantum capillus-veneris. The sequence continues at coordinate 32,826,208 of NC_140956.1, read as the reverse complement.
TAGACCTTAGATCGTAATCCAATCTAGCCAATTCCTGAAATTGGGTGCATCCAAGATCCACCACTTGGCCATACTAACCAAATTTTTCAAGGTGGATGCAATGATTGGTTTTTTCTACATCCACCAACTTCCTATTTTTCAAGGTGAATGCATCCAAGATCCACCACTTGGCCATTCTAACCAAGGCTTGAAGGTGGCTGCAATTTAGATCCACCACTTGGCCACTGTAAGCAGCTTTGGCAAGGTGGGTACAATGGTTGGTTTCCCCTACGTCCACAATCTATCAATTTTAAATAATGTTTATAGAAAAGATAGACCATAGATTCACCACTTGGCCATTCTAACCATGTCTTAAAGTTAGGTGCATTCAACATTTGGCCATCACAACACTTGTAATTTTACAAAATGTTTGTGGGATGAGTAGATCCTAGATCCACCACATGGGCATTCTAACCAACTCCTAGAGGGTAATGCATACAAGATCTAACAGTTGGCCATTCAAGCCATGTTTTTCAAGGTGGATGTAATGGTTGATGTCTTCTAAATCCTCCAATTTATAGCATTCAACAAAGTGTGTAAGAAAGGTAGATCTTAGATCCTTAGCCATTCTAGCCAATTTCTGAGTGGGTGCATCCAAGATCCACCACTTGGTCATTCTACCCAAATTTTTCAAGGTGGATGCAATGGGTGGTTTCTTCTACATCCACCAACTTCTCATTTTCCAAGGTGAGTGCATCCAAGATCCACCACTTGGCCATTCTAGCCATATTTTTTCAAGCTCGATGTAATGGTTGGTGTCTCCTACATCCACCAGCTTATTATTTTAAGCATGTGTGAAATATACAGACCTTAGATCCACCACCTAGGAATTGTAACCAAGCTTGAAGGTGGCTGCAATTAAGATTAACCACTTGGACATTCTAACCAACTTTTGCAAGGTGGGTGCAATGGTTGGTTTTCCCTACGTCCATAATCCAGCACTTTTAGATATTGTTTATAGAAAAGATAGACCATAGATCCACCACTTGGCCATTCTAACCATGTCTTAAAGTTAGGTGCATTCAACACTTGGCAATCATAACACCCGTAATTTTACACAATGTTTGTGGGATGAGTAGATCCTAGATCCACCACTTGGCCATCTAAACTAAGAACTGGAAAGTAGGTGCATCAAAGATCCACCACTTGGCCATTATAACGAAGGCTTGAAATGTGGATTCAATTGACAATGTGTCCTAGATTCACCACCTTGCAATGTCAAATAAAGTGTGTGAAATAGGTAGACCTTAGATTCCCCAATGGGCCATTCCAACAAACTCCTAGAGGGTGAATGCATCCAAGATCCAACGGTTGGCCATTCAAGCCAAGTTTTGGAAGGTGGTGCAATAGTTGGCATCTTATAAATTCTCGAATTTACAACTTTCAACAAACTCTGTAAGAAAGGTAGACCTTAGATCCTTAGCCATTCTAGCCAGTTCGTGAAGGTGGGTGCATCCAGGATCCACCACTTGGCCATTCTAGCCAAATTCTTCAAGGTGGATGCAACGGTTAGTTTCACCTACATCCACAAACTTCTTATTTTTCAAGGTGATTGCATCCAAGATCCACAACTTCTCCATTCTAACCAGATTTCTCAAGGTGGATGCAATGGTTGGTGTCTCCCACATCCACCAACTTCTTCTTTTAAACAACGTATGTGCAATATGCGCACCTTAGATCCACCACCTGGCCATTCTAACCAAGGATTGAAGGTGGCTGCAATTTAGATCCACCACTTACCCATTCTAACCAACGTTTGCAAGGTGGATGCAATAGTTGGTTTCCCTTACGTCCACTATCTATCAAAATATAAATAGTGTTTAAAGGAATGTAAGACCATACATCCACCACTTGGCCATTCTAACCATGTATTTGGCAGGTGGGTGTAGATTGTAGATCCACCACTTAGCCATTCTAACCATGTCTTCGAGTTAGGTGCATTCAACACTTGGCCATCATAATACTAGTAATTTACAAAATGTTTCTGGGATGAGTAGATCCTTAATCCACAACTTGGCCATTAAGACTAAGAATTGGGAAGAAGGTGCATCAAAGATCTATCACTTGGACATTATAACAAAGGCTTGAAATGTGGATGCAATTGTTGGTGTCTCCTAGATCCACCACCTTGCAATCTCAAATAAAGTGTGTGATAAAGATGGATATTAGATTCCCCAATGGGCCATTCTAACCAACTCCTAGAGGGTGAATGCATCCAAGATACAACATTTCGCCATTCAAGCCATGCTTTGGAAGGTGGGGGCAATGTTTGGTGTCTTGTAAATCCTCCAATTTACAACTTTTAACAAAGTGTGTAAGAAAGGTAGACTTTAGATCTTTAGCCATTCTAGCCAATTCCTGAACGTGGGTGCATCCAAGATCCACCACTTGGCCATTCTAACCAGATTTTTCAAGGTGGATGCAATGGTTAGTTTCTCTTACATCCACCAACTTCTTATTTTTCAAGGTGAGTGTGTCCAAGATCCACCACTTGGCCATCCTAACCAGATTTTTCAAGGTGGATGCAATGGTTGTTGTCTCCTACATCCACCAACTTCTTATTTTAAACAACGTGTGTACAATATGCAGACATTAGATACACCACCTGGCCATTCTAACCAAGGCTTGAAGGTGGCTGCAATTTAGATCCATCACTTGGCCATTCTAACTTAATTTTGCAAGGTGGATTCAATCGTTGTTTTCCCTTACATCCACCATCTATCAATTTTAAATAGTGTTTAAAGGAATGATAGACCGGAGATCCACCACTTGGCCATTCTAACCAAGTATTGGTAGGTGGGTGTAGACCATAGATCCACCACTTGGCCATTCTGAACATGTCTTCAAGTTATCTATATTCAACATTTGGCCATCATAATACATGTAATTTACAAGGTGAGTGCATTCAAGATCCAAAACTTGGCCATTCTAACCACATTTTTCAAGGTGGATACAATGGTGGGTGTCTCCTACATCCACCAACTTCTTATTTTAAACAACATGTGTGCAATATGTAGACCTTAGAAACACCAACTGGCCATTCTAACCAAGTCTTGAAGGTGGCTACAATTTAGATCCACCACTTGGCCATTCTAACCAAGTTTTGCAAGGTGGATGAAATCATTGGTTTCCCTTACATCCACTATCTATCAAAATATAAATAGTGTTTAAAGGAATAATAGACCATAGATCCACCACTTGGCCATTCTAACCATGTATTTGGCAGGTGGGTGTAGGCCGTAGATACACCACTTGGCCATTCTAACCATGTATTCGAGTTAGGTGCATTCAACACTTCGCCATCATAATACTAGTAATTTACACAATGTTTGTGGGATGAGTAGATCCTTAATCCACAACTTGGCCATTGAGACTAAGAATTGGAAAGAAGGTGCATTAAAGATCTATCACTTGGACATTATAACGAAGGCTTGAAATGTGGATGCAATTGTTGGTGTCTCCTAGATCCACCACCTTGCAATCTCAAATAAAGTGTGTGATATAGAAAGATATTAGATTCCCCAGTGGTCCATTCTAACCAACTCCTAGAGGGTGAATGCATCCAAGATACAACAGTTGGCCACTCAAGCCAAGTTTTGGAAGGTGGGGGCAATATTTGGTGTCTTGTAAATCCTCCAATTTACAACTTTTAACAAAGTGTGTAAGAAAGGTAGACTTTAGATCCTTAGCCATTCTACCCAATTCCAGAACGTGGGTGCATCCAAGATCCACCACTTGACCATTCTAACCAGATTTTTCAAGGTGGATGCAATGGTTAGTTTCTCTTACATCCACCAACTTCTTATTTTTCAAGGTGAGTGTGTCCAAGATCCACCACTTGGCCATCCTAACCAGATTTTTCAAGGTGGATGCAATGGTTGTTGTCTCCTACATCCACCAACTTCTTATTTTAAACAACGTGTGTACAATATGCAGACGTTAGATACACCACCTGGCCATTCTAACCAAGGCTTGAAGGTAGCTGCAATTTAAATCCTTCACTTGGCCATTCTAACCAACTTTTGCAAGGTAGATTCAGTCGTTTTTTTCCATTATATCCACCATCTATCAATTTTAAATAGTGTTTAAAGGAACGATAGACCATAGATCCACCACTTGGCCATTCAAACCAAGTATTGGTAGGTGGGTGTAGACCGTAGATCCACCACTTGGCCATTCTGAACATGTCTTCAAGCTAGGTGCATTCAATACTTGGCCATCATAACAATTATTGCTTTACACAATGTTTGTGAGATGAGTAGATCCTAAATCCACAACATGGCCATTGAGACTAAGAGCTCGGAAGTAGGTGCATCCTAGATCTACCACTTGGCCATTATAACGAAGGCTAGGAACGTGGATACAATTGTTGGTGTCTCCTAGATCCACCACCTTGCAATTTCAAATAAAGTGTGTGATATAGATAGACCTTAGCTTCCCAGTGGGGAATTCTAACCAACTCCTATAGGGTGAATGCATCCAAGATACAACAGTTGCAATTCAAGCCAAGTTTTGGAAGGTGGGTGCAATGGTTGGTGTCTTGTAAATCCTCCAATTTACAACTTTTAACAAAGTGTGTAAGAAAAGTATACCTTAAATCCTTAGCCATTCTAGCCAATTCCTGAAGGTGGGTGCATCCGAGATCCACCACTTGGCCATTCTAACCAGATTTTTCAAGGTGGATGCAATGATTAGTTTCTACTACATCCACCAAATTTTCTTTTTTCAAGGTGAGTGCATCCACAATCCACCACTTGGCCATCCTAACCAGAGTTTTCAAGGTGAATGCAATGGTTGGTGTCTCCTACATCCACCAACTTCTTATTTTAAACAATGTGTCTGCAATATGCAAACTTTAGATCCACCACCTAGCCAATTTAACCAAGGCATGAAGGTGGCCGCAATGTAAGAAAGGTAGACCTTAGATCCTTAGCCATTTTAGCCAATTCCTGAAGGTAGATGCATCCAAGATCCACCACTTGGCCATTCTAACGAGATTTTTCAACGTGGATGCAATGGTTAGTTTCTCCTACATCCACCAACTTCTTATTTTTCAAGGTGAGTGCATCCAAGATCCACCACTTAGCCATTCTAACCAGATTGTTCAAGGTGAATGAAATGGTTGGTGTCTCCTGCATCCACCAAATAATTATTAAACAAGGTGTGTGCAATATGCTAACCTTAGATCCACCACTGGCCAATTAAACCAAGGCTTGAAGGTGGCTGCAATTTAAATCCATCACTTGGCCATTCTAACCATCTTTTGCAAGGTGGATGCAATGGTTGGTTTCCACTATGTCCATCATCTATGAATTTTAAATAGTGTTTATACAAAAGATAGATCATAGATCTACTAGTTGACCATTATAACCATGCATTGCTAGGTTGGTGTGGACCGTAGATCCACAAATTGGCCATTCTAACCATGTCTTACAGTTAGATGCATTCAACACTTGGCGATCACAACAATTGTAGTTTTACACAATGTTTGTGGGATGAGTAAATCCTAAATCCACAACTTGGCCATTGGGACTAAGAATTGGGAAGTAGGTGCATCAAAGATCTACCACTTGGCCATTATAATGAAGGATTGAAACATGGATGCAATTGCTGGTGTCTCCTAGATCAACCACTTGAAATCTCAAATAACGTGTGTGATATAGGTAGATGTTAGATTCCCTTTAAGCCATTCTAACCAATTCCTAGAGGGTGAATGCATCCAAGATACAATAGTTGGCCATTCAAGCCAAGTTTTGGAAGGTGGATCCAATGTTTGGTGTCTTGTAAATCCTCCAATTTACAACTTTTAACAAAGTGTGTAAGAAAGGTAGACTTTAGATCCGTAGCCATTCTAGCCAATTCCTGAAGGTAGGTGCATCCAAGATCCACCACTTGGCCATTCTAAGCAGATTTTTCAAGGTGGATACAACGATTAGTTTCTCTTACATCCATCAACTTTTAATTTTCAAGGTGACTGCATCCAAGATCCACCACTTGGCCATTCTAACGAGATTCTTTAAGGTGGATGCAATGGTTGGTGTCTCCTACATCCACCAACTTCTTATTTTAAACAATGTTGTCGAGAAATTTGCGGTCTTGCCAGGAAAGCACCGGGCTTATGGCTGTGAGAGTTTGTGAGAGAACTCAAAAAAAAACTATATGAAGGAGTTAAACCACAGATTCCATGAAGACTAGCGTTTGGAAAGAAGTGCAATCAAAGAAGACCCACTCTTTCTCTCTTGCACTCACACACACAAAGAAAGAACACAAAAGAGAATGTGAAAATAACACAAAGATGAAAACATCAAGGCTATGGTCATATAGGATCATGGGTAGTATGAAAGGGTTAATAGATGAGTTAATGGCATTCAATCTTGGCTAACCAAATAGGCTATGAATTGTTCTTTGGAATTGTAGTTTTGTGCTTACCATAATATATATATTTTGTTTAGTGATTGGGATTAATTGTGTGTACAAATCCTCTTGGCTCATAGCAAAATAACTACGCTTACGTCAAAAGAAAAGTTATAGTCTATTAGAGGTAGTATGATGGGATCCGGTGAAAGAAGTATTTCATTAAGCCTTTCTGAGCCAAAGAGAAACACTATACGTTGTTGAAAGTGTATTTTACGGCTAATCCATACGTTAATTCTAATAGATCGTACAGAGTGAAAGCGATAGAAATGATCATCATGTGGGTTATTCATCTAGGATAGTATGTGAAAAATGTAGATATGAGAGAAGTGAAGAGATGAGAAGTTTCCCTCCCAAGCCCTATTCTTGCCCGTAGGCAATAAGGATACTGCGGGTAGAGATGTACCTGTAGCAACGAGAACCTAGAATTTGTAGAGAGGATGAATTACTAAGAATGAGAGAGATAGGTTTGGTTAAGGAAATGAGATTAGATACATATATATATATATATATGTTGGATTAGAGATGAAAAAGAAAACAACAAGAAATCAAGAAAACATCAATGTAGAACACATCTTACTTGACAAACCCTTCGGCACCATTATTGATGGAGAGAGAAGAAGAGTGGACAATTCCACTTTGATTGATACACCAAGTGCAAGACCTTCTTTGATTAGAGTTGATCTTCCAAGGTTAGCTTGTTGTAAGAATGGCTAGTCTTCTTCTAGGAGTATGCTTAGGCTTATGTTAATGGCTAAGTACAATTTGGCATTACTACTCACTCCCTCATGAATTCCACTCATCAATGGCTTGAATGCTTGAGTTCTTTTCAAGGAAGAAGAGGTCCCCTTTTATAGGTGAAGGGAACCCCCAAGGGTTTACACAAGAAGAGAAGAGCCAGTGTGAACAGAAACTAGAAAAGTTGGAAATGAGATGTCCCTGCATGATGTGGGTAGACTGGGGTCCAATATTTTTATCATATCTCCTGAAACGTGGATCCAAATAAAAAAGTAAAAATATGGGCAGAAAATTCAGCTCATTAGCTACGAGTTTCATTTAAAAATCGCTTTCCAATTCGGATTGGAACCTTGTGTAAAAAAATCATCAAAATAGGGTCCATTTCTGGCAGCAAAAGTCTTCCTGTGGTCCCCTTAGCTTACACTTTCATTTGATTCCAAAGGACACCTCATTCCATATGAAAAAATGACATTGCTCCTTGAAAAAGCTTTGTAATCATGCTTGCAATAATGCATTAAAATAAGTGTATCTTTGAAATCATGCCACCTAGTGTCCCACTAGGATTTGATTCCCCCCTAGTAGCTATTTAAAAAGAAATATAAGAAAAATATGAAAAGTACATAGAATATATATATAGTGGAGTTTACCCTAGATATAGGATCTAGCTAGGGTGTGAAATGATAATGAGATAGTAGAAATAAAGAATCAATGCTTTTTGCTCCAAGTTAAAGAGGCGGAGCTATTGACGCTTTTCCCATAGTATTTTCTGATGGTAAAGTAAGAAGAGTTACCCTTCAGAAAAATAATAGGATGAGATAGAAGGCGTATTATTATACTTAAATATGCATATGTACATTATAGAAAATATAACTATGTATCTAAAAAGTTACAAGATAACTCTTGTAGCATGCGTTCCCACTATGTACGTGTCACAACACGACATCAACCCCCTCTAAACCTGCACATCCTCCGGCATGTGCCACCCTCATGGTAACTTGTGAAAGCAATTGTATCCCCTGTCATCCCATGACCTCCTCCAGGATCATATGGGTAACTCAAAAACTTTTATTGTACTAAGCATTGAGATTCTCCGCGTCTTTTAATTCCTCTCGAATCAGAAGGAATTTTTATATACATCTGTCTCCAAAACATCTGTAACAAATCTCCATTATGCGCAAAATCTTCATGACGAAGAGACATAAGTTGCTCATCCTCCTCTTCAAAAAACACTTCCAGGCTTCTTGTAATATACTCCAAATATTTTTGAAACTGCACTTCAACCTTCTCACCAACCTCTAAATCCATATGTACCTCTTTCGCATAGAAGTCTGAATCTGCATCTTCATTCTCAAAAGAATCCTCTAGATAGCCTTTCTCAACATCGAGAGGAACCTCAGAAATATGCATGGTAAACCTGTCATCAATTCTCTCACCTTTTACCAAATACCTCTCCAGCTTTACATCATAAAACTTTGCATACCTCTCAAATATGGTGTCTAATTCCCTTTCCAAATCATCCTGGTAGGTATACTCCCGGTCACTTGTAACCGACTGCTCAAAAACCTCCTTGGAGTTAGTCTCTGACACAATATCTTCACCCCTTCTTCCTTTTTGACCCATCCCTAAATTATCTTCAACTGAATCATGTCTCCACTCATCTAGGGAGAACCCTTTTTCATTACATGACTCTGGTGTCAGCATAGAGCTAGCAGCCTCTTCTTGCTTCAAGGCATCACCATGTATACCCTTCCTATCCATAGCAGATAGATGCTCACAAACCTGCTTGCAATTTATACCCTGTGACACAAGACCTAAATCCCTTTTATGCCTCAAATATTATTTGCATACCTGCAGGCAACCGAAATTCTTAAAACCCTGTATAGTAGGCACTTTATGGCAAGCATCTTTATTTGCATCTTCACACAGATCAGAAATATCACCCCAATCACAGACCATATCTGAAGAGGTTTCTTGCTCTTCTACTCTATCCTCTTATGTCACTTCAACGTATATAGCATTCCCAAACATTTCTCTATCTTTGATTTGTGAATCTTGAAGATTCATAGCTTCATCCGCAGAACCCCAATCCTCATGCAGAGAATCTGCATCTGTCATTCCTACAAACACGACTTCAAAAATGGCATCATCACGAATAGACAATCCAAAATTAGTTGTGCTGAAGACTCCAAACTTTGCATAACACCTTCCTCTACCATGGAATTGTGAAAGTTTTCTGCATCTAGCTCTAAATAAGGCACAATTTCATGATCTGCATCACATCTGCTACCCCATATATACAAGACATACTATTACTCTGTCAATGCACTCCTCTTCTTCCACCTCGTCTAGTTGAGGTACTTCACAATCCGCAATGCTACTAGCAGAGCTATACTCACAAAGGAAGAGATTTTCAGTCACCCCCTGTAAATTAGCACTTTTGCAGCTAGGCATATCCATTTGGGTAGTACCACATGCATCAAACTCGCATAGGAAATCATTGATAATGACTTCTTCATCCTGGTATATGTCTTCAGCATAGGCATCTGGCTCTTCTAAACTTGGTAAAAGTTCCTGGATGTGCTCAAAAGTAGATTGTAGCACATCACTAATATAGCCATCTTTCACCTATTTTCCCTTCACATCCTCAGTCAAAACCATAGAATCCTCATTCTTGTATATACACTCATGTGCATCTTCAAACGAATCAAAAGGAGCGTCCAAATCATCTATCATAGCCGACGAGTTTGCATCATCCTCTAAGTCGCTTTGAGCCATTTCAGGCGCTTGGATAGCATCATGAGAGTCATTATCTTGAGATACGAAGGTTACAAGACCCAAACGTGCATAAATAGCTTCCACTATTTCTGTTTCATCTGCATACAATAAATTTGCATCTTGCAAAAGATATGCATCTATTACTGCTTCTAAATTAGCTTGTATGGATGTGTTGACACTTGCATGGCTTACAGAAGACACCAACTCTAGCTGGTCACATCCATTTCCACTGTGCTCCATCTCTTGGTCTTGATGTTCCAAGCATACCTGTGTTATAGCTGTAGAAAACTCACCCCAGTTGCTTGCATATACACTTGCATAGTCTTGAACTTGGTGCTTGAAATCATCACTCACAAGTTCAACAAATGCTGCAATCACCCGAGCTTCTGGAATTGCTTGAAGCCTCATCTCTGTCACAAAGCACTCAAGATATCCTTCTAGATCATAGCCTTCGAATATATTAAGCTCATTATATACGGATTGCCTAGTGCTTTCAATCACTTTTTGAATCTGGTCTTCTTCTTCAAGCCATTTGCATCTGTCTGCAAGCTCTTTCATTTCAGCATATAGCTCCTCCACTTTGCTAGCCATCTTTACGTACTCTCACCCCGGCTTGTTCGCGTCCGGTTCACCAAAAATGTGTCGAGAAATTTGCGGTCTTGCCAGGAAAGCACTGGGCTTATGGCTGTGAGAGTTTGTGAGATAACTCAAACAAAAACTATATGAAGGAGTTAAACCATAGGGGGGAAAGCATGTTAACCTGTCGCGCTTTTTGTGCTAGTAAGCAGTTTCAAGTTAGCACATCTTCAAAAAGTTGGGCGTCCGGTAAATTTTTTGCAAATAATATCAAAATTTATCGGAGGTTGTACATTTGGATTCCTTGTTTCAAGTGCTTTCTATTGATATATCATATGTCATAGATCTTGCAGATGTAGCTCAAGTTATTGTACTAGTTAGCATATGTCAAAATTGTGCTAGTTAGCATTGTCCGGGACATGAAAAAGCATGACAAGTTAACATGCTTTCACCCATATATTCCATGAAGACTAGGGTTTGGAAAGAAGTGCAATCAAAGAAGACCCACTCTTTCTCTCTTGCACTCACACACACAAAGAAAGAACACAAAAGAGAATGTGAAAATAACACAAAGATGAAAACATCAAGGCTATGGTCATATCGTATCATGGGTAGTATGAAAGGGTTAATAGATGAGTTAATGGCATTCAATCTTGGCTGACCAAATAGGCTACGAATTGTTCTTTGGAATTGTAGTTTTGTGCTTACCATAATATATATATTTTGTTTAGTGATTGGGATTAATTGTGTGTACAAATCCTCTTGGCTCATAGCAAAATAACTACGCTTACGTCAAAAGAAAAGTTATAGTCTATTAGAGGTAGTATGATGGGATCCAATGAAAGAATTATTTTATTAAGCCTTTCTGGGCCAAAGAGAAACACTATACGTTGTTGAAAGTGTAATTTATTGCTAATCCATACGTTAATTCTAATAGATTGTACAGAGTGAAAGCGATAGAAATGATCATCATGTGGGTTATTCATATAGGATAGTATGTGAGAAATGTAGATATGAGAGAAGCGAAGAGATGAGAAGTTTCCCTCCCAAGCCCTATTCTTTCCCATAGGCAATAAGGATACTCCGGGGAGAGATGTACCTGTAGCAACGAGAACCTAGAATTTGTAGAGAGGATGAATTACTAAGAATGAGAGAGATAGGTTTGGTTAAGGAAATGAGATTAGATATATATATATATATATATATATATATATATTTGTTGGATTAGAGATGAAAAAGAAAAACAACAAGAGAATCAAAGAAAACATCAATGTAGAACACAATCATTACTTGACAAACCCTTCGGCACCATTATTGATGGACAGAGAAGATCGAAGAGTGGAGAATTCCACTTTGATTGATACACCAAGTGCAAGACCTTCTTTGATTAGAGTTGATCTTCCAAGGTTAGCTTGTTGTAAGAATGGCTAGTCTTCTTCTAGGAGTATGCTTAGGCTTATGTTAATGGCTAAGTACAATTTGGCATTACTACTCACTCCCTCATGAATTCCACTCATCAATGGCTTGAATGGTTGAGTTCTTTTCAAGGAAGAATAGGTCCCCATTTATAGGTGAAGGGAACCCCCAAGGGTTTATACAAGAAGAGAAGAGCCGGTGTGAACAGAACTGGAAAAGTTGGAAATGAGTTGTCCCTGCATGATGTGGGCAAACTGGGGTCCATTATTTTGATCATATCTACTTAACCGTGGATCCAAATAAAAAAGTAAAAATATGGGCAAAAAATTCAGCTCATTAGCTACGATTTTCATTTAAAAATCATTTTCCAATTCGGATTGGAACCTTGTGTAAAAAAATCATCAAAATACGGTCCATTTCTTGCAGCAAAAGTCTTCCTGTGGTCCCCTTAGCTTACACTTTCATTTGATTCCAAAGGACACCTCATGCCATATGAAAGAATGACATTGCTCCTTGACAAAGCTTTGTAATCACGCTTGCAATAATGCATTAAAATAAGTGTATCTTTGAAATTATGCCACCTAGTGTCCCACTAGGATTTGATTCCCCCCTAGTAGCTATTGAAGCGGTCCAGGGCGGGCAACAAGAAGAGCAACCTCTAGACACCCTTCAAGGCTCTCGTGCTGCTCAATGGGGTTGGGGCACAGCACAACACAAACCAAAACAACAAACCCCCAGCCAAATCCCAACTACACAAGGGGCACCACCTAGTTTAAGAGCGAACTAGGACGCAGAAGAGGAGAATCGTTAGAGCAACCCACAAACAAGCAAGGAATTTACACTAACCCTAACACCAATGGAACACTCTCACACACTAAAGCACGAGAGAGAGAGAGAGAGAGAGAGAGAGAGAGAGAGAGAGAGAGAGAGAGAGAGAGAGAGAGAGAGAGAGAGAGAGAGAGAGAGAGAGAGAGAGAGATGGTGCTCGGGCTTCCTTGAAGTGTATCGTTAATGATCAAGCAAACATAAATATATATATGTAAGAAAGAGAGAGAAGGGGGGAAGGGGATGCTTGTTGAACTAATGCCTTCATACAAATCTGTCATGACCAATCAAAGTGAGATTAGTATTTGTTCAAACATAGCCTGAGTAAATTACACCACAACACATCACAAGAAATAAGCCACCCAATCACTGTCTTAAGGTCAGGGGAGTCCTCTCCACCCTGTCGCCCTCTTACAGCATGTGGGATTTTATGGCTAAATTGATAACAATACCCGGAGACAAGCTAACAAGAACTTAAATAAAATACCAAGACACTTACACATCATTATCTTATTGTCCATGTACTTCACGTTGGAAGGGAGACAAGGTATCCATGCTTAGTCCAAATTCACCCTCCTTGATTCGGCAAATGTTGGGCTTACACTAGTAGGAGAAAATGATAGATTTCCTACTCTCAATTTATGATCACTCTCTCTTACAATGGCATAGAGTTCCCTTGCTAATCACCCCTAATACAACACATACATATGCCTAATGCCAATGAGATTCCACTCAAGAGCTTCTTCTCAGAGGTTGAGCTTGGCTTCTCAAGCTATAGCGTAGTTCTCTCTTTCTTTCCCCTTTTTGTGCTAGCTACACCCTCCTTTTATAGCCATTTTGAGGCTAGGGGTTACTCCTCTAACCATGGTTGGTTAGATTTTCAGCAATTTATCTAATTTCTTTTGCTTGGAATTATCAAGAAGTTGGTGGGGAAAGAGAGAGGAGAGAAATGGAGGTGATAGGACTTTTCATAGTGGGTTAGTGTTAGTAGAGTTAGTGTTAATTTTACAAATGGAATTGGATATTTACAATGGGAGTATCCTGTAGGATACAAATAAGGAAGAAAAACTCTTAAGAGGTAAAAAAAGGTGGATTTCCTACAAGGTTGATGCTCCAAGTGTCTTGAGTAGGGCCATTTTGACGCTTGTTGACGGTCCACTTAGCTTTGACGGTACATTTTTTCTCCACTCTTGACCTTCCTTGAGAGACAAGGGTAATTGAAGCTGAGTAATCAACCACCATGATGCTGTCTTTTAAGAGAAGAGGCTGAATTTGTGGTTTTTTTGATAGATATGGGTAATTTGGAGGAGGAAAAATGAGACTAGGTGGTCAATTTTGGAATGGAATTGTGTGGGAGGTATGAGTTCACCATGTTTCTCTTATTCTTCAAGGTTGAGAAGAAGGTGAGTAGGGTGCAGAGAGGAGTTGGTGAGAGAGGTGGGGAATGATGAGTGAGAGAAGTGTGTGTGAAAGAGGAAAATGATAAAGTGGAAGAGAGTGTGGCTGCATAGCTGGAAAAAACTGGGGTCCACTAATAAAATCATAGCTCACAGCTCGTTAGCTCAAAAAATATGAACAAATTTGAGGCAAAAGTTCATTCGACGAGCTACAACGTTTGTTTGTATCACCTTTTCAAATTTCGACAGCAAGTGAACTTTAAAAAATCAGCAAACCGACATTTTTTTTTCCACTGCACAAGGTCCTTGTGGGGTCCTTCTTTGGATGGATTCTTCTGAATACCTCCAAGAGTGAGCCCTCCATAGTGCATGTATGCATGCCACCTACCCTTGACCTTATTTGGTAGGTCTATAATTGAAGATATTGTTGGAGATCATGATTTAAGTGAATAGTATAACTAAGAAAATCAAATATTGAGGGGTCTAAAAAATATGTACATGTCAAATATAAATAATATAAGTGGAAAAATTATAAAGGGGTCAAAAGAAATCTCTCTCATTATGAGGCTACCATAAAAAGATAAATATTTTTGGTGTTCTAATTTTTTAGAAAAAAAAACAAAATAGATTTAGGAAGGGAAAAATCACAATAGTGAAAAAATATACACATAAATAAAACTAGTTCTTTTTGGATTTTTGTTTGGGGTGGAGTTACACCAAATATAAGAGAAGCTTACATGAAAATATTTATTATGGAATAAGAGGATGAAAAATGGTAAGAAAAATTGTGGTAATGGTGAGGCAATGTACAGAGCATAAATAACACACACACCTAGGTAGAAATATTTAAATAAATACAAAATAATTATGAAAAAAAAGTCTTTTATTTAGGCCCTATATACAAAGAAATATTTACATACGCATGGGCCATAATATACTTATATTTTTTATTTTTTTGGCTCAACTAGCCCAATGACTAGCTAATTGACGGGTTTTTTATTTCAGTAAGGAGATATGGGAAAAGTCCTCTACTCACACGCACCTATATACAGTGTGAAAGGGTGAGGGTAACCACAGTGTTTGAGTGATTTAATAGGGTGAGATAACTCACTATGGCAATTACAGAGAGCCGAAAAAATGACTATCATTAGCCCTCCCCAGGATGATGGTATATTCATGTACCATCATAAAGCATCTTTTCCAAAGAGAGTGCTTCAGAGTCCTTGACAGAATCTTCATTGTTTGGCCCTTGGAATTTTGGGTTTGTGTTACACTCATGCTTCATGGAACAATACTTAATGGGATAGTTGCCTTTTGCTCTGGTAGATCCTTTGGTAGAAGGAGACTCAAGTAAGTCTTCAAGCGATAGCCGTTTACCTTCCTGGAGTGCTCTTCCCATTCAAGTCCATAAGTTGATAGTAACTTGAATGAAAGCCTTCTTGACTATGTATGGCCCCTTCCATCTTGTTTCAAATTTGGCATCAAAACGAATTATCGGAGTCGATTGTCATACCTTAGCACAAGATCTCCTTCATTGATGCCTTTGTCCTTCAGTTTCTTGTCAAGCTTCTCCTTTGTCTGTGTCGTTTTCCTCTATAGCACTCGTATGCTGCTTCTCTTTTCCACTCAAGCTCAGCTAAGGTAAGAAGTCGATCCATCCATGCTTCTTGATCATCTTGTGCTGATTTGCCATGAAGTCGCATTGTTGGAATGTTTAGCTCAATTGGCTGTAAAGCCTCTTGACCATAGACCAAGTGAAATGGTGTGAACTCCGTTGCTTCCCTATATGTGGTTCGATACGCCCACAAGGCACCATCCAAGAAGTCATCCCACACTTTGTCTTGTTTTTCATCTTCTTTCTAATGATGCCTGCAATGACACCATTAGCTTTTCTTACCAAACCATTGATTGGGGACAGTAGGGTGTTACTGTGACGATGTTGAATGTGAGTTCTTCACAGACTTCTGTGAGCAATCCCTTTCTAAACCCTGGACCATTATCAGAAACAATCTCCAAAGGTGTGCCAAATCTACAACAAATGTGAGTGTAGACGATTTTTTCTCACTGTCCTCTCATTTACCTTTGCCACACTTTGTGCTTCCACCCACCTAGTCATATAGTCTACAACCACTAGAATGTGAGTTTACCATTTTTTGTCCTAGGCAGAGGACCCATAGCATCAATGCCCCACTTTTCAAGGGTCCATTTGCAAGCACGATTTGCCTTGGACCATAAATCAATCTTCTATTCCCATTTATCTAACAATTGTGACAACTTTTACACCAATGTTGGACATCCACATGCAGACTTGGCCAAACATACCCCGCAAGCAAAATCTTCTTCACAGTTAATTCTTGGGAAAAATGACCACCACATGCCTCTTCATGCAAACCTTTTAGAATGGCTGAAATTGCCGCGATAGTTGGTACTCTTCTGCACACTTGATCCTTCCCTCTTTGATAGAGGGAGCCTTCTAGGAAGAGATACATGCTTGCCTTCTTCATGAGTCTCCTCTTCTGAGCTTTTATGAAGTCTGGTGGAAACTCACCCTCCAAAATGTAGCCAATGATGGGAGCCAATGACTCCAATCCCTGGTACCTCGGTTGCTTCACAGCAGCTGCCACCATGATGACCTGCACTTCTTTCTTTACACATGCAATGGCTTGTTGTGCAAGTAAATCAGCATCTTCATTTTGTTTCCTAGGAATATGATATAATTGCACCTCCTCAAATTGATTAAATAGCCTACGGATGGTATGAACTTTGGCCCTTAGTCTTTCATTTTTGCATGCCCAAATGCCTAAAATCTGCTTCACAATGAGAAGTGCATCCCCTTTTACCATGAGACGTTGTATACCATGGCCAATGCATATTTTTAAACCATGAAGTAGTGTGTCATATTCTGCTTCATTGTTGCTAGCTGAACTTGGTAGATTGAACTTCTCTTTCATGACCACCTCTCCACTTGGGTTGAGCAACACTAGCCCTCCCCTACTTTTCCTGTGGCTCGACGAAAAGCTCCATCAAAGAACAAGGTAAAAGCATTAGGAATACTTTTTGGTGGTGGCAATGGTAGGGTCTTTACTTCAGACACCTTAATCTCCTTTTCATGCACCCTATAAGTGAGAATCCCTGCCAATTGTGCACGCACACTATCTTCTACCTTGAAACAGTATTGAAACTCTTGCAACTCCATAATCCACTTTGAGATCCTAGTACTAAGATTCATTTGAGATGACACCCAAGGGAACAAATTCTCTGCGGTGAGGATTACAAAAGGTTTTGGGAGCAAGTAGGATCTAAACTTCCTTATCGCAAACATGAGAGAAAGCATCATGAGTTATGCCTCCGTGTAGCCTCTCTCTAAAGCATTCATGACCGTACTAGCAAAGTAGATGGGCCGCATCCTGGTACTATAGGGATCTTGTTGTAGCAAAACTGCACCAATTGTTTCTTTCCCAGCAGTAGAGATAACAAAGAATGTGTACTCCCAACAAGGAGGCATGAGTGTTGGTAGCTCTGACAAAATGGCTTTAATGTTACAAAAGTACTCTTCAAGCTCATCAGACCATGCAAATTCTACTTGTTGTGTCAACTTTTGCAAAGGGTGAAGTAACTTCGAGGCTAAGTGAATGAAGCGTGACATATACTTCACCTTTTGAATGAATGAGATGTCCTCCTTAAGACTCTTGGGTGATGGTAGCTCAATAAGAGCCTTTGCCTTTGAAGGATCCACTTCACTGCCTTTGTAAGAAACTTTATGACCAAGCAAGATTACTTCATCTTCACCTATATGGCACTTGTCAGGGTTGAGTTGACCTCCCATGTCGTAGAGCTTCTTTAAACCTTCTTCTACCCTTTGTAGATGCAATGATTTTGAGCTATAGATACAGAAATCATCAATGAACACCCTAATTGACTTTCCAAAGAATGCTTGAAACACCATATTCATGAAACGTTGGAATGTTGCAGGAGCATTTGTCAGACCAAATGGCATGACTCTAAAAGCATAACAACCCCAAGGAGTGATAAAGGTTGTTTTCAATTGATCCTCCAATGCAATCCCTATTTGAAAGTAACCTGAGTAACCATTGCACACAGTGTACTTCTCATGACCAGCTACCTCATTTAGTATCTCATCCTGGAATGGGAGGGGAAAGTGATCTCTTTTTGTTGCCTCATTGAGGGGACGGTAATCCACACACACCCTCCACTTGCCATTTTTCTTAGGAGTGACAACAACAGGAGAGACCCACTCTGAATTCTCCACTGGATAAATGAAACCTGCTACTAGAAGCTTTCTTACCTCCTTGAGTAGAGCCTGTTCCTTTATAACTCCTAGCCTTCGTAGCTTCTGAGCTTTAGGTGTGGCCTCAGGCTTTAACTCAATCTTGTGTTGAACAACATCTACCCCACGCACGTCGGTGTAGTCTTTAGCAAAAAGCCTAGGAAACTTCCTTAGCACACATTTGAACTCCTCTCTTTCATCCTTTGTAAGTGTTGTTGATAGCATACCTTCCAACATCCCTTCATCTTGAACACCTTCGTTCTCTTGAGGACCTACCTCCTCCAAGCCTTGACAAGAGGTCTCTTGGTTGCTTGGCTTAAACCTTACCCCCATGACTTCGATGGAAGACTCCTCTTCAGTAATGCTGCCGCTACTTTCTTCTTCTGAAGTGCTATCGGTCCAACCTTCTTCCGTCTCACTTTGAGATGATTCTTCATGGAGCTCCTCTTGGCGTTGCTCCTTCATGTCAAAGACAACCTTCTTATGATTGTCATTCCTGCAAATTAATTTCCCACTCTCCCAATCCTGCAAAGCTTGCATTTTCATTAGCCATGGTCTTCCTAGGATAAATGGATAACCACTTCCCTTGGTCGACATAACATAAAAATCCATCGCTTTCTTAATGCCAAAGGCCTCTACAAAGACATTTTTACAAATGCCTACACACCTAGCCTTGCTATTGTTTGCCATCTTGACTTTGATTTCAGGTGTCTCATGGATGTGCATGCCTAGTCTTTGCATGAGTCCCTCTGTCATGATGCAAATTTGTGCACCCCCATCCACTAGACCTTTCCTAACCAATCTTCCTTTGATGTAACAGTCTAGCACCGGTGTAATGTCCTCATTCATTTCAGCTTGTGCAATTTTTACAACAGGCACACTCTCTTTTACCTTTCTCCTAGTGCTAACTACCCTTGTTAAATCCCTCCTAACTTTTGGACATAATGCAAGAAATTGAGGCCATGAAATATCAGGACCCTTACCTCTCATGTCTTCCAACAAGTTGTACGGAGCCATACCATGTCCAAGAGGGAAGTCTTGGAGGTTGATACGACGTCGAGTCCTCTCGGTTTCCTTGGTTTCCTTTGCCTTCTTGCCTTGTCCATGGTCACTCTGTGATGTGACTCCTTCTTTCTCTTTACCTTTTCCTCGGCCGCGCTTAATGCCATTGGCTTCCATGTCAACCTCATTTGAATTTGTCACCTCTACCACATGCACATTTGGATCTGGCAAAGGTGGAACTCCTTCTACCACTTGTGGAGGTGGTCTTGGTCCATTTGGCCTTTGTAGAAGCCTTGGTTGTTGACTAGCTCCTTCTCCTGCATTCATCACTGGGTAATTCAAGTTAGGTCCCCCTGGCTCTCCACGGGGCCAAGGACAATTATACATCCCATGTCCAGACTCTCCGCAATTCCAACATTGCAAGACTCTCCTAGTTCGTGGCTCTCTCTCTTCTGACTTCTTTGCTTGTCCCTTTGGACCTACAGCTTGTGCAAGGTGAATTGACAGGCTGCTTAAAGATTCATTTAACTTCTCAATCACTTCAGTCGTTACCTCAGGAAGCTCCCTAGATGTTGATGCTTGTGACTTACCTTTGGGTCTAAGACCTTCTATTGGAACCTCCCCCTTAAGCACTTGAGTTTCCTATATTTCTCAGCAGCCCTAGTTTCAGCTGCATCAAAGGTAGCAGGTGCACCCGCCTCAACTTTTACCTTAAGGTCAGGAAAGAGTCCGGCTATGAACCTCTCCTTCTTTAGAAATTCTGCACCATCACCAGGGTTAGCAACATTTCGTATCCATAGAGCCCAAAGACGTAGGAACTCTTGCTTGTACAAGTAGTAGTCATCTAAGTCTTTTTGCTTATGAGAAACAATGTCTTGCCATAATTTCTGAGTGTTTTGGGGATCAAAGAAGTATTTCTTGAAACGATTCAAAACTTCCGTGTAATTCCCTTTAACTTCCTCAGGCAAAGAGTCAAACCAAGTGTTAGCATCTTTCCTAAGGACCACCTCAAACATTTCTACACGTTCTTGATCAGTTACTATCCTCTTGATACGGCAAGACATCCTGAAATTTGCTAGAAATAATTCTGCATCCTCTCCAGGCTCTCCAAAGAAAAGAGGATATCCAGACATTTGGCGTTGGCTCTCCATTGAATTGATTTCAAAGTGACGCGTTTTTGTTTTTTCTTTCTTTAAAAGATTTACACAATAATATTTTCTAAATTGCAATCTATTCTACAACAAAATAAAAATATTCACATCAAATGACCTATGATAATCAATAAGAGGTAGAATGACAGGGTTTGGTGATATGAGAATTTCTCCTACTCTTTGGGCACCAAACATGAATACCATACGTTGTTGAAAATGGATTTTTCTACTAATTGCAATGTTTAATCTAATGTGTGGAGTGAAATGAAAGGGAAAAACCTATATTCCTGGGCCATTATCCATGGTCTATGCATGACCTAATTCTTAAAACAAAACAAAAATATAGACGTCCAAACTAAGGTCGTACCTAATGAGAGGCAAAATAAAAGGATTTACTGATGCGTTTATCTCTACCAACCTAAGAGGACCTAAAATTCTACGAATTACTCGCTGAAATTGCAACTTAGTACTAACAATTATGTGTACCTTTTGCCTTGCAATGGGAATGAAGGGATCATACAAATTTTCGTGATTCATGCAAGCTACTTGATTATGCTAAAGGTTGAGCCTTCACAAAACATACACAAGCCTGTCCTCAGTGGGGGCACCAATTTGAAGCGGTCCGGGGCGGGCAACAAGAAGAGCAACCTCTAGACACCCTTCAAGGCTCCCGTGCTGCTCAATGGGGCTAGGGCACAACACAACACAAACCAAAACAACAAACCCCCAGCCAAATCCCAACTACACAAGGGGCACCACCTAGTTTAAGAGCGAACTAGGACGCAAAAAAGGAGAATCGTTAGAGCAACCCACAAACAAGTTAGGAATTTACACTAACCCTAACACCAATGGAACACTCTCACACACTAAACCACGAGAGAGAGAGAGAGAGAGAGAGAGAGAGAGAGAGAGAGAGAGAGAGAGAGAGAGAGAGAGATGGTGCTCGGGCTACCTTGAAGTGTATCGTTAATGATCAAGCAAACATAAATATATATATGTAAGAAAGGGAGAGAAGGGGGGAAGGGGGTGCTTGTTGCACTAATGCCTTCTTACAAATCTGTCATGACCAATCAAAGTGAGATTAGTATTTGTTCAACATAGCCTGAGTAAATTACACCACAACACATCACAAGAAAAAAGCCACCCCAATCACTGTCTTAAGGCCAGGGGAGTCCTCTCCACCCTGTCGCCCTCTTACAGCATGTGGGATTTATGGCTAAATTGATAAAAATACCCGGAGACAAGCTATCAAGAACTTAAATAAAATACCAAGACACTTACACATCATTATTGTCCATGACTTCACGTTGGAAGGGAGACGAGGTATCCATGCTTAGTCCAAATTCACCCTCCTTGATTCAGCAAATGTTGGGCTTACACTAGTAGGAGAAATGATAGATTTCCTACTCTCAATTTAATGATCACTCTCTCTTACAATGGCATAGAGTGTCCTTGCTAATCACCCCTAATACAACACATACATATGCCTAATGCCAATGAGATTCCACTCAAGAGCTTCTTCTCAAGAGGTTGAGCTTGGCTTCTCAAGCTATAGCATAGTGCTCTTTCCTCTTCCCCCTTTTTGTGCTAGCTACACCCTCCTTTTATAGCCATTTTGAAGGCTAGGGTTACTCCTCTAACCATGGTTGGGTTAGATTTTCAGCAATTTATCTAATTTCTTTTGCTTGGAATTATCAAGAAGTTGGTGGGGAAAGAGAGAGGAGAGAAATGGAGGTGATAGGACTTTTCATAGTGGGTTAGTGTTAGTAGAGTTAGTATTAATTTACAAATGGAATTGGATATTTACAATGGGAGTATCCATGTAGGATACAAATAAGGAAGAAAAACTCTTAAGAGGTAAGAAAAGGTGGATTTCTTACAAGGTTGATGCTCCAAGTGTCTTGAGTAGGGCCAATTTTGACGCTTGTTGACGGTCCACTAGCTTTGACGGTACATTTTTTCTCCACTCTTGACCTTCCTTGAGAGACAAGGTAATTGAAGCTGAGTAATCAACCACCATGATGCTGTCTTTTAAGAGAAGAGGCTGAATTTTGTGGTTTTTTTTTATAGATATGGGTAATTTGGAGGAGGAAAAATGAGACTAGGTGGTCAATTTTGGAATGGAGTTGTGTGTGGGAGGTATGAGTTCACCATGGTTTCTCTTATTCTTCAAGGTTGAGGAGAAGGTGAGTAGGGTGCAGAGAGGAGTGGTGAGAGAGGTGGGGATGATGAGTGGAGAAGTGTGTGTGAAAGAGGAAAATGATAAAGTGGAAGAGAGAGTGTGGCTGCATAGCATGGGAAAACTGGGGTCCACTAATAAAATCATAGCTCACAGCTCGTAGCTCAAAAAAATATGAAAAAAATTGAGGCAAAAGTTCAGCCCACGAGCTACAACTTTTGTTTGTATCACCTTTTCAAATTCGGAGAGCAAGTGAACTTTAAAAATTCAGCAAAACCGACCGTTTTTTTCCACTGCACAAGGTCCTTGTGGGGTCCTTCTTTGGATGATTCTTCTGAATACCTCCAAGAGTGAGCCCTCCATAGTGCATGTATGCATGCCACCTACCCTTGACCTTATTTGGTAGGTCTATAATTGAAGATATTGTTGATATCGTGACATAAGTAAATAGTACAACTAAGAAAATCAAATATTGAGGGGTCTAAAAAATATGTACATGTCAAATATAAATAATATAAGTGGAAAAAATATAAAGGGGTCAAAAGAAATCTCTCTCATTATGAGGCTACCATAAAAAGATAAATATTTTTGGTGTTCTAATTTTTTAGAAAAAAAACAAAATAGATGTAGGAAGGGAAAAATCACAATAGTGAAAAAATATACACATAAATAAAACTAGTTTTTTTTTTATTTTTGTTGGGGTGGAGTTACACCAAATATAAGAGAAGCTTACATGAAAATATTTCTATATGAAATAAAGAGTATGAAAAATGGTAAGAAAAATTGTGGTAATGGTGAGGCAATGTACAGAGCATAAATAACACACACCTAGGTAGAAATATTTAAATAAATACCAAAATAATTATGAAAAAGTCTTTTATTTAGGCCCTATATACAAAGAAATATTTACATACGCATGGGCCATAATATACTTATATTTTTTATTTTTTTGGCTCAACTAGCCCAATGACTAGCTAATTGAGGGTTTTTTATTTCAGTAAGGAGATATGGGAAAAGTCCCCTAACTCACACGCACCTATATACAGTGAAAGGGTGAGGGTAACCACAGTGTTTGAGTGATTTGATAGGGTGAGATAACTCACTATGGCAATTACAGAGAGCCCAAAAAACGGCTATCATTAGCCCTCCCCCGGGATGATGGTATATTCATGTACCATCATAAAGAATCTTTTCCAAAGAGAGTGCTTCAGAGTCCTTGACAAGATCTTCATTGTTTGGTCCCTTGGAATTTTGGTTTGTGTTACACTCATGCTTCATGGAACAATACTTACATGGGATAGTTGCCTTTTGCTCTGGTAGATCCTTTGGTAGAAGGCGACTCAAGTAAGTCTTCAAGCGATAGCCGTTTACCTTCCTGGAGTGCTCTTTCCCATTCAAGTCCATAAGTTGATAGTAACTTGAATTGAAATCCTTCTTGACTATGTATGGCCCCTTTCACCTTGTTTCAAATTTGGCATCAAAACGATTATCGAGTTGATTGTCATACCTTAGCACAAGATCTCCTTCATTGATGCCTTTGTCCTTCAGTTTCTTGTCAAGCTTCTCCTTTGTCTGTGTCGATTTCCTCTTATAGCACTCGTATGCTGCTTCTCTTTTCCACTCAAGCTCAGCTAAGGTAAGAAGTCGATCCATCCATGCTTCTTGATCATCTTGTGCTGATTTTCCATGAAGTCGCATTGTACGAATGTTTAGCTCAATTGGCTGTAAAGCCTCTTGACCATAGACCAAGTGAAATGGTGTGAACTCCGTGGCTTCCCTATATGTGGTTCGATACGCCCACAAGGCACCATCCAAGAAGTCATCCCACAACTTTGTCTTGTTTTTCACCATCTTTCTAATGATGCCTTCAATGACACCATTAGCTTTTTTTACCAAACCATTTGATTGGGGATAGTAGGGTGTACTATGACGATGTAGAATGTGAAGTTCTTCACAGACTTCTGTGAGCAATCCCTTTCTAAACCCTGGACCATTATCAGAAACAATCTCCAAAGGTGTGCCAAATATACAACAAATGTGAGTGTAGACGAATTTGCTCACTGTCCTCTCATTTACCTTTGCCACACTTTGTGCTTCCACCCACCTAGTCATATAGTCTACAACCACTAGAATGTAGAGTTTACCATTTTTTGTCCTAGGCAGAGGACCCATAGCATCAATGCCCCACTTTTCAAAGGGTCCATTTGCAAGCACGATTTGCCTTGGACCATAAATCAATCTTCTATTCCCATTTACCTAACAATTGTGACAACTTTTACACCAATGTTGGACATCCACATGCAGACTTGGCCAAACATACCCCGCAAGCAAAATCTTCTTCACAGTTAATTCTTGGGAAAAATGACCACCACATGCCTCTTCATGCAAACCTTTTAGAATGGCTGAAATTTCCGCTATAGTTGGTACTCTTCTGCACACTTGATCCTTCCCTCTTTGATAGAGGGAGCCTTCTAGGAAGAGATACATGCTTGCCTTCTTCATGAGTCTCCTCTTCTGAGCTTTTATGAAGTCTGGTGGAAACTCACCCTCCAAAATGTAGCCAATGATGGGAGCCAATGACTCCAATCCCTGGTACCTCGGTTGCTTCACAGCAGCCGCCACCATGATGACCTGCACTTCTTTCTTTACACATGCAATGGCTTGTTGTGCAAGTAAATCAGCATCTTCATTTTGTTTCCTAGGAATATGATATAATTGCACCTCCTCAAATTGATTAAATAGCCTACGGATGGTATGATCTTTGGCCCTTAGTCTTTCATTTTTGCATGCCCAAATGCCTAAAATCTGCTTCACAATGAGAAGTGCATCCCCTTTTACCATGAGACGTTGTATACCATGGCCAATGCATATTTTTAAACCATGAAGTAGTGTGTCATATTCTGCTTCATTGTTGCTAGCTGAACTTGGTAGATTGAACTTCTCTTTCATGACCACCTCTCCACTTGGGTTGAGCAACACTAGCCCTCCCCCTACTTTTCCTGTGGCTCGACGAAAAGCTCCATCAAAGAACAAGGTAAAAGCATTAGGAATACTTTTTGGTGGTGGCAATGGTAGGGTCTTTACTTCAGACACCTTAATCTCCTTTTCATGCACCCTATAAGTGAGAATCCCTGCCAATTGTGCACGCACACTATCTTCTACCTTGAAACAGTATTGAAACTCTTGCAACTCCATAATCCACTTTGAGATCCTAGTACTAAGATTCATTTGAGATGACACCCAAGGGAACAAATTCTCTGCGGTGAGGATTACAAAAGGTTTTGGGAGCAAGTAGGATCTAAACTTCCTTATCGCAAACATGAGAGAAAGCATCATGAGTTCTGCCTCCGTGTAGCCTCTCTCTAAAGCATTCATTACCCTACTAGCAAAGTAGATGGGCCGCATCCTGGTACTATAGGGATCTTGTTATAGCAAAACTGCACCAATTGTTTCTTTCCCAGCAGTAGAGCTAACAAAGAATGTGTACTCCCAACAAGGAGGCATGAGTGTTGGTAGCTCTGACAAAATGGCTTTAATGTTACAAAAGTACTCTTCAAGTTCATCAGACCATGCAAATTCTACTTGTTGTGTCAACTTTTGCAAAGGGTGAAGTAACTCCGAGGCTAAGTGAATGAAGCGTGACATATACTTCACCTTTTGAATGAATGAGATGTCCTCCTTAAGACTCTTGGGTGATGGTAGCTCAATAAGAGCCTTTGCCTTTGAAGGATCCACTTCAATGCCTTTGTAAGAAACTTTATGACCAAGAAAGATTACTTCATCCTCACCTATATAGCACTTGTCGGGGTTGAGTTGACCTCCCATGTCGTAGAGCTTCTTTAAACCTTCTTCTACCCTTTGTAGATGCAATGATTTTGAGCTATAGATACAGAAATCATCAATGAACACCCTAATTGACTTTCCAAAGAATGCTTGAAACACCATATTCATGAAACGTTGGAATGTTGCAGGAGCATTTGTCAAACCAAATGGCATGACTCTAAAAGCATAACAACCCCAAGGAGTGATAAAGGTTGTTTTCAATTGATCCTCCAATGCAATCCCTATTTGAAAGTAA
The DNA here is from genome assembly GCF_014529385.1 of Adiantum capillus-veneris. NCBI lineage: Eukaryota > Viridiplantae > Streptophyta > Polypodiopsida > Polypodiales > Pteridaceae > Adiantum > Adiantum capillus-veneris. The sequence goes on along the minus strand of NC_140956.1, from coordinate 32,799,330 downwards.
CCTGAGTAACCATTGCACACAGTGTACTTCTCATGACCAGCTACCTCATTTAGTATCTCATCCTGGAATGGGAGGGGAAAGTGATCTCTTTTTGTTGCCTCATTGAGGGGACGGTAATCCACACACACCCTCCACTTGCCATTTTTCTTAGGAGTGACAACAACAAGAGAGACCCACTCTGAATTCTCCACTGGATAAATGAAACCTGCTGCTAGAAGCTTTCTTACCTCCTTGAGTAGAGCCTGTTCCTTTATAACTCCTAGCCTTCGTAGCTTCTGAGCTTTAGGTGTGGACTCAGGCTTTAACTCAATCTTGTGTTGAACAACATCTACCCCACGCACGTCGGTGTAGTCTTTAGCAAAAAGCCTAGGAAACTTCCTTAGCACACATTTGAACTCCTCTCTTTCATCCTTTGTAAGTGTTGTTGATAGCATACCTTCCAGCATCCTTTCATCTTGAACACCTTCGTTCTCTTGAGGACCTACCTCCTCCAAGCCTTGACAAGAGGTCTCTTGGTTGCTTGGCTTAAACCTTACCCCCATGACTTCGATGGAAGACTCCTCTTCAGTAATGCTGCCGCTACTTTCTTCTTCTGAAGTGCTATCGGTCCAACCTTCTTCCGTCTCACTTTGAGATGATTCTTCATGGAGCTCCTCTTGGCGTTGCTCCTTCATGTCAAAGACAACCTTCTTATGATTGTCATTCCTGCAAATTAATTTCCCACTCTCCCAATCCTGCAAAGCTCGCATTTTCATTAGCCATGGTCTTCCTAGGATAAATGGATAACCACTTCCCTTGGTCGACATAACATAAAAATCCACCGCTTTCTTAATGGCAAAGGCCTCTACAAAGACAGTTTTACAAATGCCTACACACCTAGCCTTGCTATTGTTTGCCATCTTGACTTTGATTTCAGGTGTCTCATGGATGTGCATGCCTAGTCTTTGCATGAGTCCCTCTGTCATGATGCAAATTTGTGCACCCCCATCCACTAGACCTTTCCTAACCAATCTTCCTTTGATGTAACAGTCTAGCACCGGTGTAATGTCCTCATTCATTTCAGCTTGCGCAATTTTTACAACAGGCACACTCTCTTTTACCTTTCTCCTAGTGCTAACTACCCTTGTTAAATCCCTCCTAACTTGTGGGCATAATGCAAGAAATTGAGGCCATGAAATATCAGGACCCTTACCTCTCATGTCTTCCAACAAGTTGTACGGAGCCATACCATGTCCAAGAGGGAAGTCTTGGAGGTTGATACGACGTCGAGTCCTCTCGGTTTCCTTGGTTTCCTTTGCCGTCTTGCCTTGTCCATGGTCACTCTGTGATGTGACTCCTTCTTTCTCTTTACCTTTTCCTCGGCCGCGCTTAATGCCATTGGCTTCCATGTCAACCTCATTTGAATTTGTCACCTCTACCACATGCACATTTGGATCTGGCAAAGGTGGAACTCCTTCTACCACTTGTGGAGGTGGTCTTGGTCCATTTGGCCTTTGTAGAAGCCTTGGTTGTTGACTAGCTCCTTCTCCTGCATTCATCACTGGGTAATTCAAGTTAGGTCCCCCTGGCTCTCCACGGGGCCAAGGACAATTATACATCCCATGTCCAGACTCTCCGCAATTCCAACATTGCAAGACTCTCCTAGTTCGTGGCTCTCTCTCTTCTGACTTCTTTGCTTGTCCCTTTGGACCTACAGCTTGTGCAAGGTGAATTGACAGGCTGCTTAAAGATTCATTTAACTTCTCAATCACTTCAGTCGTTACCTCAGGAAGCTCCCTAGATGTTGATGCTTGTGACTTACCTTTGGGTCTAAGACCTTCTATTGGAACCTCCCCCCTTAAGCACTTGAGTTTCCTATATTTCTCAGCAGCCCTAGTTTCAGCTGCATCAAAGGTAGCAGGTGCACCCGCCTCAACTTTTACCTTAAGGTCAGGAAAGAGTCCGGCTATGAACCTCTCCTTCTTTAGAAATTCTGCACCATTACCAGGGTTAGCAACATTTCGTATCCATAGAGCCCAAAGACGTAGGAACTCTTGCTTGTACAAGTAGTAGTCATCTAAGTCTTTTTGCTTATGAGAAACAATGTCTTGCCATAATTTCTGAGTGTTTTGGGGATCAAAGAAGTATTTCTTGAAACGATTCAAAACTTCCGTGTAATTCCCTTTAACTTCCTCAGGCAAAGAGTCAAACCATGTGCTAGCATCTTTCCTAAGGACCACCTCAAATATTTCTACACGTTCTTGATCAGTTACTATCCTCTTGATACGACAAGACATCTTGAAATTTGCTAGAAATAATTCTGCATCCTCTCCAGGCTCTCCAAAGAAAAGAGGATATCCAGACATTTGGCGTTGGCTCTCCATTGAATTGATTTCAAAGTGACGTGTTTTTGTTTTTTCTTTCTTTAAAATATTTACACAATAATATTTTCTAAATTGCAATCTATTCTACAACAAAATAAAAATATTCACATCAAATGACCTATGATAATCAATAAGAGGTAGAATGACAGGGTTTGGTGATGCGAGAATTTCTCCTACTCTTTGGGCACCAAACATGAATACCATACGTTGTTGAAAATGGATTTTTCTACTAATTGCAATGTTTACTCTAATGTGTGGAGTGAAATGAAAGGGAAAAACCTGTATTCCTGGGCCATTATCCATGGTCTATGCATGACCTAATTCTTAAAACAAAACAAAAATATAGACGTCCAAACTAAGGTCGTACCTAATGAGAGGCAAAATAAAAGGATTTACTGATGCGTTTATCTCTACCAACCTAAGAGGACCTAAAATTCTACGAATTACTCGCTGAAATTGCAACTTAGTACTAACAATTATGTGTACCTTTTGCCTTGCAATGGGAATGAAGGGATCATACAAATTTTCGTGATTCATGCAAGCTACTTGATTATGCTAAAGGTTGAGCCTTCACAAAACATACACAAGCCTGTCCTCAATGGGGGCACCAATTTGAAGGGGTCCGGGGCGGGCAACAAGAAGAGCAACCTCTAGACACCCTTCAAGGCTCCCGTGCTGCTCAATGGGGTTGGGGCACAACACAACACAAACCAAAACCAGCCAAATCCCAACTACACAAGGGGCACCACCTAGTTTAAGAGCGAACTAGGACGCAAAAGAGGAGAATCGTTAGAGCAACCCACAAACAAGCAAGGAATTTACACTAACCCTAACACCAATGGAACACTCTCACACACTTAAGCACGAAAGAGAGAGAGAGAGAGAGAGAGAGAGAGAGAGAGAGAGAGAGAGAGAGAGATGGTGCTCGGGCTGCCTTGAAGTGTATCGTTAATGATCAAGCAAACATAAATATATATATGTAAGAAAAAGAGAGAAGGGGGGAAGGGGGTGCTTGTTGCACTAATGCCTTCTTACAAATCTGTCATGACCAATCAAAGTGAGATTAGTATTTGTTCAACATAGCCTGAGTAAATTACACCACAACACATCACAAGAAAAAATCCACCCCAATCACTTTTGTAAGGCCAGGGGAGTCCTCTCCACCCTGTCGCCCTCTTCCAGCATGTGGGATTTATGGCTAAATTGATAAAAATACCCGGAGACAAGCTATCAAGAACTTAAATAAAATACCAAGACACTTACACATCATTATTGTCCATGACTTCACGTTGGAAGGGAGACGAGGTATCCATGCTTAGTCCAAATTCACCCTCCTTGATTCAGCAAATGTTGGGCTTACACTAGTAGGAGAAATGATAGATTTCCTACTCTCAATTTAATGATCACTCTCTCTTACAATGGCATAGAGTTCCCTTGCTAATCACCCCTAATACAACACATACATATGCCTAATGCCAATGAGATTCCACTCAAGAGCTTCTTCTCAAGAGGTTGAGCTTGGCTTCTCAAGCTATAGCATAGTGCTCTTTCCTCTTCCCCCTTTTTCTGCTTGCTACACCCTCCTTTTATAGCCATTTTGAAGGCTAGGGTTACTCCTCTAACCATGGTTGGGTTAGATTTTGAGCAATTTATCTAATTTCTTTTGCTTGGAATTATCAAGAAGTTGGTGGGGAAAGAGAGAGGAGAGAAATGGAGGTGATAGGACTTTTCATAGTGGGTTAGTGTTAGTAGAGTTAGTGTTAATTTACAAATGGAATTGGATTTTACAATGGGAGTATCCATGTAGGATACAAATAAGGAAGAAAAACTCTTAAGAGGTAAGAAAAGGTGGATTTCTTACAAGGTTGATGCTCCAAGTGTCTTGAGTAGGGCCAATTTTGACGCTTGTTGACGGTCCACTAGCTTTGACAGTACATTTTTTCTCCACTCTTGACCTTCCTTGAGAGACAAGGTAATTGAAGCTGAGTAATCAACCACCATGATGCTGTCTTTTAAGAGAAGAGGCTGAATTTTGTGGTTTTTTTTATAGATATGGGTAATTTGGAGGAGGAAAAATGAGACTAGGTGGTCAATTTTGGAATGGAATTTTGTGTGGGAGGTATGAGTTCACCATGGTTTCTCTTATTCTTCAAGGTTGAGAAGAAGGTGAGTAGGGTGCAGAGAGGAGTGGTGAGAGAGGTGGGGATGATGAGTGGAGAAGTGTGTATGAAAGAGGAAAATGATAAAGTGGAAGAGAGTGTGGCTGCATAGCATGGGAAAACTGAGGTCCACTAATAAAATCATAGCTCACAGCTTGTAGCTCAAAAAAATATGAACAAATTTGAGGCAAAAGTTCATTCCACGAGCTACAACGTTTGTTTGTATCACCTTTTCAAATTTGGAGAGCAAGTGAACTTTAAAAATTCAGCAAAACCGACCGTTTTTTTCCACTGCACAAGGTCCTTGTGGGGTCCTTCTTTGGATGATTCTTCTGAATACCTCCAAGAGTGAGCCCTCCATAGTGCATGTATGCATGCCACCTACCCTTGACCTTATTTGGTAGGTCTATAATTGAAGATATTGTTGAGATCATGATATAAGTGAATAGTACAACTAAGAAAATCAAATATTGAGGGGTCTAAAAAATATGTACATGTCAAATATAAATAATATAAGTGGAAAAAATATAAAGGGGTCAAAAGAAATCTCTCTCATTATGAGGCTACCATAAAAAGATAAATATTTTTGGTGTTCTAATTTTTTAGAAAAAAAACAAAATAGATGTAGGAAGGGAAAAATCACAATAGTGAAAAAATATACACATAAATAAAACTAGTTTTTTTTGGATTTTTGTTGGGGTGGAGTTACACCAAATATAAGAGAAGCTTACATGAAAATATTTCTATATGGAATAAAGAGTATGAAAAATGGTAAGAAAAATTGTGGTAATGGTGAGGCAATGTACAGAGCATAAATAACACACACCTAGGTAGAAATATTTAAATAAATACCAAAAATTTCTATATGGAATAAAGAGTATGAAAAATGGTAAGAAAAATTGTGGTAATGGTGAGGCAATGTACAGAGCATAAATAACACACACTTAGGTAGAAACATTTAAATAAATACCAAAATAATTATGAAAAAGTCTTTTATTTAGGCCCTATATACAAAGAAATATTTACATACGCATGGGCCATAATATACTTATATTTTTTATTTTTTTGGCTCAACTAGCCCAATGACTAGCTAATTGAGGGTTTTTTATTTCAGTAAGGAGATATGGGAAAAGTCCTCTAACTCACACGCACCTATATACAGTGAAAGGGTGAGGGTAACCACAGTGTTTGAGTGATTTGATAGGGTGAGATAACTCACTATGGCAATTACAGAGAGCCGAAAAAACGGCTATCACTATTTAAAAAAATATATTAAAAGAATATGAAAAATACATAGAATATATATATAATGGAGTTTACCCTAGATATAGGATCTAGCTAGGGTGTCAAATGATAATGAGATAGTAGAAATAAAGAATCAATGCTTTTTGTCCCAAGTTAAAGAGGTGGAGCTATTGACGCTTTTCCCATAGTATTTTCTGATGGTTAAGTAAGAAGAGGTTACCCTTTAGAAAAATAATAGGATGAGATAGAAGGCGTATTATTATACCTAAATATGCATATTTACATTATAGAAAATATAACTATGTATCTAAAAAGTTACAAGATAACTCTTGTAGCATGCGTTCCCACTATGTACGTGTCACAGCACGACAACGTGTGCACAATATACAGACCTTACATCCACCACCTGGCCATTCTAACCAAGGCTTGAAGGTGGTTGCAATCTAAATCCACCACTTGGCATTCAACACTTGGCCATCATAACACTTGTAATTTTACACAATGTTTGTGGGATGAGTAGATGCTAAATCCACAACCTGGCCATTGAGACTAAGAATTCATAAGTAGGTGGATCAAAGATCTACCACTTGGCCATTATAATGAAGGCTTGAAACGTGGATACAATTTTTGGTGTCTCCTAGATCCACCACCTTGCAATGTCAAATAAAGTGTGTGATATAGGTAGATCTTAGATTCCCCAGTGGGCCATTCTAACCAACTCCTAGAGTGTGAATGCATCCAAGATGCAACAGTTGTCCATTCAAGCCAAGTTATGGAATGTGGGTGCCATGGTTGGTGTCTTGTAAATCCTCCAATTTATAATTTTTAACAAAGTGTGTAAGAAAAGTACACCTTAGATCCTTATCCATTCTAGCCAATTATTGAAGGTGGGTGCATCCAAGATCCACCACTTGGCCATTCTAACCAGATTTTTCAAGGTGGATGTGCAACAATTAGTTTCTACTACATCCACCAACTTCCTTTTTTTCAAGGTAAGTGCATCCAAGATCCACCACTTGGCCATTCTAACCAAATTTTTCAAGGTGAATGCAATGGTTGGTGTCTCCTACATCCACCAACTTCTTATTTTAAACAATGTGTTTGCAATATGCAAACTTTAGATCCACCACCTGGCCAATTTAACCAAGGCTTGAACGTGGCTGACATTTAGATCCGTCACTTCGCCATTCTAACCAATTTTTGCAAGGTGGATGCAATGGTTGGTTTCCCCTACGTCCACCATCTATGAATTTTAAATAGTGTTTATAGGAAAGATAGATCATAGATACACCACTTGGCCATTCTAACCAAGTATTGGTAGGTGCGTGTAGATTGTAGATCCACCACTTGGTCATTCTAACCATGTCTTAAAATTAGCTGCATTCAATACTTGGCCATCATAACAATTGTAGTTTTACACAATGTTTGTGGGATGAGTAGATCCTAAATCCACACTTTGATGTAGATGCAACGTGGATGCAATTGTTGGCGTCTCTAAGATCCACCACCCGTCAATCTCAAATAAAGTAGGTGATAATGGTAGATCTTAAATTCTCCACTGGGCCATTCTAACCAACTCCTAGAGGGTGAATGCATCCAAGATGCAACAGTTGGCCATTCAAGCTATGTTTTGGAAGGTGGGTGCAATGGTTGGTGTCTTGTAAATCCTTCAATTTACAACTTTTAACAAAGTGTGTAAGAAAGGTAGACCTTATATTCTTAGCCATTCTAGCCAATTCCTGAAGCTGGTTGAATCCAAGATCCACCACTTGACCATTCTAACTAAATTCTTCAAGGTGGATGCAATGGTTACTTTCTCCTACATCCACCAGCTTCTTATTTTCCAAGGTGAGTGGATCCAAGATCCACCATTTGGCCATTCTAACAAGATTTCTCAAGGTGGATGTAATGGTTGGTGTCTCCTACATCCACCAACTTCTTGTTTTAACCAACATGTGTGCAATATGAAGACCTTAGATCCACCACCTGGCCATTCTAACCAAGGCTTGAAGGTGGCGGCAAGTTAGATCCACCACTTGGCCATTCTAACCAACTTTAGCGTTTTGCAGCCATTAAACCAGTGTTTTTTAGCCCCCATTAACCAACATTTTCAGCCCCCATTGGTCTAGCAGTTTTGCAACCAAGTTTAGCAGTGAATTGAGTCATCTGCACCAACATTTTTTGCCAGGTTGTAGCAACGTTTTTCTTAACCCTAAAGCAACGTTTTTCATCAAGACATCAAGTACACAGATGAGCCCCAACTTGGTGCGACAGGGACCGATTCACAGTATTTAGATTTCAACCTCAACCTTGTCATCGTTGTACACACCTCCCTCTCTCTCTCCCTCTCTCTCTCTCTCTCTCTCTCTCTCTCTCTCTCACACACACACACACACACACACACACACACACACACAGGCGACTAAATCGCATCTTTTCGCTTCAATCAATCCACTCACAATATCCTCGGATCTCCAGTCTCTTGCATAAAGGAAAACCCTGTCTAGGACCCTTCAAGATCTATGTGGGCAAGAGTAAGTTGGATTCTCTATAATCAAGTGAACCATGCACATAATTAGAGGGAAGTAGTGGCCCACTTGTAGGCAAACATGCTGTCTCTCTCTACGGATTACAACAAGAAGACGAAGTTCGGATTCACTATGTAGCCTTCTCCTCAAGTTCCAATTTGATGATGGAGCCATGCAACAGCTTGTCATCCTTGCTCCCTGTTGGAAATATATACGAGCCCACTCTTCTCAACAATGAGGCCAATTATGACAAATGACTCTTGACATTGAGCTGCCCATTTCAGAAAATTTCTGATCCCAACTCTTCTCTTTCCCCATCACAAACATAGCTTTGTTTTTCCCAGCACAATGGCAGCTCAGCAAGGCAGCCATTGTCGGCGGTCTTCATACCTATTGGGCACTATGGCATATGTTATTGTGAACTTGCAAAATAATGTGACATTGCTTCTCTCTCTCTCTCTCTCTCTCTCTCTCTCTCTCTCTCTCTCTCTCTCTCTCTCTCTCTCTCTCTCTCTCTCTCTCTCTCTCTATCTATCTATCTATCTCTCTCTCTAAGATTTCAATAGCTCAACGAAGGACATGAAACAATGAAATCAAAAGCATAGGCTAGCTCACGTCCTTAACCAGAAAGAGTGATTCTAAGAGAAACTCACCTTATTGCCCTTCCAATTGGTGTTCGTCGGAAGCCTTCACTTTGAGCTCGTGTGCCCATCTGGGCAACCTCTCTCTCTCTCTCTCTCTCTCTCTCTCTCTCTCTCTCTATGTGTGTGTGTGTGTGTGTGTGTGTGTGTGTGTGTGTGTGATGCAAGGGTGGGGTGGCGCCACACAAAAAATGCCAAGGAAACGATAGGTAATTAATTAAATGTGCAAAAATGTTGCATTCATTGGGCCCAGCCTGAGCTAGTGAAGAAGCTTAAAGCTTAGTCTTCTATGTCTTTGCAAGTGCAACTGAGAGTGTGTAATGGGAACCAACGAATACCTGGTCGTTGAGAAAGCCTCCCCTGCTTTGGAGATTGTTGGCGACCTTTTGTTTAAGCAGCTCACATTCGCACGAAACCAGCAAACACACGAATTTGAAGTAAAACATTTTTGCTCATTGCTTAAGTGACACCCTTCATTTTGTTGCTTAAGCAACCTAACACAGTTTGCAAACGTTTCTAAGAGTGTCGCTTGCAAGCGTCGCTTAAACAATGTATTTTTAGAGCGTTGCTTAAACAACCACAAGCTCATTGTTTAAGCGACACATATTTTTTATAAAAAAAATTCATCGCTTACACGAGGATTTCATTGTTTATGCGACACGCTCGTCATCGTGTAAGCGACGCCTGATTATTTTAAGCCCGTCGCACAGCCCCTCTATGTCTAGTAGTGTCTGAAGTCCGTTTGTTTTTTTTTCTACCATATTCTCTAGACATGCTCGATCCCCGCACACCTCAGTCTAGAGGTGCATCGTCTTTATTGGTCAATGTCTATATTCGAGGGTTTGACATAAGTACACACCACGTCTACATGATAGTGCATGTATGTAAATCCACTCCAAATCGTAATCTGGTACATGTGGTTTACTTAAGTGGACCGATCTAATATGAACCGATCTAATACATATCGCCATTTCTAAAGATCATTTACGTTTTTGAAATCCGTTTGTGTTTCTGAAATCTATTTGTGTTATTGAAGTCTGTTTGTGTTATTTTATTTCATTTGTCGAAGTACGTTTGCGTTTTTTAAGTACACAAGCCGTTTCTGAAGTCCGTTTATGTTTTTTCTACTTTAATTATCGAAGCATAGCCACATCCTAGCAACTAAATCTTGAGCGTCTTCGCACGGCCAAACACATAAGCAACTAGCCCTAGCTAAAACCTAAATCCAAAGTGGACTGAAACAGCCCAACCACTTATCCTAAGCAACATACCATAAGCGGCTAGCCCTAAACGGCCTGAGTATTGACTATCCCTTAGCAGCTAGTCCTAAGTGGCTAAGCGATTGAAATATACCTAATCGGCTAGCCCTAAGCAGGTAGCCCTAAGCGGTTAAATAACGAAGTGGATAGGTTTAAGTGGCGCGGCAAAGAGGCTGATTACCTAAGCGACAAGCCCTAAGCGGTAAGTCCTAAGCGGTATGAGTACCGGCTCGTCCTAAGCGACTAGACCTAATTAAGCGGCTAAATGACTAAATAATGAAGCGGGTAGGCCTAAGCGACGTGGCTAAGTGACTGAATACCTAAGCGGCTAGCCTTAAGCTGCCAACCCTAATTAAGCGGTGTAAATATCGATTAGCCCTATGCGACTAGTCCTAAGAGGGTAAGCGGCTAAATAAAGAAGTGGGTAGGACTAAGCGGCGCAGCCAAGCAACTGAATACCTAAGCGGCTAGCCCTAAGAGGCTAGCCGGAGGCGGCTAACACTAAGAGTCTAGCCTTCCTGGCCTAAATACGGACTAGTCCTAAGCGGCTAAGTGGCTAAATAACGAAGCATGTAGGACTGAGCGACGTGGCTAAGAGATTGAATACATAAGTGGCTAGCCCTAAGAAGCTAGCCTTCAACGGCCTGAATACAGACTAATCCTAAGCAGTTAAGCGATTGAATATCTAAGCGGCTAGTCTTATTAGGTTAACCTTAATTAAGCGGATAGCCCAAAGCGGACAACTATGTACGATCGACATAACGTGGATTTATCATAAGCGAACGACATAACAACGCCGATCGAATATTTTCAAAAGGCACGAAATTAATCAAAGGTAATTAGAACCTAGCACTATAAACATTCTAATTTGCATTTACAACACCTACGATAAGTCACAATTTTAAAAAACAACATAATTTATTAATTTTTAAATTTATATGCATAAAAGTAACAAAACTAATTATAAAATGATATAAATCAAAATAACTCTTTTTTTTAATGATCAAATGTCATTATCTTTCTTTTTTGATGATAATTATTAATTGATAAAATTTATAAATTAACAAAAGTTATATTTTTTTTCAAATTTTTCTTTGTTTGAAAAATGTGTGTATGCATCGCACATAGTGTATATAGATTTTCAACAAACTAATGTGTATTTTTTTTATTTGCGTGCATGTTTATGTGCATGTGTGTGTGTGTGTGTGTGTGCGAGAGAAGAAAATGATAGAGCATTCACATGCGGCCTATTTGAGCAAGATGCACTTGAAGAAATATCGCCAAACCTGCAAAAACACACACACACACACACTATGTTACTCACACACAGACAAAGGTGAAGAAACCTACTACGAATCTTGAAAAGAATCTTACCTTGTTGATGGGGGGAGCATGTGAGTGAAGATCTCGAGTCCGACAAGCCCTACGACACCAGACTTACAGCAAGTGAGGAGGAGGAGAGCAAAGGAGGAGATGAAGAATGGGCAAAAATGCGTAGGTTATTATCCACGGTTCTGTTTTTGCAGAATTCGTCGGTATAGGTGCTGAAATAGGCGTTGAAATATGCACCTAAATAGGCGTCGAAATATTCACCCAAATACGCATCGGAATCAGTGCCAAAATAGCCGTTGAAAATGTAAATTTTGAATATTTTTAAAATGGTTCTCCCTCCAGAATTGGCTACACATATATCGACGCCCGCCACTAACGTCGATAATTTGACGTCGATATTTAGGTGATCTCTTGTAGCGAATGGGATGTAGCTTTAGATAATGGAAGGAGCACAAGCAATCTTTCTTGTTTGGATTTTATTGGTTGCAAAGGAATGGTAGGTCATGCTGTTTGGTGAAGGGTCTATTCATGATTAGCTAGAGCCCCGTCCCACCACATGGCTAGAGGGGTTGTAGAGCTTCATTGTCCTGCAACCTCATGGTCCCCCCGAAATAGTGATGGCTCTTGCAGCTCCTGTGGTGCTGCAACGTGACCAGGTTGTCGCATTTTCAACGCAAACCTTTGCAGCCCATGTAAAATCCAAACAAGAAAGATCCCTGCAACGTGACCAGGTTGTCGCATTTTCAACGCAAACCTTTGCAGCCCATGTAGGCACTCAGTGGGACGACGTAGCTTTTAAATGTGTGAGTAGGGAGAGCATAAGGTTAATTCGGGAGAAGGACAATGGTCGCTTATCTTAGGTTACTTGAGTTATCTTCTATTCAATAATATGAATGGCAATATCCCTTAAAATTATTGAAATACAACCATGAGAATACCAACTTGCTCCCTTAATAGTTTTGTAGCTTAGAGTGCGTTTTCCCACCTCTTTACATTCTTAGCAGCATATTTGAATGCTTTTACACTAAATTTCTCTAAATTATGTCGGTTTTTTCACCTTCAAAATAAAATTTTAGAGGTTAATTTCAAAAAAATTAGATGGTTTTTTTTTTATAACATTGCCAAAGTCAACGACCATGCATGGCAGGCATATGTACACCCACCATGTTTTTAGTGGGACTAGAATATAAAAGAATTTGGAAAGGAATCTCACTAAAATCAGCAATACAAGCGGGACCTGGCTCTTTGACGTCAATTTAAATCGTCAATTCAAATATTAGATTAACTACAGACTGTCGGAGCGACTGCATGCTTCCAAGCAGCTACAAACGAGATCTTTTGAGGTAAATTGACTCGCTCTCTCTGCCGTTTTAGTGGAGGACGGGCACTGTGTAGTTGGCTGCGGACACTGCGTAGTGAGCAGTCCTCGTTCAACGATGCCCACGTGCAAATCCTTGAGAGCAGTGATATTGCGCAATCGTGGATCATGCATGATAAACGTATTCTTCCTGTAAAATACCAACAATAACTACGCTCTACGTCCGAGCGACGACCAGCGAGTAGGCAAATTGCCAAGTTTCGATTTTCAAATTTACTACTACTACACAGTCCCCGACTCTCTACTGAGTACCGAGGCTTCTCTCTATATATTGAAGAGGGGAACACCTTCTCTGCAGACGTGAATCCGTCTAGCCCAGCTGAGGTTCCATCGCCCACTTATTGTATTAAACAAGCGCATTGCATTGCCCAATATATCAGTACCACCCATTATGTGGAACAATATGCTGCTGCCTCTGTGTAACTTTCTAGCCATAGCGTACTTGATTGTGTGTGTTTACAAGCTACTGCAAGCCACATTTTCGAAACCCACCCCTGCTGACGCAAGGGGTGGTGAAAGGTCGACGGCAACTCAGCCCGATGTGGAGGTCCCCAGAGGATCTGAGCGAGCCCAATACTACCATGTCTTCTTGAGCCACCGTGGGCCTGATACCAAGCACACCCTAGGGAATGTGCTCCATATGGCGCTCGCCTCCAAGGGCATCTCTTGCTTCATCGACTACGCCATGTCCGACGGCGAGCAGGCGTGGGGGGCGATTGTTCATGCCATACGAAACTCCGCTGTGCAGATTGTTGTCCTCAGCCCAGAGTTTGGTAGCTCCAAGTGGTGCTTGGACGAGGTGCACGAGATCATGCAGCTGCCTTCCTCACCCGCATCGGTGCATGTGCTGCCCATCTTTTACAAAGTAGAGCCCTCTCATCTACGATATCCCAAACCTGGCTCACGCTTTGATGTCACCACCCTAAAGCGTACCTCCCTTGCTGATCATCGAAGATGGTCAAGTGCACTCAAGGAAATCTCACTTATCAAAGGCTTTCTATTTGAAGAGAAAAGGTATGGATCTCTTAAGTTTCTCCAATGATAAATACTTATATTGGATGGAGCCAATATTATGCAATGCTTGTTTATTTAGTACTCATTCCTCATCATGAATTTAGGGTGACCTACTTGGTCAATGACTACTAACTCATCTCCGAGTGAACCATGCTTTGGCTACTAACCAAAGTATTTAATGTCTCTCGGTGTTTTGATTGCTCATTGGATCATCATAGAGTGCAAACCAAGCTTGCAAGGTATGGAGGCTTGAGCTTTTTGCCAAGGAGATGCTCTTCCAACGCATGTTGCTTAACATGAACCATACAATAATGCATGCCAATCGTCCATGCCATCATGTCCTGCTACACAACTTAAATGCTTTGTTTCTCTTAATTATGCCCTCATATTGTTTACTTCTATTGATCATGATTTGCAACCTATAGTGCAATTAGTTTAGTTAGAGCTTCATAGCTACAAGCCTACAATATGCATGGGGGCTTCACCTTAACGCTAGTTCTTTAATCGGACACTACAATGTCCCAAGGCACTTTATTGTCCTATTTTCCCACTTATAAGTGGTTGCATTTGTTTTATGAAGTTAGAAACACATTTTGCATGTCTTTCTCATAGTCTAGAGAGTTTTTGAGGTGAAAAATATAAGCAAGTTTTCTTTATGTCAAAACAAACAATATATTACGAGATTAGTCACAAGATTTAAGTGGAAAATTTGACCAGAATTTGGAAGTTCTTTTGCCAAAAAGCAAAGTTATACATATATATTACTTATAAACTCTTGAAGAAATTGAATTTGTCATGTTTGTAAAGTTTAATTAATATATATCAGGTATAGAAAATAAATACTCAAATGTCAGTTCCTAATTTCCATGCCTTTTGATTATATATAAACTCTTAATTTTAAAATTGTTGAAAAGAGGCAAATTTTGGGTAATTAAAGCTTTTTCTACTATAATTTAGTCAAAATTTGTAACCTTCAATTACTCCATACGTAGTAACCAACAAATTGCATAGTTTTGGGGTTTTCAATCTTCTACAAACATCAAGACTGTATGAAATATTTATTGTGAAAATGTTTTAGAAAAATATAGAAAATACTCTTTGAAAATGTAACACAATCTATTATTTCTAGCTCGTATAAACATCAATAATTTCTATCTTTGCATTAGTTATATAAAGTGAGTACACATATTACATTATACACTTATACTTACATTAAAAAAAACTTGTGCTTTGCCAACATATGAATAACAAGGTGAAGAGGCACAAAGGCCTGCTAAGTTAAGGGGGAAATGAGATTTATGAAAAGTAAGTTTAATTGAGTGTTTACAATCATATAAAATTTTCATTGTGTTTTAATATATAATTATATTATCCACTATACATATATAATCACAAATGGTTTATATATTAGAAAAGTTCCCACTTAAACAATGAGGTGAAAGATGCACATTGCACATTATCATTTGTAAACAAAACAAAATGAAAAAATAAAAATAAAAATATACATTATATTATTCATTATAGATACACAAGCTGAATTCACAAGAGTCGACGGCAAAAACCTCGTACTCTTTCTTCAACCTCTCTCTTCATTCATAAGGGACGAAGGTAACTCTATAAAATTTATTCCACAAGATTTTGATATCTAGTACTGTAGTGGTAGTGTTGTTGAGTACGTAGCTTCAATTCAATGACATTGATCCATGCTTTGTGTTAAAAAGTGGATGGTAGGATTGCTCTTCCAAGGGGAGAAGGCTTGCTCGTTCATCGGCTCTTGTGACATATATCGAAAAAAGCTTCGCTTAATTAATAAGGTGAAAGGTGCACATTACACATTATTATTTTAAAAAAATAATAAATAAAAAACACATTAAATCTAAAACAAAAGAATATATTAATGCTCTCATAAAAAAATATAGAATTAATAAGCATAGAGAATAATAAATCAATTTAATTTTTTTTAAATGACTCGATCTTGCTAAAGTCTCTACATAAAAGGACTCTTTAGAAGTGAGAGTATAAAAATATATATATTGAATCAATACATCACACTATCGATCAAACTCCTATGCAAAGTCTTTAATCCTTTGTTCTTTAAAGTCTCAACATGCTAAAAAAAAAGAAAGTAGCTTTGAGAAATAGCATTTAAAAGGAAATGCTAATTTCTTTCTCTTCAAATTTTAAAGGGACACATGTCAAGCAAACAAATTTGAAAGACCTTCACCCATATGGACACTAAGGCCTTTAATAGGCCAATAGCTTTGGGAAATAACATTTAAAAAGAAATGCTAATTTCTTTCTCTTCAAATTTTAAAGGGACACATGTCAAACAAACAAATTTGAAAGACCTTCACCCATATGGATATTAAGGCCTTTAATAATAGGCCAATACGCACAACAAAACTTTTCATTGCTCAATATGCACACAAAATAAGTTTCTAATACGTAAAAATTGTGCAAATTGAGATAGTACAACTATAAGTATTTTTAATCTTTAACAAATTTATCACGCCTATTCATTTCTCAAAAGCATGTGCCACCAAAAAGAAATTAACTATTGGCTGCAATGTCAAAAGCTAGTACCACCAAAAAGAAATTAACTATTGGCTCTTCCTTCCCCCTTTGGAAGAGGAATCGGGCTCAAATTGAAAGGATATATTTTTTTAGGAATACTATCACTGACGTATTCAAAGCTCTCAAAAGGATTTCTTGAAAATATCTTTCCATTATACCTCTTATTAATTATTGAATCTCATAAAAAAAGACACTTTCGTGTCTTGTTCTGATACCAAACTAGTGTTAAAATATTTAGGTGTACAACTCCGTGCCCTCCCCTAAAGTCCACTACAGCTTCCAGTTCACTCTTCTCGCCCTCTCCATCCCTCCCCTTTAATTGCCACAGGGTGCCAAACCATGGGATCAATGGTCCTAATTTAAAAGTAGGATGGTGACCGATCTGGACCATTGATCAGTTAAATCTAAACTCGATATCTTGGGTTTACATTTTACAAAACTAATCTCGGGAGGTCAGCTACGTGGACCTGCGAGGGATTTAATCCCGGGATGCCCTCGCTTTCCCAGCCAAGTTTTGAACCCTCACCATCAGCTTGAGGAGCACACGCCTTAACCAACATGCCCGCGTGCGCTTGGTTAAAATAGATGTGATTCCATATCAATTTGAAGGTAAACTTGGGATCTCGACATAGAAACTAAACTTGGGATCCCGGTTTTTATGCATCGATGATTGAGATCTGCGAACGCCCTTGATTTTGCACAAGGGCCCTTGATCCAATGGTTGAGACTCCATGGTACTTAAAGCTGGTGCTCTCCATCCCCTCCACCCTGGTCTCCACTCACGCGACCCTATTGTACCCTCGAGAAGACACACACACACACACACACACACACACACACACACACACACACACACACAGCCGTGGCTGCTCCCTAGGCATCGCCCACAAGAGAGCGAGTGAGGGTGCTGCTTCACAAAGAGAGATTCGTGGTTGCCCTAGATCACGTAGAAAGAGAGAAGGCACCCTGACTGCCCTGGACGGTGCGGAGAGAGAGAGAGAGAGAGAGAGAGAGAGAGAAATGAAATGTTATATTAAACGTCTTCAAAAGGCCAAAATGACCTATGACTAATACAAACTTGTGGATCTTATCCAATGTCTTGGTATAAAAATAAAATGAAGTAAAGTGGAAAATTAAAACTAAAAGACTAAAATCGTCCGACTAAACATCATCATCGTCATCATCCATCCCCGAGGATGCCCGACATCGGGCGTTGTTCGAGAAAGTATTGCATTGGTCATTGAAGAGCTTCGTCAATGTCTGCGTCTGTAAATAGTCATACTAGGTGTCTCCCATGTTGTGCTAGACTAGTCCTGATTCTCCAGTGGAGCCTCTGTCGATGTCGTGGTCGCCCTCGTAGACATGGGTGTCTAGCTCTCCCCAGCTCAGTGGCTCTGTTCACTAATATACCTCTGGTAGAAGTGGGATCTAAAGTCTACTATGAAGCATACTCATCTGGCTGCTGAGTCCTTGCTCTAAAGAAGTCTGTGATATCCCTCTGTGAATGTCTCCCACTACCTGGTCGCCTAAAGAGACTTTCTCTCTGTATGCGCAGCTCTAGCAAAAACAACCCAAGGCATCTTTGATCCTGATATCTCATAGCTCTAGCCAACGGTCCAAAGCCCTCTTTTAATAGACAGTGGAAGCAGCCTCATATCTCATAGTATACCAGACAGTGACAAATGTGATGTAACTCTGTCGTTGGCTCTATATGGCATAACTAGCATATCCTAGCTTCTGATGGTACTCTCCTAAATCTACCAGTCTCAATCTCTAGCTGATGCGATGATGTGCGCATCTGACCAATAGTACATCATACCCATAAGATAAATGAGTGTCCATATAGGCCGGTCTGTTGATCATATATCATCCTCTGTTAGTTGGAGGAAATGCTCTCTATAGAAAGCCATCTTCGTGTCCAATGCTTGTGCTGGCTATATCCATGTGCTTTTGGTATCTAGTGGTCTCTGTCCGTGTGAGAGAAAGGGAGGGTGCATCCAAGGAGTTATTGTACTGGAGTGGAGGCAGTCTATCCATGCTGAAGCCATGTGACTGGAACCATGATGTCATCTGCCCATACCAACATGTTGTGTCCCCTTATAGCGCTAGCTGTTGAGATGACTCAAGTGCTAACCGAGAATATCTGTCTCTCGGAAGGTCTTATAAATTATGCATGAAGGAAACTGATTTAGTAAGGGCCTCAACTACGAGAGAAGGGGTAGCTAGCTCAGCCCGAATAATCTCATGTGGCACTAAGGCCTTCGCCCGAATCATCTGAGAGATCATAGAGACTAGAGGCCTCTCCATACATCTCCATCCATCAGTGCTACCAGATCTGCCTTGGTGGTCCAATAAGGGCTCCCAAATCTGAACCCCATAGAGCATAACTGAAGCCACTAGAGTGTCAAAAAGCCACAACTTTGTTCGAGGTTCTTGAAAATGAACCTGCGAACACATCTTCTCCAAATCTCCCAAGGTTGCATAAGCTCTCGTCAATCTAGTCTCTACTGCTCTCCTCAATGAAAATGCTGGTCCATTAAAGACTACCCCAAGATAGGTGTATGCATCTATATACTCCACCGTCTCCTGGCCATGTGTAAAAGTAGGTGTTGACCCCCTGACCCACTGTGGTGTGGTGTTAAACACCATAACCATGGTTTTCCCCAGGTTAGGACAATCCACTATCGTGGGCAAATGTGTACAGAGCATCCAAGTAAGAATCTTTGAATTTCCTTTTTTTCTTTTGGCTGTGGTTCACACATAATGGTCGTAGTGATTGGAATTTTTATTTTTCTGAGATTGGGGAGAGTCTGAACGGTTTGTGCTGCTTGCAGAACATTTGAGGGGCAAATGGTTTTTGGAGTTGTGGCTAGAGTACTGGAGCTCCTCAAGAACTCTGTGCCACTGTATGTCGAGCCCTCTTGGGTTGACCATTACTCCACTGCTCTAGACCATGCGAAGAAGTTCTTGGATATCCAGAATAACTCGGATGGAAAGAAAGTTGTTAGCATAGGGGTTACCGGATTGAACAAATCTATTTTTGCACGCTTGCTCTTCAACAAACTTCACTCACGATTTTTCGCCTCTTGCATTTTGCTTAATGTCCGAGAACAAGCAAATTCAGCTCATGGGGGCCTAGTGAACCTCCAATCAAAGCTACTCAGAGATTTAGCAAAGGTGGACAAGGCAATCCAGCATCCTGATGAAGGCCTTGCATTGCTGCTTGAACACTTGCAGAACATCAAGTGCTTTATTGTGCTGGACGACATTGATATGGACATGAAGCAGCTGAAAAACCTTCTTATACTCAACAAGCACCAGCTTGGTAGTGGTAGTCGTCTGGTTCTTACTAGCCGTCATCGGCCTGTGCTGCAGTACAATTGGGCAAACGTGGACAACATACTACCCTTAGGCATAGACAGTGAATCTGCATCAGATAAGACCAGTCTTGCCATATGCTATGAAACTAAGGATGTACATACTGGCTTCATCAACCACTTGAAAGAGTCTTTCTCTATGCTTGGGCTGTCCGTGTCTGAGATAAAAGGAGCACATCTGTTGAGGGCATTCCAGCAAGGACCGAAAAATACATACATCATCATCCTGTCCCGGACTTTTCTAGACTCTGCCACTTTGCTCAACGAGATGGACGAACTATCAGGATACCCGGATGCCAAACTTGTGTATATATTCTATGGGATGGGCAAGAGTGCAAAAGACTCTTTCTTAGAATCTATTCGATTTGGAGCTCATGCATTCTCCAGCAATAGCTCGCCTCCAACAATTGGGAAGCAGCTTTTGCGAAGTCTTTCTCAGAAGGCCGTATATTACTTTGTGAACCTTGAAGAACCAAAGAAGTAAGATAGTTTCTGGCATGATGCAATACGAGTAATATCTTGAACTGTTTGGTTCCTAACATTATCTGATGCAAGCTCGATACTTTGGCTGCTTACAGGTCATTTTCGGACGTTGCCTTCAAAGCCCTCATTACTGACATTGTTTCCAACCATTTGCGCCATTCTCATAAAGTCTCTGTGACCAGTTTTCCAGTAGGTCTGATGGAGCGACAACAAGAGTTGGAAAGTCTCCTTAGAAGCCCCTCAGGTGAAACAGTATCGATTGGCATAGTAGGGATGGGAGGCCTGGGGAAAACCACACTTGTTAAATCGCTCTACAACAACATTCACAAGAACTTTGAGGGGTCTGTCCTGATCCTTAATGTTCGAGCAGAGGCCAACCAACATGGTCTACGATTCCTGCAACAGGCCCTCTTTGACAACGTACTGGGAAGCGATCAAGTTGCCAATTTCATGAGTGTGGATGCAGGTAAGGCACTTCTGTCCCGAAGGCTACTCGGGACTAACACTCTTGTAATCCTGGATGATGTCGATGATAGATCGCAATTAGATGCCCTCTACACAGATTTGAAGTTAGGGTCCGGGAGTCGAGTGATCATAACAAGTCGCAACCGGGAAGTTTTAGAGGCTGCTAAGGTCAACAATATTTATGAGATGCAGTTCTTGGGTCCAGAAAGTGCAAAAATGCTGTTCTGCTGGCATGCTTTTCTTCAGCCATACCCACCCATTGGTCTGGTAGAGATTGCCCAGCAGGTGATTGATTCATGCCAGGGCCTTCCTCTGTCTCTCCAGGTCATTGGTGCTCATGTATGGCCATGCTGATATCAGATTTTGGCGGGAGACATTACTCCATCTCAAGATAAAGGGCAAAGACATCTTTGATACGTTGAGAATAAGTGTGGATGCTCTCGAAAGGGATCTCCAGGAGGCCTTTCTTGATGTTTCTTGCTTTTTGATCGGAAAGCCAGCTGAAACAGCTCTTAGGGTTTGGAAGGGATGTGGTTGGACTGCTCTTCACTATTTGGAAGTTCTCAAAAACAAAAGCTTAATAACTGTGGACTCCCAGGATGGTCTAATAGGGATGCATGACCAAATTCGTGACATGGGTAGATACATTGCAGCTGAGCGCTCACCTAAAACTCACATTTGGGATATGGAAGATATGCAAGCTCTATCTCATGTAAGTATTTTGTTGTCGTCCTTACTATGGTACTTTGGTTTTCAGAAAATACCGGTAAGCTAACATTGTCACTGAAATATGCTCATCCTCCCGAAGGGCGACGTAGGCCAACTCCGTGGGTTTGCATGGATTTCACAAGAGGCAAAGTCTTGCAATGCAGATGCCTTATCGGGTCGACTCTCTCAGTTGAAGCTGCTACTGCTCCGTAATGTGGAACTTAGAGGGAATCTTCTGAACCGTCGTCACAATGAAATCAGGTAAATCTCATCGTATACGAAGTTCCAGTAATATATGCCACTTAGTGTCATGTATATAACGATTCTATGTCCATGTTGTACAGATGGTTGCAATGGCACAACAGTACCTTCAATGTTCTGCCTCGAGAGTTGTGCTCCCGGACACTGCGAGTTTTAGATCTCTCCGGAAGTGCACTTTTGCAGGCTCTATGGAGAAGCTATGAAATGTGTGAGGTATGTTCTGAGAGGCCTTACTTTTTCCTGATTCGTCTGCCTCAATGTAGGCGTTGAATAAGATTCTCTGAGCTTGAACTAGACAGCATTGATTGTTGCCTTCCTCACAAACATGTGCTTGCTCCTACTGGGATTATTTTAAACCGTTGGAGGTGTAACAAATGTATGACTCAAATAGAATTAGTTTCCTAGCTTGTAGTTTACATAATGTGTAGGTACATCACAGAGGAAATAGCCTCAAGGATCTTCAACAGGCGCATAAAGATGTCTGATGATAAGCATAGTTCATGAGGTCTTCACATCTGCATTGTTCAACACATCCTAGAAGCTGTAATATGAAGCACCTCGTGGTGTGAAAACATCAACTCTAATTATCTGGTGAAATGCTTTTGAGCCCCAAGGTAAAATATTTTACATACATTTGACATTGCACATGGGCTTCATGTCCATCACAATTAGTTAGCCTTTGCATTTCACAGAACTGGCTTCCCTTTGGGATGAAATGGTTGTTCACACCATCTGGATTACTAGCACTAGTTCATCCAAACAGGGACTCAAATACCAGAAATTAGAGAGACATGGATCGCATCTAGATAGCCTCTTCGCACGAAGATGCTGTATTACAATGAGCACTTCTTGACCATGCTAAACGAGGGTCTCATCCAAAGACCGAGCTACATGGACACATACATGCCACATAGCTCATCACTCATGAGTGGCGATTGGTCAGCTCTGGGTATCATCACATTGGCTAGAGATAGAGACAGGAAGCGCTGCTCATATCCCGCGAGTTGAGAGGCTTTGCCAGCTTTGCACAGAGAGGGTGATTGACGATGAGGAGCACTTTGTCTGCAAATGTAGAGCATATGAGAGTATCGGAGACATATATGAGGCTCTTTTCCCAGGGCAACCCACCCTTCGACAGAACAACCGACCCTTCGATAGATCACGGAGTCTAGAGATCAATACCATTTGGGCCGTTTTCTAGTGGAGATACATAGACATGGAGAGACACTTTGGAACCTCTAGCAGCACCAAAGGGTAGTAAATAGTCACATCTTAGAGACTTCTTTCAGAGGACCACAACCCTACCTCCACCCATCACACAGACTCACAGAGGTCACCCTACAGAAGGCTGAGACGGTCAGGGCTAGGAGACGCCCTCGAGCTTTAGGATAAAGAGCTCCGAGACTCCATAGCATAGTGATCCAAGAGATCCAGACTAGTCACCACCAGGCAGCCTAGGATAGATTTGCTCAAATGTTCACGAACCCAGTTGGGATCATATGTGTAGCTCTTACTCCACACCCACCCATGTACCAGATCTTACACCTTTAGTTTGACATAGAATGGAGGTAGTCAGCTTGATGCACTTCTTATAGTTGTGCACCCATACCCCTTAGAGATAGAGCTTCAGAACATCCCCTCTCCCCCCGTCAGGCCTAAGGTAAGACCGGACAGGCGAAGCAGAGTTACATGGGACGGGGACGGGGACGGAACGGCAAAAGTCAAGAAACAGGGACGGGGCTCGGAATGGCGTTTTTTGGCATTTTTTGACCTACACACATTGAGCACCACTTTGACCACAAATTTACACTAAATAGACCAAAGAGCACGAGTCATATAGGCGCAAATGTGCTAATAAAACATCCATGGATACAAAATGAAAAGTGCATGCCACAAGGGCTCAAAAAGGACTTAGGACAAGCCTCAAGGATAACAAAAAAGTACAAAAGACTAGGTAGATCATCAAACTCAAGAAGTGCTCGCCTGTTGAATCTCCATATTGTCGTTGTAGTCAAGGTCGTTAGCGACATATGAGGCCTCGCGAGGCTCGCATTGAGGCTCGAAGTCCTCCTCTAGCTCCTCCAAAAGTGTCTCGGCCATAGATGGATTCTCTTGTGCCATCTCCCACTCAGTGAAGGGATCTGCCTTGTGTGTGACGCTCTTGGTAACATGCGCAAGTTAGCGCTCACAAACACCAAATCATTGGACCTCTGGACCTCAAGGCGATTCCTCTTCTTAGAGGCAATGTGGCTGTACACACTCCATAGTTGCTCCAAACAACTAGTGGTACATGCTTGGCCAAGGACACAAACAGCCAAGCGCTGCAAATGTGGGCCCATCTCCTCCATAGTCCTCCCACCACAAAACTGAGCCAATCTTGTTGCAATCAACCTGTGCATCTACACATCCATAGGAGCCCTTCTTTGGCCTGTAGTTGAGTAGTTCGTCTCTAATCTTGCGCCTAGTGTCACTGCTAGGCTCAAGGCACTCCAATGCAAGCCGCCATCCTTTGCTCAACTCCTTGTTGGTCTCTTGACGCCTTCCCTGAAACTCAGGGTCAAGCACAGAAGCTGCCGTATGAAGTGGAGAGTAGTATCCATTCCACCTCGACTCACACAAGCCATGAATGTATGCATACTGAACAAGGTCAAGCACAAGCTTCTCAAGTGTCTCTATCATCCGATCCATGGCTTCGTAGACTTTGCCGATGCATGGCTGCAAGCCATCCACAACTCGAAGTAGGTGTAGAATAGGCTTGACCATGGCGTCAAGAGTCTTCACCTCCTCCCACCAAGCGGCGTCGTCGGCCCATTCTCGGCATTTCAATCCTGTTGTTGATGTAGACTCCGGCATGGCCTGGAACTCATCACTGAAAAGAGGCCCCCTAAGGCTCCGCCACATGTAGACAAGCGGCCTAGCATAAGGCAA
The DNA here is from genome assembly GCF_014529385.1 of Adiantum capillus-veneris. Classification (NCBI taxonomy): domain Eukaryota; kingdom Viridiplantae; phylum Streptophyta; class Polypodiopsida; order Polypodiales; family Pteridaceae; genus Adiantum; species Adiantum capillus-veneris. Next base: position 32,774,615 of record NC_140956.1, on the reverse strand, counting down.
TTGAATGCAAATCTTGTCTCTGAGTATTTGAGCAAGGACAAGTGGCTCCTCTTTGAGAACTCATGGCGCACTTTTTGATGGTTGAGCACAAAGGAGACAATTTGAGAGGCATCACCAATGGTGGGTGAAATCCATGACAAGCTCCCTATGTCCTTGAGGAGGTTATTGAGGCAATGCGCCATGCAAATTATGACATGGATGCTGGGATACATGCCCTCAATGATAGCCCCGGCTGCCCTATTTGACGCCTCTCCATCCGCAACCATACAAAGAACATTCTCCGGGCCGGTGATCTCTATGGTGCTTGTCCACTCCGTAGCAAGCATCTCTGCGGCCTTGCCACTGTCGGATGCATCATGTGACTCCACAAAGTACATCTCCCCCCGAGAGTAGGCCACCACTCCGTGGATGGACCGCTTGCGGGTGTCGCTCCATCCATCTACAAGAAGAGAGACACCATTGATCTCCCACAAATCCTTTGTTGCTTGGACCGCTTGCTCCACGGTAAGCTTCTCTTTGTCAAGGAGGGTGGTGCGAAGCCTCTTCGATGAAGGTGGCACATAAGAGGAGCCATATTTCCCTATTTTCGTAACCATGGTTTGAAAGTATGGAGACCTATCCACACAAAATAGAGCATGTTGTGTTAGTATGGAGAGTCGAGAGTCGAGACCCCATAATGAATACAAAATGGGGGATTGCAATGTGCATATGCCAAGGGAAACTCACCGCGAAGCATGAAAGGCAATGTGGTCGTGGAAGAAGAATTGGGCAACCGACCTATCCATCTCTTCCTTCAATTTAGGATTCCAAATCGTTGAGGGTGCTTTGGCAATGCGCAACGGAAGAGGACGGTGTAGATGTATTTGTCTTGAACGCTTGAGAGGTGGAGTCAAGGTTGGCTTCCCTTTACTCTCGTGGTGTCGCCGTGGCGAAGGGATCAACGGCAACAAAACGGTCCCTCTTGGCTGCTTCCGCGGCCTCATACACCGCGAGCTTCTCAAGCTCCAACCTCTTCTCGGGAGATACTCGAGGGCAAAACTTCACCTCGTGACCGGGTTCATGAAGAAGATGGGCTCACACTTTGTTTGCACCACCTGTTCTCCTGTACAGGCATAGCTTGCACGTCCATGGTCTTGCACTACCACCTTTACCACGCGCGGTAGAGTCGACTTTATCCTACCACAACCATGTTTGCATGGCGGGCCTCCTTCGAGAAGAGCCGGCTTGAGAAGTGGAGTTAGCTTGAGATGACATGATGGTGAAGAGAGAGTAGAGCTAAGAGGAGAGCTTGTGTGGAGAGAGTAGAGGAGAGCTTTAAAGTTGAGAGGGTAGAAGAAGGAGAGAGTTGGTAGAGAGACTCAAGGGTAGAGCTTGAGCGCCCGTAGGTAGACCGTAGACGGCGTAGAGTCTAGATAGTAGACGGTAGAGAGGAGAGCCTTCATAAGTTCATTGAACTTGAGAGAAGATGAGGCCCAAGGGTGCTTTTATAGGCTCCCAAGGGCCAAAGCCGCCCCCCCCCCCCCCCCCCCCCCCCCCCAAAAAAGTAGACTTTGGCTGCCTCTGTCTGTTAAAAACGGTCACTTTTTCAAGTTTTAAAAAACTGTCTGTTCTTGGCCGTCCCCGTTCGTTCTCGGTACGGCAGGCTGCGTTTCCCCCGGTCGGATGAAAATCCGGCCGTTCCCAACCGTTCCCCTCCGTCCCCGGCCCGGTTACGGCCGTTTTGCGTCCCTAAGCCCCGTCTTCTCCGTCCCCTGTAACTATGAGGCGAAGGGCCAGGACAAACATGCGGTAAAGGGGGTCCTATAAATAACAGGGCCAAGGGCCTATATAGAGCATGGTTTGGTGGTTATTTACAGGTGCTAGTCCCCTCAAGCCTTATATTGGATATGGGCCGGTTTCACAAGACAGTTGCAGGGACAACAATGTGGAAAATCAAGATGTTCTTCTTGATGTAATTGAACCTCCTACTACTGAACCATGTTCCGATCAAATGGACAACTGGATCCATGAAGGATGTCACTGTGGAAAACATTAGTGTTCTTATAAAGATATCACCACTTTTGTTTTCAAGGATGGGGGTAGTAATGTTAGGCCTAAGGTAAGATTGGGCAGACCAAGGGCCAGGACAGACATGCGACAAAGGGGGTCTTATAAATAGCAGGGCCAAGGGCCTATATAGGGCATGGTTGGGTGGTTAATGGTAGGTGCTAGTCCCCTCAAGCTTGTTCGCACCCCCTCCCCCCCCCGTTTCCTTTCATATACCATGTATCTTGTATCCTAATCTCCCATGGATCAGCCCCTCCCCCCGTACCATAGGACCACATTTTGTTGCTTTGTACTTTTGTCCTTTCCCCATAGATGAAGGACACAAACATGTGTTTGATTTGTCTCATAGACTGATTTTGGCCTCTAATAGACGTAAAAGGATCTTTCTTTGTTTCTTTCTTTTCTCTCTCTCTCTCTCTCTCTCTCTCTCTCTCTCTCTCTCAACAATTTAAAATCATTGATTTCTGAATCAGTTGCCAGAAGAGCTGCTGGAGTTGAATTTGAGCGGCTGCAAAGCACTAGTGGAGTTACCACACTTTGACCCCTTTCTGCGTCACTTGGAGTGGTTAAGTCTACATGACTGTGAGGGTTTGAATTATTTAGATAGCACTATCAACAGCATGACACAATTGAAGTTTCTCGATCTTGGGGGATGCCGACGTCTGCGTTCCCTTCCTGCAGAAATGCAAGGTGCGTAGCCTTCAAAATTATTGCATTATCCAGCATTTTTTTTTGGCTTTGCAGGCTCTGTTTGCAGAAAATTAGCCCCACAAATCTTACTGAGAATAATATTTTATTTATATTGAATGTGGCAGGTCTCTGTTGTGTGGAGAAACTTCTGCTCGCTGGCTGTGAGTTACTTGAGAAACTTCCAGAAATTGGCCAATTGCAAAACTTGATCGAAATCTCATTAGATTCTACCGGTTTGACGACGTTGCCATCCTCATTTGGTCAGCTGAAGAATCTGGAAAAGCTTAGCTTAAGCAACTGTTCTAATTTCGCCTCCCTCCCATATTCAATAGGGGGTTTAGAAATGTTAAGAGTCTGCAATTTGAATTGCTGTTCAAAGCTCCTGGAGCTTCCTGACAGTTTCTGTGAGCTAGTGAACCTTGAACACTTGAATTTGGGTGGGTGTAACCTCGTCGATCTCCCTGAACGTATTGGTAACTTGGAAAAGCTTACAACTCTTCAGCTTGAAGGGAATGGGAGATTGAGAAGATTGCCACGGAGCGTGGGAAATTTGCTCTCCCTTAAATCACTGAAGCTAGGCAGGTGCTCTCTGGAAGAGGATGGCATGCCAAGAGAACTGGAAGGACTAGAGAGCTTGGGAGAATTGGAATTGCAACACAACAACAACTTCCTTCGGACTCCCCCATGTTTTGCACATTTAGGGGGTCTTTCAACATTGTTCATGTATTATTGTGGAAATCTTAAAGAGGTTGCATTCCTCCCTTGCACCTTAAGATATGTCAGTATGGCTCACTGTCCCCAACTTAAGAGGGTTGACAGCTTGGTTCGACTGACGCGCCTAGAAACTTTAGTGTTGTGCGATTGTGGTGAGCTAGAAGAGCTAATTGGTCTCAAAGGTCTTGAAAGTTTAAAAACCTTGAACCTTAGGGTGTCGTAGCTTGCACGACTTACCAGGTCTTCAAACAGTGAAGCGATTACATCTTGCCGGAAGTGGAGTAGCCCCTTCCACGCATCTTTTGGAGGTGAGAGAAACCATCATTATGCCAAAGTTTTTGAACAATTTCTGTTTCACAAAAGTTGTTCAAACACAAGGTTGTGGACTGGTTTTGTTGTAGATGTCAACGCTCGAGCACATTACCTGGTATGGGTCAGGAATGCCAGAGGACTTCCCAGATGACTGCATGAGCAATACAATACATAGAGTGGAACATGCAAATGAGTTAGTGATGACAATAGAGATACCCATCAGCATGAGCAGGCAGTCGCGCTTTACCATTTTGCTGTGGCTGGTTTCTCATGACCAGGGCTGGTCTGACTATCGCGATGATCATGGTAGTTATGAGCAAAGCCCCACCTTCATTGAAGCATTTCTTGTAAGAGGGGGCACACGAGTGGCAGGAGACCTGCTGTACAGAAATAGGCATGCAGAAAGGGAAGATCAGGTTTGGCTGATGCCTTAAAATATTCGTCAAATACTCATCCCAACTGTATTGAATGCTTCAAGAAGTGACTTAAGTGCTAAACATACATATTGCAGGTGCACCTGGTGATATTGAGGCCCGAATGTGGGCTGTTGACGGGCGCCGAAGCTCATGACAGGCTAGAGATTCGAGCTCGGTCCCTGTATCAAGCTTGGAGGATTACAGTAATGCAGGCATCATACATGGTGGTTGTTGGTGGCCCAGAGCAGCTCCAAGCATGTCTACGAAACATCTCAGTTCGGGTAGAGGATGTGATCCGACGTTCACAGGCTGCGGTCCACCATTCACCACAACGCCTGATTCCTTTACAATGGAGTTTTCCTTTGCAAAATTTTCAGGATGTGATTGGACGTGTACAACAACGTCATCCTTTACCTGCAGAAGTTCTGAGGGAGATCTTTATACGTCAAGTACAGCATTCACAAGAAGGAATAGCCGAGGAGGTCTTTGTTCGACGTCGACGGCTCCAACAAAATCCGCAGGAAGAGATGGATGACTCTGGCGTCGTAAATATATCATCAATACCTTCGTTAAGGTTCAGGATAACAAGAGGAGAGTGACTTTGCCATCAAATCATGCAGAGAAACCTCTCCCCATCAAGATGGTACCCAGAGAGCAACTAGTCTTGCTTGGTGGGCCTTGCTATAGTATAGTAACAGGACATATCATTTAGCATCTAGCACTGAAGGGAACAAGAGCACGAATAATGTTCAAGGTACGTTACAATACCGGTGGTACAATCTTGATAGGCCCTCAATTTCCCAGTGAGTTCTCAGTCTGGCCTCCTATTAAACCATGCCATTTTGAAAAAGCAAAGGATTCCAAGAGCCGCCCGCAGCTGCAATTAATTCACAAGAACCTTTTAAAGAAAAATAGAGAGAAAAAAATTATTATGTTGTAATATATGTGAGAAAAATTTCTTACATGAGACCCCTTTTTTTCCAACTTAATCCAACATTTGAGCAAAGAAAAGTAGAGAGAGAAATTTTATAATGCTGTAATATATGTGAGTAAAGTTTCTTACATGAGACCCCGTTTTTCCAACGTATATGAGATTAAAAACATTGCTATAGAGCTTACTCCACATGGGTGGTGCAGAGCGAGAGAGGAGTGTTGGGAGCTCATCTGTGGCCTGACACTTTGGTTCATTTGGCGGGCCCGCTACTTTCGCATCTTTGAGGCTTGCCTTGTACCACCAACAGAGACTGTTCGAGATCTTTGGCCAGAGCTGGTCCATACTCTCAGAGGACAGTTCGAGAGACTCCAGGGAAGCTCTGACCACATGTGGGAGCGTAGAGAGGCTTTCCATTGACTCTGGCGCCCTGGGCCTTTCTTCACCATGGTCCAGGGTGTGCTCATCTCTTGATTTAGCCTCATTGTACATATGTTGTTTTTTCATTGGGAGAGTCTCCCCTTATGATTGTTGTAGCCCTCTCTAGTAGAGGTGGTTGTAGCCCTATGGGCAGTTTCATTAACTAATATAAGAATCTTTTTCTCAGAAAAAAGAAACATTCCCACATTGGACACTTCGCAGGTTCTTTTCTCACATGAGAAATTTTACTTTTCACATGTTACAAAAAGTTCTTATACAATATTTTTCTTTTTTACTTTTATATTTGGTTTAATATAATGAAACGTGGATGGCATATCTAAAGCAACCCAGAGCGCTTTGAACATGCATGTATAGAACAAGAGAGCCCAAGAAGAGTGTGACTGATTGGTCTACACAACCATGCTCTAATGTCTATCTATTCTAGGAGTGTGACTATGTCGACACAACTTTGAAATAGTGCTACCCACCTGCAAACTAATTTTGTGTGCGACGTGAATCTCTAGCACAACACAAATTAGCAAAAAAAAAAAAGAGAGTTAAAATTAAAACTAAAAAATGAAGTATACTTGCTTGCTCTGTCAAACTACAGTGCAATGTGCTCCTTCGATCGAAGATGCGTATATATTATACGGTTCTTTGATCGAAGAATTCTTCAATCGAAAAATTCCTTTGATAATACATTTTACATTGTATCATTTGAAAAAATATTGTATAATCCAAATAATACGTATAATTTTCATTATATGATCGTATAAATGCAACGCAGCTAGAAATCTATGCCAACAATACTTGAAATGGGTAATGTTACCACTATCTAATGTTTTAGTGGATTTACAGACTCCCATATTAATATCAAGGTCCTCTAGAGTTATATAGAGACCCACGTGGTACATTGAAAGTACTTCCAACAAGGTATCAGATATTAATGCGTAATTTTTTTCAAATTGATTTGTTTAGAAAAGTCACCTTTCATGTGTTTCGATTTCTTACTTTAAGAAAATCGAGCGAATCTCTACAAAAAAAAAAGTCCAAGGACATTCCCATAAGGACTAAGTCATGTCATATGTAGTTAAAAAAGGAGAACTTGTGCTATTTTGTCCATATGTATAAGTTGAGGTAAAAAAACACCTAACTTGTGCTACTTCATCCATATGTATAAGTTTGTGAGCTCTCTACCTTGAAGCCCATGTTTTAGAGTGATACCTTTTTGGCACTTATGTTGGGTTGGTTTCTTTTTGAATGGATTGTTTTGTGTCCCACTCAACTAAAGAGTTTAGATGTCATACCCAAGTTGTAAGTAGTATGTATCTTAGCTCAAGTAGAAGATGTTTGCTAGTGAGCTTATGACCATTGAACCTCCTAAATTGGATCATTGTTTAGCTTTGTATACATGCTAAACCACATTTGTGTTTGTAGGAGATTATGTTGGTGAAAAAAGAGATGGATGAAATGGAAGCTATTGTTGTGGAGACTATGAACATACACGACATGGACGAGATGTATGGATCTCTATGTTTATACATAAGGGAAGCAAAAAGTACAAATAAAGCACCATTTGAGGAGTGCTCTTCGAGATTAGACCATGCCTATCTTTTATAAAGTTATGTCACATGCGTTCTTTGTAACTGTGACCAATAAGTAGACTAGTTTGTATTGGCTCTAAATTCATGTGCAATAAGTATCATGTTTTGAATTACAATATATTATTGCAACATCTCTCTCTCTCTCTCTCTCTCTCTCTCTCTCTCTCTCTCTCTCTCTCTCTAGCAACATACTTCTGGAAAAACTCTTATATAGACACACACACACACCCATGTGCGCGCTAGGGAGGGAGGTGCACGTATGAGTGTGTTGACGTTGGGGGTGGGTGGAGAGAGAGAGAGAGAGAGAGAGAGAGAGAGAGCTGTTGAAGTGTGTTGCTAGGAAGACATATTGATATATATGTTTGAGTTGTTGCGGAAGTGTATTGCTAGAGAGAGAGAGAGAGAGAGAGAGAGAGAGAGAGAGATCATTGCCAGAACAAAGTAGACAAAGATCATTGGACCTGATTAGAGGTGATCCTCAAGATGGGAATTCTCAATCTTATGATGTGAGATTGAATACTATTCTTGCATCACCCTTGGAGGACATTGTGAATATATATGTAGAGCCTTCCTCTACATTTGAGATTCACACAAGGATATGGTTAGAGAATATCCATGCTCTATATGGCTTGTGGGATTCAACAAGTTCGAATCAAAGGAGACTTTTCTTGAACAAACAAGGGCAAGTTCACTAGTATTATGCACCTACACAATGGGTCATACTACATGTCTCTCATAGACCACCCTGATTTACGCTTACATTTTCTTGAGGATGACCATTGGTTGTTAGCTCACTAGTCATTCACTACCCATTTTGACCAAGTGACTCTAATGTCCCTTGGGCTATCTTGTACTCAAGTTTCCCACATAGAGAGAGAGAGAGAGAGAGAGAGAGAGAGAGAGAGAGAGAGAGAGAGAGAGAGAGAGAGAGCATTCAATGTCGATACAAATCTCAAGGACAAAGAGCCAAAGGCATAACATCAAATGTTGGGCCATGCATATTTTTTGTTGCACCACTGTGATCACCCTTTGTTGTTTCCAACCTCTTCAAGCTTAGAGGCTTTAGTAGGGGATAAAAGTATTTATGTAGTATATACTATGTCAAAGGCCCCATGATTGTAACTAGTAAATAAACCTTTTTATCAAAATCCTCAAAACACACACACTTAAAGAGTGATTTGTCACCGCTGATGGCGAGTAGTTCTCCTATATATAGTACTCAGTATATTCCCAAAGTCCCTCTATTGCTTTGCCTCGATTCAGCTTCTAATTCTCCACCATCTAGTCCTGGCTACCCACTACTTCACAAATTATAAAATTGTAATTTAATTATATCAGTAAAATTAATTTTAATAAATAACTAAATATGATTTTTTATATTTTTATAAATATTCAATATTATATAGAGAGAATATTACTTTTATCAACTAGCACAATATTTCGTTGTGTGAATGCTGGTGAAGGGGCTCTAGTGGTTGCATATATATACTAAGCACTTGGATTGAAGAAAATCTTCGATCAAAGTGCATATAAATTTAGTGACGTGTCATCATATAATATGGCCATTTTATACTACTTCACGTATTATATGGGCATTGAACGCATATAATACTTTAACGTTTAACATATAATGCAACTTGATCTCTAGTAGTTTGCAAACTACATAGAAATTCTACTTATTCCCATTTGAACCAAAGCAAAATAGAGAGTCTCACACTCCGCCGGAGTAATCACCGTTCAAAATCGGTTCAAAAATTGACTTTGTTGCTCCTCCCATGAGCTTCGATCCGCACTCTCCAGACTATTGAACCATACCTCTGCCCGTCCGTGCATCAAAAGCGGCACCATCTGCAAGTTTTCCATACCTGTCACCATATGCATCGACATCATCCATAACTCCAAATCCACTACCATCTTTAGGATCTACACTTGTAAATATGGGACCAAATCTTGGCTCCATCATCTCTGCTATCTTCGAACTCGACCAATGAAAATTTCTTGACCTTCCGCCAACCGTTTGTCAGTGTCAAACTGCAACATTTAATGGTTTAGAGGAAGAATTTGAGGAAGATGGAGAAGAGGGTGACCTCTTTCTCGCCTTTTCCTTCCTTGTTCCTCCTTGTCTACACCATCACTTTCTTCATAAGAGGAAGAGGATGAAGAAGATGGAGAAGAGGGTGACCTCTTTCTCGCCTTTTTCTTCTCTTGTTTTCTATCGTCCCTCTTTGAATTTCGGTGTAGAGAAGTGTGCGATGGTCTTCTTCGTTTAGGGGGTGCTGGAGAGCGTTTTGACCGTCGTGTTCGTGGAGCCATATCCGCCGAGGTGGCAGGAGACTCACTTATTTCTTGTTCTTTCAGTGGAGGCTCTATTATTGAAACTTGAGTTCTCCTTTGGGAAGGAGATGTGTCATCAAGTAGTAGATTTTTGTACGGATCCTCTTCTTCTTCCCTTATCGGAGAGAGGCCTCTTTTGGAAGTCTCACAAGGAGGCTTCTTAGGTACTCTCTCTTCTTGGTGGGGAGTTTGAAGAATTCCATGATCACGTAGCTACCATTGCACTTCAATTTGGAGGGATGGATTGCCCATGGCTTGTTGAAGCCTAGTAACAAGGTAATTAACAAGCATAGGGGTATCATTAGTAGCCTGTTCATTAGCAAAATCAAAGCTATCAACATTAATTTCACTCTCTTTACTATTGTCAGCCATTCTAACAACTTTTAGGTGTAAAACTTTTACGTGTAATTTGGCACTTCAATCCCTAGTTGCTACTCCCTCTAACCCCTTTAGAAAAGCACTCAACCTCCTGTACCTGTGCTCAAATATTATCAATTGCAAGGAATAGAAGAGAGGGTCTGTCACCACCAAAACAGTACCGGCTCTTGTTAAGCTTCTAATAGCTCAATAGTGGTTAAGATGTAGGTAATCCCCATAGGACTCCACTATTAAGACCATAGCTCTCGACGGTGATGCCCCGTTATCTGCACGAAGCAGGTGCACTGCAAGGCTGAAAAATCCCTATTCTACTTACTCAATTGCAATTAATAACCATTTATAGTCAGCTTGAGGACCTCTCTTCTTGAGTAAGAAAAGAGAAACCTTGTGCTCTGATACCAATGTAACATTTAATGGTCTAGTAACTTGTGTGTAGCAAAAAATAACATAGACATTATGAGCATTTCATTAAGACTAGATTCCTAATGAGCATAGCAAGAGTGCTTGGATGGAGAGAGCAAGAAAATCATAACACCTAGTTAGATAGGCATAAACAATACTTCAAAAAGATAGAGAAATTAAGCTATTGACAACAATTGAGGACCGGATTTCCATGGAGCCAATCCTCCCTCCAAAAGGCTTTGTATTATAGGTTTCCCCCATCAAGGGAGACATTTTATAATACAATACTTTGTGTTTTTTCAATAACTTGCTGGTGCAATGAAGATGGAAGCTTTAAGCATCAAGCTTTCAGTTGAAAACACAACATCAATTCCCTCACGGTCTCGGACCCAAGACCTCACACACCTTCGAAGATGGTGAGAGCTAGCAGGGTATGAGAGTAGATCAAGAGGAAGAAGGAGCATTCTTACGAGAAAGAAGTATGTCTCCTCACATAATCACTCTTAATAGCTTAGCATAGCTTAGTAATTAGCATGGTAGAGGAGATGAGCATGAATTGGAGCTTGGCTCTTGGTTGGATTTGCATCACAAAGCAAAGAGTTGTTGGTGTAGGCCTCCCTTCTCACAAGCTTAGAGTAGATGATGAGCTTTCCATTAAAGCTTGAGAAGGAGATAGTCTTCTTTACTTCACACATGAGATTGTGTGAGTGTGTGTGTGATAATGCCTTGCAAAAATCAGTCCCCCCCTCTCTCTTGGTCGACCCCTCTTGCCATTTGCTCATTCTGGCATCCTATTGGCCCCTGCAAATCTTAGCCAATGACAATAAAGAAGCATAAGTGATAGCCTTGTGACATGTGTCCCCCTTTCTCCTTTTGTGAGAGATTTAGGTATTTAAATAATGCAATTAAACTCTCATTAGACCTCTTAGTCTTCTGGCCAATAAGAATCAGGCAAGCCATTGGGCTGTTGAATGCTCATTGGATCCCTTGGGAGACTGTGCAATAGTCTCTATGGAGCTTAATTTCTATTGGTTCTTTTTTCAAGCGTTTTTTAATGAATTAAACTAAATATACTCTAGCCAAAGTCTCATTGGTCCACCTCTATGGCCATCCAATAGGATTTGAATGCACCTTGGGGGCAACTGGGCTAGGAAGCTGACATGTGTCCCCTATGTCCTTTGTGTAAAGGGAGCTTAAAAGAGTGTGTGTGTGTGTGTTTCTCTCTCATCCCCTACAAATATGGCTCGCCCCCTCCTTGATAGGGATGTGGGAAGACTTTTGAGTCTTCCCATAAGCATCCAAAGTTTCCCTAAGGCTTGAACATTGAGTATTTGATTTAATTTTGGAACCTTAGCATTTTGGAAGTCTTAATGGGCTGAACCTTAGGGTATTTGAAGCCCATTGATGCACATTGGTGTTTTGCAGATGGCCCCCCTTTGGATCCCTATTTTCCCTTCTTTGGATCCCTACTGCGGTTGGTCTGCCAACCTGACCAATATTCTAGCTTTTTCTCCCCTAGTACTTCTCCATATTAAATGATCAGTTTAACATGAGAAAATCATTTAGGAGAAGTAGATATTAGTTATTATGACACAAACACTACCATCAATCTTCAAATAAGAGAATCGTACCGCTCCTCCGTGGGGTCACCAGAAGATGGAGAGGGGGAATGGGGAACACACCTAGCACACACACAAAATGCCTCTCTATATACCACGGTATTCACAACACCCCTATCCTCTCGAAAATCACCTTTTAAAAACAGACTCGCACAAGAAAACTTATGTTTGCGCACAACACGATGCACACACTTAGTGCAACACCACAAACACGCCCAATCATTCTGCTCTACTCAATTCAAGAAAATGGAGAGGGAGAATGGGGAACACACCCAACAAACACACACACAAAATGGCTCCCTATAGCCATGGGTATTCAGAACACCCCTATCCTCTTGGAAATCACCTTTGGACAACACACTTGCACACCTATTTCAATCATGTAAGCAACAACTTAGAAATGTAGGTTTAAAAGGCCTGTCTTAGTTGTAGGGGATGGTTGAGGCACCCCTCATCTAAAAAGGTGACAATCACCCTCAATTTATTAGGACGAGTGAGACTCTCGCCGCCTCTAGCTGCGATACTGCCTATGATAGCAAGAAAGAAGAAGAACATGAAAAGAGAGAGAGAGAGAGAGAGAGAGAGAGAGAGAGAGAGAGAGAGAGAATATTTTGGATTTTGAAGAGACACACACACACACACATTAGTACACAAATTTTTTTATTATTAAAAATCTATACATGGAACATTCTTGATATAAATTGGCTAGGTATTCACAATAAATTCCTCTAAATTCTGTAGGTTTTCTTACCTAGGTTTCTTTTCAAGCTGTGAGAGGTTGGTTATCCCTATTACAAAATTTATAGGTCGGATTACCCTAAACTAACATGTGATAGATTCGATTGCTTATTGAATAAGAGGTATTAAGATAAGGAATAATCAATTAGATCTTTGAGGTCTCTTGGGATTGTTCGCTACAGCTTTGCTAAATTTCTTCTTCTTCTCTCTCTCCCCCCCCCCCCCCCCCCCCCCCCCCCCTTTGAGACACACTATCAAATTGATTAAATTTCAAGGAATATTTCTTTTGGTTCTTTCTTTCTCACACAGATGCATTTACATGCATATGCAAAACTCACACAGATGCATTATATGCATATGCAAAAGTCATAGCATTAAAGCAAAGATTGTGTAAGAGAAAGAGAAATGTTTTGAGGATTAAAGGCTTTATTTGTAGCAAACCTACATTTGCACACAACACGAAGCACACTTGCTGCCACCACAAACAAGCTTGACCACTTCGTACTGCTCAATTCACGGCCTTCCACACACACAACACCTCTCTCTATCCCTCTTTGCACAACGGGACCTCGGGCGGGTGTGTGTGTGTGTGTGGGTGAACACATGCCAACACACGCCCACAAACGCACTCACACAAGTAGAGAAGAGAAGGGAGAAGGGGGAATCAACACCAAGAAACAACAATGATGGCTTCACTCCATTCAAAATAACCATATACAATCCCTGCTCCGTCGGCACAACTTCGATGAGCTCAAAACCAAGAGTTGGCAACCCTCTTTGGCTCCACATAGCACACAATGGCAAAAATCCCTTTGGTTTACAAAAATAGCCTCCTTAGTATGAGAAAAAGACCCCCAAAATGGGTGTAAAATGTGGTTATATAGAGCTCCATCGGCTATTTTTAGCAAGTGTATGAGCATTGAACACGTGTCCGAGTTCTTTTGCTAGGTTTACGTGCGAACTGCCTCTTGGTAGGTTTGTGTTGATCTTCATCTTTCTCTCATTGCCTCTATGTACCACAAGAAGGGCCCCCTCGAGCACTAGCGCTAGCGCTAGTGGGACACCCCCCCCCCCCCCCCCCCCAACCTTCACTTCAAAGAATTAGGCCCATTTTGGGTGTGGGATAGGCCACCCACAGGCGCGTAGCCATGTCATCATCTAAGAGCACCAAAGGGCCATCGGACACTATCCGATAGCAATGCTGCTACCACCAATTATCACCATCTAAAATGCCACCCGACGTCAGCCTACATGCACACAACTACCCACAATAGCATCATCAGCCTTTGCCATAGCTGACCGAAGTGAGAGATCTCTCTCACTCCGATTTTGGGCTATATTGGGTACCTTCCGGCCTCTGTATTTTGCATATGGGCCAATGTGGGTGCCACGTGGTAGCCCCACAATATCCCATCCCTCCAAGCTCTTGAAACTCCTTCAAAAAACCATTAAAAAAATTGTATTTTTCCTCCAACTTCAAAACCGTGCTAATGTCTACTCCAAAACCCGATGGCCAAGCCGCAAAAACAGATTGAGAACTCCCATTGCGGACTTCAACCCACCTGGTCTTTACTACACTTTGACTTTCCTGAACCCGCTAACCGAGGCCACAAAAATACAAAAATTATGTGTAGCCCTCTCTATAGCATGTGCACGAAACTTCAACCAGCCATACCTCTGCGCTCAAACCCTCGATTGACGTGTTGTCAGTTCTAGGTGACTCCTTATGCTTTCTTTTGCCTCTCTAAACTCTATTGAGTCCCCAAAACTCCCAGAAGACACATCTACCAATGCGACCAAACCGGCTCAGAATCGGCCCTTGGCAAAACTTCAAACACCCTTGACTCTCACATTTTGGCTCCGATTGATGATTTAAAAGGATCGGCATGATCCTTGTCTCAAGCACTTCACATCCATCTGATAAAACCTGGCTTTGATCACCTGCCATCACCTACCCTATTCGTCTCGGATCTGCAATGCACTCCAGCTTCAATTGCTGCAATTGTTTGCTAAGGCTTCCAAGATTCTAGAGAAAGAACTGGTAAACAAGGCAGCATCAGAGCCTCAATTCAAGGACATGACTGAAACTTTTTTTGATGCCAAAATCAAAGCAAACCAACCGCTTCCAAAAGGATGGATTTGTATCGCCTTGGTGTGTCATAAGCCTAGCCAGAGAGAGGTTAACTAGGGGTAAACGAACTATCTATGATGTTGATACTAAGACCTAGAATGCATTAACTCCTTATGAAGTGGAGATGATGATTGAGTGCAAGGAGTAGCTAGAATAGGAATCTATTTATTGGGGCTGATTCAGAAGGAGATGTTGGTAGCAGTGTTCAAGGTGTGGGCCAACAACTGACAATCCAGGCTCCACCATGGTTCACCTTCAAACCTACAAGGAAGAAGGCTCTAGATAAAAGGAAACGATGACATCCATACAATGTTCATATATGCAAGTCAGTGCGCAAGCATAGAGAGCTAAGAGACCTCACCTCATCTGGCAGGAAGTAAGTTACACCACCCAGGCCACCTTGTGATCTGTTGCAAAGGAGAAATCTGGAATGAAAGTGGGTGGATTCAGACCCATTTTCAATAGCACACCTGAAATTTTTAGCAACACACCTAAAATTTTGAAAATATTTCAAAATTCAAAGAAAGAGGGGAAGGAAATGTAGACAATAGAAACATATTCAGATTGTAAAGTCAGATTAGCAACAAGAACTGGTAAATACCAAGCCCAATTACTGCGATAACTACACAATTGGCAATCAATCAGAGGCCCAATCTAAAACCTTTAAATAAGGCCCATTACGCATTTCACACAGACTATTGATACCTGGATTCTAGTGTCATTCCTGGAGTTAGCCGTGCTCTTGTAGTATTGCCATGTCATCATGCACTTCCCATGCGAGCAACACCAGTCATTGCTAAGGGGGTGTAATAAGAAAAAAAGGTGTGCTAAAATTAGAGGGGGAGGGGGGGGGGGGGTGGCATGCAAAGGGAGCAAAGAGGAGTAACGTTGGGACAAGGGGGAGAATGGAAAATTTATGCAGGGGAGAAGAAGAAGGGAGCGGTGGAGAGACAAGGGGATCTTGGAGTCGTTGCCACCCTCACTCTTTCTTGTTCTTAAGTACTTTGAATCTTGAGTCCACTATGGAAGGTATCAAGGAGACTATAAGAAGAAGGGAGACAAGAGGAAGGGAAGGGCTTGGCTGGAGGGAGCTTATGCTCTCAAACTTGGTGGATAGAAGCATGGGGGCTCTCTCGCTCGATCTTGTACCTTGGAAAAGGCAAACTCCATCTATTTTCTTGTTAACTATCGTCAAATGTCAGAAGTGTAGGATAAGAAGCAGGAGATAAGCTCTTTGAAGTGAATAAGCTCTCAGTGGTGGACATAGCCATGCAAATCAAGGGGAGCTTGGTGGGATTTGTGTCTGGCAAACATAGATTGCTTCATCGGGTTGGGAATTTTTGATTATGGGTTTGCAAATCAAAAGGCATACCAACAATGGTGTACGCAATCAACTTGTAATAGGGTTATCAAAGATTTTAAAAAAAGTAAATTGGAAGTATTTGTTTGTTGCTAGCATCATTAAGTGTCGTTTATCTCTTTTTATTTCTTTCATCCATAATTAGTGTGCCAAATTGTGTCCGTTTCTCTAATCTCTCTCTAATCTTCACTATATTCTCCTATTAGCCCTAAAAATATCCCTATTTTCACTCGTTCCCCTTGGTTTGAGCCTCTTTTGATTTCTTGTCTATAGCCAAAAGCCGGACGCTTTCCCCCGATTGACCCTGGAGAGACGTGCACTCTAACATTTTGTTGGTGAACCCAATGCAAATTTGACCAGTGTGGATGGAGTCCGCCATGTCAAAAAGCAGAGAGAGAGAGAGAGAGAGAGAGAGAGAGAGAGAGAGAGAGAGAGAGAGAGAGAGAGAGAGAGAATCCATCTTTTAATTATGTACTCGCTAGTAGAAATATCACCTACACTACATTAAGGTATAGCGTGTGTGCTCACTGTGGGTGACAGATATCATTTTAGAATTGTGAAGTTGGATGCCATGCATTGCAAGTGCTATTTGAATTGCTACAAGTTGTGTGAATACATGATTGCTAGAAGGCATGCATAGGAGCATTATCAAACTAACCATGCACTGCTTAAGTTCTCACTCTACATAGAAGCCTTTGAGCCCATCCTTCTTGCAAAGCATGAGAAGGACCAATGTCCATGTTGGATGATGGCCTATATATAATTGTTTGCATCTTTCCCATGCATGCCATCCACGTGGTTGCCTCTGGGGGGGTCATGAAAATAAAAAATACCTATCATGTGGGTTCAATAATAGGGATTATTTGATCCTATATATTCTCACATTTTTCCATACAAAAGGGTATCAAAAAAAAATATTGAAAGAAAAATATACAAATTGAATAGGGAAAGGTTCCCTTCTATTGGTAAAAGTTCCAAGCTAAGGGGTTTTTTAAATAGTCCTTGAACGCACATGATGTATAGGTTTTATATATGGACCTATGGTGACCACCCCCCTCCCCCCCCTGCACCCCCAACTTGAGTTGGCTGCTTATACTGAGCCTTGTGGAAACCAAATTGATATGTGCATTGCATGTAACAAGTACATGAGATTGCGTAACAAAATTTCACATGGTTTATAGCATTAGAATCGTATCACTGATGTCTAGTTGGATCCCAATAATGATGATGTAGAGTCCTTCTTAAAGGAATTAAAAGTTTATTTATGGTCACCCCTTCATTGTCCCAAAAGAGCAATATAGCTTGCCAATTATGAGTACTTATACACCCAAAGAGAGTAGCTCAGTTGGTTGGGCCTTTGTGATGTAGCCCCAAGGCTGAGGGTTTAAATCTTACAAGTTGTGCTCAATTAGTGGGGAAGTTATTCCAATGGTATAGCCCCTAATTAGGGGTGCAATGTGCATAGCACTATCCAATTGTAATGTGAATAGCAATGTACGTTTGTAAATATAGAGATATTTATAAATCTCTCAAGTACTGTTAGAGTTATACCTTAGGAGGATTACTTTTGACAAAGGTGTGAACCGTAGTCTATTTTAAGTGACTTTTGGGATCTTGGAAGTTAAGGGTCGTTTTTTCTCTTTCATGTGAGGAAGAAAGCCATTCAGTTATGTAGCGTGATGAGATGGGGGGATTTTTTGTGTAATGGTGGATTTCTAGTTGTTAGATGCAGTATGCCAGATGCAGCAGTTTGTCGAATGCAGATTTCAGATTAGTTGTTGTATTTTTGTTTCATTCTCTCTGTGTATTCCATGTTCTGAGTACAATACAAGAGCAAAAATGTTCAGTTCAAAGTGTGTGTGTTGCTGAAATGATGCGTGTGCAGTAGGCTGAATTTGTATGGTTGTCAGAGTGAAATGTCAGATGAATTGTCAGAATCTGTGTACAAAACTGCTCGGCTAAACCAAACCATTAAACAGTACTACCTTCCCCGTACTGATAGTGGTAACAAATAAAATGAGTGCTTGTTTATTTCCCAAAATCCTACCTGCAATTCAAGCTTTCTTAACTAGAAGAAACAATATTTTACACCTTTTAGTGTAAAACCCACAAGAAAAACTGAAAAATAAATCTCCATGTCGTGAGTTCATCAATCATACTCCACAATTTTTGATACTATATGATGGATATTTCTCTGTTTTCTTTGTTGCTACATTCTTCATCCTTTACCATATGCTCCTATGGCATAAAAGATACTTAAATTGTTAGGAAATAAGACATAGCTAAATAGATAATTGAGTAGATTACTTAATGGAGAGAGACAGATTTATATACACGAGATTATAGAGTAGAGAGAGAGAGAGAGAGTACACACGATATACGTGGTTCACCCAATGTGGGCTACGTCCACGGGAAAGCAGCCACTCAATGGCTTTAGTACTTCAAAACAAGAAGTAGTTTACAAAGGGATTATACCCTTAATGGAGCTCCCGCCTTGCTTCACTCTCACCACCTCACACTCACCTTGTTGCATCAACTTCACACTATGAAATGTGTGTAGAAATGGCCTCCTTTTATAGGCCAAAAGGGCTGCCCTCTCTTATGAGAGACAGCCATGTGTAGTCGCCCTTGTGCGAATAAGTCCAAATCGGACCCTCCAATCCGCCCATGTGTGGCCGCCCTTGAGAAGACAAGTCCGCTTGTGAATTCGGCCACCGGCCACCGGCCATTGACTGCCGACCACCGGCCACCGGCCATCGGCCATTGACTACCGGCCACCGGCCATCCGACCGGTTGTTTTCCGACCACTTTCCGGCCGCCGTCCGGCCATAATATTCCGACGAAAAAGAATATTCCGGCAAAAAAAAAAGTCTCGGGGGCGGCCTTTAAAGTTTCCCCTGATTCTTGTCCGTGAAAATTTTGGTTTCCGGTGAGTGATTTTCCTTCAGGCACGATGGCTTCTCCTCATAATGGGGGCCTTACAAATGTGCGCTTTTACCACAGAAAATTACAAGGGTAAATCAGGCTCCATACTTAACATAAATAGCCTACACTAAGCCAAGAGATAATTGTACTTGTAAGCTCAAAGAGGGTGGATTATAATCACTGAGCCAAAAATACCGAGCATAGACAAATTTCAAGCAAATCTGAGGACAAATTAGAACGAGTAGTGCAGCAATGTTTGAAGAAAATATGCATATTTTAACCATCGCAAATTAGAAATTCCTTGTTAGAAATTCAAACTTTAGAACCATCACCTAAACTAAATACTTGCTATATGGGTGATCTCATCATCCCCTAAAACAAAAAAGAATTTCATGCTATGCTCCCAGCCTTCAGTAAAGTACCAACAAGTACCCAAGGAAAAAGAACGTATACCAATAATTTGGCCACTAAAGTATTCAGAAAAGCACAGAATTTCAACCACCAAACCTTGAAAGTCTAGGATGCTACTCGGGCACCTTCTAAGACCTGAAACTTTTGTAGTTGTGATAGTATATGTAATCCCTTTTTCATTAATCCACTCATACTAACGTGAAATACATCTGGTGGATTGGGAACCATGATTACCTCCCTTACTAATGTTGCATGCATAGTTCTTCCATGTGGAATTCTATCTTGAAAATCTCTTTTGAGTTTAGATCTCCATCTTATAAGCTTGCCATCCCTTAACAAGTTTTATGTGTCCTGGATCATGAAGCTCGTTTTTCAGAGAGCATGGTATGCAAAGATCTTGACAGGTTGAGAGACTAGACAAGTTTGTAGACCATTCATCAATAATCATAGGATGCAAGGTTTTTCTCAAGAAAAGAGCATTTTGATGCTCAACAAACAAGCATCGGTCTTCTACAAAATCAACAAAAGTGGTTATGGTGAAAACTAGTGCTTGATAAAACATTTTATGAAGTGGTTTTTTCAATAGCTTATATGTTTCCAAGGTGAACTCAAAGTGGAAGGGAATAAGCAATTTCACGCAAAGGACTCACGGTTGGAGGTCGGATTGTAGTGCAAGCTATTAGGACGAAAGGAATTGGAGGAGTCATAAGCTAGCTACTAGTTGGGACAGTCACCACTATAAGAGGGGTTTCCTTATGGTAGCTCACTCTGGCAAGACTCAGAGAAATCCCTGCTACTACACAAGGACCATGAGATGGGATTAGATGATAGTGCATCGAGTGTGTTAGGAAGAATTGAACATGACTATGAGAAAATCCTACAACAGATCGGTAGGCGATGTTTACGAAGGTGATTTCCAGCTTGCAATGCAGGAAGGAAAGGAATTGTGTGATAGAAATTCACATGTTTAAGAGAAATATAGCACCAACCGCTTTGCCACAGAGTCCCTCTTGTGAGATGCATGTACCTCTAGCTATCTCTAGTATATCTTGCAAGAAAGGCCGTTGATAGGCCAACCACATATCACTATAGAGTACCTCTCTCTCTCTCTCTCTCTCTCTCTCTCTCTCTCTCTCTCTCTCTCTCTCTATCTATCTATCTATCTCGTGTACGTGATCTTTCTTCTACATCCACCTATAATCCATGGATTAATGGCCTCCCTATGCTATACTCATTTTCATCCTACGTTCCCTTACTGCCTCGATCATTTGTATGCCACTGTAACATTACCTGTGGTGGAACCATATTATATCCTAACAATAATAATATCTCACTAACCATAATCAATCATCATTAGTCATTTTTTCAAGCTCCGAAGATGGAGTCATGCACTACTATGAAAATCTCAATACGTTTACCGTGGCCTTTTACCGCGTTTTGTATAGAGAGAGTCCAAAATGGGTTGGACAGGGAAGCTAGAGGAGGGCGGTTTTTTTTTGTATTTCAAATATTACCACAACTATTACCTTGTTTATTACTGCATCTATTACCGTTATTATAGCCTTGGATATTACTGTGTCTATTGCTTAACCCAAATTAGGCGCTTAAACATTCAAATTTTGGTGTTTCCCTCTACTTTGCTTTTGAAAACAAATTAAAGAGCACAATTTAAAATTTCAATAACCCAAATTACTCACTTAAACATTCAAATTTGATGTTTTCCTCTACTTTGTGAGTGAAAACACATTAAAGAAGACTATACAAAATTCAATAACATGAGAAAAATAATATTTAAACATAAAACAATAGCTAACATGAAACTACGAAAAGTTTGCTCCATCTTAAAGTTATGCATGCACCTCGATGTAAAATAAGCATTGTCAAAGATGAGAAGTCAAACATGAACGACATCTTTTGTTGAAACATGGGGATGAGAGAGTGAAGCGTGCCCACATTTTACTAGCGGGTAGCACCTATGTTAGTTTCTTTAGGTGCTAAAGTTATGCAGGTGCCTCCATGCAAAGCAAGCACTGCAAGAGATGAGAAGCCAAACATGGATGACATCTTTTGTCAAGGCATGGGGATGATAGAGTGAAGTGTGTCCACATTTTACTAGATAGTAACACCTATGTTAGTTTCTTCAAGCGCTATCTTGCAACAAATGTGCACAATACAAAACACCAGCTCCACTTGCACCCATAACGCTTTATAATATGAAGGCTTCTTTAAAAAATACAAAGCATTTTTTACTTTCATAAATAAATATTATTTCAAAAAAATATAGATATTTTGTTATCAATTAAATTAATCACTCTCACTTGATTAACCTAATTTAGCGTTCTTCACAAAATTAGAGAGAGAAAGAGGGATAGAGAGAGAGATAAATGGATGGCACAAAAATCAATTTCCACAACTTAAGTATACTAAATGTTTATGAATCATCTTCCAAAAGATCCCTACAAGAAGCATCATCCAATTCTAAGACCATGGCTCCTAAATCAAGAAAGAGAGAAATATAATTTTTGTTTGTGGATGTGTTGGCTTCATCATATTTGAATTCTTCATCCTCCATCTCATCATCATCATCATCATGACAATCATCCTCGCTAAGACTTGCTGTCGTGGGACTTGAATCATCAATATCTCTCTCCTCTGTCTCCCCCTCATGCAATGTAGTAGGTGGTAGTGGGTCAAAGATGGTCTCAACTTCATCTCAGGACAAAAATGGTTCTCCCCCAAGGTGTTACAAGAACTACAAACCAAAGTTTTGGTTGGTGGATTGTTGGGATATAGATGACCTATAGAAGAGAAGCTCAAAGTGAGCAACATTGGTATAATTAATGTTACAAGCAAAAGAGGGTAAAGAAATTAGTCACTCACCTGTTCACAATTTCATAGCAAAACTAAATTGTCTTACCTCCCTGTGTGATGCACATTAGAGTCCACCATGTAGAGGCCATTCTCATGCCATCTAGACACATTTGCAGACACTTTCACTCAAAGATGAAGGTATGAAAAGTTCTAAAAGTAACCTTTAGTATCCTTTCAATAGTCCCACAGTACATGACTTCATCACCATTTGTGTCAAAGTTGCCCATGATGCCACAGTCAATGGTGGTCCGGCGCTTGTCAATGTGACGTGTACGAAAGTGTCGACCCTTTGACCACATAGAGTTAAAGGAAAGGAACTCCAAAACAAGAAAATATATTTTATCAATTTCAAAGATAAAATCAAGAAAAAACTATACAATATGGTTTAAGTATATGAGTACTCTACCTTTGGTATGCAACCTCGTGCATACTCCCATTATTGTCGTCCATGATTTCTTATCCGCGTGCTTTTGATTCGATCATTGTTGCGGGAGTGAATCACACCACCCATAAAGTGCATGCAACACAACGTAGATCAGCATAATGTCATTGAGGACATAGATGACACGATAGGTGCACGGAGGCAATCTCTTTAGCTTGTCAAACTGAGACCATCCCACGTATACAAAACTCTAGAAGGTGAACTAAACCACAATCTAGAATCTCACTACTCTCAACTACACCACCCAACCTGCATACACACAAACAGAAGGAAACTCACCAAACTTTACTAGAATTGTAAGAAACTATCCCCTCACTAGGATACATAGGTCCCAATCCTCTACACTCAAAATCCTAATATGGAAAACGCATATGAAGACAGAGTCATATTTTGGAAGTGCACGAAACTAAAATCTATGAGTACCTATGCGTAGCTTATGTTGCCACAATTCTAATGACTATTTTCAAGTAGAAACAAATATCGTTTGATATACTTATTACAGCCGCAAATAGCTCGTAGATGCGAGAGCGTGTTTACTCCGCTCCGAAAGGAATGCTTGGCGTTGTATGTAGATCTTGTTGAGCCTAGCACGTGGTGTTGTCGGATCTCCAATGTGATGAACAAGCGGGGAGTTGCATCAAGAAGAAGCTCACGCTCTCTCTCTTTCTCTCTCACACACAATTGACGGCAGCTTAAAACTTGATTATGATAAAAGTTCTTTTTACAAAATGACCTAGGTACCTTATATACTAAGGCTACCATGGGTTAAACCTAATATAGAGTTCAAGGGGTAAACTAACTTTGTATGTACAATCTAGAAGTACCATTGCACCCTGACTTCTGCAACTAGACTAACTTCTTATTACAAATGATGTTTTTAACCATAATCCGTAACTTTTCATCACTCTCAAGAAATGAGGCTTTGTTGAGAAAATTGATTTATGCTGTGATGTTGACCCACAGGTCAATTCTCCCCCCCTCCAAATTCATGTCGTCCCCTTGACATGACCTGGTTGTCAATGTCGGTGCCATCTTTGTTGTCGTTCTTGCCTTCTTGTGCTCCACTGCTTGTACTTTTGTCAAACCACAACAAGAACTATGATCAATGAAAATCATAATTGATGAAGAACTTTATGTCCTTCACATCCAAGCCGAGTTACAATATCTATTGCTATCATTATAGGGTTCCATTTGTGTGTTCTTCTTTGTTGGTGACTCCTTTGTTCCTGCATCAAGGTGATCAAAGTTGCAT
This sequence comes from Adiantum capillus-veneris, assembly GCF_014529385.1. NCBI lineage: Eukaryota > Viridiplantae > Streptophyta > Polypodiopsida > Polypodiales > Pteridaceae > Adiantum > Adiantum capillus-veneris. Next base: position 32,750,619 of record NC_140956.1, on the reverse strand, counting down.
TTTCCACTGTTAGCTTTTGTGTGCTGTGTAAATCATTATAATGCTTCTACTTGATACATGACTTAATTAAAGCCCGACAAACCTTAGTTAATTCCCCAAGTTAGTAACTTGCATCAAAAGGGCTTTATCTGTCATCATTCATCATCAATGAGCTATTCATCCTCAAAACTCATATACATGATGTACATGGTATGGGAGATGGCTATCATGGCTTCAGATTTGAAAAAATTGCATCTTTGGCTACTAGGGGTTAGACCTTTTTTTTTTTGAAAACCCTTAACTTGTACTCTCTGCTCATAGCCTACTGACAAAGTTTAGCTTGATTTGGACTTGCATTTGGCTTTCCAAGCTTAATTTTTTGAATTTCAATCTCAAGAATGACTGATGGGCATCTCGGACGCCTTATGTTCTTGTCAGTACTATTAGTCCCTTTTGTTTTTTAGGCTTCATTAAGTCACATACAAGATACAAGATTTACAATATAAAGATCTACTTTCTGTATACGGCCTTGTAGTTGCATGAAATGTCTCATAGGCAACTTTACACTTGATGGCTGCTTTCGTTTAGTCGATCACCAACTTTCTTTGTCCTTGTAGTCCATCCCAGAGTTTTATGACCATTCTATTATAGTCGAAGGTTGATCAACGTTCTTTTCCTCCCTTTGATATGAGACATGCTTTGTGAAGTGTCGTCATTTTCTTGGACCTTGTTCATTTTGTACGGCGCGTCATCTTTTCAATCTTTTCTTCATCTGGATTATGGATTTTTTTTTTGAAAATCTCAAAAATAACAAAATAAAACCAAAAATCTATTCAACTCAAAAAGAAAAATCATTTGAATAGAACTCTAATCGCTATGTACAATGTACACATGTCCCTAGGGACTCATATATGGTTTTTGTCCCCGTACTTCTCGTGTAATGCTATTATGAGGGAATATACTCTGAATTTTGTAAACAAATCATCACAATCAGACACAAAAATTCAATGCAACTCACAAAACATTGCCCTCTAATATTCATAATATTAGGTCCGTATTTAGACTGCCTCCCTTTCTCCTATTTGGAGTCCTTCTGGACGACAGGATATCACCAAGGGTATGTGCTATGCTTGGGCAATTAAAAATTGTGCCTATGCAGACCGTGTAATGTATCCCTATTATGCATACAAAGGCAATGTATGGAAAAATTTATGCTGTGCAAGATGTGGGGGGTATAAGCATTTTGCTTATTGGCATTTGCTGGCGAGGCTTCCTATTCTTAGCAATGTGATGTTCTTTGAAGCTCCTTTGTTGTTTTCTTGATTGAAGGTTGTAGAGATTTTTTGAAGGCTTACTTATCTGTTTGATGCTTCTTTGGGATCCATTTTAGCCTTGTGGTTGGTTGTCGTATTTGGCATTGCTCTGTAGTATTGGGTTCTGGCTCTCTTCCAATTGTACTGTAATCGAAGGAGGAATTGAAAGAATTCAAGCAGCGGTGTAGTAACAATAGTTTTATTGGTTTTCTTTGGGACCCATTTTTTTGTGATGACTAGCTGTTTCATTGATGATGCTCATTTGGGAACCCATACTTGTCCCTGCTTCTTTTTTGTTTGAAGAGACTTCTTTGGGATCCACCTTGTCATTGTGTGAGTCTTCAACGGTCTTTGCTTCAGCTTTTGTACTCTTGGTTGAGGACGAGATTCAGACTTCGGGATTGTTTTGGAATCCAAATAAATTCTTGACCTCTCTGTGCTTGAATCAACTTCTTTGAAACCCAAATCCGAGTTGCGAAAGCTTCTGACTTTGTGATTTTCTTAGACATTCTTGGACACTTTGATTGTTTTTCTTTTGGTGTTGGACCTCGTGATTTTTCATCAGAGATCTTGGTCTTATTGATCCATAACCCACTTTTGGCCAAGTTGGATTTTTGGTTTTGACTTGTTTCTATTCTTTTGGCCTTCTTTGGTTGTTACAGAAGCTCCTAGTGATGGTGATGACCTAAGTTGCTGGTAGGGAATGTCATAATAATCATCACTATTGCTTCTATCCTTAGCAAGGTTGCATTCTAGCACTTTCCCTTTGTGGTTTGGCTGGTTGTGTAAAGTTACTGTTTGCTTGCTCTTGGGTTGTTGTTTTTGGAATGAATTTTTTATCCACTTGATTAGTGTGTTGTCAGATCGTTGACATGGCTGTGTTCTTCTTGTTTGAGTTTTTTCTTCATGTATAGAAGCCACATATGAAGATGCTTGTTGCAGTTGCATTTCCACCGCGGATTTTGGAATCCACTTTTGATGCACTTTATTTTTGTAGGGGTGACATTGGTTCTTGGGTTTTTGATCTAGACACTCATAAAACCATGCATTAGTTCAAGTTTTGTTCTTGTCACGTGTTGGGTCATTTGGATTTCTGTTGTTTGCATCTTCTTAAAGCTCCAAGTGTTCTACAGAGTCATAAAACTCGTTTTCTTCTTCATCTTTGTTTCCTTGGATGACACTCACTGCAAAGAAAGGAACGACATCATAGCCATCTTCATCACAAAACTTCGTTGTTGGATTTTCTTGAATAGCGCACACACCCATAGTAGCCAAGATGTGTTCCCATTCAAGTGGCTCTAATGCTTTCTTAGGAAAGGGTTCTGGGATATCTTTAATTGCCCTTTCTAGGATGAATTCCTCTCGCTTTAAGCTTCCACATTGCGAAGCTCCACACATCCACATCTCTTTAGGCTTACCCAACCATGCTGGAAGTTCCGATCCTGCTACAATAGCGCAATCAAACTCTTCTACTAGGCTTCTTGTCACATCCTTGTATATATGGTCCTTAAGGTCTATTCTCATCGTGGTTTCCATACGTCTCAGGTAGATATGGTCATAATACCAATCTTGGACTATTTTCAGTTGTCGCATGAATGGTCTTCCTAGAATGATATCATAATTGCTCTTCTTGCCAAAGTCAACAATAGCAAAGGTTTGCTCATATTCAATGCCACAAGAAGTAACAACTGCTTTTTCTAGCAGTCTTATGGGATTTTCCATGTGTCCATCTGCAAGCTGTAGTTTCAACGTGGTAGCCCTCACTATTGGTTTTCCCAATTTTTTCTAGATCTCTTTTGTTGCAATGGAAATACCGGCTCCGCTGTCAAGGATTGCCATGGTTTTTACACCTTGGAATTCCATAGGAAGAGTGGTGTTCCCATCTTCTCCCTCATAGTACTCACCTACCTTGTTCAGAGGTACTGGTATTGTGTTGAGCTGAGGCATTTCAAGCTCTTTGATCCCTTCCTCAGTTTGACTCATTGGTTTTTTAACACCGAATTTCTCTAGGATTTTTCCCATAGTAGCCCACATGTTTGTTCGTATTTTAAGCAACGTGGCTAACATTATCGTACAAATTGATTGGTGTTGACAAAATGTCTATCAACCCTTTTGAATTGATAACCTTGTTGGAAGACATTCTCTGTGATGGGACTACAACAACCTCTGGCTTGGCCTTGTACTCTCCCGTATAGGACGGTAGTGTTCTTAGAGAAGGGGTTGAGTGCCATAGAGAGTACAGATCCTTTGTCTCTTCAATAAGATTCCACTTCTAGATTCATTTAAGATCCAATCTCAATTTTCTCTATTGGTGTAAGAGACACTCCTCTTCCATCACCTATCTGGTTTACTTGTCTACTTATCTCACTCGCTTCATTCGCCTCTCTGACTAGTTTTCACAATTCGCCAATACCATCTTTTTCTTTACAATTGTCAGGTATAGCTATGTGAAATCCCTCGAAAGAGTTATCCGTGGTATTCAACATTATTGTTGGCTCTAATGCGGGGTCCTTGAGCTTTTGTCCATGCTAGTGAGACTGGAATCTAGATCTTTTTGTTCCTCGTTTGGTGGGATCACTGGTGTAGGTGGGACAAGGATCACACCCTCAGGTTTTCCAACTGGTGGCTCTGGCAAAGCTTGGGCCGTTTGAATCATTTTCTTGCACATTTCAAGCCTATCCTTTTCTAGTTCCGCATATGGATATGTCATCCATATGTGTTCTTGGGTTTGGTTTTTTTTGAGCCATGTTTCATAGGATTTTAGGAGGGTGTCTTATGGCTTATTAACCTTTTTGACCAACATTGATCCTCCTGAACTAGCACTTCTCGGTTTCTCATCTATGGATGGTTCTTCTGGAGGTTGAGACATCTGTGTAAGAGAAGGTGCAACCATTTCCTCATGCAGTCTTATCTTCTCTTTAGCTTGGGTAAGCTCCTCAGTTAGGGATTTTTTCTCTTGTTTACTATGTGCTTTCATCCTAGCCTTTCTAGCTTTCCAACTATTCCGTTTGCTCTTGGGTTTTTTGACTAGGTGTATCGATCTTTGGTTCACCCCTCTTTGGACTCACATCAATTTTTTATTTCTCTGTATCTGGGTTCTCATCAGCTTCCTTTTGAGCTTGCGCTCTCGTAACTACCTGAAGTGACACGACATTTTCATTTTCCGAGCTAATGGGCATCTGAATGATTCTTGAGACATTCGTTGTGATCTTTATGACTGAGATTGGGTTTTTTGGACAATCGGGGAATGACACCACAATCAAGACAATAGGCATTTACTTGTGTGGTCTCCGTTTGAGGACATTGTTTGACCAAGTGGTTATCATGGCATTGGTGACAATCTATCTGTGGTTGAGGAGCTTCTTCTTGCAATTCCTCTTGGCTATAAAAATGCTCTAACTTAGCTAAGCCTCTATTCGCAAATGAACTGCAATGTCCTTTCGTCCATTTCATACCTTCTTTCTTCAGGTTGAAAGGCAGGAGGAGGAGGTTGTACCGGCCTCACCACTCCATTTTCTTCTCTCATCTTTTGTAGCTTTGAAGGGCAATACCCACTTTGGTTGTTATAATACATTGGAGTTGGTACTAGTGCTTGTTTGTTAGATGCTCCATCATCGGCCATGTGTCTCATGTATACAGGCATACTAGCACCTAAGAGTGGAGGTTGTTGTCCTTAGACAAGCTGTGGTCTTGAAACTCCTACTGGACCTGGTGCATTCCTCGTAACATATCTAGGTGGAGTAGGTGCTACTGAAACAGGTTATACATACCTCTCCCTAGCATATTCCATGCCATAGTAACACAAGTTCTCTCGTATGGTTTGTGCATTTTCTCTCAATTTTGCACCACTTAGGCTCCCTCGGATCATCATTTATAAGAGAAGCTAACCTCTTGACCATTTCGTCGATAAACTTTTCTTAATCGATATTTGCCGCCAGTTTTGCAATGGACTCACTCATATGTGAATCACTGTACTAAGAGGATGTGTCATCCTCTTGACTCTTACAATCGTTTTCTTTATATTTATCACAATTATCCACCAGATAAAGAGCTTTTCTGATCAATTTTTTAGCATCAAACTCCTTATCATATGAAAATCCTTTTGAAGACCCACTTGTCTCATTCCTTGGATAAAGATCAGCATCAATCGTGCCTGCATAGGTAGTTCCACTCTTGGACAGAACTTGACATATCTTTTGAGCCATAACGCCTCTTTGGTATTGATTCATCCTCTTTTTGTTTGAATCTGTGAATTTGTGAGACCATATTGTGAGCTACACCTTTTTGCAAGAATTCTTTGATGAATTCCTCAAACAGCTCGTCTAGAGTCTCAAAATAACATCTTTCCACTGAATCAAACCATGTAGCCGCATCATCTTTCAGAGTCACTCCAAATCCTACAAACTGTGTTGCAAAATTCAAAACTCCCTCTCCTCTAATTACTCTGCTAAAAGCGGCTACATGATCTCTCGGATCTTTATCTCTGGTGTATTTTCTATTTACCCCTTTTTGGATATGGGACGGTCTAACTCGCCGATTGTCTACAAGTCTAACCATAGACTCTTCCAATCCTTGTCTTGCTTCATGCCTTCGACTATGCCTAGGTTCTTCCTTCAAGGGATTGGTCGTTCTCTTGGAGATTGGTCTTTGACAAGGCATGTCTGCCATCTTTACGATCAATTCATCTCTCGTTATTGCTCTAGAAGGGAATCCAGGTGGCTACCCATTTGGAATTCTCATAGGACTTCTCATGCTTGGTGGAGGTACTTGTGGTCCTTCATTGACCAACTATCCACCAATGTCTAATGAAGTATGTGGGTTTGTGCTATATTCTCGTCCATACTTGTCAACAACTATAGATTTCCATTGATAGTCGACTCCGTATGTATAGACATATAAGGGCTTGTAATTCATCAGCTCTTCTGGGTAGGGCTCTTAGCACCTATAAATGATTACCTCTCTGTCATCAATGTATCTATACAACCCTTCACTCTCATGACCTGTCATCCAAACTCTCTCGACAAAATTGGTTTTTATCAACTGCAAGTTTAAAGATCCATCATGGATGGATACTCCTCTATTGCTGGGATCTCGAAGCTTATGTAAGCTGAGTTTGACTGTAAATAGAACATGATCTTTGGGCTTAATAACTCTAGCTTGATGTAGGAAGACTCATGTGTTCAAGTGCTTTTCTTAGGGAAAAGTCGTAACTATGTCCAAAACCGCAATCGTTTTCTCGCTTTTCTCTCAAATTGTCAGTTTTAGACACCACTAACTTTTGGTTGAATTTTGAGGCCTTAAACGATGTTTTTTCATACACTGACTAACAATGAATGACCCAAAGGGTCTTTTATTGTTGTTCATGGTTGACACTAAAACTTGTAGAGCTACTCTGGAGCTCCATTTTGACAAAAAAAGTTTCTGAATCCGATACCGGTAGCTCAAGTTATCGCCAAAATAGTCAACTGTGCTTGGAGACATCATACGCGTATGATGCCTACTGGCTTAGAATTTCTCCAAAATTTAATTGTAGACTCTCCTTGATGTACTCTTACCACTCCAATCCCAGTTTGTGATTCTGACACTTTTAAACAGGTCTATCAGTCCTTTTTCTGTTTGTTGCTTGCCAAAAGTGATCCAAATTGAATGAAACTTGGTCTCTAGGCCTATTTTGTGATGGAAAACACTTCTGTGAGCTCGGATGTAACTTTTGACCTCTAATTTGGCACTTGAGACATCATACACATATGATGTCGTTTGTGGAAAAATGAAGTGACTTTTGTTTGAGTGTTTCTTTATCACTCAAGCAACTCTCAACAATGTCTAGAATTCAATTCGAACACTTTTTGTGCAAGTTATGGTCAATATAAGCATGAATCTGCCCAATTTTTGTCTTTTGGCAGTTTTTAGCCCAAATGTGCTCCAAATGCAATGAAATTTTGTCTATGGACTTATTTTATGCTCTAGGACACTAGGGTATACTCAGATGTCTGATTTGACCCAGATCTGGCCTATGAGACATCATACATGTATGATTTTTTTGGCCCAAATTTCACTTATATTTCTACCCAAGGTTCTCCTTAATGCATACAGTAAGAATATGTGATCACAACACATTTTGGATGTCAAAATTGCTCAAAATCACCAGTTTTTCACCCTTACCTTCTTGTATCTGCAAAATTCTCTTTAAATGCAAAACTAGGTGACCAAATGAGTTGAAATCTTGCAAGCAAGCTTAACACATCATATCCAAACCCCTTATGTGGTCAAAAGTGCAATTGGATTGTCAAATTTGGCCTTGAGACATCATACGCGTATGATGTCTATGTGCTCAGAATTGGCCCAAAATTGGTATCTAAGATTGCCTTGTTGTGCTTAACACTCTGGTGAGCTCAGATTTCAATTTTGGTCCCTAAAAGTGTCCTTTAGACACTCGGGGGTGCACTATGTAATCATGTTAATGTATAATGTGAGTTCAAATGGAGGGGTTTTTAAATGCAAAAAAGTTAGGCAATTTAACACAGATACATTACAATAAGGGATTTTTATATTCAATTTTGAAACAAATTCCTAAAATAAGGGGTCATTTTATTCATTCGGACATGTTAAAACAAGGGGTTTTTAATACCCCGTGAATGCACGTTATATAGGAGGGTACTTAAAGGTGAGCCCCTCGAGTTTAGACATCATTTGCGTATGATGTCTAGTTGGTCACTTTAAAGTAAATTTCACTCTGGAGGTTCCTCACTACACTGACAACTCACAACAAGTTTTAGAATTGAATTTGACCACTTTTTGTGCAAGTTATGATCACTTCAAGCAATCACTTTGCCTAGATCCATCTGTGGTCTTTGCAAGCCCAAAAATGCTTCAAATTTGATGACATTTGGCCTATATGCTTCCTAAATGCTGTAGATCGGCAAGGGTGCATTCAATTCTAACTTTGACTTCAGATCTGGCCTCTAAGATATCATACGCGTATGATGTCCAGGTGGTCAGAATTCAGTTCTGTTTCTACCCAAGGTGCCCCTTGGTGTGTACAACAGGAATATGTGCTCACAACAAATTTTGGATGTCAAAATTGCACAAAATTATTACTTTTTGATAAGGAAAAGCCTTGAAAGAGTAAAGTCCTCTCAATTCTCAATCTGTAAGCCCAAATAAAATGAAATTTGGTGTATGTGCTAAAGACAACATGCAGAAGATGGGTATAATGTTAAAAGTTCAAATAGGCTCCCAGAATCACCCTTTATACATCATACGCGTATGATGTTTGCTGATGAATTTTTGGACATAATTCATTCACAAGCATCCCCAAGTCTCTAGCACTGGTTTTCAAGCACCTCTACCAATTTTAATGCAAAAACATGCTCAGGATCACAAGTTTCTCTTTTTTTTTTTCGTCTTTGACACTGTCCATCTTTTGGCCTTTGGGTGTCAAGAGTTGGTCAAAACTCTACTCCCAGTGTGCATTGAGGGTAAAACACCCCTTTTGGACACTTTGGTGTAGACATATTTATCAAATTTGGTCTCTAGATGCCCCTTGAGACATCATACGCATATGATTTCCAAGTTTACAGAATTACAATTTTCGTACACAGAACTCTTGCACATGCCCTCTTATATGCCCTCTTACACGCCCTCTTATATGCACAACACCAACTAGTCATGCAAAAATGTCAACAAAAACTTGTTTATTGCATTTTTCTTCAAAAAAGATTTTTCAAAGATTCTTAATGCAAACAAGCACTTCAACAAATAAATCAGTGTGATGAATAGCTCTAGATCAAAATCAAATCACTTACCTAAAACTACTTCTACAAATCATATGGGGTTTTGCATCTATGAGTAGAAAAGCGATGAATAGCTCTAGATCAAAATCAAATCACTTACCTAAAACTACTTCTACAAATTATATGGGGTTTTGCATCTATGAGTAGAAAAGCGCTTCAATGCCACACATGGACTAGCAAACACTTTTATCACCTCACAATTCACTCGCCCACCAACAACTACTCTAATCTACAAATCCTTCGCTGACCCTCGGCAAGACGCACGCTTCGTGGCTATCCACTTGATCTCGAAATAACCTCTTCCAGATCCACTTACGAAAAATGATTTCTTTAGCCTAAACTAAAGTAAGAAACCATCACACAAGTGTTACTAGGATCACCTACTCAAGTCCTTCTGTCCCCAAAAATGGCGCCAATGTTGCGGGAACGAATCACACCACCCATAAAGTGCAAGCAACACAACCTAGATAACCATAATGTCAATCGAGGACATAGATGAAACGATATGCACATGAAGGGAATCTCTTTAGCTTGTAAGGCTGAGACCATCCCATGCATACAAAAATTTGGAAGGCGAACTAAACCACAATCTAGAATCTCACTACTCTCAACTACACCACCCAACCCGCATACACACAAACGGAATGAAACTCACCAAACCATACCAGAATCGTACGAAACTTAAGGAACACCATCCCCTCACTAGGATACACCTGTCCCAAGCCTCTACAGTCAAAATCCTAACTCTAAACCCATCTGCAGAAAATGCGTATGAAGACACGTCCGGAGTTTGGAAGTGTGCAAAACTAAAATCTATGAGTACCAATATGTAGCTTTTGACGCCACAATTCTAATGACTACTTGCAAGCAAAAAACAAACATTGTTTGATACAATTACAACTGCAAATAGCTTGTAGATGCACGAGCACGTTTGCCCGTTCTACAAGGAATGCTTGGCGTTGTTGCGTAGCTCTTGCCGAGCCTAGCATGATGGTGTTGTTAGATATCCAATGTGATGAACGAGCGGGGAGTTGCATCAGGAAGAAGCTCACCCTCTCCTCATGCTCTCTCTCTTTCTCTCTCACACACAATCGATGATAGCTTAAAACTTGATTATGATAAAATTTATTTTTACAAAATGACCTAGGTATCTTATATACTAAGGCTATCATAGGTTAAACCTTAAATAGAGTTCAAGGGGTGAACTGGCATTGTATGTACAATCTAGAAGTGCCATTACACCCCGGCTTCTGCAACTAGACTAGCTACTTATTACAAATGATGTTTTGAACCATAATCTGTAGCATTTCATATCTCTCAAGATAAGGCTTTGTTGCGGAAATTGAGTTATGCCGTGCTGTTGACCAAGGGGTCAACAATCATTATCTCACGAATCCGGTCAGCACTAATGAGATTTGGGAAACATGCAAGGTGTCTAGGTATTGGGGGTGCTCTTCTACTTCCATGCGCTTGCTTCCATGCTTCCGTCTCTTGCAAATGCCTTACCTTCTCCATTGTCCACAAGTCCACCCACTTGGTCATAACCTTTGCATTGAGGATAGAAAAGTTATTGACTACTCGAGATAGATCCATATCCATGTTAAATAATTTTCCCTTTCCACTTGGCAAGTGTGAGGTCATCCTTGCATCCTCCTCATCTGAACACATGCAAGGCATTGATGTGAGGCATTGAGGGATTAACTTGTGCTAAATACTCCGCCATGTAAACAAATGCCTCTTGCACAATCCACCCTTCGGCCATACATTTCTTTGGTTGGAACCGTAGCCACACAAAATCCTTGAGGGTCTTTAAAAACCTCTCTAAAAAGAACATCCATTGTGCATGCACTACTCCACATATAATGATCTCCTCAACTATTGAACCATGAGGTGGATTTGGCTAAGAAGAATTGATTGAGGAAAGGCATTCACAATGGCACACATGGTTTCCATTGCAAGTGTCCGAGGAGCAGGATGGCATCTATTTCAATTTCCTTGGAGCTTAAAAACACACAAGAGTACTCTAAGTGCTAATTGAGGGTATTGTGTACATAGAAAAGTTTAGTTGAGTGGTGTACCTTACTAACTCTCCAAGCTTAAAAATAGCTTCCCTAACTTTCTTGTCTCGGCATATGCACATACTCACCGACAAAATGAACTACAATGTCAAAATAGTAAACAGAAAGTGAGATAAATTTATACACACAAATCAATATCTAGTCAAGATGAGGGAGAGGGAGAGAATAGAGAGAAAGAGTTACTTGTAGCATCTTGTGCCAATCATGGGACTTCAACCCATAAAATTGAATGCTTCCACCTTTCTTTGCTTTTGTGAAAGCTCCTTTTAGGGACCTCATGTATCTTGTTGGTGTGAAAATAGACACAATGGTACCTTGACTTAATCTAGCTCTTCTTTGGATAGATCCATGGCACATTAGGAAGCACAATATTACCATTGGGGGCTCAACATGGAGTGACAAAGGTGGGGATACATTTCAAGACCGTCAAATTCTTCCTCCCCCAATGAGTCCTTTTTGCCAATAATGTGGTCCCACAGGGTTTGAGCTACATTCTTGAATGTGTGCATGGGATCCAAGAGGTGTATTTTAAGTCCTTCCAATATGGAAGCCTTCAAAATATGGAATACCTTGACATACCTTTTGGTGGAGTGGTGGAATACCTTGACATACCTTTTGGTGGAGTGGTCAGGGCCGGATCACTATTGTAGTGCTCATCCCAAATAGTTGCCCAATCTGCCATTGTGCGCTTTAGAGGCATGTATTTTCTATGACCTTAAGGTAAGAATTGATAGTTGTTTGGATAGATTACCTTGTGCAAGGCATCCGGCCTCTTCGTCGCCAATGATGGCCCGCAAGTAGGACAGGCATTGTGACCCAATGTGGACATCCCTGCACACATTTCTCATCGTTGGATAGAAGCTTCAAACTATAAATGGTGACTAGAGGGGAGTATGGAAAGAACATACCATAAATCTCTCTAAGCCCAAGATAGTCGTGTATAGTCCACATAAGGATTCCCCTCACAATGGCTCCTCTCCTCTTCTTTGGAAGTGAGACATCTACAATGGGGATGCCTCTCCATAGCTCCTCCAACTCCTCAATGAGGATCAATATTTTCCACTTTGTACTTCCATGGCAAGCAAAGAAGAAGTATATTCCTCTTCTTGATTGTCTCCCATGGTGGAATTTTGTAGTTGATGATCACCACAAGCCAAGTGCTCCATGATGTAGACTTGGTGCCAAACGGATTGACACTGTCTCTTGCTAGCCCAAGCACAAGTGTCAAGGCTCTAGCCAAAAATTTGGCCACTGTGTCTCTATGTGCTTCCATGCAGAGGAATCGACAAGGTCACGCATCATTCCATCACTTGAACAATGATTGGCATGCCAAGTGATAAGCTCCACCGTAGACCTGCTTTTAAACATGTATTGAATGCGAGGGATTAGTGGAAAATCTCTCAATACCTTACGGGGTAGGTTCACCCCACTCACTTTGACCTTGTAGAAAAGTTCTCCACACACGTGACATGAAGTAGCATATGCGTGCTCATTGTGGTATAGTATAAAATCGTTGACGCACATGCGGATGCACTCATACTCCATGCCAAGTGCGATGACATATGATCTAGCTTGTCGAAAATCTAGAGGCATATGGTGATCTTTAGGAATCATTTTTCCCACCAAACTACAACGAAAAAAGAGATTCAATACATATTCAAGCGATAACCATGAAGTGAGAGCCATGTATAAAAAGACTTTAGATAGAACTTACCCAAGGAGTGCATCTACACTTGCAGTGCTCCAACCAAATCTTTCTTGCAAGTTGAGGACTTCCAACGATGCCTGGAGCACCGAGTACTGTGCACCATCATAGAGGGGTGTTAGGGCACTCGTACAACAGTTTGTCCTTCGTTGTGGCTAATTCAGCTTTATGATCAAACTTTGTTGGAGAAGTTGCCAGTTGTTGTTGAAAGTTGGAGGGACCTCTTTGTTGAGGAGTGTATGTATCCGCTATGTGTGAGAGATCATGGTTTGCTTGCTTGGGAAATTGAGTATTGCCCTTGGTGGCTAGATTACACTCTAGGCACCTACCCACGCGACAAAGGGAACCTATATAAAGGTCATTTTTGGCCATTTATAAAAAGTACAAAATTGTTAAAGTGCTTATATTATTTAGACTGTGTTTGAGAGAGAAACATATTTTTGTTTACTTTAGAGTACGTTCTTGAAAGATATGAAGAGGGTATTGAGGAGATTTGCTCAGCTTCCAAGAGCCACCTCTTCAGAAAGAGTTGACACTAGTACAATCTTATCTATAAAGAAACGACTAGAATTTGCTAAATCCAAGAAGCCCAAGAAGTCCCCCAAAAATAACAAAATAGGTGCTCAAGGTTCCAAAGGTAAACTTGCTTGTAAAGATATCTAGCTGTCACTTTCTGTCTACTCAACAAGTCTTGATGAAATAATTTATTTTCAGATTATGCAGTGCCTTCCATAGATTATGATATGACCGTTATTGGCAACATGATATATGTTTACAAAATTTCTCTTGATGATGAGAAATGGTAAATACATGTGAGAAGAAAGATTGACTATGTGTGGTGTGTGTTGTGAATGTTTGAAATACACGTGTTTGATCGTATGCAGGATCTTGGATTTTCTACACACCACCTACCATGCTTTTGCCCAGTAGCTCTTGCCATTATCTTTTGGCCTTGTGTGCCAAAGCACCTCCACCAAACACAAACCAATGGACAACCTCCTCAAGCGAGGGATGGATGCTACTCTCATCTACTCGAGCATTTTTTTGAGGATGCCAAAGCCCTTCGTTATCCAGGTGCTACAAATAAATGCACCTCAAGCGAGGGATTTCCCTTTTGCACTTGACGCAAGTACAACATAGTTTTTCCTTGAGCCATCGTTTACGTTCAGGGTTGTTTGAGGTCCCTCGATCATCCCAGTCATCATGTACACGCGTGAAAGAGAGAAGACCATATTAGGTATTATGGTAAAAATCCCGCATTATGGGAATCTCCAAATTGACCAAATTCATGTAATCTGGGAATTTCCAACTTAAAATGGGAAAAAAGGAGACAAACTTGTTGATAAGATAGAGTGAAAATCTTATTGGATTGTGGTGTTGATAAACACAAAAAAAGTCAAGAGGATGAACAAAGCATGAGTTTGAAGAAACACTCTTAATTAAATAAAAGAAAGAAAGGTTGATACATCTAGAGATCTTGTTTACAAAATTGACTCTTATAGTCACAATAGAAGCTCCTCATAATCTACTCCAAATTTGATGCCATATCCAAATTTTGATCCAAGCGTGGTTGATGTGCATGAGCAAGACTTGCTTTAGCTTTTAGAGCATGCATTTTTGGAATCTTAATTCTAGAAAATGGCCCTTCTTTGCTGGATCTCCATGACCAAACAATTGCATCTACCATTTCCCACACTTGTGAGTCCTTGCAGTTGATAGCCCAAAAACCCTTCTAGCAATTAGGGTAAGCTTGAGTATCCGTCATCCCAGTCTTTCTTGCACAAGGTGACCAATATTAAATCAATTTCTTTTTGTAGTTTGATGATGTAGGCTCATTATCAATGTTTGATAAAGCCATTGCGAGCCAAACTGGATAGATTTCCATGTCACTTGGAACTAGCATAACAAAGTCACCTTGGTGCACAACAGACATAGGGTCAAACTCTTCCCTTGTTCTATCTTGTTGAGGACCACAAAAATGATCATTCAACTCTTCAAGGCCTAGGAATCTTTTTGCTCCTTGCTGTAAGCTCATTGTAGTGGATTGTAGGTAACAAGAGTCTTGCTTTATCGGCCAAAAATTCTCATACAAGTCTCCCTCTGATATGGTCGATTTTCCAAGCTCGTCAGTCACCTTACTCCAGTAATCTATCACAGGTCTATAATACCGTGGCACATTTGAACCATTCCCTAGATTTTGCCAAAACTTAGTATAATTCTTCAACCCTAAAATCACTTCTTCATGAGCCTTGACATATTCTGCCATTGGCACCAAAGGTGGATCTCCATGTGGCAACATTGGATTTCCTTCTATGTCTGTTTTCTAAAGGTGAATACTTCCACTCCAACTTGATACACCTACATGTGCCTTATACTGCATCATTGGTGTCTCATCTTGCATAAAAAACTTGAATTGAAGTGGTTTGGAATGTCCAACAAGTATGTCTTGTCCATCACAAAGATAACCATCACAGTATTGCTTGAAATCGCAGACCTTTTCAATCAAAAATGGGGTTGGAGATGAAGATGAGCTATTTTGTAATGTATCCATCAAGTGTGGAAAAGTATATGTTTGTGTAACTCTCAATTTCTCTAAAAACTTACTGAACATAGCATCTATGTCCTCATGTGTATGCCCAACCATCAAAAATCCTAGTTGGATGGTTTTGAAGACACCCCTTGCAACAAGCATTGAAAAATAGGCAAATAAGTATCGATTTTTTTTTCCCTTGCACAATTATCCAATTATAGTAACAAGTTCTCTGGCAACTTGCACAATGTTGACCCCGATTTCACTTCTCTAGCTTTCGATGGTTGCACGATGGGATGTTTTCCATCACTCAAGTTGTGGTGGTCTAAAGCATCCCTTGAGTTCAAATCATGTAGTAGAGAGGTACTACTCCTTGGTAGTCCATTTGTTGCCAGATCACCAAGAGGATGCTTATCTATCCTCTGTAATTTATGTAAACAATTAGTAACTGAGCCAATTGTAACATTTGGATCAACTAGCCACAAACCATTCAAGACAAAGTGACCAGAATGACCTTCTCCATGGCCACCATGAGTGATCATACCTATCAAAGCCACCTGCAATTGTATCCTAAATCCACACCCTTAGGAACAATGCATAATCTAGGAATGGAAGTCTTCTTTTGATCCATCTTATCATGGATTATACAAACATACTTTTGTGGTTGAGTTTCTGAATATTTGTGCCATGCATAATATAAGCTCCTGCAACTCTTCTATTGTGCCATGTGAACTTCTCTTTCTCTCAAGACAAGAGCTCTCTCTTCAAGAGAAGGTTTAGCTTCTAGCCTTGCCTTGATTGAACTACAAACATTGCACTTAGAGAACTCACTTGTCTTTGTTAAAGTGACATGTGGATACTCTTTGTTCCAAATTCTACGGAAAGAAGATTGAGATAACTTCTTCTCATAGCCCATTTGGTCCAGTGTTGTGTTGATTTCGCTAAAAATGTCAACTTGTTTGTAAATTAATGGAATCACTAATTGAGTCTATCTTGAGCCATCTAGTAGTGTTCTGTTTCTATGTGGCATCTTCTTAGAGTTGTTATCCACAAATTCACTTAATAGTGCTCTTGCTAAACTAGTATGTTGAAGTCCTCTTCTCAATGTACATGTGTTAACATGCACATATTGGCGCACACCGTTTTCAAAATTTTCCTGTAGTTGTAAAATGATGTCTTTGGTATTCCATGTAGCTCATACCATGCTCTGCAGCAAACAATAGATCCATTTATCTTGAATTGGTATCGCATCTTCTCATCTTTCTGATAGCATATAGATAGAACATCATATACATAATTTATGCGTGCTTTTTAAGACCCTCCCAAAAATTCTTGCCATAATCTTGTCACCAAATCATGATATGAAAATTGAGAGCATTTTTTTCCACAACAATCAATGCATGAAACCCTTTGAATTGACTTAGCTGAAAGATAAAAAGTAGAAGTTGGTGCTGCTTGCACTTTTTGAGTCTTGTTGATGAAATTGTATCGTCTCTTCCTTAGCAAAGGGGCATCAACACTACCATCAAGTTTTTTCCAGCATTGTCATCATTGGATACATCCTCACGTCTAGTATGCATCCCATCAACAGGAACAAAACATTGTAGTGGGCTCCCATCCAACATGGTTCTCTGTTGGATGGGCCACTTTAGCAAAGTAATGCTTCCCACTTCAGGCATATTCTCATTGATTGCATTCTCCCTTTTAATACCTATGCCCACAAAGTCATCACCAAGTACCTGAAAATTGACATAATCATGTGGAAATACATACAAGATGGTCCCTTCATTCACAGTGTACATCATTGTGTTGTCCTTTAAAGGACCCTTTGATTTCTCCAAGATTCTTGTATTGACATTTCAAACTTTGGGCTTGTAATAGGTATTGCATCTATAACTAGAGGATCAAGATGATCCCCTTGTTCATCACTACTGTAGCTTTCATTTGTTTCAATAACATTGTCATTCATTATGCATTTCTACAAAAGAAGCTTAGGCCATCGAACAACACTCCATAATGAGCTTTGGAGAGATGTAGTATCCATTGTAGAAAAAGGGAGGACCACATCCTTCAAACATTCCTCCACTAGTATAGATACATTTCCTTGCCCTATCTTTGTACCACCACAAGTGGAATCGGGATCTGTTCTACAAACACAACCAATACCAACAATTTCATTATCAAGTACCATATGCACTTTCTTCCGAGGTTCAAAGTCCATCCTGTAAGTTGAAAAGAAACACCTTGTTAAGTTCATATTTATAGATAATTCTCTTTGAAAGAAAATGTATAAGTTACATTACACATTACACAAGGGTTGTGAATACTATAACTCTATAGACATCGCTATATTAGATCATAGCTTGGACAAGTGGTGGAACTAGTTATGATGGCCAGTGTCCAAGGTGCTATTTTAGGAACTTTCTTGTGAATGTCCAAGTATCTCTTGCTTCTTTCAATGGAAGTAAGGTTGGACAAGGGGAAATCTTGAAACCAAAATCCCCTTTCTATATGAGGTAAAGCTTGGAGAAATGGTGGACCTAGTTCTAATGGCTATTGATCAAGGTGCTATTGTAGGAACTTGCTTCCCGATGTCCAAATATCCTTTGCTTCTTTCAATGGAAGTAAGGTTACACAAGTGGTGGAGCTTGAAACCAAAAGTCCCCTTTTCTATATGAGAGTAAAGCTTGGACAAGTGATGGACCTAGTTTTAATGTCCAATGTCTAAGGTGGTATTGTAGGAACTTGATTCCCAATGTGCAAGTATCTCTTGCTTCTTTCAATGGAATTAAGGTTGGACAAGTGGTGGAGCCTTAAAGCAGAAGTCCCTTTTATATATGAGAGTGAATCTTGGACAAGTGGTGGACCTAGTTAATGTCCAAGGTGAACTATTTTAGGGACTTGGTTCTCAATGTCCAAATAGCCCTTGCTTCTTTTAATAGAAGTAATTAAGGTTGGACAAGTGGCAGAGCTTGAAACCAGAAGTCCCTTTATATATGAGAGTAAAGCTTGGACAAGTGGTGGACCTAGTTAATGTCTAGGGAGAACTATTTTAAGGCCTTGGTTCTCAATGTCCAAGTAGCCCTTACTTCTTTTAATGGAAGTAAGGTTGGACACGTAGTGGAGCTTGAAACCAGAAGTTACTTTTACATATGAAAGTAAAGGTTGGACAAGTGGTGGACCAAGTTTTAATGGCCAGTGTCCAAGGTGGTGTAGGATCTTGGTTCCCAATGTTCAAGTATCTCTTGCTTCTTTCAATGCAAGTAAGGTTGGACAAGTGATGGATCTTGAAACCAAAAGTCCCTTTCTAAATGAGAGTAAAGCTGGGACAAGTGGTGGACCTAGTTTTAATGACCAATGTCCAAGGTGAACTATTGTAGGGTGCTTCTCAATGTCCAAGTAGCCCTTGCTTATTTTGATGGAAACAAAATTGGAGCAATGGTGGATCTTGAAGCAAAACCCCCCTTGCTTTATTTGGGACAAGCGGGGTGGACCTAGTTTTAATGTCCAAGGTTCAAGGTGAACTACAAGCAGATAAATCCAATGGTTGGAGAAGTGGTGAATATTTTCCAGACCAACTATAATAGAGTATAGCTTGGACAAGTGGTGGACCTATAAGTTTTAATGGCACACATAAGACAATTGCAAGGGCTTACTTCCCAATGTCCAAGTAGACCTTTCTTGTTTCAATGGAATCAAGGTTGATAGTAGGGCCTTTCTTCTCAATGTCCAAGAAGCCCTTGCTTTCTTCAATGGAAGCTTGGAGAAGTGGTGGACGTAGCTTCAATAGCCATTTCTCAAGGTGAACTACTAGATGAGCTAGTAGCTTCCTAAAGTCAAAGAAGTACTTGCTTCAACAAGAACAAGTGGTGAATCTTGAAACCAAAACCCCCTCCCTATGTAAGAGTCTCTCTTTGACAAGTGGTGGACCTAGCTTTGATGGGAAATGGCAAAGGTGTACTACAAGAAAGCAACATTGCTTTTTAATATCAAAGTTGAATGAAAACAGGGTTGGAGTAGTGGTGGACCAAGTGGTGGATTTTCAAATAGAGGACACCTTGCTATACTAGATTATGGCTTGGAATTGTGGTGGAATCAAGATTTGGGGCAAGGTCCAAGGTAAATTATTATTGCACGACCTAGCCCTTGCTTCTCTTGATAAGCAAGATTTGACAATTGGTGAAATTTGAAACAAAAACCCCCAAGCTTGCTATGATGAGAATAGCTTTGAGCATAGTTTAGGCATGTTGCGAATATGGTCAATGTCCAAGGAAACTTTTGAGTTATGAGCTCCAAAATAGAGTCATTTTCCACCACTTATTTATGTTGATTGTCCTTGGTGAGTTGTGAAGCAAGGAAAGAGACTGGGTTTTAGATACATAGCTTATCTAAGCTAGACCACAATTGAGAAAGTGGAAGAGGGTGGTGCAACAAGAGTTTAGGGTGGGGTTTGGTGCAGCACCCCAAGCGGGGTCAAGGGACAATAGCCCCTGTGGGGTTCCCGGCAACGCCCCGAGCAGGGTCAAGGGGCAGCAACCCCCGCGGGGTTTGGGACAGCACCCCAAGCGGGGTCAAGGGGCGGTAGAAGTTTCTAAACAAAAAATTTTTAACGTAGAAAATCAACGAGGTTTTATCTCTTCTCAATATGATGGCTTTGCTTTTTGGAGCGAGGTCAATACTAATATAAAAGGGAATAATACAGCTTATGTGTCATTTTAGTAAGTGAATCCTATCAAACACAGAAAGAAAAAAACACATAGAGTTACGTGCACAGAGGTCAAAAAACACAGAGAATCCACACACACAGCACACACAGGAGACACATATGTACGCACAGAGAAGTCGCCATCATACTTTGCACGTGTAGGGGACCATCGGCACATACGAGATACGAGATTGCTGTAGCGTAGATGTTGGAAGAGACCATCATTGCGAAAAACAGAAGCATCATCATGCTTAAAAGAGGAGAGCTTTTGAAAGGTTCAACCCTCTCTCCCTCTCTCTGCGTTTTTCTCTGTTTTTTGTTTTCTTTGTTTTGCTGTTTTAATTCAGTTTCAGATACTAATTCAGATTAGATGAAAACAATAATGTACATACTTAAACAACAAAACAGAGAAAATAGATTGAAGCCTCTCCCTCTCTCCGCGTCTCTCTCTGTTTTCTGTTTTCTTTGTTTTGTTGTTTTCATTCAGTTTCAGATACTAATTCAGAGTAGGTGAAAATAATAATGTACATACTTAAATAACAAAACAGAGAAAACAGATTCAATCCTCTCTCCCTCTCTCTGTGTCTCTCTCTGTTTTGTTGTTTTCATTTAGTTTCGGATACTAATTCAGATTAGGTGAAAACAATAATGTACATACTTAAACAACAAAACAGAGAAAACAAAAAATAGAAAATGTACATACTTTTAGGAGAAAAGAATAATGTACATACTTATAGCAGAAAACAATAATATACATGATAGTGTAAGTTTGAGTAGACTTACTTGTGAGTTTCTGTGAGGCTGATTCTTACACTGAGATATGCTTGGTATTGTTTGGCTTCTTTCTATCCAATACGTCTCAAACTTTGACTTTCAAGGGGTGGCTCTCAACAAATTTATTATAGCTTGGTGACAAAGACCTAGTGGGATAAAATGAGAAAAAATCTAAACATAAAGAAAGACCAGCTATCATATTAATTTCACCTAGGTTGCTAGTTGGCCCTAGGTTTCAGGATTGAGGTTTGGGTTGAAATTGAGATTGAAAAAGTGGTGAAACTTACTCTCATGTTGTAAAATATCTGTGAGGCATGGTCTCATATGTTCTCTTCACAAGTGCTTGTATATTAAGGTTGTCCAAGTAGTGGATCTGGGGTTTGAGTTTCACTCTGTAAGAAACTTTAAATTTAGGCGAGAAAATTTGAATTTGAGAGGGAACATTCCCGCGGAAAAATTTGAATTGGAGTGTGATAATTTGAATTCAGGCAAGAAAATTTTAATTGAAGAGGGAAAATTTTAACTCAAGTGAGAAAATTTGAATTCGAGCGGATAAAGTTAAATTCACGTGGGAAAGTTTGAAATCACTTTCTTCAAAATTCCAATGAGGTGGATCTAGGAGACCAGCTGTCATATTAATTTCACCTATGCTGCTAGTTGGTCCTATGGTCTAGGATCACGGTTCGGGTTGAAATTGAGATTCGACAAGTGGTGGACCTTGCTCTCATGTTGTAACATCTCCATGAGGCATGGTCTCATATGTTTTCTTCACAAGTGTATATTAAGGTTGTCCAAGTGGTGGATCTCGGGTTTGAGTTTTACTCTATAAAAAACTTTAAATTTAGGTGGGAAAGTTTGAATTCTAGCGGCAAAAGATAATCTAGAGCCTAGTAATTTGAATTTAGGCGAGGAAATTTAAATTCGAGAGGGAAAATTTGAATTTTCCTGGAAAGTTTGAAGTCACTTTATTCAAAATTCCAATGAGGTGGATCTAGAAGACACCAACCATTGCATCTACCTTCCCAAACACTTGGTTAGAATGGCAAAGTGGTGGATCTAAGATCAGGGGAAGAGTGATAAGAATGGACAAGTGCTAAGAATGGACAAGTGTTGGATATAGAAGACACCAACGACTGCATCCACCTTTCAAGAATGGACAAGTGCTAAGAATGGACAAGTGTTGGATATAGAAGACACCAACGACTGCATCCACCTTTCAAGACCTCGCTAGAATGGCCAAGTAGTGGATCTAGGATGTACCGTTTTCAAACACTTTATTTGAAGAGTCAAGAATGTATCTAGTTAGAATGGCTAGGTGGTGGATCTTGGATGCGCCCACCTTCAAGAATTGGCTATAATGGCTAAGGATCTAAGGTCTACCTTTCTTACACCCTTTGTTGAAAGTTGTAAATTGGAGGATTTAGGATACACCAACCATTGCACCCAACTTCCAAAACTTGGCTTGAATGACCAGCTATTGGATCTTGGATGCACCTCCCCTCTAGGAGTTGATAAAAATGACCCACTGGGGAATCTAAGGTCTACCTATTTCACAAACTTTATTTGAAATTTCAAGGTGGTGATCTAGGAGACACCAACAATTGGATCTACATTTCAAGCCTTTGCTATAATGGCCCAGTGGTGGATCTTTGATGCACCTACTTCCCAATTTTTAGTCTAAATGGTCAAGTGGTGGATCTAGGATCTACTCATCCCACAAACATTGTGTAAAATTATAAGTGTTATGATGACCAAGTGTTGAATGCACTTAACTTTAAGACATGGTTAGAATGGCCAAATGGTGGATCTACGGTCTATCTTTCCTATAAACACTATTTAAAATTGATAGATGGTGGATGTAGGCGAAACCAACCATTGCATCCACCTTGAAAAAGTTGGTTAGAATGGCCAAGTGGTGAATCTAAATTGCAACCACCTTCAAGCCTTGGTTAGAATTGCCACGTGGGGAATCTAAGGTCTACATATTGCACACGGGTTGTTTAAAATAAGAAGTTGGTAAATGTAGGAGACACCAACCATTGCATCCACCTTGAAAAATCTGGTTAGAATGACCAAGTGGTGGATCTTGGATGCACTCACGTTGAAAAATAGGAAGTTGGTGGATGTAGGATAAACACACCATTGCATCCACCTTAAAAAATTTGGTTACAATGGCCAAGTGGTGGATCTTGGATGCACCCACCTTCAGGAATTGGCTAAAATGGCTAAGAATCTAAAGTCTACCTTTCTTACACACTTTGTTGAAAGTTGTAAATTGGAAGATTTCCAATACAGAAACCATTGCACCCACCTTCCGAAACATTTCTTGAATGGCCAACTATTGGATCTTGGATGCATTCACCCTCTAAGAGTTTGTCAGAATGGCCCACCGGGGAATCTAAAGTCTACCTATTTCACACACTTTATATAAGATTGCTAGGTGGTGGATCTAGGAGATACCAACAATTGGATTCACATTTCAAGCCTTTGCTATAATGGCCAAGTGATGGATCTTTGATGCTCTTACTTCCCAATTCTTAGTCTAAATGGCCAAGTGGTGGATCTAAGATCTACTCATCCCACAAACATTGTGTAAAATAACAAGTGTTATGATGGCCAAGTGTTGAATGCACCTAAACTTTACGACATGGTTAGAATGGCCAAGTGGTGGATCTATGGTCTATCTTTCCTATAAACACTATTTAAAATTGATAGACGATGGACATAGGGGAAACCAAAAATTGCACCCACCTTGAAAAATTTGGTTAGAATGGCCAAGTGGTTGATCTAAATTGCAGCCACCTTCAAGCCTTGGTAAGAATGGCTAGGTGGTGGATCTAAGGTTTGTATATTGGACACATGTTGTTTAAAAAGGGCCAAGTGGTGGATCTTGGATGCAGTCACCTTGAAAAAAAATAAGTTGGGGGATGTAGGAGAAACTAATCGTTGCATCCACCTTGACAAATGTGCTTTGAATGGCCAAGTGGTGGATCTTGGATGCACCCACCTTCAGGAATTGGCTAGAATGGCTAAGGATGTTAGGTCTACCTTTCTTACACAGTTTGTTATAAGTTATAAGTTGGAATATTTACAAGATACCAACTATTGCACCCACCTTACAAAACATAGCAAGAACGGCCAACTATTGTATCTTGTATGCATTCACTCTTTTGGAGTTGGTTAGAATGGCCCACTGGGGAATCTAAAATCTACCTATATCACACACTTTATTTGAGATTTCAAGGTCGTGGATCTAGATGACACAAACAATTGCATCCAAGTTTCAAGCCTTTGTTATAATGGCCAAGTGGTAGATCTTTGATGCACCTACTTCCCAATTCATAGTCTCAATAGCCAAGTTGTGGATTTAGGATCTATTCATCCCACAAACATTGTGTAAAATTACAAGTGTTGTGATGGCCATGTGTTGAATGCACCTAACTTGAAGACATGGTTAGAATGGCCAAGTGGTGGATCTACAATATACACCCACTTATCATTACAAGTGTTGTGATGGCCATGTGTTGAATGCACCTAACTTGAAGACATGGTTAGAATGGCCAAGTGGTGGATCTACGATATACACCCACTTATCATTACTTGGTTAGAATGGCCAAGTGGTGGATCTATGGTCTATCATTCCTTTAAACAGTATTAAAAATTGATAGATGGTGGACTTAAGGGAAACCAACAATTACATCCGGGTTAGAACACGCTACCAATGCAGGTTGAAAAACGTTGATCTGCTAGCTTCCAAAAACGCTGATATGCTTGCATCAAAATGCTGATTTGAGGGGTTGATTGGCAATGGGATGCTGCTGAAAAACATTGGGCTTTGCTTGGAGAAAAACACCAGGTTTGTGGAGTTCTTTCTTGAATACGGCATATGAAACCTATTTGTATGTACAATAGGGAATGGTATTTTAGTGCTCAATCTTCACAAATTTCCTCCTATATGTTAGTCATTTTTTGCCCTTGGACTGCTCATCTTTTTGGTTCTTTGAAGCAGTATCACATTATTTTGCAAGTTCACAATGACATATGCCATAGTGCCCAACAGGTATGAAGACCACCGACAATGGCTGCCTTGTTGAGCTGCCAAACGGTGCTGGGAGAAACAAAGGCTGTGTTTGTGATGGGGGAAGAGAAGAGTTCAGATAAGAAAAATTCTGAAATGGGCAGCTCAATATCAAGAGTCATTCGTCGTAACGGGCCTCATTGTTGAGAAGACCGGGCTCGTATATATTTCCAATAGGGAGCGAGTGGATTACAAGATATATGTTGCATGGCTCCATCATCAAATTGGAACTTGAGGAGAAGGCTACATAGTGAATCCTAATTTCGACTTCTTGTTGTAATCCGTAGAGAGAGACAACATGTTTGCCTACAAGTGTGCCACTACTTCCTCTAATCATGTGCATGGTTCACTTGATTATAGAGAATCCAGCTTACTCTTGCCCACATAGATTTTGAAGGGTCCCAAACAAGGTTTTCCTTTATGCAGGAGACTGGAGATCCGAGGATGATGTGAGTGGATCGATTCAAGCGAAAAGATGTGATTTAGTCACCTCAGTGTGTGTGTATGTGTGTGTGTGTGTGTGTGTGTGTGTGTGTGTGAGAGAGAGAGAGAGAGAGAGAGAGAGAGAGAGAGAGAGAGAGAGAGAGAGAGAGAGAGAGAGAGAGAGAGAGAGAGAGGGAGGTGGAGAGAGAGGGAGGTGCGGACGACGATGATAAGGCTAAGGCTGAAACCTGAATACTGTGAATTGGTCCCTGTCGCACCAAGTTGGGGCAGATCTGTGTACTTGATGTCTTGATGAAAAACGCTGCTTTAGGGTTAAGAAAAATGTTGCTGCAACCTGGCAAAAAACGCTCGTGTAGAGGACTGAATTTGCTGCTAATCTTGGCTGCAACTGCTAGACCAATGGGGGCTGCAAATGTTGGTTAATGGAGGCTAAAAAACACTGGTTTAATGGCTGCAAAACGCTGTCCAAAGGGGGCTGAAAAATGCTACCAATGCAGGTTGAAAAATGCTGATCTGCTAGCTTCCAAAAACGATGATATGCTTGCATCAAAACGCTGATCTGAGGGGCTGATTGGCAATGGGATGCTGCTGAAAAACACTGGGCTTTGCTTGGAGA
Organism: Adiantum capillus-veneris; assembly: GCF_014529385.1. NCBI lineage: Eukaryota > Viridiplantae > Streptophyta > Polypodiopsida > Polypodiales > Pteridaceae > Adiantum > Adiantum capillus-veneris. The sequence continues at coordinate 32,724,604 of NC_140956.1, read as the reverse complement.
AAAACACCAGGTTTGTAGAGTTCTTGCTTGAATACGGCATATGAAACCTATTTGTATGTACAATACGGAATGGTATTTTAGTGCTCAATCTTCACAAATTTGCTCCTATATGTAAGTCATTTTTGCCCTTGGACTGCTCATCTTTTGGTTCTTTGAAGGAGTATCACATTATTTTGCAGGTTCACAATGACATATGCCATAGTGCCCAACAGGTATGAAGACCGCTTACAATGGGTTCCTTGCTGAGTTGCCATTGTGCTGGGAGAAACAAAGGCTTTGTTTGTGATGGGGGAAGAGAAGAGTTGAGATCACAAATTTTCTGAAATGTGCAGCTCAATGTAAGGAGTCATTCGTCGTAACTGGCCTCATTGTTGAGAAGAGCGGGCTCGTATATATTTCCAACATGGAACGGGTGGATGACAAGCTGTTGCATGGCTCCATCATCAAATTGGAACTTCAGGAGAAAGCTACATAGTGAATCCTAACTTCGACTTCTTGTTGTAATCCGTAGAGAGAGACAACATGTTTGCCTACAAGCGGTCCACTACTTCCTCTGATCATGTGCATGGTTCACTTGATTATAGAGAATCCAGCTTACTCTTGCCCACGTAGATCTTGAAGGGTCATAAACAAGGTTTTCCTTTATGCAAGAGACTGGAGATCTGAGGATAATGTGAGTGGATTGATTGAAGCGGAAAGATGCAATTTAGTCACCTCAGTGTGTGTGTGTGTGTGTGTGTGTGTGTGAGAGAGAGAGAGAGAGAGAGAGAGAGAGAGAGAGAGAGAGAGAGAGAGAGAGAGAGAGAGAGAGAGAGAGAGAGAGAGAGAGAGAGAGAGAGGGGGGGGGAGGTGCGGACGACGATGACAAGGCTAAGGCTGAAATGTGAATACTATGAATCGGTCCGTGTCGCACCAAGTTTGGGCTGATCTGTGTACTTGATGTCTTGATGAAAAACGTTGCTTTAGGGCTAAGAAAAATGCTGCTACCACCTGGAAAAAAACACTGGTGTAGACGATTGAATTTGTTGCTAATCTTGGTTGCAACTGCTGGACCAATGGGGGCTGAAAATGTTGGCTAATGGGGGTTGAAAAACGCTGGTTTAATGGCTACAAAACGCTGTCCAAAGGGGGCTAGAAAATGCTACCAATGCAGGTTGAAAAACGCTGATCTGCTAGCTTCCAAAAACGTTGATATGCTTGCATCAAAACGCTGATCTGAGGGGCTGATTGGCGATGGGATGCTGTTGAAAAACGCTTGGCTTTGCTTGGAGAAAAATGCCAGGTTTGTAGAGTTCTTGCTTGAATACGGCCCGTGAAACCTATTTGTATGTACGATAGGGAATGGTATTTTAGTGCTCAATCTTCACAAATTTGCTCCTATATGTTAGTCAATTTTGCCCTTAGGCTACTCATCTTTTTTGTTCTTTGAAGCAGTATCACATTATTTTGCAAGTTCACAATGACATATGCTGCTGAAAAAGGCTGGGCTTTGCTTGGAGAAAAATGCTAGGTTTGTAGAGTTCTTGCTTGAATACGGCGCATGAAACCTATTTGTATGTACGATAGGGAATAGTATTTTAGTGCTCAATCTTCACAAATTTCTCCTATATGTTAGTCAATTTTGCCCTTGGACTGCTCTCTTTTTTGTTCTTTGAAGCAATATCACATTATTTGCAAGTTCACAATGACATATGCCAAAGTGGCCAATAGGTATGAAGACCGCCGACAATGGCTGCCTTGCTGAGTTGCCATTATGCTGGGAGAAACAAAGGCTGTGTTTGTGAGAAGAGTTGAGATCACAAATTTTCTGATGGATAGCTCAATGTCAAGAGTCATTCGTTGTAACTGGCCTCATTGTTGAGAAGAGTGGGCTCGTATGTATTTCCAACAGGGAACGAGTGGATGACAAGCTGTTGCATGGCTCCATCATCAAATTGGAACTTGAGGAGAAGGCTACATAGTGAATCCTAACTTCAACTTCTTGTTGTAATCTGTAGAGAGAGAGAGAGAGAGCATGTTTTCCTACAAGCAGGCCACTACTTCCTATGATCATGTGCATGATTCACTTGATTATAGAGAATCCAGCTTACTCTTGCCCACATAGATCTTGAAGGGTCCTAGACAAGGTTTTCCTTTATGCAGGAGACTGGAGATCCAAGGATGATGTGAGTGGATCTATTGAGGCGGAAAGATGCGATTTAGTTACCTCAGTGTGTGTGTGTGTGTGTGTGTGTGTGTGTGTGTGTGTGTGTGTGTGTGTGTGTGTGTGTGTGAGAGAGAGAGAGAGAGAGAGAGAGAGAGAGAGAGAGAGAGAGAGAGAGAGAGAGAGAGAGAGAGAGAGAGAGAGAGAGGGAGGTGTGGACGATGATGACGAGGCTAAGGCTGAAATCTGAATACTATGAATCGGTCCCTGTCGCACCAAGTTGGGGCTGATCTGTGTACTTGATGTCTTGATGAAAAACGCTACTTTAGGGCTAAGAAAAACGTTGCTACAGCCTGGCAAAAAACGATGGTGTAGACGACTGAATTTTTTGCTAATCTTGGCTGCAACTGCTAGACCAATGGGGGCTGAAAAAGGCCGGTGTAATGGCTGCAAAACACTGTCCAAAGGGGGCTGGAAAACGCTGATATGCTAGCTTCCAAAAACGCTCATATGCTTGCTTCAAAACGCTGATCTGAGGGGCTGATTGGAGATGGGATGCTGTTGAAAAATGCTGAGCTTTGCTTAGAGAAAAACGCCAGGTTTGTAGAGTTCTTGCTTGAGAGAAGAGCAAGAAGTGCATTGATACCATTGATGTTATAATGCACCTTCTCTTGAGAGAGAAAGAGATTCCTATTGCAAGGTCCCTTGCCAGTGCACTTCCTGCTCTTTTGTTGACCGCTGGGTCAACAACACAACATAACTCAAGTTTCGTACCAAAGTCTTATCTTTTGCGAGTTATGAAATGCTGCGGATTATGGCTATAAACGTCATTTGTAATGAGTAGTTATTCTAGTTTCAGAAGCCGGGGTACAATGGCACTTCTAGATTGTAAATACAAAGCCATTTGACCCTTTCAACCCCATTTTTGGTTAAACCTAAGGTCGCCTTAGTATATAAGGTACCTAGGTCATTTTTTAAAGGAAGACTTTTTATCATAATCAAAACTGAGCGCTGCCGTTTACTGTGTGTGAGAGAGAAAGAGAGTGAGCGTGAGCTTCATCCTCTCGCTACGCCCGGCTCACTCAACACATTGGAGATATGACTGCACCATTGCTGTAGGCTCGAGGAGAGCTACGCGACGACGCCAAGCATTCCACGCGAGACGAAGCACACACGTCGACGCATCTACGAGCTATTTGTGGCCGTAAGTGTATCAAACAATGTTTGTTTTCTGCGTGTTAGTAGTCTATAGAATCGTGGCGACATAAGCTACGCATAGGTACTCATAAATTTCAGTTTCGGGCACTTTCAAAATTTGGCTCTGTCATCCTACGCGTTTTCCGCAGATGGGTTTTGAGTGAGGGTTTTGAGTGTAGAAGCTTAGGGACAGGTGTATCCTAGTGAGGGGATGGTGTTCCTTAAGTTTCGTACGAATCTGGCATGATTAGGCAAGTTACCTTTAGTATGTGTGTATGTGGCTAGGTGGTGTAGTTGAGAGCAGTGAGGTTCTTAATTGTGGTTTAGTTGGCCTTCCTAAGTGTTGTATGTGTAGGATGGTCTCAGCCTGACAAGCTTAAGAGATTTCGTCCATGTGCCTATCGTGTCATCTGTGTCCTCGATTGACATTATGTTGATCTAGGTAGTGTTTGCATGCACTTCATGGGTGTGTGAGTCGCTCCCCGTCCAACATTGGCGCCACTGCGGGGGACACAAGGACCTAAGTAGGTTTCCTACTAACACTCGTGTGATGGTTGCTTGATTTAGTTTCGGCTAGAGAAAGCGTTTTTCTTAAGTGGATCCGGAAGAGAATATTCCGCGATCAAGTGGATAGCCAGGAAGCGTGTGTCTTGCCGAGGGTCTGCGACTAGATAGGTTTAGTTAGGATCTGTGGATTAGAGTAGTTGTTGGTGGTTGAGTGATTTGTGAGGTGATAAAAGCGTTTACTAGTCCGTGTGTGGCAGTGAAGCGTTTTTCTACTCATAGATGCAAAACCCCATATGATTTGTAGAGTAGCTTTAGGTAAGTGATCCGATTCTGATCTAGAGCTATTCATCACTGAATTATTTGCTAAAGTGCTTGATTGCATTTGAAATCACGAAAAAGTGTGCTTTTGAGGGTAAAAATGCATTAAACAAGCTTTTGTGGATATTTTCGTATGACTGACTGATGCTGTGCATATAAAGGAGCATTTGCAAGGGTTCTATGAAAAAAACCTGCAATTCTGTAAACATAGACATCCTACACGTAGGATGTCTCAAGGGGGTTCTGGAGACCAAATTTGAAAATTTTGACTGCACTAGTGGGTTCAAAGGGTAGGTTTTACCCTAGTAACATATTGACTTAGGTGTTTTTCCCTATTTTTGTTGACCAAAATCCAAAAGGCGAAGTCAAAAAATGTAAAATTTCAGAAAAGGCTTAAATCGAGTGATTTTTGCATGTTTTTGCAATTGTGAAGCATACTTGCACTTGCTGAGAGCATAAGGAAGCATCAGGGACACTTCAGTCTCAAAAAAATCAGCAGTAGACATCCTACGCGTAGGATGTCTACAGGGTGATCTGGTGGAAATTTTGAAAACCTGAAGTTACCAGTGTGTTTAGAAGGTAGGTTTTACCCTATTTTCACCTGGAAAGTGGAAATTTGACCAAATTTTGACAGATCAAAGCCAAAAGATGAGAATTCCCAGACATCCTACCCAAATTGTGCCCAAGGCATAATTTTTGAGACCAAACCATAGGGTGACTTCATGTGCATGTTATACATGATGTTTTGAGTGCATGTGAGAGTTTTCAGCTCATTTGGGTGAGAAAATTGGGTTTTAAGCAGACTTTAGTATTTTTGACTGAAAAAGGCAAGAACAGCTAGTTTTGGGGTCTTTTGACATCCAAATTAAAATCTAAGCATAGCATTGGGTTGCTGACATCAAGGGGAAGCCGTGGCTCAAGTTTGGGGCAATTCTAAGCACTTAGACATCCTACGCGTAGGATGTCTTCACCATGATTTAGCACTCCAAATAAAATTCTAAGCATACCACAGTGATCAACACCTTAAGGAGAGTCCGTGGTTCAAATTTGGGGCAATTCTGAGCAGTTAGACATCCTACGTGTAGGATGTCTAAGGCATGATTTAGAGGCCAAATTCAAACTATGGACATAGCATGCTGTTGTATAGCCTTAAGCAAGCCTCCTAGTCAATTTTGGTCCAATTTGGAATTGATTTGACTTAGGAATTCATCAGAATAAACATCAGGCTTCTAAAGCAGATTCTTGATCATTTGACCAACCTATAGGTGTCAGAATCAAAAAGTAAAAATAGCTGTGAGTTTAGCACATCAAGGGGAAGCTACAGTGCAAGTTTGAGCTGAAACAGAGCAAAAAAGACATCCTACATGTAGGATGTCTCCAAGGTCATAGAGTGGTCAAAATTCTACTTTGGCCATATAGGGAGGTTCTAAGTGTCTCAAGGATTCCAGAACTTTTTTCAAAAGTGAATTTGGACCTTGTTTGGCCTATTTACCAACCAAAGACAAGAATTGTCAGACATCCTACTCTTGGAGTGCACTAGAAGCTCTTGCAGCCTAAATCTTGACCTATTGGGATCCAAAATCAATTCTAAGCATACCATTGGGTTGATGGACTTAAGGGGAGTCTCTGGACCAAATTTTGTTAAATTCTGAGCATATAGACATCCTACGCGTAGGATGTCTCTAGGCCAGTTTTAGGATCCAACTGTACCTTTGACTATACAGAAGTGTTCACAGTGTCACAGAGATCCCAAATCTTCTTTTAAAATTGAATTTGGACTCATTTTGACCAGTCTAAATTGCATTTCACTGTTTTGGCCATAACTTTCACAAACAGTATCAGATTGGAAAAGTTTTTATATCAAAACGTAGCCTGAGAGCGACTCTACAGATCTTAGGGCACATCGTTTGAGGCGTCAAAATTCATCCCCAAGTTAGGGGTGTCTGAAAGCGACAACTTGCGAGAATTGTGACGAAACCGTTGCGGTTTTGGACATAGTTTCGACTTTTCCCTAACCAAAGCACTTGAACACAGTGGACTAAGTCTACTTAAACCAAGCAAAAGCTCTTAAGCCCATAAATCATGTCTACCCTAGATTCAAACGCAGCCTATGCAAGTTTGGAGATCCCGACGATAGAGGAATATCCTCCCACAATGGATCTTCCAAACTTGCAATTGATAAAGACCCATCTTGTTGAGAGAGTTTGGATGATTGGTCATGAGAGTGAAGGACTATACAGATACATTGACGACAATTAGGTCAATCTTTATAGGTTTTCAGATTCATACCTAGAAGAGATAACGGATTACAAGCTCTTATATATCTACACATACGGAGTCGAGTGTCAATGGAGATCTATAGTTGTCGACAAGTATGGACGAGAATACAGAGTTGTAGAAAGCACAAATCCACAGACTGTACTAGAAAGAGGTGGATATTTGGTCAATGAAGGACCACAAATGCCTCCACCAAACACGAGAATTCCTATAGGAATTCCAAGAAGAGAGCCACCAGGATTCCCTTCAAGAGAGATAACGAGAGAAGGATTGGGAGAGTCTCTGGTTAGACTTGCAGACAATCGACGAGTTAGACCATCCCAAGTCCAGAAATGGGTAAACAGAAAATACTCCGGAGATAAAGATCCGAGAGATCACGTAGCGGATTTTAGAAGAGTGATTAGAGCAGAGGAAGTTTCAAATTTTGCGACACAGTTTGCGGGATTTGGATTGACTCTAGAAGATGATGCAGCTACATGGTTCGACTCGGTGGAAAAATGGGATTTTGAGACCCTAGATGAGCTGTTTGAGGAGTTTATTGAAGAATTCTCACCAAAAGGCATTGCTCACAACACGGTCTCGCAAAGCCATAGATTCAAACAGAAAGAGAATGAATCAGTACGCAAAGCATCATTACGGCTCAAGAGATATGTTAAGCTCTGTCCGAGAGCGGAATTACCTACACAAGCACGACTGATGATGATCTTTATCCAGGGAATGAGAGATGAGGGCCTTCAGAAGGATTTGCATATGATAAGGAGGATGATGCTAAACGAGTTGATCAAAGAAGCTCTTTATCTAGTGGATAACTGTGAGGCATACAAAGAAACGGACTTAAAGAGTCAAGGAGATGACACATCCTCTCAGCATAGTGTTTCATAGATAAGTGAGTCCATTGCCAAGCCAACGGCACCTATTTATCAAGAAAAGCTTATCGACGACTTGGTCAAGAGGTTGATTCCTCTTGTAAGGTCTGATTCGGGAGAGCCGAAGTGGTGTGAAATTGAGAGAAAATGGACGAACCATACGGGGGAAGAGTGCTATTATAGCATGGAAAATGCTAGGGAGAGGTATGTACAACCTGTTCCAGAAGCACCTACTCCACCTAGATACATTACGGGGAATGCGCCAAGACCAGTAGGAGTTTTAAGGCCATAGCTTTTCTTAGGACAACAACCTCCGCTGCCAGGTGCTAGAATGCCGGTAGACATGAGATACATGCCAATGATGGAAGAATCAAATAAACCAACGCCAATACCAGCTACAATGTGGTATAGAAACCAAAGAGAGTACTACCCTTCGGAGCAACAAAATGTGAGAGAAACACATGGAGTGGTGAGGCCGATACAACCTCCACCTCCTGGGTTTCAGTCAAAAGAAAGAAGGTATGAAATGGACGAAAGGACATTGCGATTCATTGCAAATAGCGGCTTATCTAGGTCAAAGCTTGCTTATAGCCAAGAGGAAATGCTAAAAGAATCACCTCAACCAGAGATAGCAGATTGTCACAAAAGTCGTGACAACCACTTGGTCAAACAATGGCCTCATACGGAGATCACTGAAGTAAATGCCTATTGTCTTGAGTGTGGCATCACTCACTTGATCCCCGATTGCCCAAAAAACCCATACCAAATCAAAAAAATAACGACAAATGTATCAGGGATTGTTCAGCTACCTAGTAGCTCAGAAAATGAAAATGTTGTACCAGTTCAAGTGGTTACGGGAGCACAAGCTCAAAAGAAAGCTGATGAGAATCCAGAGACAAAGAACACGGAAAGTGACACGAGCCTAAAGACAGATGATGGACCAAAGACAGATGCACCTAGTCAGAAAACCAACAGCAAACGAAATAGTTGGAAAGCTAGAAACACTAGGATGAAAGCACGCAGGGAACGAGAGCAAAAATCCCTAGCTGAGAAGCTTACCGAAGCTGAGGAGAAGATAAAACAACATGAGGAAAAGGAGGCCACTTCTCTTACACAGATGGTTAAACCTCTAGAAGAACCATCCACGGACGAGAAACCGAAAAGTGCTAGTTCAGGAGGATTTGTGTTGGCAGAGAATGTTAATGAGACATTAGATGCCCTCTTGGAAGCCTATGATGAAAGGCTTAAAAACAACCAAACCCAAGAACACAGGTGGATGACATATCCCTATGAGAAACTAGAAAAGCAAAAATTTGAAATGTGCTAGAAAATGATTCAAACAGTCCAAGCTTTACTAGAACCACCAGTTGCAAAACCTGAGGATGTGATCCGTGTCATGCCTACACAAGTAATCCCACCAAACCAGGAACTAAAAGAGTCAGATTCTAGTCATGAGAACAGATCAAACCTCAAAGACCCAGCATTAGAACCAAGGATAGTACTGAATACCACGGATAACTTTTCCGAGGGATTTCACCAAGCTATAGCTGAGGATTGTAAAGAGGTAGATGGTCTTGACGAATTGTGGAAACAAGTCAGAGAGGCCAATGAAGCCAATGACCTAAGAAGACGAGTAGACAAGACTAGTGATAAACGAGGAGTGTTTCTACCACCAATAGAGGAATTTGAGACTGGATCTCAAATGAATCTAGACGTGCGATCGTATTGGGGCGAGAAAGGATCTGTACAATCTATGGATAGTCAACCCCATTCGCTAAGAACACTACCGTCCTACATGGGAGAGTACGAGACCAAGTGAGATGTGGTTGCAGTCCCATCACAGAGACTATCTCCCAACAAGGCCATTGATTCGAAGGGGCTAGTAGATATTCTATCTACCCCAGTCACCTGTACAATAATGTTAGCTGAGTTGCTCAGAATAAGACCCAACATGTGGGCTAATGTGGGTAAATGTCTAGAGACATTTGGTGTAAAAACCCCAATGACGCAAATCGAGGAAGGCATCAAAGAGCTTGAAATGCCTCAACCAAATACTAGGCCAGTGCCATTAAACAAGGTAGGCGATTATTACGAGGGAGAAGATGGAAACACCACCCTTCCTGTGGAATTCAATAATGTAAAAACCATGGCAATCCTTGACAGTGGAGCTGGTGTGGCCATTGCAACCAAAGAGGTTTGGAAAAAATGGGGAAAACCTGCCTTTATATCCACACGAATGACCCTTCAGCTTGCAGACGGACACAAGGAAAATCCCCTAGGACTGCTAGAAAAAGTACTTGTTACTTCTTGTGGCATTGAATATGAACACACTTTTGCTGTTGTTGACTTTGGCAAGAAGAACAACTATGAAATCATTCTGGGAAGACCATTCATGCGACAATTGAAAATGGTCCAAGATTGGGGTTATGACCATATATACCTGAGACATATGGAAACCATAACAAAGATAAACTTGAGGGACCATAGCTATAGGGATGTGACGAGAACACCGGTTGAGGAGTTTGATTCCGACACAGTGGTAGGATCAGAACTTTCAGCTTGGTTAGGTAAGCCTAAAGAACTGTGGATGTGTGGAGCTTCACAATGTGATATCTTGAAATGTGAGGAATGTATCCTAGAGCGGGTCATAGAGGATAAGGACTATATCCCAGAACCATTTCCTGAAGAAGAGTTAGAGCCTTTTGGATGGGAACACATCTTGGCTACTCTGGACGTGTGCGGCGTGGAGGATGCTCCCACAACAAAGTTTTGTGATGAAAATGGCTATGATATCGTTCCTTATTTTGCAGTAAGTGTAATCCAGGAAAACAAAGAGATCCAGACATCAACAAGCTCTCGAAATAAGGAGAAAACAAAGAAATGTGGAGAATCAAAAGATGAAGAAGACGACGAGTTCTATGACTCTGTAGAACACTTTGAGCTTCAAGAAGATCAACGACCCGGGAATCAATGTCATTGCTACACGAATAAATTGAATCAAAAGTGGATTCCAAAGTCCTCGGTGAAGACACAACCACCACAAGCATCCTCATACATGGCTCCTAATAAGGATGCAAAGACTCAGCTAGGAGGAATACGACCAGAGCAACGAGCTAACAATGCTCTAATCAATGGGCTAGAAAAGTCCTCCAAGAAACTACCACCCAAGAGCAAACAGACAGTAACTTTCCACTACCAGCCAAAAAATCAAGGGAAAGTACAAGAAGTCAACCTTGCTGAGGATAGTAGCGATAGTGATGAATCTTACGACATCCCCTATCATCAACTCAGGCCATCATTATCACCAACCCCTTCAGCAACAACCATGACAGGTCAAAAGAACAGGACAACAAGTCAAAGCCAAAAAGCTCGACAAATCTGGATACCAAAAAGCCAGATCGGCCAAAAACAGATATGGATCAAGAAGACAAAGATATCTAATGACAAATCCCAAGATCCAACACCAAAACAAGGAAAGCGTGCACGAACGGGTAAGAATATCACAAAGTCGCAAGCTTTCACAACTCAGGTTTGGGCTCCAACGAAGTTGATTCAAGCACAAAAAAGTCAGGAATTCATTTGGATTCCCAAAAAACCACAGTATCAATTTTCAAAGCCTGAATCCCGTCCCCAACCAAGCGTACAAGGGCTGAAGGAAAGACCACTTTCGACTCACACAACAAAAAGGTGGATCCCAAAGAAGTGTCTTCAAACACAAACGAAGCATGGGCAAGTATGGGTTCCCAAACGAGAGTCAACAACAAAACAACCAATAATCACAAAGAAATGGGTCCCAAAGAAGAACAACAAAACTGCTGTCAGTGCATCACCACTTGAATTCTTACAATTCTTCCTACGATTACAGTACAGTTAGAAGCGAGCAAGTCGCTTCAATCAAGCAACGATATAGGAGCTTTAAAGACCATTACATTGCTTAGAATAGGAATCCTCGCCAACAAATGCCAATAAGCAAATTGCTTATACCCACATCTTGCACAACATAAATATTTTCCATGCATTGACTGTGTATGCATAATAGGGCTACATTACAAGGCCTGCATAGGCACAACTTTTAATTGCCCAAGCACAACACATACCCTTTGCAATACCCTGTCGTAAAGGATGACTCCAAATAGGAAGGGGGGAGGCATTCTGAATGCGGACCTAACATTATGACTATTAGAGGGAAATGTTTTGTGAGATGCATTGAATTTTTGCGTTTTATTGTGATAATTTTTTGACAAAATTTAGAGTATATGCCCTCATAGTAGTGTTACAGAGGAGTATGGGGACAAAATCCATATATGAGCCCCTAGGGACATGTGTATAGTGTACATAGCATTTAGATTTCTATTTGAATGATTTTTCTTTTGTTGAGTTGTTTTAAGATTTTCTTTGTTTATTGTTAAGAAAAAAGAAATCCATAATCCACATGAAGAAAATACTGACTAGAGGCCTGAGCACTACGAAGAGAAGAAGGTACAGGGAAACGATGAAACTTCACGAAGTATGTCTCAGCAGCAGTCACTACAACAGCCAAAGAACTTGTCACAAAGCAGTATCAACATGCAATCGACAAGTCATACAAGTCAGAGTCGAGTAGCTAAGCCACAAAATAAGTGAGGTGTTAGTCCCAAAGCTTCAAGTAATATTCTCTGTGTTCTAAGTGTCTTAGCTATTCTAGGTACTGCTCAAGCTGGAAGAGTTGAGCATATTTACGTTGTGTCGCTCATGCTGATATAGGTGAGCAAAAGAGTCGAAGTCTAAGTATTTAAATCTGGTGAAGTGAAGGAGAAGGTCCAAAAGACACTCACGTACTGAGCACAGTGAGATACGAGTGGAGAAACTTCTACATCGAAAACCCTTCTTGGAAAGGTGGAAGCTATTGAGACATCTTTTGATGTCACATGTGCTACATTTATTCCTCGAAACACCCATCATTTCCTTCATTCACATGGCATGATTTTGTTGACAAATTTCTCATATGCATATAGAGTGTCCCATAATTGGCACTTGCATCAGGCACTCTTTCCGTGTTTTAGCCAAGCACTAACCTTTCATGAACATGTACTTCACGTTCAACTACTCAACTCCAATAAGAGCGTATACCAAAGGCATTTTTTTTTTCCCACCGGGTTTTTTCCCTTTGGTCATCCAGGTTTTAGACCCTAATCTAAAGACACCTATCACCATCCTCTTGTACATATTCCTTCTACATCAACAATAAGGAAATGCTACTCAAATCAATTGACAAATGAATTGGAGCACCAATTTCAGATCATAGAATACTTCTCCTCAATGGCGAGTCGAAGAATGGCCTACAATGACAAAGCAACAGACAACACTAACAACATGATTGCACAGGAACAAAGAAGTCCCCAATGAAGAAGCGTGGACATAAAAGTAATCAGAGGATCTCAAAAGATGAATGGTTGCGATGATAGATGTCCGCTCTAATGGATCATAGTTCTTGTTGTGGTTCGACAAAGATACAAGCCGTGCAACAGATGAAGCCAAAACAACAGCAAAGTGTTGACCGCTGGGTCAACAACACAACATAACTCAAGAACAAAGAAGTCCTCAATGACAAAGAGCATACATAACGGTAATCAGAGGATTTCAAAAGCTTGTCCTTGATAATGTGCATCGAATGCTCGGCACGGTTTTGAACGTCAAATTAGAATAATTAAGTCCTGCTGGATTTGGCCTGACAGACAGACTTTGCATTGGAGTGCAACTTGGCCTAAAGAAGTTAAGGGTTTAGCCATACAATTTCTACAAAATCCTTACAAAGTTGTCATTGGCTCACAAGATCAGAAAGCCAATCACTCAATTCTACAGATTGTAGAAGTTGTTTCTGAGAATCACAAATACTCCGAATTGACAGATTTGCTAGAGCAAGTGATGGATGGAGCTTTCTCTATCCATGATGATAAGAGTCAAGTTAAACGACATTGGGTTCTTTTTGAATTTAGATATGGCAATAGACCTATAATGACAGAAACAGATGCTGCAGCTCGGAGCGTGGATGTGAAAGACATAAAGTTCGTCATCAATTATGATTTTCGTGAATCATGTGAAGACTATGTACATCGGATTGGACGAACAAGACAAGCTACTGCAACGGCTATAGTCTATACTTTCTTTCCAACAACAAAACGACAGCAAAGACCACATCGCCATCGACAATCAGGTCATGTCGGGGACGACATGAACGCGGAAGGGGGGAATGTTGACCACTGGGTCAACAACACAACATAACTCAAGTTTTGTACCAAAGTCTTATCTTTTGAGAGTTATGAAATGCTGCAGATTAAGGCTATAAACGTCATTTGTAATGAGTAGTTATTCTAGTTTCAGAAGTCGGGGTGCAATGCCACTTCCAGATTGTAAATACAAAGCCATTTGACCCTTTCAACCCCATTTTTGGTTAAACCTAAGGTAGCCTTAGTATATAAGGTACCTAGGTCATTTTGTAAAGGAAGACTTTTTATCATAATCAAAACTGAGCGCTGCCGTTTACTGTGTGTGAGAGAGAAAGAGAGTGAGCGTGAGCTTCATCCTCTCGCTACGCCCGACTCGCTCAACACACCGACTGCACCATTGCTGTAGGCTCGAGGAGAGCTACGCGACGACGCCAAGCATTCTACGCGAGACGAAGCGCACACGCCGACTCATCTACGAGCTATTTGTGGCCGTAAGTGTATCAAACGATGTCTGTTTTCTGCGTGTTAGTAGTCTATAGAATCGTGGCGACATAAGCTACGCATAGGTACTCAAAAATTTCAGTTTTGGGCACTTTCAAAATTCGGCTTTGTCATCCTACGCGTTTTCCGCAGATGGGTTTTGAGTGTAGAAGCTTAGGGACAGGTGTATCCTAGTGAGGGGATGGTGTTCCTTAAGTTTCGTACGAATCTGGCATGATTAGGCGAGTTACCTTTAGTATGTGTGTATGTGGCTAGGTGGTGTAGTTGAGAGCAGTGAGGTTCTTGATTGTGGTTTAGTTCGCCTTCCTGAGTGTTGTATGTGTAGGATGGTCTCAGCCTGACAAGCTTAAGAGATTTCGTCCGTGTGCCTATCGTGTCATCTGTGTCCTCGATTGACATTATGTTGATCTAGGTAGTGTTTACATGCACTTCATGGGTGTGTGAGTCGCTCCCCGTCCAACATCTTCTCTTAAGCAAGAACTCTACAAACTTGGAGTTTTTCTCCAAGCAAATCCCAATGTTTTTTAGCAGCATCTCATCGCCAATTGGCCCCTTAGATCAACGTTTTGAAGCAAGCATATCAACGTTTTTGGAAGCTAGCAGATCATCGTTTTCCAACATGTACTGGTAGCGTTTTCCAGGCCCCTTTGGACATCATTTTGCAACCATTAAACCAGCATTTTTCAGCCCCCATTAACCAACATTTTCAGCCCCCATTGATCCAACAGTTGAGCAGCCAAGATTAGTAGCAAATTCAGCCATCTACACTAACGTTTTTTGCCAGGATGTAGGAGTGTTTTTCTTAGCCCTAAAGCAGCGTTTTTCATGAAGACATGAAGTACACAGATTAGCCCCAACTTGGTGTGACAGGGACCGATTCACAGTATTTAGATTTCAGCCTTATCCTCGTCATTGTCGTTTGCACTGTCGACTTTGACATAGGAACACTTAGACTCACAGCATTAGTATCTTGCAACTACAACATTAGTATCTTGGAGCTACAATGGGCATGAGTATTGCATAAAAGGGCAAGAAGTCGATGGATGAATGAATGGCTCACAAGACGTATGTGTCACGATCGATGGTCTTGTAGTTAATTCGCCAAATATAAAGGAGAAGACAGTGGGGAAGCCGTCTCTTGGCCCTTAGAAGTCATGATAGGGGCCGCGGTAGACGAGGACGACAACAAAGTGGGGCAAATGGCATTCCGCTTGTCATCAAGCCAATCCCACAAATTGTTGGGGGTCCCATCGTTGCAATAGCTCCAATGACCAAAAAAATTATCAATGCGAAGGGATGAGCTACCCGGCTAGAGCATGCAAACACTCGTGCACGGTTAGTGAGCTAATTGTGGCAACACAAATGGTTAACTCTACGAGGTGAGCTTCTCGGCCTATGGAGGAGCTAAGCCGCAATGAAGGGCAATCTCCATATCCATTTCTCTTCACCTTTAATCAACCCAATCACACACACTACGATTGCAAGATGCACACAACACTAATCCTATCATGCATCACACTAACCGCAAGCACACACACATAGATCTATCTCCGGGGAGGTCACCTAATAAAAATGTAACCTATCACGTGAGTTCAACAGAAGGGTATTTAAAGTCCTTGAAACTTACATAAATATATATATTGAAGGGCATTATTTTTTCAAATTTGAAAAAAATTTACAGACTTTAAAAGAAAAGGGTACATTATATTCTTAACAAAATTCACAGATAAGGGGTTTTACAAACATGTCTTGAACGCACGTGATATGGTAGTTTTACACATAGGGAACCCCCCGAGGATCTATCGAGCACCACACTCCAATCAAACCTACATGCACACACAAGCAAAAGAGGGCAATCACACAAGATTAGAGAGGGATTAACCACTAATTAGTTAAGATCGAGTTAATCTAAGCATCATAGGTAATCATAAGAAATATGAGAGAGGCATAGTGAAAGAGAATGAATCATTGATTAGTGTTAATCAAGTCTCACGAGCAAGGAGAAGCTCAAGGACTCCATAGCCACACACCTCAAGCGCTCTCACCAAAGAGTGCTCTCAAAAATGACTTGAGAACCCTAATTTCTTTTACACACTGCCTTATATACCTAGGGTAAAAATGTGCAATGTCCGGGCGCCCAAGGCCTTTAGAGCTCCACCACTTACTGAATCTGCTGCCTAGGCACACTAATTAACCTATTATTTACAACTTGGAACTCCCATTGAGCCTGTAACACATTAGAATATTACAATGGCTTGAAATAAATCGGGAATTTACAATACGTGACCATTTTGGGAAAATGTGGAAATGTGTAACTCCAATCTTTACTGCTTCTTCACTTTGATCTTCGATGTGCATTTGTACATCTTCGGTCTTTAGCAGCTTCTGTTAACTGACGTTGACTCAGTTAACATCCCCCCCTTCCTATTTTAGTGCCCGTCCTCGGGCACTATTGAAAAGTGTCCGTGGAGGCTGTGGAAGGTTTTTGATTGGTTGTTAATGGGCTGATCGTCTTCTTTTGTCGTTGGATTTGTTGATGAGGTTCAATTTGTTGCAGCATCTTCATTAGTCCAAATATGTCTGGTGTGAGAGATGATGGTGCATTTTTCCATTGTAATATCATAATGATGAGGCTGATGTTTATTTTTGAAAAGTATGTACAAGGGAATTAGAATGATGAGGGTCTAAATTAGGGTATAATACCTGGATGACCAAAGGGAAAGAACCTAGTGGAAAAAAGTGCCTTTGGGATAAGCGCATTATTGGAGTACTTATTAGCATGGGAAATATTAATAAATTACTGAAGGAATTATTCACTGATAGATATGGAATTAAAAAATGTGATATCCGTGGAAGTGTACTGGGCCGATGCCAATTTTCCAATTTCAGCACCAAGTGATGGGTAGCGTTGGACAGTCACCACGCCTCGTATGTAATGATTTTAACCCGAGGGTCAGTACCAAGCGATAGGGAACGTTGGGCAGTCCCCAAGCGCCCCATTTTCCCCGTATTGACTCAATTGTTGTATGTAATGACTTTAAGAGCAAGGTCAACACCAAGCAATGGGGAGCATTGGGCAGTCCCCAATCTTTTTATTTGCTCCAGTATTGACTCATCTATATTTTTGTAATCACATCACCATGGTCTTCATTGTCGGTTACACCAAGGTCAGCACCAAGCGATAGGGAGCGTCGGGCAGTCCCCAAGATTCCTATTCGCCCAGTAGTGACTTCAACAGTAGGGTCAACACCAAGCGATGTGGAGCATTGTTGGGGGATATGTGTTCGCTACGTGAGCCGGGCAAGCACCGGGCCTCTGGCTATAGGAGGCGTGAAAGATAGAGAACAAGAGACACTGACAGCTCTGCCAATCGCCACAATCATCAATTAATTGAATATTACTTTGAGTACTATTTAGTCCTTAGCCAAGGCGGGTTGTTAACAGCGCCGTCACTTGGATTAGCTGCTAGCTAGGAGTTTAAGCCCCCATTTACAGGATTAACCGGGTCGTTAACGACATCGGACTTAACAAAATGCTAATTCAATCTCTAACAAACGACGGTGATGGAAATTTTTCTCTGTGGCTTTATCTGCTTCGAATACCTCGCGAATTTTGCAAGCTTCAATTCACTTCACTGCCTTGATTATTGTGAAATATTGTGCAGCTTCTTACTCTGTTTGCTTTACACTCACTTAATTGCCGTTCTCCTGCTCTTGACCTCTTTCTTCTTTGGGTTGAGTCGCTTGCTTATGCACGAGAGAGAAAACACGAACCTTCCTTGTTTACTTGGTTTAAGCTTCTTGCCTTCGCTCTCTCGCCCAAGCTCTCTTGCTTGCTTCGACAATTTTCCTGCCTTGGTTGCTTCGGAAAAAGCTTTAAGCTCCTTCCTCTTCTTGCTTTCCTTACACTTGTTATCTCTCTTCTTAATTACCTTCCCTTCAAATCCCTTTGCTAAGAGAGAGAGAGAGCTTTTGTGTCTTTCTTACTCCTTCAAGTACGAGAGAGCGGGATATTGTGTTCCCCTTGCTTAAACAACATGAGAGAGAGAGAGAGATAGAGAGAGAGAGCTCGAGATCGCCTTCAAGCTTCGAGAGAGAGAGAGAGCTTTGCCTCCTCTTCTTCTCCACTTCGTGATGCTCGTTTTCCTGCCTCTTTCAATCCTTCTTGCCCTCGTTTATATAATTCTTCGAACAACTCTCCTCCCTTGTCGTTGATGCCTTTTCGTTGATAGCCCTCTTCTCTTATTATGACCTACTCGCTTTCCTAAAAAAAACTAACTCTGTTTTTTGCCCCACCCCGCAGTCACGGCGCCGTGTGACTGACGTGGCATGGGAGTGATGTCGATGACATGGAAGGCGGGTTTGACCAGCGTCGTTTGCGATGGGATTAGGGCTGAATATCGTCGCACTGCCATGCTGAGAAAATTCCGCTTCTGTCGCGCGCTCATCTGAGATCGCTTGCGGCCGCTACGATCCTTTCTCCTCTTGTGCAGTCTTGTTTTTGCTACTGTGGGCGCCATTGCCTTCGTTCTTCCTTGGCTTCACACACCCCCTAAGTTTAGGGGCCACTTTAAATCTCAAGTGGGCGGGCGGCCTCCCTTTGGTTGCCTTTGGGCGGCCATAGGTTGAGCTTTGGGCGGCCATAGGTTGAGGCCCTTAGCCAATGTTTGAAGGGCATCATATTTGACTCGCATATTGTCCATGGCCCTTGGGTGCCACAGTTTAGTGGGAGGCCTTTGGGCACCACATTAGGCATTCATAGCAACCAAAGCATTGCCAAGCACAACTTATTTCTCCCAGCAGTCCTTGGCTAACAATATCTTCATGAATTTCGATGTCATAAAAGTCTTGAATAGTGCCACATACCCGCAAGAAGCAAGTATAAGTGATTGTATTTGACGTAAGGTCTTCCCATCACAGTCAGTCAAAGAGTGAGAGACTAGCCAAGCATTGCCAATTACGACTACCACCGGCCAACATTGGGCAGTCATTGGCGTACATACCGGCCAAGGCAATGTAGTAGGCATCAAAATTTGGCGTACATATCGATAAAGCACTGCTATCTCAACCACTTATTCTGCTGTATTCAAAACCCTTGCTACTGCTCAAAACTCCCAGACGCAACAACAACTGAGCGGATTGAACTGGTACGGAGCTGGCCCTCGGCGAATCTTTAACGACTAATATCTTGGCAACCGGAACTCCGATTGCTAAAGACCGACGCGCTCCACAAAGTGAGCACTTCAGGCCCGTGCATTTGTTTCATTTCTGTCACCTCAGTTGCAGTTGCCCGATCCGGTACAGATCTGCAATCGACTCAAACTTCAATATGCCATAGCTTCTTCACCATAGCTCCAATCGACGAGCCGTAAAGATAGGCCGGTAGAGCACATCAAGCACTACAATTATAGATCATAAACTCCCATCTGTGCTCACTTCAAGCATAGTCCTTTTTAGCATCATTAAGGCATTAGTTGGCCCTTTTAAGTGGCATCTGGCATACATTAATCATTAAAATTGACCTGTTATCAAGCCCTGATCACTGCTCACTAAATGTGTAGGCTTCAAAGAAGCTTAGCTTACATTTCTCTGCTCTTTTTCCTTTCATGGAAGCGGAGCTGCATGACATCCACCCCCTCTGAACCTGCACAGCCTTTGGTCTGTGCCAATAGCACTTCAATCTGCATCTGCTACAGGTACCTTAAGCTCCTTACCATCATTAGACTCACTTAACTGGTAAACATATGAAAAATGAAATAAGGATTATACCCTATCATCAATTGTCTAGCTTAATCATTAGGTAGCTGCCATCAAAAATCTCTGAACCACATCTGTCGTATCTACAAAGCATTCAATCATGGATAACTTGTTTAGTGAACCCCGTCAGACTCAAGTGCTCCAGTTAATGATGCACACGGCTTGACCATTAAGCTCTCTTTAAGGAACCCTGTCAAGCTCAAGTATGCCTTACTATGTCTGCACACGGAATGGCGTTCAAGTCCTTTACCTCAAGTTCTGGTAACAGAACCAACTCAAAAGATGTGAATACACTTCATCAATTGTCCAAAGAAGTCAGTTAGAAGCCAGCCATGTAATCTTATTAAATGCATAACCAAAACTATTTTGACTTAGCATAATCTAGAAAACAAAACCTTGTACCATGCAACCTGCTACATCAGATAGCTGGTACTCTTCAAATCTAAAACTGGCACTTTAGTAGCCCCTAGGATCAAACGGTAACTCAATCATTTGTCCCATTGTGAGAATTTCTTTAAAAATTTTGCACCATCCTCCAGGATCATAGGGAAAGTACAAGAATTTCCAGTCATTACAGCATAAACATACATTAACCCACAAATCTTCATACAAACTGCGTGGGTCATATGGCATATAAGGCAATTTCCCACGACCATGCATATATCTGTCACCTCCTGGGTCAAAAGCTAGCTCAAAATCCCCTACCTCATAGGGTAACATCAGATCCCATATAATATCAGGTAGCACTAGATACTGCCATATCTCCTGTGCAACTGGCTCATCCAATTGTTGTTCGTCAATCACAGGTAAAATCATTGGCAGTGCACCTTCACTCTCACTAGTATTGGAATCCCAATCATGCATTCTGGATACATCAACTCTCTGGCAAAAATCTCTTCATTAGGCTCAAACAATGCATCAGAAAACAATTCTCTATCTCGTAGAGGCTCAAAATCAAGTAGTGCATCATCTAACAACTGCATCAGATCATCATCGACTGCATCCGAACAAACTTTCTCATGCATCCGAACAAACTTTCTCATGCATGAATATAGATTGATTGGTATCCTTAGCATCTGTATGTGAGAATCCTTCCAAAGCTTTATCCAATAAGAACATAAGGTCTAGGTCCACTGCTTCAGAAGATTCCTCCATCCTCCACATCTTAGGTTGCTACAGTAAACTAAGTATCTATAGTAAACTGCTCTTCAAGTCTTTCACCCTCATCCAAATATCTTTGCACTTTTGTAGCACAAAGTTTAGCATGCACATGGAAAATTTCATCTACTGCCATGTCTGTATCATCAGCACAATGAAACTAATCATAATTAACATCAAGTGATTGCACTTCACTATGCACCCCCTTTGAATCAACATCATCAAGTTCATGATCATTCTGCCATAGTGTGAGCCCAACGTCACAAATTATTGATAGAGAAGAAGTTTGCTCTCTCTCTAAATCACCATCATCAAATTCAGGACCAGTCTGCCAGATCAGTAGCTCTAGGTCACAGAAACTTGTCAAAGAAGGAGTCTGCACCCCCTCTGAATCATTATCATCACATTCAAGACCAGTTTTCCACTTTGATAGCTTGGCTTCACAAAAAATTTTCAATGAAGGAGTCTGCACCCCCTCTGAATCAATATTTCGTAGATCTTCAAGCACTTACTCTTTCTTAATCAAGTCCTCAAAATCCGGTACATCCAAATTCGATAAATCTGGTATACCAAAAACCATGGTCCTGCTACTCTCAACAGTAGACCTGCTTTGCCCTATGACATCTATATCATTAATCAACTCTTTGGTAAAACCTGTACCAGTATCATCAATCACCTCTATGGTAGAGTCTGAACCCGAAAAAATTTGCTCTGATTCTGAGTCAGTAGCAAACGTATCAGTTGTAACCGAATCTTCATGCATGTCTACTTGAATTTGGTTACACTCATTTACCTGCAAAATTTCTTCTTGAGCTTTAGCCATTCCACTGTTTTGATCCCCTGATTTCTTTTCTTCATGTACTGCATGCATAGGTTCTTTGCAAAATTCGCCTTCTGTATCTTGAAGCTGTAAAGCCTCACCCTCAAAGACCTTTAATTCATGCACAAAATCTGCAAATCCAAACTTTTCATACACAGCTTCAACTATATCTTCATCATTAGCCTGTAAGAAAGTAGCATCCTGCACAATAAACTCATCAATCACAGCTTCTAACTTTGATCGTATTTGTCCTTGAATATCTGCGTAGTCTAGTAGACTTGAACTCTATTCTTGATAGCCTTCATACTGCTCATAACGTACTTGCACAATAGCTTCTTTGAAATACTCCCAGTCATCGTTGCAAGCTTTGGTAACTTCTTGAATCTGCTCCTTCACATCTAAACTCACTAACTGCTCAAAAGATTTGATCATCAACTCTTCTAGTATCCCTCTTACCCTGGTCTCCAGTTCATAGCTCTCTAGGTAGCCCTCTGGATCGTATCCATCAAAGAGTCATCTGTCGTCGTATACTGCATCTAAAGCTGCATCCAAAGCTTCATCCATTTGATTTTTCTTCTTTACGGTCTCTATTTCAAGCGGAGATCCTTGAACCAATTGAAGCATCTTCGAAAAGTCTGGAACTGTAGATTTATCATCAAAACCGTTTGCACTTAATTTTGCAATCATCTTCATCATCTGCTCTATATTCTCCATCTTTGCCTCCCACCCCGGCTCGTTTCACGTCGGGTTCACCAAAGATGTCGGGGGATATGTGTTCGCTACGTGAGCCGAGCAAGCACTGGGCCTCTGGCTGTGGGAGGCGTGAAAGAGAGAGAACAAGAGACACTGACAGCTCTGCCAATCATCGCAATCATCAATTAATTGAATATTTCTTTGAGTACAATTTAGTCCTTGGCCAAGGGGGCGGGCTATTAACAACACCGTCACTTGGATAAGCTGCTAACTAGGAGTTTAAGCTCCCATTTATAGGATTAACCGGGTCGTTAACAACATTGGACTAAACAAAATGCTAATTCAATCTCTAACGGATGATGGTGACGAAATTTTTTTCCCTGCGGCTTTATTTGCTTCAAATACCTCGCAAATTCTGCAAGCTTCAATTCATTTCACTGCCTTGATCATCAAGCTTTGATTATTATCAAATATTGTGCAACTTCTTACTCTGTTTGCTTTACACTCACTTAATTGCCATTCTCCTGCTCTTGACCTCTTGCTTCTTTGGGTCGAGTTGCTTGCTTATGCATGAGAGAGAAAACACGAGCCTTCCTAGTTTACTTGCTTAAAGCTTCTTGCCTTCGCTCTCTCGCCCAAGCTCTCTTGCTTGCTTTGACAGGTTTCTCGCCTTGGTTTCTTCGGAAAAAACTTTAAGATCCTTCCTCTTCTTGATTTCCTTTTGTTATCTCTCTTCTTCATTGTTCCCTTCGAATCCCTTTGCCAAGAGAGAGAGCTTTTGTGTCTTTCTTTCCTCCTTCAAGTACGAGAGAGCGGAATATTGTGTTCCCCTTGCTTAAGAAACATGTGTGTGTGTGTGTGTGTGTGTGTGAGAGAGAGAGAGAGAGAGAGAGAGAGAGAGAGAGAGAGAGAGAGAGAGAGAGAGAGAGAGAGAGAGAGAGAGAGAGAGAGAGAGAGAGAGAGAGAGAGAGAGAGAGAGCTTGAGATTGCCTTCAAGCTTCGAGAGAGAGAGCTTTGCCTCCTCTTCTTCTCCACTTCGTGATGCTCGTTTTCCTGCCTCTTTCAACTCTTCTTGCCCTCGTTTATATGATTCTTCGAACAACTCTCCTCCCTCCTTGTTGATGCATTTTTGTTGATAGCCCTCTTCTGTTATTATGCCCTACTCGCTTTCCTAAAAAAAACTAACTCTATTTTTTGCCCCACCCCGCAGTCCACGGCCCCGTGAGACTGACGTGGCGTGGGAGTGATGTCGATGATGTGGTAGGCAGGTTTGACCAACACCGTCTGCGGCGGGATTAGGGCCGAATATCATCGCACCGCCATGCTGAGAAAATTCTGCTTCTGTCACGCGCTCGTCTGAGATCGATCGCCTGTGACCGTTGCGAGCCTTTCTCCTCCTGCGTAGTCTCGTTTTTGCTGCTGTGGACGCCATTGCCTTCGTTCTTCCTTGGCTTCACACACCCCCTAAGTTTAGGGGCCACTTTAATTCTCAAGTGGGAGGCGACCTCTTTTTGGTTGCCTTTGGGCGGCCATAGGTTGAGTCCCTTAGCGAACGTCTGAAGGGAATCATATTTGACTCGCATACTGTCCATGGCCCTTGGGTGCCACAGTTTAGTGGGCGGCCTTTGGGCACCACATTAGGCATTCATAGCGACCAAAGCATTGCCAAGCACAACTTATTTCTCCCAGCAGTCCTTGGCTAACAATATCTTCATGAATTTCGATGTCATAAAAGTCTTGAATAGTGCCACATACCCGCAAGAAGCAAGTATAAGTGATTGTATTTGACGTAAGGTCTTCCCATCACAGTCAGTCAAAGAGTGAGAGACTAGCCAAGCATTGCCAATTACGACTACCACCGGCCAACATTGGGTAGTCATTGGCGTACATACCGGCCAAGGCAATGTAGTAGGCATCAAAATTTGGCGTACATATCGATAAAGCACTGCTATCTCAACCACTTATTCTGCTGTATTCAAAACCCTTGCTACTGCTCAAAACTCCCAGACGCAACAACGACTGAGCGGATTGAACTGGTACGGAGCCGGCCCTTGGCGAATCTTTAACGACTAATATCTTGGCAACCGGAACTCCGATTGCTAAAGACCGACGCGCTCCACAAAGTGAGCACTTCAGGCCCGTGCATTCATTTCATTTCTGTCACCTCAGTTGCAGTTGCCCGATCCGGTATAGATCTGAAATCGACTCAAACTTCAATATGCCATAGCTTCTTCACCATAGCTCCAATCGACGAGCCGTAAAGATAGGCCGGTAGAGCACATCAAGCACTACAATTATAGATCATAAACTCCCATCTCTGCTCACTTCAAGCATAGTCCTTTTTAGCATCATTAAGGAATCAATTGGCCCTTTTAAGCCGCATATGTCATACATTAATCATTAAACTTGACATGTTATCAAGCCCTGATCACTGCTCACTAAATGTGTAGGCTTCAAAGAAGCTTAGCTTACATTTCTCTGCTCTTTTTCCTTTCATGGAAGTGGAGCTGCATGACAGCTTGGGGTAGTTTCCAAGCTTTCTATTCGCTCTGTATTGACTCAATTGTTGTATGTAATGATTTTAACAGCAGGGTCAACACCAAGCAATGGGGAGCGGTGGGTAGTCCCCAAGCTATTGACTCAACTCAACTCTTTGGGTCGTATTGACTCAACTCAATTTTGTTTTTCCGTTGTCGGTTATCATGCCCCAAGGTATTTTCCATCGAATGTATTGGCTTTAATCACCTAGGTCAACACCAAGCGATGAGTAGCTTTGGGCAATCCCTAGGCTTCTTCTTTGCTCAATAGTGACTTATTGCATGACTTGTCTTTCTTCTATCAGGCCCAAGGTCTTTGCGGTCGCTTGTAATAGATTTAACATCAAGGTCAACACCAAGCAATGGGAAGTTTTGGGCAGTCCCCAAGCTTCTTCTTCACCCAGTAGTGACTCCATTGAATTTTGTTCTTACCGTTGTCGGTTGTCGTGCCCCAAGGTCTTTGTCGTCGCCTGTAATGGCTTTAGCACCTAGGTCAACACCAAGCGATAGGGAGCTTTGGGCAATCCCCAAGTGTCCTATTCGCTCAGTAGTGACTTCACTGCATGACTTGTTGGTAAGAATGACATTGGTTTGTCTGTTGTAGTCCACTCAAGGTGCATAGGTGGAAGCAAAAAAGAGTGTCTAATGCATATGTCCAATGATGGGACATCCTATATATGCATACACAGAAATGCATGGGAAACAATATGCTATGAAAGAAAGATTTTGAGGGTTATTCAGAAAGATGGTGTAGCTATAAAAGCATATGACATGGATTTGGAAGCTGGCACCCCTTTAAGAATGGTTTTTGTTGCTGAGGATATGTGATCTCATCTTACTGTGCATGTGCGTGAGTGTTGGACTCTATGACAAGTTAATAGACTTCGACTCTTATGCTCAACTCTTCCAGCTTGAGCGTAAGCCTAATAAATACGACTCCTAGCTCAGAGTTTAATATGACTTGAAGCTTTGGGACTAATGCTTTGCTCAATATATGGCTCAGTAGCCCAACTTTGACTATGCCAAAGAGTGTTTTTTGCACCCTGGCGCCTTGACTTTTTATATTCTTGTGCTTACTACAACCATTTCTTTAGGTAAAAGTAAGCTTGAATGCTCAAAAAGAGGATTAGTGAAGGACCAAGTTGGCATTGAAGGTTTCTTTTGCCATACCTGTTTCATCATCTTTGAATCTGCTGTCAGGACACCGGCAAGGCTGGACTAGACAAGGGCAGGGCCGGCTAGGCGGTGTGGAACGGGGAGTCCAACTAGGGCAAAGGGCCAGGGGCTTGCCTATTAAAAGGGTGGTTGGGTGGTGGGCTCTCATACCCTAGTTCCCCTTGTCTAACATTGGTATCAGAGCTCAGGGGAGAGGAGGGCTATGGAGGAGGGAAAACTTGCTTGGCATGGCTTTGCATGTGCTCTCTCTCTCTCTCTCTCTCTCTCTCTCATTTCAGCATGAGGCATGGCCTCTGAAGGGGTCTCTTCTCTTCCATGCCAAAGGAGGCTATGGCGTGGTCGAGAAGGGAGGTTCTTCCCTCGATACACTTGCTTGCATGTCTTGGCATGCTCAAGAGCAGGGACGGGATCGTGGGAAACTTCCCCTACAAGGCCGAAGGGGATGATTGTCTGTGCTGCAGACCCGCCATCGCCATGCATCTTTTTGCGGCAGTTTACATGGTGGGTGCCCTAAGGTCACCCTAAGGGCCTTCTTCCACAGCAAGTCCTCGGATATAGACAGTCCGAAGTCAGAGGTACAATGTTCTCACCTTTTGCTGCATGCCAAGTTTTAAGGGTAGTATTTCATGGTCCATGGTTTTCTGCAATGCTGATAGAGAGTCCTATTTGTTAAGGCATGCAAGGCATGCAAGCACCAGGTGAGTCTATCCATAGCCGTAATCTT
The DNA here is from genome assembly GCF_014529385.1 of Adiantum capillus-veneris. Taxonomy (NCBI): domain Eukaryota; kingdom Viridiplantae; phylum Streptophyta; class Polypodiopsida; order Polypodiales; family Pteridaceae; genus Adiantum; species Adiantum capillus-veneris. The sequence continues at coordinate 32,697,725 of NC_140956.1, read as the reverse complement.
CAAGCATTAAAGGAAAGCAAGGTAAATAGAAGGGTATCCTCAGGTCTACTGTAGCTACGAGCCGACATAGACAAGTCACAAGCAAGTTATTAACAACCTCAATGGGTCGACAAAGTCCCTGATACGCAGATTTATTTAAAGCTAACTTGCTTATGAGGTTAATTTGCAGACACGTTTTCATTAGTAAAAGTAACCTTCAACACCATGACTTTTTGTGGAAGGAGAGTTGTTCCGAGAAATATTTTTTGAGGACACATGTCACAGTGATTTGATCAGACAAGGCCTATTGGATACCGATACAGGCATGTACGGCAAACATTATTCTCCATGACGGGACTCGTTGTTATTTGTTTCCCAAAACTGCGACAAGTAAAGGAACTCAATAAAAGAATGTACGACCTACTCACATTGAACCCAACCAGTACGGCACGGCAAGTTGATGCGAGTACTTTAGCAGGTATGTATGTTGCCGTGAAATTTTCTTTTTCCATGCTTGTACAATTTTAACACCTAAGGCACAAGCAAGGCTTGTGAGCATTACCAAACGCATGATTTTATTGATTTTCTGAACACACGATAGGCAACAACCACTCACATTCAAGCAAGGCTTGAAGTGAGCAATGTTCTCCTTTAACATTAATGCTTATTTCCATGCCTGGCAAAGGTCAGGGCATGGTAGTTCTTGAGCCTCTCCTGAAGATTGGCATGGCATGTTGCTAGCCTTGATGAAGGAGGCACTGATATCCATGAGTACTTATGCAAAGCAAGGCTTCCTTTTGGTATTTGGCATCGCGTTTTCCATAGTATGGAATATGCTTTTAGCATACAAACTGGGAAACAATTTCCATAATTTTAAATTCCATGCATGTGTATATGATGCATGTGCTAACTCCCGTGCATAGTTCATCTGGCTATGCGCCGGAATCAAACAAACTACCAGAAACCTGAACTCCATACGTTGTTAAGGGAAGCAAGGCTTCCAATTCGACATCTTGCATTGACATTTTCTTGTTTGGCTTACGCTATGAGCATAAAACCTTAAAGGAATTTGTCAGTTTGTTATCGTGTTCTTTCATTACATGCCAAGAGGGTGTAGATGATATACACGACAACTCTCTCTCGCGTAGTAGCTATGGCTATCAACCATCTTCTAGCGAGTTTTTTCCTTCAGAATTTCAAGACAGCTGGTTCCAACGGGATGACCAGGTTAGGCAATTTTAAGTTTTACTCGTTTTTCATGTTTTCACATTTATTCTAGAGAATATTGTACGTTGTGCAAAGCAAAGTGCTTTGATAGTTTTATGTGAAGCCAGCAAATCACTTTTTGGCTCTCACATTTGCGGTCATCGCTCTCGACGAGGGCTTACAATTCTGCATGCAAGGCGTGCTAGTTGGGTGAATTTAACTCTACCGCCTCATGAATTATGCTTCCGCTATCACACTCACAACTTTGTCAAGGACACGATAAGTGATGGATTGTTTAGTATGGTTTTTCATTGCTGTAAGCACGCCAAAACACTCAAAGGAACCTAAAAATAGGACTTACTTCACAGGCAAAGTGCCATATTTAATTCATTTTCGTACAGTCACGATCCCCTACACGATAAGTGCAACAAGATGTGACTTGTGTTTTCTGTTACATCTCTCGATGCGAGCGTTATACAGCCAGGTTATTGCATGCTTATAGGATAAGCTTCACGCTACGCATAAGTTACACACAAGCAGGGGTGCAGTACATACAAGGCAGTAACTTAAGGAAAGTTCCTCAGTCCAGCATGCTCTCTTTCTCTCTCTTTCTTATTTCTCTCATACAATAATGAAAACTTTCTACGACACCTTTGAACATGTTTGTTTGAAAGTCAACCTGAGCCAAGGTGCTCTAACTCTCAGCTAGACATAGGGCAAGAAGCCATCTAAATTAGTCTTCATCGGTTAGTTCATTGAACACTAATTTCCATCAGGGCTATGAGCCACACACGTGACTACGAGTCATTGTTGAATCTCGGGTACGACCTAACGGTTGACATTCCTTGGGTGATTGTTCTTCTGATCGCACAGATCTGCCCAATGGAATACACCACGAACACCTCGACGTTAATGGACAAGCAAGCGTCTTGTCATTACGGATGTTTAGGGTGTCATTTTTGTACTACATGTTTTTAGTGTGATGCGCAAGCGAGTTTTTCATAATCTTAAACTTCCATCAGCTGATCTATACCACGGAGTCTAGAGGCAACAAAGAGCATGGCTGTTCATACGAGCTAGGCATCTCACTTGTGTGGATCTCTTGCTCTCTCTAGAGCACTACGAGTGTCTATGGTACTACAGTTTCAGGGTATGACCCAGCGGGTGCTTACTAAATCACCCCATACGCATTGAGGATCACAATTTGATATTTAATACTTTCAAGGAAAGAATTCCGCAATCTACCACGCGGTAACGGAAAAATTCAACTTTTTAAGTTGATTCTCATCATTCTGGACACGGTTAACTAGGTAGGTTACCGTTACCTACTAGTTATGCAGTTCTACAAAGGGTCTTACCAAGGTGTTTGACTACGTAGCTTCTACCCAACGGGTTTGGATTGCAAAGGCAACACCCAGGGTTTCTAGTGCAATGCTGCTTGTTTTTTCACATGTGGACGACGTGTTCCTTTGTATTTGAATACGCATAAGTGAACATTCAGTTCAATCTTCAGGTACACATCTATTGATTTGATGTTATTCCAGTTTTTAGTATGGATTGCTTGGTTTTTTCAAGTCGTTTAAATATGCTTGAATATTTCAGGGCCATGCCAAGGGCAGGTCAAAAAAAGTATTTTGGGCCGTAGTGTCCAAAGTACATTATGCTGTTACGAATCCACTTGTAGGATTCTCTTTGCCACATGTTGTCACATGGGATACAACATGTTCTAGGGACTCAAGGAGTTTGGTTTAGTCAGTGTGGAGCAAAGAATGAGGGTCCCTCTCACTCTTGTCACGAGTTTTTAGAGTTACCTCCACACACAAGTACATCTTGTACTTGAAGGATGTTCCTTTTTACACATCCTTACATGAGACATATTCCACATGTGGAGAATATGAGTCTCTCAGCTGACACTGGCGCCATTCTTTCAATTATGTGTCACGACAAAGCCCCTACGTGCTGGTCACATCTGTTTTCTCGACCATTTTTAGCACGACGTATCAAGAGCAATTTTGTGGCCAACAATTGTCGGATACTTAGAATGACTTGTTAAGGTACAAGTACTGCTAAACAACATTACAGATGGTTGTTTATACATATAGCAAATGAAAAAGTTTCATTCTTTGTACCTAGAAGTGATCACTATTTCACCTTCTATTATGGTTCAGACGCTTCAGCAAGGCTTGCACAAGATTGCAACTGAAAGTATTTAGTTTCTTTTCAGAACTATTTACATTCCTCTTTAAATGTGGGCTAGGCGCATCACATTTTCCATAAGTATTGGCAAGGATCATTATGGATATACAGGTTCGGGTTTGTTTTTGCTAAATGCATGCACTAGGTGTTATGGGCCCTAGTGTTTAGCAAAGGCTGATTTGGAGCGGCACGCATATTCCTTAAGTTGTTGCTTATGAATCATTTTGCACTCTATGTGCAGTATCTCTATGAGATTACTTTTGGGTCTACTAATCACCAATAGAGGTCATGGCTCGGTTTCGGTGTTTGTGGATTTTTCCAGTTAACCACGATGGTTATTTTGGACATTGTTGATTCCTCAACAATGTTATACACTATTGTGATTCCCCGTTTACCAGTCGTCTGGGAAGACTCTCTGTAAACCGTGGGGGAAACACACCTCAGTACTGTCAGTTATCCAAGGGGATAGGCAGATTATAAAGTGTGAGGGAACACACCTCAATACTATCAGTTATCCAAGGGGAAAGACATATTATAAAGTGTAATCTCGTGTTGAAGGATATGCAAAGTGCGTACATTAGCACCAAGTGATTCAATCAGTAAGCATTTATTGCTCTACTTGGAGTTTGCTTACCATAAGTTAAAGCATGTTTGCGAGTAGGTGTAGTCTCTTCATGTATAAATCAAGTTCTTAACCTTGAACACTAGTTAAGGTGGGGTTGTTTACTGCTGGACTTGGAAAACAAGTCAAGGACTTAAACTTGGCTGATGAGTCATGTTAGCAAGTTACTTTCATAGAAAGTGAAAAGAGGTACTCTTTAGGGTACATCTTTGTGTGATAACTCATTCTGAATACTCATGTGTGTTCTAAATGGAGTCTACGCACAATGATAGGATAGGAATTGGTAACACAATCTGGTTGCAAATGGACAACAATGTGGAAAATCAAGATGTTACTCTTGGTTTCATTGAACCTCTTGCGGAACCGTGTTCCAGTCAACCAAATAGCTGGATCCATGACGGATGCCACTTGGGAAAACATTAGTGTTCTTAAGAAGAAGTTCCCCACTTTTGTTTTCGAGGAGGACGAAAACTCTTCTTAAGGGGGGAGTAATGTCAGGACACCGGCAAGTCCGGACTAGACAAGGGCAGGACCGGCTAGGCGGTGTGGAACGGGGAGTCCAACTAGGGAAAATGGCCAGGGGCTTGCCTATTAAAAGGGTGGTTGGGTGGTGGGCTCTCATACCCTAGTTCCCCTTGTCTAAAATCTGCATTCTCATTGGTTGGGTTGTTCTTCTTTGACTGTGAAGACTCCATTATCTGTTTGATTCTCCAATTGGGCCTATTGTAAGAAGTCTTTGATGTTGTTGTAGGCCTCTCTTGACTGTTGACATCTGGATTTTGACTAGGAGCATTGGAAGACTTAGAAATCCAAATCTCTTGACGACCTTTGTATCTCCTTTGACTTTGTTTTGCTCTAGGTTTTGTTCAGATCTTGAGATCTTCATGCAAGTTTGATGTAGTTGCAGTTGGCTCGTGGATGAGTGGCAGCCAAATCTTTGTATAGCCTGTGTAGAATCCTTGTCCAAGATTGGAAACTTCCAACAACCATATGATCTTTCAATGGTTTCTGCTTTGAAGGGGTCTATTGGCTAGAAGCCCTAGGGCTTCTAACTGGTGTAGCATTTCCCGGTACATAAGCTGAGCTTGATGGATGTACAGCTCCCCCCTTCCTACGGTGATCATTATAACCTGCTTCATTGTAAGGGTTCGAAATTGTTTGGCTCTGATTTAGTCTCACCTTTTGGGACTGTGAAGGTACACTTTGGGTAGCATTGTTGATGTTTGGCATATGTAAACCTTCTGCATAGTTTCCTATGGGTCCCCTTGAAACATGACAAATTATTCTCCAAGTCAAGATGTAGATAGCATTATCTTTTCCCTGATATTGTCTATCCCATGAGTCTCCTATGATATGTGCTTCTGTGGTTTCAGGACCCAAGGTATCATAGATGCTAGATTCTGGTCTATATCTACGACTGTTTTGGTCAAAGTATATGTTTGTTTGGTCACAACATCAAAGCTCGATTTTTGATGGAGGAGAGTTCGGCTCTGAATAGATTTCTGGGTTCACTCGGGTAATATTCTTCAGCCCTAGAGAGGATTGGTATAATATATTCTTTCCTCTGAAATGAACCATCTTTTTTAATCTATCATTGGACGCACTTCTATGAGCTGGCAGGTAGGCCATTCAAACACAGGTTGATCCTTTTTGTACAGTTTCCCTTTTTGGTCTACATATGATGGTGGTTTTTTGCATACACCCCCACTCGATATTTTTCATGTGTATCCTCTCCAAATAAGCCAAATGCTTTTAGTGTATGAACCACCTCTAGCATTTTTATCTTTAGCATTTTTTTCCTACTAGTAGATTTGGCTTGTTCTTCCTATTTTATCTTTCAAAAATAAATAAAACCCATCATATTTATCTTAATAGAAGTGAGGAACACTTTCCATATCATTACCTATTTTTCTAATATTTTAACTATATATTATCTCATCACTAATTATTTTCCCTTCATTTTTCTATATGTTATTTCCTATTTTCTATTTTCATTATATTTGCATATCTCTATCATCATCTTCTCTTGGATGGTTGCAAGGTGAGTCATGGGTATACATCATGCTCACACAAGGCATCAATGAGTCATCTTTGGAAGCACAAGGAAAGGTAAGGTCATATGGTCCACCAAAAAGACTTTTGGGATGTGGAAAATACATGTTTATTGGCTCGAATTTTAGCATGTAGCTCCACCCCAAATTTGTCAGAGTTGCATGAATGAAAGTTGTAGCTCGTGAGCTCATCTCTTTGCCATTATTTGTATTTTATTTTTTGGAGCTCTGAGCGAGGAGCTATGTCCAAAATGGTGGGACCCTGTTGGCACAGTGAGAGGTTTGCCTACCCTGTTTTCCCTGCTTCCACACACACACAACCACTTTACCCTCAACCCTCTCTCACCCAACCTTGTAAAAAACCCCCCTTTCTCTCTCACCTTTGTACATCATTATACCTCACTTACCACATCATTTGGCCTCTAGCTAGAGTGGCCACTCACATGGCTAGAGGCATCTTCTAGGCCTAGTCACCACTTGGCCATCATGCAAAAAACCAAAATGGTGGGGAGGAGCTTCATCATCACTGCACCATCCGCTTTGAAAAATTTAATTGAAATTAGCAATTAACTCCATCTTAATCAAGATTCCCCTCTCCTATATAAAGAGGCCTCTTCTACACACAAAACAACACAACACAATAGGGTAACAAGTTGCTAGAGGGTTACGCTACACACACCACCTCTTAAGCCTTGGTGCTTGAGCTTCATGCCTACACTTGGAGTATCCATGGCTGCCCATTAAGTCTCTCTATTCAATAAATATGGTCTTGTGTTGATAGTTACATGGTTTCCTTATGCCATATTTCCACAAATCTCTCCCGTGGTTCTTACTCTTACTTATTGTGCATGATGTATTGCTTATCACTTGGTGGTATGTGAACTCCTAGCCCTAAAACTCCCTCTCCATCACTCTCTCGTGATGGAATAAGTATACAATACCTAAAACGCAGCCCCATAACTCACTCTCTCTCTCTCTCTCTCTCTCGCTATTTGTTTATGTGTGTGTTCAAGGTCATGCAAATGGTCAAGATGGTTCCACTCTCTTCTTCTCCCATGGTCTTGGGGATTAGTGAATGATGTTTTTATTTAGGTTTTTGGTAGAGTGCTCTCTCTCTCTCTCTCTCTCTCTCTCTCTCTCTCTCTCTCTCTCTCTCTCTCTCATGACAAGAAGCATTCCATATGGTCCATTGCAAAGTGTGTTACCTACTCACTCTCTTGCATCCTAGCCGCACACAAGCGAGGAGGTGGCCCCTATTGTTTTGGCGAATTTGTCTGCCCCATTGCCATTGAGGAGGATCGGCAAGGAGGTGTAGATGCCACCCCTTGACGGCTCCGCATTCCGGCTTGGTGCCCCCACGGAGGAGGGCTACATAAACCTTCAGTTTAGAAACAATGAAGGTGTGCAGTTTTAAACATGGATGAGTGGCATGAGGAGTTTGCAAATTGGAGGACAGAGGAGGAGCACTATGAGAGATCGTGGTGTTTACTGCGGGCCATTACCGCAAAACAAGAGAGAGGAATTCAAAATGAGGAGAGAGAATCGTTGCAGAAGCGGCACTTTACCGCACATATTACCGCGCAAATATCTGCGATTATTTCCGCAAACATTACCGCTAAGAGAGGCTGGACCCCCTTCCCCCTCCCTCTCCCGTGGGTTTCCATTTAAATCCAATACAACTCCTACACTCTCTAGAATGCTTGCTCACTTCACTTAATCTCTCTTTCACTCTAAAAATTCTATACATAAATCATTGAACTCACAACAAAACCATTACAAATACTATTCATAAGCACATAACGAAACATTTGCAAATTAATCATATACTACACCAAGTGAAAGAATGGAGAGTTTTTTTAATTCTCATCTTGTATAAGATCTCTACAAGCACTAGGATCCATATTTAGACCCATAGTATTCAAATCAACAAACAAATTTAGAGATTCTTCCTCCTCTCCATCACCTCCATTAGAATCATCATCGCTTTCTCCCTCTTCCTCCTCCTCAAGATGACTATTTGCAAGGCTTGGCTGACCTTCTTCAACTTCTACTACATCTTCCTCTGCATCTTGTGGTGATGGTATGATGGGATCAATTACTGGCTCAATGTCCGTCTCTGCAAAGATAGATCTACCCCGCGGCGTGACTGGAATGACATACCAAAGTCTTCTTTGAAATATACATGGCACATAAAAGACCTGTACGTAACACACTAAGAATAAGCTGATATACATAACTTAAATTTTTAATTTAAGTTAATTGCACATAGCCTAAATTACCTGCTCGCAACTACTAGGATACACCAAGTTGTTAGTTTTTCCCCGATGGAATTGGGTGGAATCCACCATAATGAGCCCATTTTCATGTCTTCTGACCTCCCCCGCAAACCATCGACACTCAAAGAGGATTTTGTGAAAAGATCTGAAATCCACTTTGATTATTCTCTCTATAGTACCACAATATCTGACCTCATCTGTTGTTGTGTCAAAGTTTCCCATCACGCCACAATCATTAGTGGTCCGACACTCATCTATCTTGCGGGTGCGAAAATGTCGGCCTTCGGACCAAATGGAGTTGAAAATGAGACCCTACAATCACAATGCATAAGAGGTTACATCGCATTTCATTAAGTGATTTGCATACATGCATACATAACATATACACACTCACCTTGCGCAAGCATCCTCGCGCATACTCCCATTCTTTAGGGCTTATTTGTTCTCCTTGTGCTTTGGAATTGGTCATGGCATTATGGATCCACTCTACTTGAATCAAGTCAGGATATCTTGCAGGCTCTTTAGGAAAAGGAGGTGCACGTCTACCTCCATGGGACCTCTTCCATGCATCTCTATCCCTTTCTCTAGCTGCGCGGGCTTCCAAGTACATATTGACCCATTTGGTCATGATAGTGGCATTGAGTAAAGAGTAGTTGTTGACTATGGCATGAAACTCTCTATCTATGACCAAGAGTGAGACTTTTCCATTGGGAATGGTTGAGTGCTTCCTAGGATCCTCTTCTTCACTCCACAGACGAGGCAATGATGGATCCACTGTGATGAGATACTGTGAGACATACACAAATGCCTCTTGCACCACCCAACCTTCTGCCATGCTCGCCTGAAAACACATTAAAACCACATATTTTTATTAGTAACTCCATAGCGTTTAAATGCTATCTATATTGTATTTATTTTGCATACCTCCGGTTGTGACCTCAATCTAACAAAATCCTTTAAAGTTTTCAAGAATCTCTCCAAGAAGAACATACATCTAGAGTGAACCACCCCACAAATGGCAATCTCCTCAACAAGGTGAAGCAATAGGTGTATTTGGCTAACAAGGATTGTACATGGGAATGCATCCTCAATAGCACACACTGCCTCTACTGCTAGCTGATGGGCTACTGGTGTGGCTTCTACTTCTATCTCCTTGGAGCTCACAAATCTACAGGGCAAACGTTATATAGTAGATGAAAAAAAAATCCAAAGTGCATGCATGCACAACATGATATAGTACTTGAAAAAAACCCATTACCTCACAATCTCACCCACTTTGAATATTGCAGCCTTCACCTTAGTGTCCCCATAACCACTAATAGTTATGGGAAGTACAAACTACAAGCAATAAAACATCTTAGTGAATGTCAACCTATATATAAGGACACATAGACACCACAAATTGTTCTACTCTTACCTGAAGGATTTTATGCCAATCATGGGATTTCAATCCATACAATTGAGTGGAGCCACCCTTTTTGGTTTTTGTGAAAGCACCTTTGAGTGACCGCATATATCCTGTTGGAGTTCTGATGGATGCAATAACTTGCTTTGTCCGCTCTTGGTCTGCCTTTGACATTATCCACGGTGCTTTTGGGAGAATCATCTTTCCCCGCTCCCCCATGCGGGGCGTGGCTGAAGGGGGGAGACGTCTAATGGATCTTAAATCTTCCCTAGCACCCAATGAATCCTTCTTGCCAATTATGTGATCCCATATAGCTTGCCCAACATTTTTGAATACATGCATAGGGTCCAATAAGTGCTGAATTTTCAACGAAGCCCAATAGGGGAGCGACAAGAAGATTGAGTACCTCGACATACCCTTTGGCAACCCATTGGGAGGCGGTGAGGTACCATGATGCTCCTCCCAATGCTTCGCCCAATCAGCCATGTTCCAATGGAACGGCTGCACTCCATTGATAGGGGGAGCATATCTACGATGTGAAGGAGGTAGGAAGCGATGGTTGTTGGGATAGATCACCTTCCCAAGAAGAGGAGGTCTCTCTGTCACAAGGGAAGGGCCACAAGTAGGACACGCACTATGTCCAGATGTTGCCAATCCTACCAAGAGGTAAACAAACGTTACACATGAGACGATAAACCTAAAGCAAAGAGTACAATTAACATGTGCATACTTACCAGATACCTCTCCAAATCTTGGGTAATCATGCATGGTCCACATGAGGATGCACTTGATGACGGCATTGCGGTCTCGTGGTGGCCGTGTAATGTCAATGACATCTATGCCTCTCCATAGTTCTTGAAGCTCATCAATAAGAGGCTACAGATATACATCCATGTTTTTTACCTTGTGCTTTCCTGGAATGAGAAGTGATAGTAAAATGTTTCCCTTTTTTGTTGCCTCCCAAGGCGGAATATTGTAGTTTACAACAACCACCGGCCAAGTGCTCCATGAAGTAGAGCGGTGCCCAAATGGATTCACTCCATCACTAGCTAACCCAATCCTCAAGTGACGAGGCTCATCCCTGAACTCTGGCCATGTGTCCTCTATGTGCTTCCACACTGGTGAGTCATCTGGCACTCTCATAATACCATTTGTGGAGCGGTTTTTTGCATGACAACTCAAAAGCTCTCTCGTACCCTTCGATCTAAACATGTGTTGGATGCGAGGGATGAGTGAAAAATGCCTCAAAACTTTACGTGGAATTCTGTTGCTCTGCATTCCTTCTTTGAACCTAGGCTCCCCGCACGATGGACATGTGTCACAATCGGCATGCTCATTACGAAAGAGCACACAATCGTTCACGCAAGCATGAATGCGATCATAATCCATCCCTAATGCAGTCACCACTTCGCGGGCTTTTCGTCTGTTCTCTGGCATGTGATTGCCAGCTGGCAACATATTTCCTAGCAACCTATCACAAGAAGAAAGTACATTAGAAGCTAATTTATGCACTCCACAAGCATCCTTCACAATCTGTAAACATACCTCAAAAGTGCGTCGACACTAGCATTGCTCCATCCAAACATCGCCTGAAGGTTAAGGACTTCGAGAGAAGCCCTTAAAATGGAGTAAGAGCATCTATCATATAGTGCGGTGTGTGCCAAATCGAGTAGCTCACTCCTCGTTCGCTCGGAAGCTTCTTCGCATGCACACTCTGGTTCATGCTCCTCCTCTCGTGCAAAGAGATCCTCAACCATTCTATGCAAATGGTCGTCTTCTGCATCCACGTAAGGAGATGGGATGTGGTCACTCGGATAAGAGGAAGCAGCAGTACTTGGATGATTTGATGTGCTTCCTCCCTCTCTAATGGATTCCTGGCGCATGCGCTCTTCCACCCTCCTTTCCCCTCCTCCACCAACCACACGCCAATGTGGGGTGACGTCAATAGCCACAACAATTCGCGGATCGTTTGTTTCCATCCGTGCACGCTTGCGAGGATCGTCCCATAGTCCATAATCTTCTACATGGCTCAAGCATATCCGTCGAAGTCGAGCAATGGCGCATTTGCACCGCACGCATGGGCATGGTAATCGCTCGGCCAACCACCGTGATCTATCCGGTTCAGTGGACGGGCCAAAATCATCCCAAGCCACCTACATTAATAAATTACATACACTAATTAAAATCAAATTACCAACGAATGTTAATAAAATATCAGTAAAAAGTAAAAATTAACCATTTAGGTAAAAATGTCAATTTCAAAGTACTAGAAATACTTTCATTTTATATATTTTTTATAAAAAACATAGTACCAATAGATTGTGAGGATCAATAGTAATAATGTCAGAACGTGGCCATCTGTTTATTTGGCCCGAATTTGCACCGCGGTAATATACGCGGTAATGTTTGCGGTAAGAGACGCGGTAATGCTCGCGGTAATAGGAACGGAAAGTCAAATTTCAAATTTTTTTATAAATAGAAGCACCCGCGTGCCCCGCGAAGTTCAAAGCCTTAAAACTCGAATTTCATCGTCTTCTCCACAGAAGCCGAGAGCACGAACCTCACAACCTTGAGCCCTACCTCCATCTCTACTCTTCTACTCTCCATCATCTCTACTCTTCCACTCTCCTACCCTCTCCGAACAAGCGCTTCAATTCCATGTAAGTTTTGTTGTTATGTTTTTTGATTTTCTCACACGCATACACACATGCATACACACACACGCACGCATACACACACACACACACACACGCATACACACATGCATACACACACACACGCATACACACATGCATACACTCATACACACGCATGCACACACATGCATACACATACATACACACACACAAATTAGTGCATGTGTACGTTCTTTAGACACTAATTACACACACTAATTAGTGCATGTGTTCTTTACACACACTAATTAGTGTGTGCATTATTCTAATGCACACACTAATTAGTGTAAGTAAAGACACACCAAAACTTAAATTTGTTAATTATTAGTTACTTGCAAAATCTAAACTTATTAGATTTTATTACCTGCATAACCTTTGGTGTGTCTTTACTTACACTAATTAGTGTGTGCATTAGAATAATGCACACACTAATTAGTGTGTTATTAGTGTGTGCATTGGCCAATGTGATTGGTCAATGCACACACTAATTAGTGTGTGCATTGGCCAATGTGATTGGTCAATGCACACACTAATCAGTGCTGGTCAATTGGATTAGTGTGTGCATTGGTCAATTGGATTGGCCAATACACACATTATTTAGTGTATGTGATTAGTGTGTGCATTGGCCAATGTGATTGGTCAATACACACACTATTTAGTGTGTGATTAGTGTGTGCATTGACCAATGGAATTGGCCAATGCACACACTAATTAGTGTATGTTAACACACACTAATTAGTGTATGTTAACACACACTAATTAGTGTGTGGACAATCTAATGCACACACTAATTAGTGTATGTTAAAACACACTAATTAGTGTGTGCACAAGCCAATGCACACACTAATTAGTGTATGTTAACACACACTAATTAGTATGTGCACAAGACAATTATTCACGCCAATGCTTACACTAATTAGTGTGTGCACAAACTAATGCACACACTAATTAGTGTGTTTTAACACACACTAATTAGTGTGTGCACAATCTAATGCACACAATAATTAGTGTATGTTAAAACACACTAATTAGTGTGTGCACAAGCCAATTACACAAGCCAATGCACACAGTAATTAGTGTGTGTTAACACACACTAATTAGTGTGTGCACAAGCCAATTACACAAGCCAATGCACACACTAATTATTGTGTGCACAAGCCAATTAAACAAGCCAACACTAAAACACACACTAATTATGTTAAATTAAACAACAATCAACACAAAAACAGAAACATACCTCCATGATTAAATCGTAGGTGACGTATTAGGCCCCAATGACCGTCCAAGTGATCACGCAATCGATCACACTAATCATAAACACAATAATCTCTTATTAGTCAATACACACACTAATATCTTATTAGCACTCGAGGCTTTGCAAGACTCTTTTATAGGTTGTAGACACACATTGGATTCTTTCCACATTGGATTCTTTCAACATTGGATACTATAGAGAATCCAATGTTAAAAAATCCAATGTTTGAAAAAAATCAATGTGTAAATTTTTAATCATATATTCAAATTTTATACCCTAGTTTAATCTTTGTCGTAATAAATGCAGACTATGTCTTCTTCTTCCACACCACGCTTCCGTAGCATTGAGGATTTCATGGCAGACGGGATGTCATATCCCGACGCTCTCTCTGCCTATCATTCACATCCGTCGCCTCAGCAGCCATCATCAGGGCTCGGCTGGTTTCGGGACGCTCTAGGTGGGTCCACTGCCGTACCTGTGACCGATCTAGATGTGGAGAGGGCATTGCGTCTTCGGGCTGAGTGGTTAGGTTCACAGCAGACCCTTACACAACGCTATTCACCGGCGCAGCTAGCAGCTTTTGGATTATCAGAGGTCTGTACTTCGACTGGTGGCACTCCATACCTGCATAGTTTTCTAGCTACAGCTCCAGGTTCAACTTTTCCTTCACAGGGTCCAACGCCCCAGGGTCCGTCGCCGTTGGGTGCGATGCCACAGGGCCCGACGCCACGGGAATCCACCTATCCATCACCTATCCCACCTTCTGTCCCAGATTCACGTCGGCACTCTTCTGGCAGTCAACGTCAGGACAGCTCGCGCCCTAGCGTCGGTCGATCTCGATGAGGGAGCGGAGCTAGTTGTTGTTTTGGGGGGGGGGGGGGGGGGGGGGGGGGAAGTACTACAGATTCTCCTCCACAGTCACCGCTCCCTGCTCCAGCAGAAGATGAGGACCATGACATGCCTTCACCAGATGCTCGCGGGTTATACTACCAGGTTCATAGAGGAGGTATGGTGGATCTCGGGACAGCACAGGGCAGGAGATTGGGCACACACGTCAACCAATTAATCCACTCCACATATATCAATTGTTTTCTCAAATTTGATCAGCAAGATCCCTGCAACTTCACATATATAGAGACAACCATGCACATGCGTTTCCCCAACCCTGAGGGGCAACAATTATCAAGGAAATGGTTGCAAGAGCATGTCAAAACATTTCTGAAGAACAAAAAATCTAGTGTGAGGAGAGCGGCAAAGAAGACAATGGAGTCTCTAGAGCATAGCTATCGGCCAGGAAATGTCCATGATGTGGAGTGGGAGACCGCTATGGGCGAGAAAGAGGACGAAAGGGCAACCGGTGCGAGGATGTATACGCGTCAAGTTGAGGCCAGATCCCATCAGACTCCTACGCATTATGGTTCGGGAGGAAAAACGGCTTGGAAAGACAAATATGTAAGTAAAAATATTAGTTTTATTGTAAAAAATCTAATGTTTTTCATTTAATTAATTGGTTACTATTTTTTGTCAGTATAACATTACCATGAGTCGCCCGACCAGAGAAGTGCAGAGATATAGAGAGAACCATACCGAGTATCAAACTTGGTGTTGGTTGTTTGAAAATCAAATGATCTCTCGAGAGGAGTTCGAAAATGCGTGTAGAAGTCTGCAACATGTAAGTTTATTCTTATCTAAATAATCAAATTGTTGATTTTATATCAAATATTAAATAACAAAGTGTTAATTGTTTCTTTTTTATGGTTTTGCAGAGTCAAGGAGTTCCACGTGAAATGCCGCCAACTCCCCCATGAGCATCCTCTATTTTGTATATGCGGGCCCCATTTGCCCTATCCCACATGACCATACTCTATTTTGTACACGCGGGCTTTTTTTGCCCTTTATGTAAATGCAATACCTATCATTTTTTGGCTCAATACCTCCCCCAGTTGTAATTCCACTTATGTAAATGAAATTATCAATCTTTTTTTGGCTCAATGTATTGTCCAATTGTGATATTTTGTTGTAATTAATAATAATTTTGTAAAATAACTAAAATAAATAAAAAAATAGATGACCTTTTGGATGGTCCTGCAAAGGACAATCCAAACGGTCATCTGTTTTTTTTATAATAAATCCCTTCGCGGTAATGCTCGCGATAAGCCTGACGCGGTAATATGTGCGGGTACTGTTGCAGCAAAGCATGCGGTAATATTTGTGGAAATATTGCCGCATCCATTACCGCATCAGTTACCGCTAGACCATTACCGCCAGCTTTGCTGCAGTATTTGCCGCGTACGGGAATTTTTATATTTCAAGTTTGTTTGTTTTTTTGCGGTAATGTGAGCGATAATACCACGCATATGTTATAGTGGAGGAGGCTCTAGAGGCCCGGAAAGCTTTCATCGAGATCTTGTTGCCTGGCTGTAGCATCATCGACATTCAAGAAGTAAGTTCCTCTCCTTGCCTTGTTCGTGATCGTCGCCAACGAAGACGAATGAGGAGAAGAGCTTGATTTACCTCTCCTCTTAACCTATGAATGCTCCGATAACCCCCGATGCACACACATTTGAAATTCTCTACATCAAAATACACGAAGGTACCGTGACGCACATTAAAGGAAGAGAGAGTACTACTAGATCTCTCTTTCCAAAAAAGGTAATTAAGAAAAGGAAGATCACATCCACACCTAAGTGGCCTAAAGCTGGAACACTTGCTCAAGCGTGAAGGTGACATTTGGTCTCATCTCATTTAGTGGGGGTTACATGACCACTTTTTGTAAGAAAAAGGCTTGTGAGCAACCAGCTTCAACATCAAACCTACAACCACGAATTTCACCCCTAAACCCTCATGAAGCAAAGAGGCAGAGGCTGGCCTATAAGATTACCATTCGTATTCGTGTGCTCCCAGTGCACTTTGTGAATCCAGACGCCACCACTCCTAAGCCAACCTCCTGTCTGCGCGAAGATTTCTTTGGATATTGTCCAAAGTGCTTTGGTGATCGGGTGAAGAGCCTTCCCGCTTTACCTTTGTTGCTAATTTTCAAGAATTTATCTCAATCTAAAGAGACTATCCTTGTTGGTTATGTTTTGCACATTAATGGTGTAACTTTTGTTCGTCATGTTGATTATGGCAATAGCATCCAACTACTACTTAAAAAAGGCTCAGCATCGTAAGAAGTGTTGCCATCACCCCCTACATCTTCACAGATGCGTTAGAAAGAGTATAAGTGATCCGAGGTGCCGAACTTCTGTGGCTAATCAGGCTCATTGGTCCAAAGATGGTGCAACTAAGCTAGTCTATTTGTGTGGGTAGGTATGGATGCCAATAATGACAATAATGATCCACGAATGTTTCCTTTCCATTTTGTGCGTCATATGCGTGTGAATATATGTATTGATAGGAAATTATTCTATCAGCAAAGAATAGCCTTGTTGTTTGGAGTTGAAAGACTTGGGGGAATCTTGCGCTCTCCTCATCCTGTCATTCTACCCTTACTAGATTATCACCACTCTTTTGATGTGTCAATATTCATCCTTTTTTGAGCTAGCTATGCTAAAGCTCCAAATTATCATACTCTACTTTCAATAAATTGGAGCTGTTCGTGTAATTGTGTACTCTCTCAGTTACATTATGGCCTTCCCTAATTTTCATGGTAAGCCTGGGGAGGTTGCTTTAGACTTTTTGGATAATTTGGAAATGGCATTTTTAGTGTCAGGAAGGGATGATGAGGCCACAAAGCTAAGGGCCTTTCCACTAGTCTTAAGAGAAGGTGCTAAAGTATGGTATCAAACTTTGGCATCCGAAGAAAGAAGAGACATGGAAGCCTTAAAAACGGCCTTCATCGAAGAATTTTGCCATCATGAGCCTCCAAAGGAGATATGGAGACAACTCTTAGAGCTATGCCAAACATCACCCAATGACTATAGAAGCTATGAAGGAAATTTTTCCAACTTGTGGGAGAAGTGGTGTGCATCACTAGGCGAAGGGGAAAGGGTGCAGAGTGCCTAAAGAAGGACTGTTTCCTAGTAGGGCTTTACCCCCTCCTTCGAGAAAAGGTAAAAGGTAAACTCCTAGACACCTTTGAGAATGCTATAAATTATGCAAGGTAGAAGGATAGGAAATTAAAGTTCCAAGATCAACTACAAGGAGGAATGGAGCCTCCACCACTAGCTCAACCTACGGCAAGGGTAGTAGCAGGGGTAGGAGAAACAGACCAAGAGTCCTCTCAACAAGGGCTGCTTCAACAAATCACCAATCAGCTAGAGAGCTTGTCCATCAATTTGGTTCAAGGTGTAAGGGCTCCCCAGCCAGGAAATGAATGACATAGACAAGAAGGACAAAGGCAAACCCGTGAGTACGTTTGCTACTATTGTGGAGAGGTAGGTCACGGTATGTATTATTGCCCTCACCCACGACACTATCAAGAAAATGGTAATCAAAGAGGACCTCCCCGTCAACAAGTCACCCCTCCTCAAGCAAGGCCGCCAAATGGACAAAATGCACATGTGGATCCACCAATTCAAATATTGAGACCCCCTCCTCCACCACCACAAGCACCAGCAGAGATCCCTCCACTACCATCAGGTGGGGAGGATAGGGCTGTATCTGTCATAAGTCTTGACAATGGTAAGGATAAAGGGAAAGAAAAAATGGAGGAATCTATTGTCATGCCAATAAAGAGAGTTAGGAGACAAGCAACTGATGAAATGGAAGATTCAGAGCCGGAGAAAGGGAATGAGGGTTCCTCCCAAGTGATAGGAGACAAGAAAAGGAAGAGTAGGTCAAGGAGGTACATAGGAGTAGAAGACTTTCCACTTCGGGTGGGATCCATACCCTATGACCTCATAGCAGATGTGAGTAAGCAAGGACCAAAGATTTCATGGCAGCAACTCCTCCACCTTTCCCCAAAGATGCATAGAACCTGGTCTAGGATGGTTGGGACTAGGAGGGCTAACACAAAGTCAGTTGGATCCATTAGTGCAAGAGGCATGAAGGATATTGTGCCAGTTATTAATGCAGAGATTAAGAGTCAGCCAGTCTCCAATGTGTATGTGAATGGTGGAGCCGATATTTGTGTTATGACAGAGAAATTGATGCACAGGTTGGGTTTGGAAGTATACGAACAGACTTCCTTACAAGCTAAGATGGAAAATAATGTAAGGGTGGCTTGTGTGGGAAAGGTTAATGGAGTGAAGGTTTTAGCTTTTTGTGTGGCAGTCTCAATTGATGCTTATGTGATCCCAACTAAGGGGGAGGGCTACCCATTAATTCCTGGAATACCTTGGCTTATGGCTATGAAGGCCAGGTAGGATTGGGAGACAAGTTCCCTTGAGTTGCACCCAAGTCATAAGGCCGGTGGCAAGCAACAAAAAATTGTGTATGACATGAAGCAGGGTAGAAAACAAGACCTGGATATGGAGACTTCGGTGGACGAATGGAGCACAAGAAACTGCTCTTCGTCTGAGGGTGAGTCATCTAAGGAGGATGCTAGTTCTTTGGAGGTAATGGGTATAGTACTACGAGACCCTGAACGAGAGAATAGTCAAGACTCTATAAACAAGGAGGAAGTCACAGGCCTAGAAGAGATGTTAGCTAAAGACCTACCAGAAGAAGAAAGAGGACCCTATTTGCAGGTACTAAAGAAGCATGCTAGTCTCTTCATAACTGATTATGAACACATTAAGGGAGTAATAGTAACTCAACACCATATCCAATTGAAAGAAGGTGCCAAGCTAGTGGTGCAAAGACTTGGGAGATTAGGGCTAGTGAAACAAGATGCGCTCTTAAAGGAAGTGAAAAGATTACTCAATGCAGGATTTATCTACCCAGTGGAAGATTCCGAGTGGGTGTCCCCGGTTGTGGTAACACCAAAGAAAATGGGAAGTGGAGGGTGTGTGTTGATTACAAGCCTCTAAATGCAGCCACAAAAAGGGACCATTTTTCCTTTCCAAGATGAGATACTAAATGAAGTGGCTGGTCATGAAAGGTACACAGTGTGTGACGGGTACTCAGGCTACTTCCAGGTCAGAATTGCAGATGAAGATCAAAGGTAGACTACCTTCATAACGCCCTGGGGGTGTTTTGCTTACAGAGTTATGCCTTTTGGATTAACTAATGCCCCAGCTACTTTCCAAAGGTTTATGAACTTGGTGCTTCAACCCTACTTTGGTAAATCCATACAAGTATTCATTGATGATTTTTGCATTTACAGCTCTAGGTAAGTGCATCTTTCCAAGGTTGATGAAGGCTTCACCCGTCTGGCCCAATTGGGTGGGTAGTTAAATAAAGACAAATGCCATATAGGTGAGAGTAAGGTCACTCTACTAGGCCATGTTGTGTCTCAAGATGGTATTGAGGCTGACCCTAAAAAGGTAAAGACATTGTTAGCCTTACCTACTCCTTCAAACATGAAGCAGCTAGTCTCCTTCATTCAAAAGGTTCACTACATGGGACGATTCATACATCTACTTTCTCAGGAAATCTATCCTTTGCAGCAGCTCACTAAACACACTACATTGGCATGGTGTGAGGAGGGTGAAAGGTGCTTTCAAGAAGTTAAAACCATTTTGAGCTCATTGCCTATCATCCTGCAACCCACATGGGGTGAATTATTCTATGTGAATCCTAGTGTAGGCATAGAAGCTCTAGGAGCTGTCTTGATGCAAAAAGACCCAAAGACATCTCTCATGAGACCAGTTTACTTCTCTAGTAGAGTGATGATAGCTACTGAAAAGGGTTTCAGTGCAACTGAGCAATTGGTGCTAGCTCTTAAGTTTGCAGTGGAAAAGTTTCGGGCTTACTTGCTTCCGAGACAATTTGTGGTGATCACAACTGAGGAAGTCTTTCCATATGCCCTACAACACATGGAACTGTCTCAAAGAATAGCAAAGTGGGTGGTGCAGCTTCAATAGTTTGACTACACACTACACGTAGAGGATTCCACCCGTGCTTGTTTGGCAGACGTCCTCACACAAAGGTGTTATGAGAAGATCAAGAAAGAGGCATCTAGTAAGGTACCACCTATCTCGGAGCCTGGACTTCTATTAGGGGCACCATCTATATTTTGATGGAGCTTACAAGAGAACAAAAGACAAGGCATCAACAGGTATAGTGATACTAGGTCCAGAAAAGGAGAGGATTTTTGAAAAAGGGTTTCACCTAGAATAGGTTCGTTCTAACAATGAGGCAGAGTACCATGCCCTTGTTTTAGGTTTACAATGTTGTCTTTCTCAAGGCATCACAAAGCTAAACGTTTTTGGTGACTCCATGTTAATTGTTAAGCAAATGGTTGGCGTATGGGCCTGTAAAATGACAAATTGTCTATTAAGATGAGGGAAGCAAAGGCCTTGTTGAAGGCTTTTAAAGAAGTTCGAGTTCACTTTGTACCTAGAGATCAAAATCGAGAATCAAATGCCTTAGCAGCTGAAGAACTACAAACTCTCGAGGTAGGTGTTGTCCTTGTGAAAAGTCCTTTGTACGAGGGAAAGGAGGAGTTGCATGATTTACTTTACTTTCTTGAGCATTGTGAAGCGCCCTCTGGTATGAGTAAAAGTGAATGCAGGTGGCTGGAAAAAAAGGCTACCAGATATAGTTTGGTAAGTGAGGACTTGTATTGTAAAGGGAGAGATGCTGTCATGAGGAGAGTTCCCTCATCCCAAGAGATCAAGGATATTTTTGTTAGCTATCATGAAGGTGTGTGTGGTAGCCACTTTGCATAAGAGATCACTAGCAGGAAGATCTTACAAGCAGGGTTTATATGGCCTAGCCTCCATCGAGACGTACAACACTGGTGCTGCACATGCGAGGTTTTCCAAAAAGTTGGACCAAGGCGTCTTGCTCATGAAAATCAGCACCCAATCAAAACCTACGAGCCTTTTAAAAAATGGGGAATAGATGCAATAGGGCCACTACCTTGCACTCAATCAGGAAAGGAGTACATCATTATGGGGGTGGAGTATATGACCAGATGGGCAGAAGCTCGACCCACGAAGCGCATCACAGCCAAGGACGTGAGTGATTTCATCTTTGAGTGCATTTGTTGCCGTTGTGAGCGGGATGAAAACACACACAGCGCCTCTATAACTACCCGACATACACTCTTGGAATGATACACACACACACACTATGGGGCACCACTTGGCTTAGACAACACACCTGGCCGAGACAGGGAACACACCTCTGGAGTGAGAGGAGAGAGACTATCCACTTGTCCACTCCACACACACACACACACACACACCCAAAAAACTCAGCTCAAAAGAGGAGAATTTCTGATGTTTAGATACAATTGAGCTTGGGCCAACACCAATGGGGCAAATAGCTCACACAATATGGGTAAAATAAGCCAGATACA
The DNA here is from genome assembly GCF_014529385.1 of Adiantum capillus-veneris. Classification (NCBI taxonomy): domain Eukaryota; kingdom Viridiplantae; phylum Streptophyta; class Polypodiopsida; order Polypodiales; family Pteridaceae; genus Adiantum; species Adiantum capillus-veneris. Next base: position 32,675,710 of record NC_140956.1, on the reverse strand, counting down.
ATCACAAACTAGAGCAGAAACTTCGCTCATGGGAGAAACTTACACAGAAAAAAAGCAGGAAAAGAGTGAGGAATTTGGCAAAATGGACAGCGCCATCGCGTCTGGAACGGCCCAAAACCCCAGTCTACAATGTCAAAGTGCTCAAATCCGACCTCGGATGAGCAGTTTACGGCCAAAACAGGCTCCAAAATGAGCAAAAACACAGCTACGGCTGTTCCTCCTCTCTTCTCCACGTTTTTTCTGGTCTTCTCTCAGTTTTTTCAGTTCCCACACTTAGCTTTATTAGTTGGGAACCCGTGGCCTTTTAGATGACCTCAAACGGACCCCGAACAGGCCAAAAACTGACCTCGCAGTGCATAGTTGTCACCTTTTTGCATCATTCGCACACCTGGCACTCAGCTTTTTTTCAATAATGCATCTCGCCACCACGTGAAGTGGCCCCAAAAAGTGGTCCTAATGATGACCTTTCTGCATAACTCTCACAAGAAAACACCCACGTTGTGTCCGTCCTCATCCGCGTGCAAATATTGACCCCGTTCGCCCTCCTGACGCCACTAGATGCCATCTGACACACCTGCTGACCTCATGTCGTCGGCCCGCGGATAGCTTCCTCGAAAAGTTTTACGCGCTACAAACTCCTCCTTATTGTAGAAAAAACACACTAGTACTGATAATAGTGAAAATCGTTGCACTATGTACACCCTGTCCTACCTGTACACACGTGGGCCCCACGTAACCACCTGGCTATGGAAATTGGGTAATCCTTTATTCGATGCACCATGCATGTGTATGTACATATGCGCAATCCCTTGCTCAAAAAAACTCCTGACATAATTTGCCCATCCCCTAGCCTGCTAGATCATTCATGATCAGCAGCAGCAAAGAGAGATATGAGACTCGCCGCATCACAGATCTCCTCATCCTTCACCAACATTGCTTGCTCCACAGACAGCTCATCTTGCTCCACCATCATCAATCTAGCATGATAAAATTTAAGACGCAATCCATTTACCCTTGACTTATGTAGAATACCATCCAGGTTAGCCAGCTGATATGTGCCATTTGGAAAACACTCCACTACCTTGAAAGGGCCTTCCCACTTAATTTGAAACTTCTTTTGGAAGGTGTTGTCCAGCTTACTGTTGTAGCGCAAAACCAAGTCATGTTTCTTGATATCCTTACTTTTGACCTGTTCATTTATCTTTGCCAAAGCCTTATCCTGCATCTGCCCATAATGCTCCAATGCGCTCATCCTATCCAACTGGACCTCTTGTAACTGCAAGAGCCTCTCTTTGAATGCATCACTAGGCGGCCCAAGCAACTTCTCTAACATCTTGACCGTAGGCAACTCTACCTCCACAGGCAATAGTGCTTCCTTTCCATACACCAAATGAAATGGAGTAAACCCTGTACCTGTCTTCACCGAAGTACGGTAAGCCCATAATGCACTAGGCAATTCCAAATCCCAATTCTTTCCTTGGCGCTCTGTCACTTTAGAAAGAATTTGTACCGACTCACCATTGAATCTTTCATTTAAGCCATTACACTGCGGGTAATAAGGAGTGGTATGCTGGTGCTTAATCTTCATCTTTGTGCATAAGAAGTCTAGCAATTTAGCTCTAAATCCTGGCCCCTTATCTAAAAGTAGCTCTAATGGCACCCCAAACTTGCAACATATTTCATCATACACAAATTTGGCCACATCCTTTGCAGTGATCTGTTTTACTGCTATAGCCTCTGCCCATCTAGAAAGATAGTCCACTGCCGTCAAAATATAGCTTTTGCCCCTGCTTGTGATAGGTAACGGGCCTATTGCATCAATCCCCCACTTTTCAAACACATCAAACGCCATAATGGTTTTTCGTAGCTCTGGCTTCAACACTCTCTTCCCAAATGCTTGACATCTATTGCAAGACCTACACCAATGGTGAACATCCTTGTGCAAACTAGGCCATACATACCCCTCTTGCAAAATCTTATGCAAGGTGATATTTAGAGCAAAATGGCCACCACATGCGCCTTCATGATTCTCTTCCAACACTCTGTAAAGCTCCTCCCGCCAAGGTACACGTCTCAACACGAGATCAACCCCTTTCATGTATAAGACATCACCAATCAATTTGTACCTATATGCTCTACGCACAAAGCCATACTTCTTAGACTTCAGAATCTCCTTTGGAATGATTCCTGTTAGCAAAAACTCCTCTTCTTGAGCCAAACTTTCCCGGCCATGATAAAGAGGTAAAGTGGTCCTCAACACAAATAGCTCCCCAATCATGCCTTGAGCTGCTTCATGTGCCTCTCCATTTAGAGCACGTTCAATGTGTCTGATGATCCATGCTTCGAACTTTTTTAACAGGACTTTAATTCTGAAGCACATTTCCTTCAATGAGGTGTTCTTGCTCTTCCACACACCCAGCACTTGCTTCACCACTAACAAGGCATCACCTTTTATGCTCAACCTTCGAACCCCATGCTTCAAACAAATGTGTAATCCGGCTTCCAATGTAGCATATTCAGCCTCATTGTTACTATGCGCATCCAATTTGAACCCTCTCTTGCATACTAGCTTTCCCTCTGGATCATAAAGTGCTATACCCCCTGAAGCTGCATCGTGGCTCTTTCTGTATGAACCATCAAAGAACAACACATGTGCATTGCTGATCTGTGGCACTTCTTCAACTACCTTTCTCACCACCTCTTCCTTAACAATAAGGGGATTCTCCTTGTAGGTCAACAAATCAGCTAGGGTAGCCCTTGTACTATCTTCCACTAGAAAAGAGAACTCAAACTCTTGCAGCTCAATTACCCATTTCTTCACCACATTTGACATGTTAGTACCATTAATTAACTGTGGCAAAAATGCATAACTCGTCAAGAAAACAAAAGGGCGTGGTAGCAAGTAATGACGAAATCGTCGACAAGCAAATATTACACTAGCCATCACTAGCTCTACTTCCGATAACTTTCTCTCCGCTACCAACTTCACTCGGCTTGCACAATACACTGGCCTCATATAATGGCTGCCCTTCCCCTTTTGCAATAGCATGGCTCCAATGGCATCATCCCCTACTGATGGATTTACATAAAAAACTTTCTCCCAATCAGGAGCCTGCATGGCTGACAACCCCCCTAACACCTCTTTCACCTCTTGAAACACTTCTTCACACTTGTCATCCCATTGAAATGGATCATGCTTTGCCACTTGCTGTAATGGATAAAGAAGCTACGAAGACAATGGAATAAACCGTGCCATGTACTTCACTTTGTGTATAAAGGTTGCCAATTGCTTCGTACTCGTAGGTGATGGAAGAAGAATAATAGACTTAACCTTGTCTGGATCAGCCTCAATGCCATTTTCTGACACCATGTGGCCCAATAACTTCACCCTTGGCTGTGCTAGATGACATTTCTTTAGATTTAGTTGTCCTCCACATTCATCATATCGAGCCAATACCATCTACAGCTTCTCATGGTGATCAGCCCTACTGCTATAGACACAGAAGTCATCCATAAAAGCTTTAACACAACTACCAATGAATGGTTCCAACACCCAATTTGCTCTCTCTTGATAGAAGGAAGGTCCATTTGACAACCCAAATGGAAATACTGTGTAGCAATAGCAGCCCCATGGCGTAATAAAAGTTGTCTTTGTGCGGTCTTTAAGAGCAATCTTCAATTGAAAATAGCCTGAAAAACCATCACACACACTGTACCTCTCATAACCTGCCACTGAATCCAAGATCTGATCGATGAATGGAAGAGGATATGAGTTCTTCTTAGTGGTTGCGTTTAAGGGTTTAAAATCCACACAAATTCTCCACTTCCCATCCTTCTTTGGACTGACTACAACTGGACTCACCCATTCTGTGGTCTCCACTGGAACTATGAACCCTGCCCTCAATAACTTGTCCACCTCTACCCGCAAGGCTTCCATTTGCTTTTGACCCATCCTTCTTAGCCTTTTCCGCACTGGCTTAGCACCTTCTTTCAGCTCTATATGCATCTCTCCACCCTTGAACCCTTTGATCTCTTCATATGAAGTAATGAACAAATCAAGAAAACTAGCCAGCATATGCAAAAATATATCCTTCTCCACAGCTGAGAGGTCTCCACTAATAATTTGCGTCATTAATTCCTGCTTCTTTGACAACTCAACCTTGGTTTGCATCAGCCCTTCAATCACTTCATAAGGCCCTTCACTTTCATCTTCAACCTCATTCGCAAATGCAACTAAACCAATCTCCTGGATTTCTTTGTCCATCAAAAGAAATGCAACATCAGCATCCTCATCACTGCTGGTAGTGCTATCACTGTCCTCATCTGTCACCGTGGAAGAGTCTTCATCACTAGACTCATCCTCATCTTCATAAAGCTCCTCTAATCATTTCCTTGTGTCCATATTATAACGCTTCTTGGTACCTGTGTTTCCATAGAGGCTAATCGTACCATGTCGCCAATCTTGAACAGCTCCCACTGCACGTAACCATGGTCTGCCCAGTATAATAGGATATGCTCCCAACCCTGCTGGCATCACATGAAAATCAACCACTGCCTTTGCATCATATGCCTCCACTTCTAAGCTCTTTACAACACCCGAGCATTTTACTTTTTGATGGTTTGCCAATCTGATCCAAAAACCTGACACCCCAGCCACTGTGAGACCCATCTTCTCAACTCATGAGTGTGTTATGACGCATATTTGGGCTCCGCCATCCAACCTTGTCCCAAATTTTTCCTTTTATGCCACACATCTACTATTGGAAAAATGTCTGGTAGCTCGTCCATTGCCAACACCTTTACTGAACCTCTCTCTGGCTCTTTCTCCATTGGGTTAACCATCCTCTTCCACTGTCGCTTTAGCTTAGGCACCATCTCTATAAGCTGCCCAAAAGTAACATCTGCCTTCCTGATCGTCAGATCCTCCTTCAAGTCATAACTTAATTGCCCATCCCCTAGTGGAAAATCTGAAACATGAAACTTTCGACGAGCTCTCCTTTTCCTCTTGGCCTTGACATCCTCGCCTTCATGGCTCTTTCCTTTCTTCTTACTAGGACCTGGGGCACTTCTTCCTTCCTTTTCCTCTGTGGTCCTCTTCCCAATAGGCATCACTAATGTATCCTCTAGCTTTGATGCCTTCTCCAAAGTGACTACACTTAGCACTTTTGTCTTTCCCTTTTCCTCCTGGGTCAGTCCACTGGTTCCTTCGTCTCCCTTAATTTCGATGCCATAATCATTTGACCTAGTTAGCACCTGTCTTGGCAATGGATACATGTCTCCCCCCATCCTTGGTGGCTTATCACATTGCGCGCTGATGTGACCCAACTTTCCACAATTGTAACATGTGGGCGTCTGCCTCCAAAACCTACCATTGCTTTGTCCAACACCATTCCTAGGCCTTTCTTCACCTCCTTGCTGATTTGCAAACCTCCCTCGACCTCGATTATTTCCCACTTGACCTAGCATGTTTAGGCTGAGATTCTTCATCAAATCTACCATTTGCCTCATGTCTTGCCTTAGCCCATCATCTTGCACTGCTGTAGTGACCACTGCTGGCATAACCTGAGTAGTAACTACTGGTTCATGATGAACCCCTGACATGCGCCCTTGTAAAGACTCTATAGGCTGAAATTCAGACCTCATTGGCAAAGACTCCACCCCTAAGTGGCACATTTTCCTCAGCTTCCACTCTTTGTTCCTTGCTACCTCTAGTGCATCCTCATATGTCCTAGGCTTCTTTAGCTCCACCCTCCAACGTATATTCTCCCAAAGACCAGCCAAGAACCTGTCCTTCTTCATCATGTCAGGCGGGGGTACCTGTGGTGCTAAAGCCTTGCACATTCGCTCCCATGCCAATGAAAACTTACGTATGTACGCATCTATTGGCTCACCTTCCTTTTGCACCAAAGCCTGTACTTCTTGCCACACCTTGTCAGGATCTTCTATCTTCACAAACTCCACTTCCAACCCATGTCGTAGATTGTTCCAACTCAACCTTACAGGTGGATCAGCCACATGCAACTCCTCTTCAAATGCTTTAGACCAAACTCGTGCATCACTCTTCAAACAAATTTGGAGAAGGCGTAACATTTGCGTAGGGTCATGAATCTGGTTGCTAATGCAGGCAACCTCCATCTTTTCCAAAAATTCTTCCACATCTTCATCACTTCTTCCATGAAACTCGGGATAAGAGAAAGCCATGGCTACCCAAATTATGATGCTTTGAGAACCCCTTCGAACACACGTGCAAGAACCCAAAACTTTTCACTACCCAATCCCTAGAAACTTCAATGGAGCTCAGCTTTAGATAAGGACAAACACATGCACATCAAATGAGTTTTCATAGTTAATCATCGGAATGACAACAGGCAAAGGACATTCCAGGATCTCTCTCAATCTTCTTGGCCCAAACATAAAGACTATGCGCTGCTGGAAAAAGATATTCCTGGACACATGAACATTAATATGAATTCTTTGAGTTAAATGAAAAGGAGTGAAATGAGGGCCATTTTGATCATCCATTAAAGCCAACCATGAAGCTCCCAAGAAGGCACACCTGACTTATCCTCTGATTTTTTCCAAAATTTCAGCAGCATAACAGCATAAATGGCTCAAAATACCCAAAAACCAGCCATCATAACTTGGGAAAATTTCGACAGAGTTTCCCCAGAAGTAGAGCAATGAGAACCCAAAATATAGACTGTATCTGTATGCATAAACTGCCAACAATAGAACCCGAGCATCAAATAGGACTCACTAGTACATAGCCTGTGGCGAGGTCATGAAAAGGGTGCTCCAGCTACCTGTATCACTGAAAGGATCTCCACATTTGAGAATCCCCCAGCTCAATAAAACCTCACGCTATCGACCCTCACACGAAGGCTAATGCAAATCGCGTATAATCAAGTCTCAAAAATGACTATCTTGCAGACCAAGTCTCAGAAATGGCTGGGACTGCCAAATAAAACCATATATGGCTCCACAAAGGCGTACAATGGCAGTTTCCACAAGTAATGTACAATCCAGCAGACAATGCGCTCAAACAGGCGCCAAGTGATGCATACCCACAACAACTGCAAGTGACACCAAAGCTAGTATATCACTGTACTCCAGCTACCTGTACCTGTGTGAATCACCTGTACCTGTACCTGTCCCTGTAACCTGTAACCTGTAATCTACAACCTGCAACATGTAATCCCGAAGCTCGAAGCTCGAAGCTCGAAGCTCGAAGCTCGAAGCTCGAAGCTCGAAGCAGAAGGTACTCGAAGAAGATCCTCCGTGGGGGCGCCAAAAAGCATGTGAGCGGGATGAAAACACACACAGCGCCTCTATAACTACCCGACATACACTCTTGGAATGATACACACACACACTATGGGGCACCACTTGGCTTAGACAACACACCTGGCCGAGACAGGGAACACACCTCTGGAGTGAGAGGAGAGAGACTATCCACTTGTCCACTCCACACACACACACACACACACACACACACACCCAAAAAACTCAGCTCAAAAGAGGAGAATTTCTGATGTTTAGATACAATTGAGCTTGGGCCAACACCAATGGGGCAAATAGCTCACACAATATGGGTAAAATAAGCCAGATACAATCACAAACTAGAGCAGAAACTTCGCTCATGGGAGAAACTTACACAGAAAAAAAGCAGGAAAAGAGTGAGGAATTTGGCAAAATGGACAGCGCCATCGCGTCTGGAACGGCCCAAAACCCCAGTCTACAATGTCAAAGTGCTCAAATCCGACCTCGGATGAGCAGTTTACGGCCAAAACAGGCTCCAAAATGAGCAAAAACACAGCTGCGGCTGTTCCTCCTCTCTTCTCCACGTTTTTTCTGGTCTTCTCTCAGTTTTTTCAGTTCCCACACTTAGCTTTATTAGTTGGGAACCCGTGGCCTTTTAGATGACCTCAAACGGACCCCGAACAGGCCAAAAACTGACCTCGCAGTGCATAGTTGTCACCTTTTTGCATCATTCGCACACCTGGCACTCAGCTTTTTTCCAATAATGCATCTTGCCACCACGTGAAGTGTCCCCAAAAAGTGGTCCTAATGATGACCTTTCTGCATAACTCTCACAAGAAAACACCCACGTTGTGGCCGTCCTCATCCGCGTGCAAATATATACCCCGTTCGCCCTCCTGACGCCACTAGATGCCATCTGACGCACCTGCTGACCTCATGTCGTCGGCCCGTGGATAGCTTCCTCGAGAAGTTTTACGCGCTACCAACTCCTCCTTATTGTAGAAAAAACACACTAGTACTGATAATAGTGAAAATCGTTGCACTATGTACACCCTGTCCTACCTGTACACACGTGGGCCCCACGTAACCACCTGGCTATGGAAATTGGGTAATCCTTTATTCGATGCACCATGCATGTGTATGTACATATGCGCAATCCCTTGCTCAAAAAAACTCCTGACACCGTTTTGGCACACCTTTGGAAATTCTCTTCGATAGGGGACCGGGATTTTGAGTTGATTTAGTCGGGCAATTGATGAGCAAGTTGAAAATCAAGCTCAGGCACTCAACGCCATACTATCCTCAATGCAATGGTCTTGTGGAGAAGGTAAATGGTATTATATGTAAAATCATCACCAAGCAAGTGCATTTACATCCTAAGGCATGGGACAAGCACTTAGATGCAGCACTTTGGGCTTATAGAACATCCTTTAAAACATCCTTGGGGTATACACCCGTTCACTTGGTTTACGGGCAAGAGGCACTACTACCTATAGAAGTGGAGCTAGCAAGCCTCCGAGTTCCAAAAGGCACATCAAGAAGATAGTCAAGAGAATCAGGTGGAGAGAAGAATCATTGATTTGGAGAGGGTAGGGCTAGATCGAGAGTCCGCAGTGAAATACTATGCGGCTCAAGCAGAGAAGAAGCGAAGGAAGCTCAATCGCAAACTTGTCAAGAAAGACATTAAGAAAGGATCTTTAGTGCTCAGATATGACAATCGCTTTGATCGCAGAAAGGATGGTAACTTCTTGATTAAGTGGGAGGGCCCTTTTGTAGTGATACAGAGGTTCTCAAATGGTAGTTACCAGCTAGGTGACTTAGATGGTAAAGTACATCAGACCCCAGTAATGCCTACCACTGTCGTCTTTCACAGCCATATGTTGGTGGGATGAATGATAAGGTTGGTTCAAAGGAGAGCTCATCATATTTGAGCTCCGACTAAGATAACAACCATGTACATAGTTTATTTTTTTTTTAAAAAAGAGAAAAAATATAAAAAAAAGAGAAAAAAAGAAGGAAAAAGAAAAAAGAAAAAAATGTTACCAGTGAGAGCAGATATTGACAATGGATGGGGTATGGCTTTCAAGGGTCTAGCAGACCAATTGTTTGTCATGGGTGGATACAATCATTCATCGAAAAGGGCTAAAAACAAACAGCATGTAGCAGTCAAAGGGAAGCTACATGGCAAAGGAAAGGGTCATGATGGAAGTCCAATATATAACGTTCGCATATTAAAGGCTTTCATCTACTATTCAATTGCTTCAAGATTGCAAGTGTGTAATGCACTCCATGAAACACCATATTACAACACCTTCTTGGGCTAGAGGCATAAAATACCTCTAGCTTTTGGGGGAGGGCTAATGATGGTGGCTTTTTGCATAAACCCCCACTCGGTATTTTTCATGTGTATCCTCTCCAAAGAAGCCAAATGCTTTTAGTGTATGAACCACCTCTAGCATTTCTATCTTTAGCATTTTTTTCCTACTAGTAGATTTGGCTTGTTTTTCCTATTTTATCTTTCAAAAATAAATAAAACCCATCATATTTAGCTTAATAAAAGTGAGGAACACTGTCCATATCATTACCTATTTTTCTAATATTTTTACTATTTATTATCTCATCACTAATTATTTTCCCTTCATTTTGCTATATGTTATTTCCTATTTCCTATTTTCATTATATTTGCATATCTCTATGATCATCTTCTCTTGGATGGTTGCAAGGTGAGTCATGGGTATACATCATGCTCACACAAGGCATCAATGAATCATCTTTGGAAGCACAAGGAAAGGTAAGGTCATATGGTCCACCAAAAAGACTTTTGGGATACGGCAAATACATGTTTATTGGCTCAAATTTTAGCACGTAGCTCCACCCCAAATTTATCAGAGTATCATGAATGAAAGTTGTAGATCGTGAGCTCACTCTTTGCCAGTATTTTTATTTTATTTTTTGGAGCTCTGAGCGAGGATCTATGTCCAAAATGGTGGGACCCTGTTGGCACAGTGAGAGGTTTGCCTACCCTGTTTTCCCTACTTCCACACACACACAACCACTTTACCCTCAAGCCTCTCTCACCCAACCTTGTAAAAAACCCCCCTTTCTCTCTCACCTTTGTACATCATTATACCTCACTTACCACATCATTTGGCCTCTAGCTAGAGTGGCCACTCACATGGCTAGAGGCATCTTCTAGGCCTAGTCACCACTTGGCCATCATGCAAAAAACCAAAATGGTGGGGAGGAGCTTCATCATCACTGCACCATCCGCTTTGAAAAATTTAATTGAAATTAGCAATTAACTCCATCTTAATCAAGCGTACCCTCTTCTACACACAAAACAACACAACACAATAGGGTAACAAGTTGCTAGAGGGTTACGCTACACACACCACCTCTTAAGCCTTGGTGCTTGATCTTCATGCCTACACTTGGAGTATCCATGGATGCCCATTAATTCTCTCTATTCAATAAATATGGTCTTGTGTTGATAGTTACATGGTTTCCTTATGCCATATTTCCACAAATATCTCACGTGGTTCTTACTCTTACTTATTGTGCATGATGTATTGCTTATCACTTGGTGGTATGTGAACTCCTCACCCTAAAACTCCCTCTCCATCACTCTCTCATGATGGAATAAGTATACAATACCTAAAACGCAGCCCCATAACTCTCTCTCTGTCACTCTCTCTCTCTCTCTCTATTTGTTTATGCGTGTGTTCAAGGTCATGCAAATGGTCAAGATGGTTCCACTTTCTTCTTCTCCCATGGTCTTCGGGATTAGTGAATGATGTTTTTATTTAGGTTTTTGGTAGAGTGCTCTCCCTCTCTCTCTCTCTCATGACAAGAAGCATTCCATATGGTTCATTGCATAGTGTGTTACCTACTCAGTCTCTTGTGTCCTAGCCGCACACAAGCTAGGTGGTCCCCCCTATCTTTTTGGCGGATGTGTCTGCCCCATTTCCATTGAGGAGGATCAGAAAAGAGGTGTAGAGGCCACCCCCTGACGGCTCCGCATTCCGGCCCTCAACATAGTGTGCATATGAATGATGTGTAACATACAAAGCTAACATCATTCTGTTTGATGTGTCCCTTAGACTCGTGAATGATTGCACACTTGTGTCAGTGGATGAAAAATCATTTGCAAATTTAACAGTCTTTTCAACAATCGGTGATATCTCGACACCTTTACTAAATTTATGCAAGAATATGTTGTTCAAAGGATCAATTTTAAGCTTTTCAGATGCCTGTGCATCTTTATGCTGATTTTGAACTTGTGGTGATTTTACTTGTGCCCCTAATGGTAATGTAGAATCATTTGATTGCATTAAAAGTGACAAGTTAAATGCACTTACATCGAGATTCGCATTTCCAATTTGCTCTGTGCCTTGCTTGGCAGTTGTTATGTCCCTGTTGTCAGGGTTTCTTGGACAATCTTCAGAAAAATGTCCACCTTTTCGTCCACAATCTGAGCAATAAGCCATGACTGGTGGTATTTCAATTGGCTCTGTCATGTCAATCTCTTTCTGAAAAGTTTATGCTTCTAAGCTTTCCAAGTGGTCAGCGTCGTCTTTTAAAACACTGAGCGTCAAGCTGTAGATTGCTTCATCTTGACCTTGGTACTGTCTTTGGCTTGGTTCCCTAATTAGATTGGCTTCTTTTGGTCAATCTTGCGATTTTGGTTCTCGGCTATAGATCTGACCACTGTAATCCATGTACAATGACCATGATTGCATATGCACCAAATGTATGCTTTGCTGGCTTGTACAGATTTCTAGATAACCACTTGGGTTGATTGTTTGAACTTCTATCTGCACTTCATCCTTGAGCTTGCAATACCTGACTCCACTGAAGTCTGTGAACATTTGGGAGTTAACTCTGATCAACAGGATCTTGGCTCCTTTGTTGCTTTTATTGATCATTAGATATCTATGGCCTTCTGCATCTATGTACAAGACTTTGTCTCCGTTGTAGCCATATAGTTGTAAAATGTGGTCGGTTGGAGTTGCACTTGTGCTGCCACTCCTATTAGCTTGCTCTGCTGTACTTGAATTTTTAGCTCAAATTGAGTCCATGTTGACTGGTTTGTATAAAACCGTCTCTTGCAGACTTTTGTATTGATTAGTAGAATTTTTGCTGCTCGTAGTAGCCTAATCTACAATCGTATGTGCACTGTGCCCTTGTTTGTCCAGTTCGAAGCTCAATTTGCAATGCAGTTGCTTGCACTAGACAATTTCTAGCATGCAAAACTTGAACATTTGCCTGCCACTCAACTGTGCGAGTTGGTCAATTTCAGATGTTATTCTGCTGATTTAATTTACTTTGCATGGTGTGCTTGGTTTGTGGTGTGTGCTCGGTGTGTGGTACTCTTTCCGGTACCCCACAGGTGAGAAAAATGGGGCAATCGTCAAGCGGCCTCTTTTGCCCTCGGCCACTACGTTGGAGACAAGGCTTGAGATACATGAAAAAGTGCAAGAAAAATAGGGATGATAACGAGTGAGATGATAGAAAAGAGGATGCAGAGATTGGTACGAGGGGTGGCCGATTTCTCATTGGGTAGCACTCTGATCAACATAGATTCGATCCCAACCAAGACTACCAACCAAGACTAAGGAGACTCAGATCCGCACTCAGCAAATGATACAACAGCAAGACGAGCAAGATGTTTTGAAGAAGCTAGACTTTGGAGACATGCATGTAGCCGTAGTGCAGCAGGAGATGCATGGATTATTTGCAGCAGGGCATCAGGTGGAATGCAAGTCGGTAGAAAATACGGAGTAGCTAAAACAGGATTGTATGGAGGACATAAACTTTATGCATGAGGAAAAATGTACAGTCAAGGGAAAATATGCAGCAAATTGACAAGAAACACACATCATGGAATGCGCACGAGTTTACGCAGCATGATATCATTCATGCGGATGCAATTGTCTATCCGACTGTGGAAATAACATGTGTACTTGGTCCTCTCTATGAGGACAAGAGACGACGGGTGTGACTCATTGCATGCCCACATGGCAAGACAAAGGTATTACAGTACATAAAGTTCTCTGATAAGTGCATGCAAGCACTAGGACTTGAGTGTATACAGGGAAATGCATTCGGGCATGTTTCCTTTTATAGCATCAGCACACCTTGTATATGGCAGATTGCCTGACAACATGGGAGGCCAGTGCACATGTAGCAAGAGTATTATATGAAAGCATTTTCAGCCCTTGTATAGATGTTTCTGGCTACAGATAATGTTGAGCAAACTGCATACCCAGATGGGGTCTATGGAACCAGTAAAAGCCCTAGCATTTTTGCAAGGAGACAATTTTCAGCCCTAGCGTTTTTGCATCAGCATAACACTTCAGCGTTTTGCAGATTCACCACGACAGAACCCCAAGAAGCACCAGCGTTTTTCAGTTTTTAGCAGTCAAATACCGCAGTGAGGCGGTCCGGGGCAGGCAACAAGAAGAGCAACCTCTAGACAGCCTTCAAGGCTCCCGTGCTACTCAATGGGGCTGGGGCACAACACAACACAAACCAAAACAACAAACCCACAACCAAATCCCAACTACACAAGGGGCACCACCTAGTTTAAGAGCGAACTAGGACGCAAAAGAGAAGAATCGTTAGAGCAACCCACAAACAAGCAAGGAATTTACACTAACCCTAACACCAACGGAACACTCTCACACACTAAAACACGAGAGAGAGAGAGAGAGAGAGAGAGAGAGAGAGAGAGAGAGAGAGAGAGAGAGAGAGAGAGAGAGAGAGAGAGAGAGAGAGAGCGAGATGGTGTACAACTTAGCTTCAACTTTATATTTTTCACAAAAAGGAACTTAAAGCTTGTGGAATCAAGTGACAAGATTTGGTTATAGCATCACTAGCACATTGTCTTAGGGTTATGGGAGCCCTCTCACCATCCACCCTCTTACAATGGTAGCCAAACAATAGCCAATGAATCACCAGCAACAAAACAACAACCTTCAATGAAACAAGTCACCTTATGAAGCTGAATGAGTTTGCCAAGCCAAATTGGAGGAGAAGCGTGAGCCTTTGGACATGAATTGCACCCAAAACTACCAATTCATTGATGTTGGGGTAGATACAACAATGGTAGGAAGAATATCTTCTACTCGCACTCACTCAAACTAGCTCAAGCTTTTCTATGCACCAAGGTGATGGTGTATAGAAAGCTTACTCTCTCTTTACAACCAAGATAGAACTGGCGTGTGGTACGCTCAATCTAGTGTGCAATGGTAAAGTGATGTCCTTTACAAGGAGGAATGGGTTCTATTTATAGGTTTTAGAAGCCTTGATTAGGATTAAGCCTAATCAATTTTATTAGGAAAGATCAAGGATTATGAATTTTTATGAATTTCAAATGATAATGGGGTCTCTCTTTTCTCTTGAGTCACATGGATGTGGGCTCAAGTAAGAGAATTATTGATGTGGTGAAAGGAGAGAAACTTCCATGGGAGTGAGTGAATTTGGTTTACTTGTGCGGTTGCCTACTCCATATGTTGATTGTGTGGGTGCATTTTTACAAGAGAAGTTAGTTGTTAGTGGTAATAATCACTAAAATTGTTAGTGATACATTTACAATGGGTAGGATGAGTTGATTTGATGAAGGAAGAGGGGTGAATTAAAAGAGAATCATTGAGATGGTGAAGCTTTGAAGAAGCTTGAACTCACCCTTGTGTAGATTGTGGAAAAAATGACCGTTGGTCTTCTTCTTCTTCGCTTCTTTATGCCGCCGCCACGGTTGACCACCACGATGAAAAGAGGATTTGTTGATGAAAACTCCTCAATTTGCAGAAGTTATCATGGTTAAGATGCTGAATTTTAGATATTTTTAGGAGAGGTAAATGAAATTGTAACATAGAAGCAATAGAGAGAGACATGGAGAGGGTGTATGTATGTAGAGGTTCATAAAAGAACTATAGGGATGAGAGAGAAGGGTAATGGTGAAGAGGGTGGGAGAAGCCATGGAAATTGCAGGTTTGAGTGAGGGAAGGAGAGGGAGAGAGGTGTAAGAGTGAGTAGGTGTGTGGAAGGGTGAGAGAAGACTAAGGGCTACTTGTGAGAAAAGTGGGCAGACTGGGGTCCACTCAAAAAATCATAGCTCACCGCTGGTAGCTCCAAAAATCATGAAAAAATTTGAGGTGATGATTCAGAGCGTGGGTTACATTTTATCTTTTGACTACCGCTCCAAATTCGGAGTGAAAATAGGTGCCAAAATTCTCACCAAAAAGCCTGCTTTTATGCCTGCAAAAGTCTTTTAGTCGCCCCCTCTTTTGTTGAATTTGTACAATGCATCCAAGAGTGAGCCCCTCCTTTGTCATATTATAATACAAAGCATCCAAGTTGCCCTTGACCCATGCGTGGAGGAGGATTATTGGTGAATAAAGAAATATATACATGATGGGACTAGTGTATGGACTATTCATGGACTTTAGCTCAATGAGCACATGGTGTTAGAATAATGAGTAAAAATAATAATAAAAATATGGAGGAGTTATGGATATGGAAAGATATTGGAATCATATGATATGGTCCCTCCTTGAATTATTTTGGGTGAAAGAGGAAAAGGTATGCAAGTAAATAATATAATAAACGTAACCAATGAGTAGAAATCAATTTTTTGTTTTCACGAGGGTGAGGGTGAAAATGTGGGAGTGATTTGTACAAAGGAAAAATATGAGGTTAGAGTATGTACATATTGGCAAAAAATATAATTATGGTGTAAGAGGTGAAAGAAGGTGTACATAGGTTTAATAAAACACACACCTAAGTAGAAATATTTAAATAAAATACCAAAATAATTATAAAAAATCCGTATATTTAGGCCATATATACAATGAAATATTTACACACAAAGAGGCCATAATATAATTTTTTTTTTTTTTTTAAAAATTTTTTTGAATCAACTAGCCCAGTGACTAGCTAGCTGAGGGTTTTTAAGAAGATACGGGAAAAGCCCCCTAACTCACACAGGCCTATGTACAGTGAAATGGTAGGGATAGCTATAGCGTTTGGGTGAATTTGGTAAGGTGGAGTAACTTACTATGGCAATTATGGAGAGCCGAAAAACGGCTATCATTAGCCCTCCCCCAGGATGATGGTATATTCATGTACCATCATAGAGCATCTTTTCCAAAGAGAGTGCTTCAGAGTCCTTGACAAGATCTTCATTGTTTGGCCCCTCGGCATTTTGACTAGAGTTACATTGGTACTTCATGTAACAATACTTACATGAGACAGCTGCCCTTTGACAGATCTTTGGTAGATCCTTTGGTAGAATTCGAATCAAATAAGGCTTCAAGCGATACCCGTTTACCTTCCTGGAGTGCTCTTTCCCATTCAAGTCCATAAGTTGATAGTAACTTGAATTGAAAGCCTTCTTAACTATGTATGGCCCCTGCCATCTAGTTTCAAATTTGGCATCAAAACGATTGTCAAGTCGATTGTCATACCTCAGCACAAGCTCTCCTTCCTTGATGCCTTTGTCCTTCAGTTTCTTGTCGTGCGTTTCTTTCGCTTGTGTGGATTTCCTCTTGTAGCACTCATATGCTGCTTCTCTTTTCCACTTAAGCTCCACTAACGTAAGAAGTCGATCCATCCATAGCTCTTGATCATCTTGTGCTCCTTTGCCATGAAGTCGCATTGTTGGAATGTTGAGCTCGATAGGCTGCAAAGCCTCTTGACCATAGACCAAGTGAAATGGTGTGAACTCCGTGGATTCCCTATATGTGGTTCGATATGCCCACAAGGCATCATCCAAGAAGTCATCCCATAATTTTGTCTTGTTTTGCACCATCTTTCTAATGATTCCTGCAATGACACCATTAGCCTTCTCCACCAAACCATTTGACTATGGGTAGTATGGTGTGCTATGACGATGTAGAATGTGAAGCACTTCACAAACTTCTGTGAGCAAGCCCTTCCTAAACCCTGGACCATTATCAGAAACAATCTCCAAAGGTGTGCCAAATCTGCAACAAATGTGATTGTACACAAACTTGCTAACTGTCCTCTCATTCACTCTTGCCACACTTTGAGCTTCCACCCACCTAGTCATATAGTCTACAGCCACTAGAATGTAGAGTTTACCATTTTTTCTCCTAGGCAGAGGACCCATAGCATCAATGCCCCACTTTTCAAAGGGTCCATTTGCAAGCACTATTTGCCTCGGGCCATGCACCAACCTTCTATTTCCATTTATCTGACAATTGTGACAGCTTTTACACCAATGTTGAACATCCACATGCAAGCTTGGCCAAACATACCCTGCAAGAAAAATCTTCTTCACAGTTGATTCTTGGGAAAAATGACCACCACATGCCTCTTCATGCAAACCTTTTAGAATGGCTGGAATTTCCTCGATAGTTGGTACTCTTCTGCACACTTGATCCTTCCCTCTTTGATAGAGGGAGCCTTCTAGGAAGAGATAGAAACTTGCCTTCTTCATGAGTCTCCTCTTCTGAGCCTTCGTGAAGTCTTGTGGAAACTCACCCTCCAAAATGTAGCCAATAATGGGAGCCAATGACTCCAATCCCTGGTATCTCGGTTGCTTGACAGCTGCTGCCACCATGATGACCTGCACTTCTCTCTCAACACATGTAACTGCGTGTTGTGCAAGTAAATCGGCATCTTCATTTTGTTTCCTCGGAATATGATATAGTTGCACTTCTTCAAACTGATTAAACATCTTACGAATGGCATGAACTTTTGTCCTTAAGCTTTCATTCTTGCATGCCCAAATGCCTAAAATCTGTTTAACAATGAGAAGTGCATCTCCCTTTACCATGAGACGTTTTATCCCTTGGCCAATGCACATCTTCAAACCATGAAGTAGTGTGTCGTATTCTGCTTCATTGTTGCTAGTTGAACTTGGTAGATTGACCTTCTCTTTCATGACCACCTCTCCACTTGGGTTGAGCAACACTAGCCCTCCCCCTGCTTTCCCTGTGGCTCGTCGAAAAGCTCCATCAAAGAACAAGGTAAAATCATTGGGAATACTTTTTGGTGGTGGCAATGGTAGGGTCTTTACTTGAGGCACCTTAATTTCCTTCTCATGTACCCTATAAGTGAGAATCCCTGCCAATTGTGCACGCACACTATCTTCTACCTTGAAAGAGTATTGGAACTCTTGCAACTCCATAATCCACTTTGAGATCCTAGTACTAAGATTCATTTGAGATGACACCCAAGGGAACAAATTTTCTGCAGTGAGAATTACAAAAGGTTTTGGTAGCAGGTAGGATCTAAACTTTCTCACCGCAAACATGAGAGAAAGCATCATGAGTTCTGCTTCTGTGTAATCTCTCTCCAAAGCATTCATGACCCTACTAGAAAAGTAGATGGGTCGCATCCTTGTACTGTGGGGATCTTGTTGTAGCAACACAGCACCAATTGTTTCCCTTCGAACACTAGAGCTAACAAAGAATGTGTACTCCCAACAAGGAGGCATGAGTGTTGGTAGCTCTGACAAAATGACTTTAATGTTACAAAAATACTCTTCAAGCTCATCAGACCATGCAAATTCTACTTGTTATGTCAACTTTTGCAAAGGATGAAGCAACTCCGAGGCTAAGTGAATGAAGCGTGACATATACTTCACCTTCTGAATAAAAGAGATGACCTCCTTAAGACTCTTCGGTGATGGGAGCTCAATAAGAGCCTTTGCCTTTGAAGGATCCACCTCAATGCCTTTATAGGAAACCTTGTGACCGAGCAAGATCACTTCATCCTCACCTATGTGGCACTTGTCGGGGTTGAGTTGACCTCCCATGTCGTAGAGCTTCTTTAAACCTTCTTCTACCCTTTGTAGATGCAATGATTTTGAGCTATAAATGCAGAAATCATCAATGAACACCCTAATTGCCTTTCCAAAGAATGCTTGAAACACCATGTTCATGAAACGTTGGAATGTTGCAGGAGCATTTGTCAGACCAAATGGCATGACTCTAAAAGCATAACAACCCCAAGGAGTGATAAAGGTTGTTTTCAATTGATCTTCCAATGCGATACCTATTTGAAAGTAGCCTGAGTAGCCATCACACACAGTGTACTTCTCATGACCAGCTACCTCATTTAGTATCTCATCCTGAAATGGGAGGGGAAAGTGATCTCTTTTTGTTGCCTCATTGAGTGGACGGTAATCCACACACACCCTCCACTTTCCGTTTTTCTTAGGAGTGACAACAACGGGAGAGACCCACTCTGAATTCTCCACTGGATAAATGAAACCTGCTGCTAGAAGCTTTCTTACCTCCTTGAGTAAAGCCTGCTCCTTGATGACTCCTAGCCTTCGTAGCTTCTGAGCCTTAGGTGTGGCCTCTGGCTTCAACTCAATTTTGTGTTGAACAACATCTACTCCACGCACATCGGTGTAGTCTTTAGCAAAAAGCCTAGGAAATTTCCTTAGCACACATTTGAACTCCTCTCTTTCATCCTTTGTAAGTGTTGTAGATAGCATACCTTCTAGCATTCTTTCATCTTCCACTTTTTGGTTCTCTTGGGAACCTACCTCCTCCAAACCTTGACAAGAGGTCTCTTGGTATGTTGGCTTAAACCTTACCCCCATGAATTCGATGGAAGACTCCTCTTCAGTAATGCTGCCGCTACTTTCTTCTTCTGAAGTGTTATCGGTCCAACCTTCTTCCGTCTCACTTTGAGATGATTCTTCATGGAGATCCTCTTGGCGTTGCTCCTTCATGTCAAAGACAACCTTCTTATGATTGTCGTTCCTGCAAATTAGCTTTCCAATCTCCCAATCCTGCAAAGCTCGCATTTTCATTAGCCATGGTCTCCCTAGGATAAATGGGTAACCATTTCCTTTGGTAGACATGACATAGAAATCCACTGCCTTCTTAATGCCAAAGGCCTCCACAAAAACATTTTTACAAATGCTTACGCACCTAGCCTTGCTATTGTTTTCCATATTGACCTTAATTTCAGGTGTCTCATGGATGTGCATGCCTAGTTTTTGCATGATTCCCTCTGTCATGATGTAAATTTGTGCACCCCCATCCACTAGACCTTTCCTAACCAATCTCCCTTTTATGTAACAATCTAGCACAGGTGTAATGTCCTCATTCATTTCAGCTTGTGCAATTTTTACAACAGGCACACTCTCTTTTACCTTTCTTCTAGTGCTAATTGCCCTTGTTAAATCCCTCCTAACTTGTGGACATAATGCAAGAAATTGAGGCCATGAGATATCAGGACCCTTACCTCTCATGTCTTCCAGCAGGTTGTATGGAGCCATTCCATGTCCAAGAGGGAAGTTTTGGAGGTTGATATGACGTCGAGTCCTCTTAGCCTCCTTGGTCTCCTTTGCCTTCTTTTCTCGTCCATGGTCACTTTGTGATGTAACCTCTTCTTTCTCCTTACCTTTCCCTCGGCCACGCTTAATGCCATTTGCTTCCATGTCAACCTCATTTGAGTTTGTCACCTCTACCACATGCACATTTGGATCTGGCAAAGGTGGAACTCCTTCTACTCCTTGTGGAGGTGGTCTTGCTCTATTTGGCCTTTGTATAAGCTGTGGTTGCTGACTAGTTCCTTCACCTGCATTCATCACTGGGTACTTCAAGTTAGGTCTCCCCGGCTCCCCACGGGGCCAAGGACAATTATACATCCCATGTCCAGACTCACCGCAATTCCAACATTGCAAGACTCTCCTAGGTCGTGGGTCTCGCTCTTCAGACTTCTTTGCTTGTCCCTTTGGACCTATAGCTTGTGCAAGGTGAATTGACAAGCTGCTTAAAGATTCATTTAACTTCTCAATCACTTCCGCCGTTACCTCAGGAAGCTCCTTAGATGTTGATGCTTGTGACTTACCTTTGGGTCTAAGACCTTCTATTGGAACCTCCCCCCTTAAGCACTTGAGTTTCCTATATTTCTCAGCAGCCCTAGTTTCAGCTGCATCAAAGGTAGCGGGTGCACCCGCCTCAACTTTTACCTTAAGGTCAGGAAAGAGTCCGGCTATGAACCTCTCCTTCTTTAAAAATTCTGCACCATCACTAGGGTTAGCAACATTTCGTATCCATAGAGCCCAAAGACGTAGAAACTCTTGCTTGTACAAGTAGTAGTCATCTAAGTCTTTTTGCTTATGAGAAACAATGTCTTGCCATAGTTTTTGAGTGTTTTGGGGATCAAAGAAGTATCTCTTAAAACGATTCAAAACTTCTGTGTAATTCCCCTTAACTTCCTCAGGCAAAGAGTCAAACCAAGTGCTAGCATCTTTCCAAAGGACCACCTCAAACATTTCTACACGTTCTTGATCAGTTACTATCCTCTTGATACGGCAAGACATCTTGAAATTCGCTAGAAATAATTCTGCATCCTCTCTAGGTTCTCCAAAGAAAAGAGGATATCCAGACATTTGACGTTGGATCTCCATTGAATTGATTTCAAAGTGACGCGTTTTTGTTTTTTCTTTCTTTAAAAGATTTACACAATAATATTTTCTAAATTGCAATCTATTCTACAACAAAATAAAAATATTCACATCAAATGACCTATGATAATCAACAAGAGGTAGAATGACAGGGTTTGGTGATGCGAGAATTTCTCCTACTCTTTGGGCACCAAACATGAATACCATACGTTTTTGAAACTGGATTTTTCTACTAATTGCAATGTTTACTCTAATGTGTGGAGTGAAATGAAAGGGAAAAACCTGTATTCCTGGGCCATTATCCATGGTCTATGCATGACCTAATTCTTAAAACAAAACAAAAATATAGACGTCCAAACTAAGGTCGTACCTAATGAGAGGCAAAATAAAAGGATTTACTGATGCGTTTATCTCTACCAACCTAAGAGGACCTAAAAATCTACGAATTACTCGCTGAAATTGCAACTTAGTACTAACAATTATGTGTACCTTTTGCCTTGCAATGTGAATGAAGGGATCATACAAATTCTCGTGATTCATGCAAGCTACTTGATTATGCTAAAGGTTGAGCCTTCACAAAACATACACAAGCCTGTCCTCCATGGGGGCACCAAAATTGAGGTGGTCCGGGGCGAGCAACAAGAAGAGCAACCTCTAGACACCCTTCCAGGCTCCCGTGCTGCTCAATGGGGCTGGGGCACAACACAACACAAACCAAAACAACAAACCCACAACCAAATCCCAACTACACAAGGGGCACCACCTAGTTTAAGAGCGAACTAGGACGCAAAAGAGGAGAATCGTTAGAGCAACCCACAAACAAGCAAGGAATTTACACTAACCCTAACACCAATGGAACACTCTCACACACTAAAACACGAGAGAGAGAGAGAGAGAGAGAGAGAGAGAGAGAGAGAGAGAGAGAGAGAGAGAGAGAGAGAGTGAGATGGTGTACAACTTAGCTTCAACTTTATATTTTGCACAAAAAGGAACTTAACGCTTGCGGAATCAAGTGACAAGATTTGGTTATAGCATCACTAGCACATTGTCTTAGGGTTATGGGAGCCCTCTCACCATCCACCCTCTTACAATGGTAGCCAAACAATAGCCAATGAATCACCAGCAACAAAACAACAACCTTCAATGAAACAAGTCACCTTATGAAGCTGAATGAGTTTGCCAAGCCAAATTGGAGGAGAAGCGTGAGCCTTTGGACATGAATTGCACCCAAAACTACCAATTCATTGATGTTGGGGTAGATACAACAATGGTAGGAAGAATATCTTCTACTCGCACTCACTCAAACTAGCTCAAGCTTTTCTATGCACCAAGGTGATGGTGTATAGAAAGCTTACTCTCTCTTTACAACCAAGAAAGAACTGGCGTGTGGTACACTCAATCTAGTGTGCAATGGTATAGTGATGTCCTTTACAAGGAGGAATGGGTTCTATTTATAGGTTTTAGAAGCCTTGATTAGGATTAAGCCTAATCAATTTTATTAGGAAAGATCAAGGATTATGAATTTTTATGAATTTCAAATGATAATGGGGTCTCTCTTTTCTCTTGAGTCACATGGATGTGGGCTCAAGTAAGAGAATTATTGATGTGGTGAAAGGAGAGAAACTTCCATGGGAGTGAGTGAATTTGGTTTACTTGTGCGGTTGCCTACTCCATATGTTGATAGTATGGGTGCATTTTTACAAGAGAAGTTAGTTGTTAGTGGTAATAATCACTAGAATTGTTAGTGATACATTTACAATGGGTAGGATGAGTTGATTTGATGAAGGAAGAGGGGTGAATTAAAAGAGAATCATTGAGATGGTGAAGCTTTGAAGAAGCTTGAACTCACCCTTGTGTAGATTGTGGAAAAAATGACCGTTGGTCTTCTTCTTCTTCGCTTCTTTACGTCGCCGCCACGGTTGACCACCACGATGAAAAGAGGATTTGTTGATGAAAACTCCTCAATTTGCAGAATTTATCATGGTTAAGATGCTGAATTTTAGATATTTTTAGGAGAGGTAAATGAAATTGTAACATAGAAGCAATAGAGAGAGACATGGAGAGGGTGTATATATGTAGAGGTTCATAAAAGAACTATAGGGATGAGAGAGAAGGGTAATGGTGAAGAGGGTGGGAGAAGCCATGGAAATTGCAGGTTTGAGTGAGGGAAGGAGAGGGAGGGAGGTGTAAGAGTGAGTAGGTGTGTGGAAGGGTGAGAGAAGACTAAGGGCTACTTGTGAGAAAAGTGGGCAGACTAGGGTCCACTCAAAAAATCATAGCTCACCGCTGGTAGCTCCAAAAATCATGAAAACATTTGAGGTGATTATTCAGAGCGTGGGCTACATTTTCTCTTTTGACTACCGCTACAAATTCGGAGTGGAAATAGGTGCCAAAATTCTCACCAAAAAGCCTGTTTTTATGCCTCAAAAGTCTTTTAGTGGCCCCCTCCTTTGTTGAATTTGTACAATGCATCCAAGAGTGAGCCCCTCCTTTGTCATATTATAATACAAAGCATCCAAGTTTCCCTTGACCCATGCATGGAGGAGGATTATTGGTGAATAAAGAAATATATACATGGTGGGACTAGTGTATGGACTATTCATGGACTTTAGCTCAATGAGCACATGGTGTTAGAATAATGAGTAAAAATAATAATAAAAATATGGAGGAGTTATGGATATGGAAAGATATTGGAATCATATGATATGGTCCCTCCTTGAATTATTTTGGGTGAAAGAGGAAAAGGTATGCAAGTAAATAATATAATAAACGTAACCAATGAGTAGAAATCAATTTTTTGTTTTCACGAGGGTGAGGGTGAAAATGTGGGAGTGATTTGTATAAAGGAAAAATATGAGGTTAGAGTATGTACATATTGGCAAAAAATATAATTATGGTGTAAGAGGATGAAAGAAGGTGTACATAGGTTTAATAAAACACACACCTAAGTAGAAATATTTAAATAAAATACCAAAATAATTATAAAAAATCCCTATATTTAGGCCATATATACAATGAAATATTTACACACAAAGAGGCCATAATATAATTTTATTTTTTTATTTTTTTTATTTTTTTGGCTCAACTAGCCCAGTGACTAGCTAGCTGAGGGTTTTTAAGAAGATATGGGAAAAGCCCCCTAACTCACACACGCCTATGTACAGTGAAATGGTAGGGATAGCCATAGCGTTTGGGTGAATTTGGTAGGGTGGAGTAACTTACTATGGCAATTATGGAGAGCCGAAAAACGGCTATCAGCAGTAGAAGTCCTAAACCTCAGAGATCTCATCTTCCCAGCAGATCCTCGCCACACGGTCAAATCCAGTATAGTTTGCAGTTTCAGCTCGAAAAACATAGATTTCAGTATCTGTGTTTTGAGCGCGTCATTGTCGCATCGTTGCCATCGACATTGTCAGCAACATGGAGTCAAAATTCAGCAGATAAAGAGTGTAGATTTCAGCCATTAGCGTTCTCAGATTTCAGCCCGTTTCGTCATCGTTCTCATCATCGTCGACATCATCGGCAAGTCCAAGAATTGTAGAGATTTGTGCAATCAATAGTAGACCATTCTCGCCATAGAGAGTGGGGCCTTCGGAGGAGGGTTTGACAACATTCTAGTGTTGTATTCTTCTCTCTCTATCTGTCAGTATCAGTACCTTCATTCATAGTGTTCATCACTTTGTTTGTGTCCATTGTACTCTTTCACTAAAGGAACGAAAAGCATTTGTGTTGGAAGCTACATCAAATTTGATTAGGGTGGTGCTTGTAGTGATTTTGTTTTAAATATATCACTAATTTGACATATAGTTGTTTTAAATATATAGATACAATGAGTGACCAAGGTCGTAGAGTCAAGCTGACAATCATCAAGAGTTTGCTACGAGCCACTGGAGTATGTCGACAGGATTTTCCAGAGGCTATGACAGATTATGAGGAGATGGATGATGCCAATTTAGTAGCACCCATCGAGATTCTTGGGAGATTTAGTGTGCTCGTATGTCTTGGGGAGGGTACATCCTCCCAACCACATGCAGGAGTAGAGACTTCTTCTCACGCACCTCACACTACAGCGCATCGATAAGCTTCTCAATTGATAAAATAGTAACTCTATCTCTTTTTTACATATAGAAACCTTTAATATATATATCCCTTGGATGTCTTTGTTTGCTTAGGACTCCTATCTCAGGTACATCACATCACAAGATTTAGCAGCTTACTCCTGATGTACCTCGTGCTACTCAGGTGACACCTGATTCACAGGCTAGTGGCAGTTAGTCCCGGAGGTATATTTTTTATGGCAACTACAAATAAAATATCAAGTAATTTTTTTGAAAGTTCATCTCAACATGTTGTATGTTTGTATTGCATATAGGCATCATCGACAGAGTAGCACACCACTAGCTCGAATGACTGGCGAGACACCAGTGCCCCCACCACTTCCGATGCGCACATGCACTTGCAGTTTAGGTGTCACGTGCGAGATCACGCATGCTGGGGGTATCCTCTACATTGGAGATGGCATTGCCTTTAGACGTCGGATGAGAGACCTCTGCTTATCTTATCTACAGTGGGTTCATTTACGATGGGAGTAAGTATTATTTAGCATAAAAAATATAACTTATAGTTTTTTATTTGAATCACTAACTTACTTTATTTTGTAATGTAGGGATCAGCTTGAGGATGACAAGAAATATGTCATCAACACACTGGAGACTGAGTACGGGATAGGATGGAGTAATAAGTGGTTGCTCAAACGATGCGCAAACTCATGGGTTATCGACACGACAATGCACAATAAGCGAGAGAGAGAGAGAGAGAGAGAGAGAGAGAGAGAGAGAGAGAGAGAGATGAAATGTTATATTAACGTCTTCAAAAGACCAAGATGAACTATGAGACTATAACGCTACAATCGATGAATCCGATACAATGTCTGAGTACCAAAAGTATAAAGAACTAAAAACTAAAACTCAAGTGGGAGGGATGGTCACAACAAAAAGTGAGGGTGATCTAGTGGTTATTGTGCTCTTTATCCCTTTACTATACATATATATATTTTCCAACTTACTATCTATTCCAAGGACTCAAGTGGTTTTGCCCATCTTTCTCCTTGCGTGGATAAACTCACATGAGAGAGATAGAAGCCTTGGTAGAGGAGCCCGGCTATGGATGGAGCAATGGATGCATCCGACAAGGCAAAATCTGTCCAATGCATCTTTCTCCTTCAGTGAACTAGAAGCTAAGATTACCCTGTACATAGCTAGAGAAAGAAAAATGAGTCTGAGGGGAATTGAACCCCGACACTAGCCATATGAGGCTATCACCACGAGACTCCCCACCACCCACCCTTGTCAGTAAGATTTCAAAGAATAAAAATCATGACTTTATAATAAATTACTTTTAGATAAAATCTTACCCAACTTAGGTTGATCTATCAATTGACACATAAGACTAATAGTCCTTGTCGTCATCTCTGAGATTAATTTTCAATAAGATCTCATCTTCATTATCCTTGTTGACTTCTTCAAACTCCTCTGTTGTTAGATTTGTGTTGACGTTCAATTCCTTTGTAGGTTCAACATTCATTATTTCTTCCTCTTCGGCGTTTGTTGTGTCAGAGTATGGATCGTTGTCGTTTTCATCATCTACAAGGTCATCATGATCGGAAAGAAGAATTATACACCTCTTTGATGTTGATTTATCTAGATTTGAGGATGTAATCAATTCATCTTGATCCACTCCCTCAAGTTCAATGCTATCAAATAACCGTTGATCTCTAGGTTGGACATGCACAACTTGCCACCATGGATGAGCATCTGTATTCTTGTAAAAGAACGTTTGTTCAACATGAGTTGATAGAATGTAAGGCTCTTTTCTTGCCCGCATTAACTTTGAGGAGAAAGTTCTAGATAATTCTCTTCTCATTGGGGTATTATTTCTTTTATACTCGGCATGAAACCAATCCACCTTCAAAACCACCTACCAAAAAGTACGAATCAAAACTTTAAGATAATGTATAGCTTCAAGAAATCTAGATGTCATTGATACATGAAAAGAGATTTCATTAACCTGCTTGAAGATACGATACGATATTTCGTAAATACCAACTATGGTTCCCACGTAACCAAGTTCACTATCGACAAGATTTGTGTCTCTTGAACTTGCACGTGATAATTGCTTGAAAGAGGCAACAATGCAAGAATCTTGAGTGAGACGTAAGTCATTGATAGATTTTATCCGAAGATGTTGTCCATAAGCCCATATGTTGGTATACATTCAAGCCTAGACCAATAAGTAAATTAAAAATATTAAAAAAAGGGAATTTTTCTTGTTTAGTTCACAGTTTTCAAAACCCAGAAAGTTACTTGTCTTTCACACCACCAGACAATACCTCGTTTGACATGGTAGAAGAATACTCATTTGTCCATACGCGTGGAGATTCCTCATCTGTTTTCTCAAGGTATTCACAAATGTAATACATGCATTTTTCAAGCATCCATCCCTCCGCCATAGAACCCTCTGGTCTTGCTTTTTGACGTACATAACCTTTCAATACTCCCATAAATCTCTCAGTCCAAAACATCCATCGAGTGCTTACAACACCAGCGAGCTCTATCTCGTCCACAAGATGGATTAAAAGATGAACCTGTGTATCAAAAAAGGAGGTTGGAAGTTCCTTCTCCATTAGACAAAGAAGCTCAATACATTCATGCTTCTTTTGTGGAATTGGCCCTTTGTCAATCTCTTTAGAGTAATCCATCTATCAATAAAAGAAAGAAGATATTAGAGATGTTTTTGAATTAGAAAGATATCAAGTTAAATTTATTACTAAAAGTTAATGAGCGATAAATACCTTGTAGTGATCCAAGGCGATATATGATATCTCAAACTCCTTTTGTAGTACATCCATCAATAACAAGAGGTAGAACATGCTAAATACACGATTAATCCAATCAACAAAACATGAGCAAAAAATACTTACAAAGATCAAGATAGATTTACCTTCATAAAATTATGCCAGCCATGTGTTTTTAAACCAGACAAGCTCTTGTCATCAAGAGTGAACATGTTGCGACAAGATGCTCCATATTCTATAGGAGTATAAATCAACTAAATCCTCCTGTTGATAGTTTTTCAACTCTTCTATTGTGAGCACCCATGGGGCACGCTCATAGGTTGTCTCATGTTGAGTTTCGTGGCCATAGGTTAGGCTTTGAGTTTTGATCCTTTAAGTCATTTCTCGACTATGTCTTTCAATCCAATGAGGTGTTGCCATAATGAATGACCAAGGTTCTTGAATATACTCATAGGATCAAGAAGATGACAAGTCTTTAAATCCTTCCAATATTCCAAAGTATACCATATTGAAGGACTTTGAGCTAGAGAACATTTTCCTTGGGCTCGCACCTTCACATCGTCGTCATCATCGCCGCTTATTATCTCTGATTCAGGATCAATAACGGGTCCAACAATCCACTTTAAATACCAATCCATTGGTGTCATTGATATTGGACATCTCCCTTCTTCTACCTTTCCATTAAAATGTATGGTTTGCCTTCTGTTTCTTAGATGATGATCTTCAGGTAAAAATCGTCTATGTCAAAGATATATATTTTTGTTGAGGTTTTTACTATAAATAGATCTCAACCAATCACCACAATGAGAAAAATCTTTGTAACCCTTGGTAGATATCCCTACATGGAAAACATAACAAAGATGATTAGCTCAATGAACACCATACAAACGTATGAGACAATGTATATATTTAAAGCATTTACCTGAGCAAAAACCATATCCTGGAAAGTCGTGGATAGTCCATGCTACAATTCCACGAACAATGAATTGTCTTTGACCAATGCTTTTGGACATATCCATGACATCAATCCCTCTCCACAAATCTTGGAGATCCTCAATGAGAGGGGCCAAATAAACATTCAGGTCTTTAACTTGTCGTTTTCATGGAATTAAGAGTGAGAGCATTAAATGCTCTTTCTTAATGCTGAGATATGGGGGTAGATTATAGTTAATAACTACCACTAGCCATGTAGACCATTTACTTGATCTAATCAAAAATGGATTCACACCATCTAATGCTACACCCATCTTTAAATTGCATGGTTCTTTTGCAAAATTTGACCATAGCATATCAATATGCTCAAATGAAGGACAATCCAATGGAATTTGCATTACTCCATCTTTACTCTTGTGCTCCGCTCCCCATGTCATAAGCTTAGATAATTCGGGACTTTGGAACATATGTTTTATACGTGGATCCAAGGGAAAATGTCTCATTATCTTTTTAGTGACCTTACCTTTCTCCTCTTTATAACGTGTGTTTGACATTTTGGGCATGTCATACTGTTCTTGTACTGATCTCTATATAAAATGCAATCGTTGGGACATGCATGTATAGAAGAATAGTCAAGTCCAAGACTACTTATCATCTTCTTCACCTCATCATGTTATGCAGGAAGGGAATTGCTTGTCGGTAAGAAATTTTGAGAGAGTAGACTTAAAATATGATTAATAACAAGCAAAGATGTTTAGAATGTAGCAAAAAGAATATGCTAGATTGTTACATACTTCAATAGTGTTGAAACGGATACATTACTCCATCCAAAACAATTTTGAAGATAAGAATAAGTAAGCTTGCATTTCATCGTGTCAGTTGACTTCCTGTACAGATACGCTTTAGAGCTTCCTCTCAAAGATACTTCTCATTTTTAGGAATATTGCTCGCACTATCATTTCGATACCAATCCTCAATGAAATCAGCCATGCCATCTTCATTATCAAAGACATCATCACACCCATTAAAGTCCTTAGAATATTGTTCCTTTAGCCTTGCATACGTATTAGGATCACTCTTGCGTAGGATTCTCATGCACTCTATTGATCATGACATGTGAGATATATCATGTGAATATTGATTTGTGGCATAATCAATGTCATAATCTGGAATCTGCATATTTGAAGGTAAAGAAGATTGTATCAATAGCATGCTTGCATATTAAAGGAGAGAGAGATGCGCATAGAATTCAATAATTACCACTGTTTTTGGAATTGAAACACAATTTGTTGCACATATACAAAACATTTAGATACAATAAAAGACGATTATCAAATTAAATTAGAGACAATAGAGAATGTACAGCAAATTAAAGTGTAGAACTAGGGTACAAGATTTCAAAATAACATCAAGAATTGTATACAATGAAACTATCAATCCTCATCTATTAAGGGTGCTCGTGGAGGTCTACGCCATCCATAATTCACCAGCAATTCATCTCCAGCACGTAATGATCTAATAGAATTGACAACTATGTATCTTGGTACATCCCTACTCATATGTCCTGATTCATGACTATTCTCACACTCCACAAATGTGCAATTGGTTCTTGCACTCACTCCTTGACTACTATTGATTAAACCTGCTATGTTTCCTTGAGATTAAGGTCTTCCGTCAACATAGAGTCTTTTTCCTTCTACATGTGTAATCCCTCTATAGAAAGAGAGGCTGCATTGAGACATAACCCATAAGTACTCATGCTTTGAATGTAGCGAGTAAGCCGATGCCATGGACCCCATCTATATATAGGTCCACAAAAAGACATAAGGGTGACCTTTGAATGAGGGGGCACATGCAAATCCTGTGAAATAAAGAGGCCTCGTCCTGCTCCAATGATGGTGGATGGAGAAATCATGTAGCGACTACCCCAAAAGCTAAAAACCTCTCCATCTAAAGGAAGTAAGCTTCTTTACCATCCTCCGTATCATCTTTGATCGTACGTCTGTACTAGAGTACACAAACGAGTAGGCAACGGATAATCTCCATCCGTCTCAGCTTCCAAACGAGGAGGTAGAGTATGTTGAGAAACCTCAAGTTGCAACTGACAAATGGTTTGTCCATGCCGTGTGCGAGGGACATGTGCACCACTGATAGTTAAGTCATCCTCACCAATCAATTGAAGATACCTACATATATTATATGGTTGCATTATACATATAACCTTTGATTAATAAAATATTCAATAATAAATCTAAGAGAGATCAATCACATGCCATAGGTTGATGTCGCTCCTCAGATGGTGGTGCTCGCTCAAAAGTACCATAAGTCGTCTGATGTGAAAAGCACTCTCGCAGTGGCCTTCGATACGTGCCACAACAACGAGTGCACCAACATATAATAGACTCATCATAGTAGAAATCATTGTAAACCGGTTCATGTGCAATATTGGAACTCTGTGCACCCTGGCCACCACTAGTAGGAGGTGGCGGTGTACCCTCTGAACGATCCGAATCTCATTTTTCCAATAACATAAAAACAAGAGATTTATCAAATGATCAAATTAAAAAAATCAATAAAAATAACAAAACATTGAGATCTAACAAGTTTTATGGTATCTTCTAACACTTATTGTAATATGAAAAAAAATAAACAGGTGCTATTGTATGGTAGAGACAAACAAAAGGAAGCCTGACATGTGCATGGAGACATGGCAATACTTTCGTAAGGAGAGACGCCTACACATCAATTTTCCTCAACAAAAGGTGTGTGCAATAGCTAACATATATTACAATTCATATACACTTTGCTAGATTGATTCTAACTCTTCTCTCTAATAACTTTTTTAATTAGATTTACATAGGAGGCAGCACAAAAGAGAGTGGCATCTGGTCATACATCTAGATTAGGCCGGATGGGACGCAATGGATTTGTGGCCACATTTGTAACTGTTCAAGTTTTAACTTCCAAAGGTAATACCATTGAATGGAAGAATCAATATGTCTTTGATTGTGCCATAATGCAGACCAAAGACTATGGTCGTGCACCTACGACGCAAGAGATGGAGTACACCACATACTACGACTACCTGCTTTGTGCGGGAAACTTATCGACATGCCATATCCACTTGTGAGTAATACTATTTTGTTTTGTAGTTTATTTTCATGCTAACTATAATATATTATTATTTGATTTCACTAACTAATACAGGAGCAGTATGGCGAGGCCGACATGACAGAGGTGGCTTGACAAGAGGCCGAGGGGCGACGCCGAGAGATTGAGAGGAGTGGCGGCATGACCACTAGCCATGATGGTGACAATCATGGAGATGGGGGCAATGGTGGTGCCACTGATAATCAAGAGGCTGGTGCTAGTGACTCTAATAGTGATGGCTCATATAGTGATCCTCCCTAGGGATTTGTTTTGTATATGTGAGGATGGAGTTGTATTGTATATGTGAGGATTGATCACCGTTTATGCTATAGACATATGTGAGGATATATATATTGATGTATGTTTATTGTATCATTGAATTTATCTATTATCAAATGTTTAATTATTTATTGATAAGTTATCGGATTCTTGGTAATTACCTATCTTGGAATGTAACCTAGAATAAAGATATAAAGAGGTGCTCTCGGATGAGAGAGAGGAGAGAGAGAGAGACATGCCAATTTGGAGTCTATCTTGAGCACACCACAATATATTTCAATAAACAAACACAAGAGGCTATTTTTCATTTGAATTAAAAGATTAGATTTCAAAAATTAACAATATAAGAGAGATAGCTAATTACCATAATTCATCTTCAAGCTGAAACTATAAATTTGTATTCCTTACGCATCGGTCCGTCGCCCACGACCAACCTCTACAATAGTATACAGAATGAAAACAATGACAGCACTGAGAGCAATCTTGAGTGCGAGAGAGAGAGAGAGAGAGAGAGAGAGAGAGAGAGAGAGAGAGAGAGAGAGAGAGAGAGAGAGATCAATACACTAGAGCTAGAGCTAAAGAGAGAGAAATGTGTTGAACGTGTATGTGAGCTCCACCCAAAAGAGAGCAATGAAATATAATACTTTTCTATCTCGTTGGCCACAACGTTACTTGCTTAATAGAACCGTTGTGTAGATCGTCGCTTAAAAGATTTTTTTTAAAAATATAAACAAGTGTTGCTTAAGCAATGCAAAATGTTGCTTATACAATGCTAACCGATGCTTATGCAACGCAATGCGTCGCTTATGCAACACGGTGTGTTGCGTTTGCGACGCAAAGCATTGCACATGCGACACACTACATTGCTTAAGCAAAGCTAGTTTTTTTTACTCATTAGCAACACTTTTTGTTGCTTAGAGCCTCGTTAAGTTCCTCGCTTATGCGACAAACAACAACGATGCAAGTAACGACGTAAATGTTTGTTGCTTATGCGACGCCAAAGTGTCGCTATAGGGGGGTAATTGTTGTAGTGAGAAATGACTTGTGTACTTTAAAAATGCAAACGGACTACGACAAACGAAGTAAAATAACGCAAACAGACTTCAATAACACAAATGGATTTCAAAAAAGCAAATGGATTCCAAAAACGCAAATGATCTTCAAAAATGGAAGTTTGTATTAGATTGGTCCGTATTAGATAGATCCATTTAACAAATCCGCATGTACTAGATTAGAGTTTGTACTAGATCTATATACATGCATTGTCATGTAGACATGGTGTTCTTATGTCGAACTCTCAAATATAGGCATTGACCAATAAAGACGAGATCATTACTCGGTGGTCGTGATCTCCGTGCACCTCTAGACCGAGGTGTGCGGGGATCGGGTATGGCTAGAGAATGTGAGGTAGTTAGAGCTAGCAACAAATGATAGAAAAAATACAAACGGATTTTAAAAACGCAAACGGACTTCAGAAACTTGTGTACTTCAAAGACGCGAACAGACTTCGACAAACGAAGTAAAATAACAC
This sequence comes from Adiantum capillus-veneris, assembly GCF_014529385.1. Lineage (NCBI taxonomy): Eukaryota > Viridiplantae > Streptophyta > Polypodiopsida > Polypodiales > Pteridaceae > Adiantum > Adiantum capillus-veneris. The sequence goes on along the minus strand of NC_140956.1, from coordinate 32,641,306 downwards.
AAACTGGATTCAATAAACAAATTTCAAAAACGCAAATAATCTTCAAAAATGGCGGTCTGTATTAGATCAGTCCATTTAAGTAATCCACATATACTAGATTACTACCCAGCGGTCGTGATCTTCGTACACCTCTAGAGTAGGTGTACGAGGATTGGGCATGGCTAGAGAATGTGAGGTAGTTAGAGCTAGCAAGAGCAAATGGTAGAAAAGACATAAACAGACTTCAAAAATGCAAACCGACTTAAAAAACGCAAACGATATTCAGAAACAAAGTAAAATAACACAAACAGACTTCAATAATGCAAATAGACTTAAAAAACACAAATGATCTTCAGAAATGACGATATGTATTAGATCAATCCATATTAAATTGATCCATTTAAGTAATTAGCATGTACTAGATTAGGCATGGCTGGAGCATGTGAGGTAGTTAGAGCTAGCGACGGCAAATGGTAGAAAAAACATAGACGGACTTCAAAAGCACAAACGGACTTTGAAAAATGAATTAAAATAACCCAAGAAAACTTCAATAACGCAAACAAACTTTAGAAACGCAAACAGCTTCCATAAACGCAAATGATCTTCAAAGCTTGGTGTGTTCTAAATTAGAGTGCTCTAGAATATAGCATTCTGAGTTAGGGTTTATGACAAGAGTGATTTGTTAATTTGTTGCATCATTGGTATATAAATTATGGATGATAGGATGGCGTATCCTTGTGCGTGATTCAAAGATCGGATCTTTCAAAAACAAAAAATCAATGATCAGCACATATGCAATAACGGTCTCTTTCTCATAGAGCAACTACAAGATCTGTGTTATCGATCTCATGGTCCGAGAGGTAGTAGATCAACTCCTATAAGTAGATATTGCTCCAATTTCATCATAGAGAAGGTGATTATTAAACGAACCGCCAACGGTGGAGTCTACCCCACCAATACTCGATGCCACATTCTAAGAAGTTGAGATGGAGAAAATGTTAGATGTGTTCTTTGACATGAACTCCATCATTCAAAACCAAGTGGCAACAAAATTCAAGGTAACACTGCAAATCAACCTTAGTCATCCCATCCATATCGACGGCATGCGAGCAATGATAAAGAGGGTGATATGATACAAACTCTTCACGTATGTCGCTTTACAATGGTGCAAAAAATTCAGTTCTCCATACCACTTTGGCAATGATTATTTTACAGTCTGTTTATGGGTGGTCTAACACGAGTGTCACCGATCTTTTCATGTAAATATACTTTATCCTAAGCATCAACCCAAATTAAAGTTCAATAATATGATCGTTGTGTTCACTTGTTGATGTAATTACAGGCTGCTCAACGAACAAATCTTGCCGGAAGGCAATCACATACCCCCTCCACTAAAAAGCTTCTTACTAACTTAAGCTTGGATTACCAAAAAATATATGCATGCTCTAATGATTGTATACTCTTTCACATGAGCATGCAAATTTGAAACGATGTCCCAATTGTGGATCAAACATGTATAGAGAGGACACACAAGGAAAATATATCCCTACAAAGATCCTTCGACACTTTCCTATCATTCCAAGAATAAACAGCATTTTCATATACAAGTCTATAGACACTTTGATGACATAATATACAAATACTAGATCCACAGATGATGTGATGCAAGTGTCCTGCTGACTCTCGTGCATGGAAGCACATAGAGGAAAGATGACCTATATTTAAGAATGAGACTTATTGTATGCGTTTTGGTCTGGTAATAGATGGAGTAAGCCTATTTGGATTACGGAGTTCGTCATGGAGCACGTGGCCTACTTGCTTGGTTAATTATAATCTTCCACCATGGCTAGCAATCAAGAAGGGCCATCTGTTGTTTTCACTGATCTTCCTAGGAAAGTACAAGGTCAAGAACATGGACGTTTATCTGTCACCACTTATATAAGAGCTCCAAATCTTGTGGATAGGGATCGATGTGGTTGACATGTCCCAATCGATTGGACGATGAAATGTCCATGAGCGAGGCATTCTCATGTGGACTATGCATGATTGACCAGGGTTCGGCGAGTGTTCATATAAGTATCTTTGAAACCCTCACGTATATGTTATTCCTGGCCGTGCCAATGCTTTTATTATATCTTTATGATTTTTCAAGCTTGAGTTACTCGAGCAATCATGCATGTACAAAATGTGGTTCTCAAGTTGGCTTCCGCCTTTGTGATCATTTGAGCAAGAAAATTTATGAGGAGCATGGAAGATTTTTTTATAAAGCACATGAGTTATGTGGACCAAACATATGCAAATGCGACATGCATCCACTAAAAGCGAGCAATTGAAAGAACATGTAGCTAGAGACTTTCTATTTTCCATGAACTCCTGTATTATAGTAACCTGGTTTTAATCATCTGCTCAATCCAATGAACATTTTTAAGAATGTGGGGAAGATCCTATGGAAGACCATCACTGGAAAAATGGAGATCAAGGCCCAAAGAGATGATTTACAGGATGTGGGTCGAATGCCCGAGATGTGGCCTCTATTTAAACCCAATGAAACGTTTGCATTACCAAAAGATCCATGGGTTTTGATGCGTGAAGTTGAGGAGCAACAAGTGAAGAAGACCATATTTTCATTCAAGGCTCCCACTGGGTGCATGCGATGTTTGACAATGGCTTTTACTAGAGATGAAAATCTTAATGGTCTTAAGTCCCACGATTGGCTCAAATTTGTACAGTTTATCTTATCAATTTCCATAAAGGATTGTTTGATAAATGACATTAGAAACACAATCTATAAAATCATTGAGTTGTGCATTGGATCTCATCAAAAGAGATAAGAAAAGACATCATAGATGAAACTCGCTTAAATGCTATCCTTAGCGAGTCTACTATGTAAAAATTGCATTAGCACGTGTGAATAAGAGGTATTTAAAATGTAATGGAATTGATATTTCTATTAATTATTGCAATTGACAGGTAGAAAAGGCTTGACCGAGCTAGGTCTATGCATACGGAAATATATTTCATGTATTATTTAACTGCTCTTTTATGAGCTTTGGTCATTTATGACCGGCCGGCCAGTTTGTACTCACAATTGACCATTTAAGAAATCTATAAAACAAATACGTGCAAGAGGGAAATAGTCACTCTTGCATGGGGGGAGATTGCACCCAATGTTTGTGTTATTCCCCTCTCCTCTCCCCTCTTCTCTCTCGCCGTGTTGGCGTAGCACTTCGCTCTAGGAGGTGCGCCTGCACGCGCTCTCTTGCCCTCTCTCGCTCGCAGTCTGTGTGTGTGTGTGCGCGTGTGTGTGTGTGTGTGTGTGTGTGTGTGTGTGTTTGCATATGGCTTCAATTCTGTGTTACGAGATTGTCAGATATGCGGATTTATCGGTTTATGCGTTATATTGTGTTATCTTGGGTAATTTGCAGGGAAACCACATATCCGTTGCTACAAATGGATGCGTGGTTGCCCTGCAAATTACCCAAGATAACACAATATAACGCATAAACCGATAAATCCGCATAGCTGACAAATCTCGTAGCACAAAATCGAATCCATATGCAAACACACACACACACACACACACACAGGGGGCAAGAGAGCGCGTGTAGGTGCACCTCCTAGAGCGGAGTGCTACCCCAACACGGCGAGAGAGAAGAGGGGAGAGGAGAGGAGAATAACACAGACACTGGGTGCAATCTCCCCCTGTGCAAGAGTGACCATTTCCCTCTTGCACGTATTTGTTTTATAGATTTCTTAAATGGTCAATTGTGAGTACAAACTAGCTGGCCGGTCATAAATGGCCAAAGCTCATAAAAGAGCAGTTGAATAATACATGAAATATATTTCCGTATGCATAGCCCTAGCTCGGTCAAGCCTTTTCTACCAACTGCAATAATTAATAGAAATATCAATTCCGTTACATACTCTTTCGTTGGAAAGCAACTGTCCTCAGTTGCGAAGATAAAAATCTGCAAATAATACTTGTCAAAAACAGTGATTAGTATGTTGTGTCAAAAACATCACATAATGAAAAAAAAGGAAAAAAAATATGAAACTAAAAACAATAATTAGTATGTTGTATCAAAAACATCACATAATGAAAAAAATTTATGAAATTAAACAACATTAGCTTATGCCTGCTGTCATCCACATACTACCTATTCTAGTGTCTCATACCACTAGAATAAGCAGTATATGTCATACCCTGATGAATCAAGATATCATGGGTCACACTCATTAAATCAGTTCTCATCAATCTCAAGTTCACTTCCATAAATGCTGACACGACAGAAAATTATCATATACCAATTCCAAATCCATTTCCAAAATATTTTTCATTTTCTATACCCGGGTAACAAAATCATACCGGTTGTAGTGGTGGCCAGCCACTGCAGCATGATTTTGTGATCGGTGTTGCCTAAACCGACGAATCTACACCTAACGTGCTGCCTAAATCGGCAAATCTGCACTACTGCTGCCTAAATCGGCGGATCTGCATTTTGTATAAGTTTAAAAAATCATGAATCTGCAATTTATCAATGTGCTGCCTAAATCGGAGAATCTGCATTAATGCTGCCTAAATTGGCGGATCTGCACTAGGATGAGCATTTACACACTGCCTAAACTGGCGAATCTGTGTGCTTGTGACCAATGGACTAGACAAGACATAAAGGAGAAAGAAAAGTATATTTACTACGTTGTCGACATCATAGTTCAGTATATCACCAGATGATTTACAAATGGTTGTGCACTATCCCAGAGCACCTTAGCTCGCATGAGTAGCGGCATAGCTTACTGACAAAACATCTCAACAAAATTATATCACAAAAATTCCTTTGAATTCAATTAGAGGGCATAATCTTCGCAGTGTTTGAGTATTAAGCTTAAATAAAATGCAAAGAAAAGAGGAGTGACGTAGTCGAGGTACATACCAGCAGGATCCAGAGTGGCTACTTGATTATGCATGTCGAGAAAGTTGTGTTGTTTCTTGGAATGGTATCAGTAAACATAACTAGGAGCTTGGCACAATCTTGTACGACAGAGTTAGTATAATCAAGCAGGAGGTAGTAAGGTGTAGGTGAGGATAGATATTGGATCGATAATAGAGTAGGGGGTATCATAAAACCTGATAAAATATAGTGAGATGATCAGTACGAAACCTGTAGAAATGAATTTGCAAAATAAAGTTAAAAGATGACTTATCTGACGTCCTTGCATTATGGTTTGCATTGGTTTTTGTGAGTCCTTAAATGAGTTAGAGAAATGTAACAAAAAAAAGTGAATGATTATGATAAAAATCATTTGATTAAAGTCAAACAAGACAAATAATTTTAATTTCTTGTATATTACGGTAAATCGAATAAAGGTATGGGGGTTGAGCAGTGCTACTGTACATTAAATAATGAGACATTAGAAGAGGAGAGAAACCCATAAAATCTTCTCAATTTGGTAAGTCCTAGAAATTTTCTAGTCCCTAATGAAGAATGTAGGACATTTGACAACCGCGGTCGATAGAAGGAATCGCAAAAAGAGCATGCAATATAGCAGTGTCGCAATTAGATGAAGTTGCGAAAAGGGGTCACCGAGCAAGCTGGCAGTAGTAGTATGAGCGTGAACTGACGTGTGTTAATATTAACCAACTTAAAATAAAATGCGAATAGCATTGCTATGAATCACAAAGGTTAAATACTGTGCTACGTACCTAAAATCATGCATGTCTTGCCATAAATATCTAAAGATTAGAAGTAAAATTAAATTTCTGCAAATAGTTGATAGAATCCACTGAGGATATTGGGGTTATACAAATCTGAGAGCTTAAGTGTACTTTATGAATCTTGATTGTTTGTGTTTCCAGCATTGTGTTCGAAATACTGGCTACCTAAATTTATGTTGTTACCTACTACAAATTTGTACCATTCGTCAATATCTAATCACATTGTAATCGTCGATGGGGCATGTCATCAATGTAATTCTGGGGGGGGGGAGAAAGGGAATACGAGTACACGGTAGGGTATAGAGACAAAGATAAAAGCTACATCACATATGTCATCGTCCAGTATACTATGAGATATGAAGCCACTTGCATTGTCTATTTAGTGAGGGAGACTCTCATTAGAGTTATGAGAGTCCTCAGGTTGTTTATGCTAGAGTGGGCCAACACGAGGAGAGACATTCACGGGGGGAGATGTTTGATTGTGTGAGAGTAGAGACTAGACATTTAGAATAATGAGAGCAATCGGATAGAATCTGGGTAAATCTAATCCAATATATGGGTGCAAAATTAAAATGAAGTAGAAAGAAAGATGTAAAAATGAAGAGCTTAAAAACATCAGACTAAAAGGGTCATCATCATGGTCAATGACTGATAATGCTCGACAATGGGAGTTGTCGCAAAAAGTAGTACATTAGTCACTGAAGAGCGTCTTCAATGTCCCTTTCTGTAGTAGTGGTACGGGGAGAGCAGGAAGAGGGAGAAAGGGAGAGAAAGGTGAGATGAAAGGGTACATTACATGTCTTTAAAAGGTAAAACTACTTGTGATGCGAGTTGATACAATTCTTGTGGATCTAAACCAATCCTTGGGTACATAAGTAAAATGAATGAAAGTGAAAAAGTTAAAACTAAAAGTTGAAAAGCGTCAGACTAAAATCGAATGAAATCATCTTCATCATCGTTAATGCCCGGGATGGTCGACAAACAGACGACATTGTCGCAAGAAGTTGGTCACTGAGGAGCTTTGTCAATGTCTGAATATGCTTGGCAGCCCAGTGATGTCTGAAAAGCTATTGCATGCTTGTTGAAGAGCTTTGTCTATGTCCGTCGTTTATAAGGAATCATAGTGGGAGAGGGAAGAGAGAGTGAACTGAAATGTTTTATTATCCAGCTTTCAAAGGCCTGTGGGAACAAACTGATAAAATTTTTATGGATCTAATACAATGTGGGGTACAAAATAAAATGAAAGATTAAAATATTTCAGGCTAAAATCATCATCGACGTTGTCATCATCATCATTGTCGGAGGATTCCCGATAGGGGCCGTATGTTCGCTGAAGAGCTTCGTCAAGGTCTACCTCTGCAAGAGCTTCATCAAGGTTCGCCGATCTCTGTAGAGCTTTGTCAATGTCCATCTGCAGGTGGTTGTGGGAGGGGAGAGAGAGAGAGAGAGAGAGAGAGAGAGAGAGAGAGAGAGAGAGAGAGAGAGAGAGAGAGAGAGAGAGAGAGAGAGAGAGAGAGAGAGAGAGAGAGAGAGAGAGAGAGAGAGAGACTGAAGGCGGGTCTCCATAGCACACGAGAGAGAGAGAGAGAGAGAGAGAGAGAGAGAGAGAGAGAGAGAGAGAGAGAGAGAGAGAGAGAGAGAGAGAGAGAGAGAGAGAGTTCCCCGAGTTCTAAGTCCTTCTCGATTGCCTTCTCTGCTTGTGCTTCCTCCTATTGAGCATCCATGCTTCGTACTCCCCATCTACAAGCATTCACAGCCATACACCGGATGCTGCTGATTATGACATGACCTGAATGGCATCACCTCAAAGGATTGCAATAATTGCTTGTGAAGCATATACGGTGACACAAAAGAAGATCGAAAACTTGATAAGGACGGCTATCAGAACCTACAAAGAGTGAGAGAAAGAAAGTGTTGCCACTCTTGCATGAGGGTGGTTGCAATTTGTGTGGTTGGGGGACGCCATGCAGACCACGAATAATAAGTGGGCGAGATTGAAGGTTAGTTGCATGTGAAGAGGAGAGAGAGAGAGAGATTTTTGAGTGGTGTGTAGGCCTTTTGGGTGAGCGAGATTGGAGAGAAAGACGGCTGCAAGGTGGTTGTTATTTGACCAGAGAGGGAGAGTTGTAGTCGAGCTAAAAAAAAAATGATCGTCGACCAATTATGTGCGTCTGGGTTGGCAGACCATAGCCGCACGGGAGTGGGCAAAAAGAAAAGAGAGAGTGGCAGTTGAAGGAGTTGCATGCACTCTATGGGTGTGTGTGTGTGTGTGCACCTCTACTGCATTTACGAGTAGCAAAGAGAGAGAGATAAAGATAGAGAGAGAGCAAGTTCATTGACGTGTGCATGTGTGGTTGGTCGAGCGGCCGCAGAGAGAGAGAGAGAGTCTGACTAGTACTGCGGCGCCCGCTTTTGCATGGATAAGGGGCAAGCGGGTGGATTTGTGACGCCTAGTTGGAATGGGAGTGGTGGCTGGATGCAACCTAATCGCGAGTAGGGTTTGCCGCCATTGTAGCTCGCCATGCTGAGATGATGTTGGAATCGCTGCTGACGACAATGTCATTGCCGGCTAGCAGTTTGCCGATGTTGTCCAAGCAGTTTGCCGATGTTTTCCATGCATGGGTGTTGCACCCGCAAGGATCTAGTCTTTGCGGACTTTTTTGATGTGATAGATGATTGTCGAGTCAGGGAGTCACTTAACACCCATGCCTCGCTTGTACATTTGACATTGGTTTCTTAATGTTAAAGTGTTGCGAATGGGTGACCACTAACCGAATCCGGTTCATTGAACCCCTCTGGGTGTACGGGAGGACATGCAAGGTACATGTTGGATGAAAAAGTTCCCTATCGATTCTGTGGCATTGTTTATCTTTTAAAAAAAATCTTTAATAGCAGGTTTACTGTTTTGGCCCAAGTCTCTTGAGGTTCGTTTCGACGGCATTAAAATTTTCTCTATATTTTTTTTCCTACATACTCAATCTATTTAAGTCATTTTCGTAATTAAACATGATGCTCTTATTAACTATAATCGGATCCTAATTTACTAGTCTCCATAAGATCTAGTTAACCTGACAATTAAGGTAGTCTTTATATATATATGTATATATATATATAACTATAATAAATTACATTCAATTAGACCAACAACCTCATGATCAAGAGAATTTGTGAAATTAATAAACTTAGCTCTATGGTATGATTGTGATGATTCTCTTCGTGGGCATAACGATCATACCACCAGGAGCGTTTTGCAGCCTCTGATACCACTGCTACAAACAGATGTGTGGTTGCCCTGCAAATTATCCAAGATAACACAATATAACACATAAACCGATAAATCCGCATACTTGACAAATCTCGTAGCACAAAATCGAAGCCATATGCAAACAGAGAGAGAGAGAGAGAGAGAGAGAGAGAGAGAGAGAGAGAGAGAGAGAGAGAGAGAGAGAGACTACGAGCGAGAGAGGGCAAGAGAGCGCGTGCAGGCGCACCTCCTAGAGCGGAGTGCTACGCCAACACGGCGAGAGAGAAGAGGGGAGAGGAGAGGAGAATAACACAGACACTGGGTGCAATCTCCCCTCGTGCAAGAGTGACCATTTCCCTCTTTCACGTATTTGTTTTATAGATTTATTAAATGGTCAATTGTGAGTACAAACTGGCCGGCCGGTCATAAATGGCCAAAGCTCATAAAAGAGCAGTTGAATAATACATGAAATATATTTCCATATGCATACAATTTTCTGATAGCCTTTTCTACCTGTCAACTGCAATAATTAATAGAAATATCAATTCCATTACATAAAAAATCCCTTACATGTATATTTTCAAGTATTATATGTACCCCTTATGTATGTATTTCTGTAAAAAAAACTAGCCCTTATGTATGAAAATTTTCACTTTCTCAATTAAATTTTTTTATATGTAAGTACATTTTTCTATAAATGTACATAATTATAAATTCCTTATTTTGTTCGCACGTGCTACCTTACATATTTCCTAGTGGACGCCCTGGGATGCTATGGAAGCAATGTGTATGGTGGAGAAGTACTTCCCAACAAACATTCTTACCATCCAAATGTATCTACTTGTGCATAGTTGCAATTGCTGGGGTAGTCCATAGCATGTGGATGTTCTTTTTGGAGAGATTCATGAATAATTTAAAGGGACTCGTTTGTAAAAGGGTTTGCCCTGAGGGTAATATGGTTGAAGGATGGTTTGTGCAAGACTCTCTTATTCTCATCAGTGAATTTTTGGGTTTAATTGATCCATAGATACCCCGAATGTGGACTATTGAGGTCAACGTCAAGGTCACAAGGGGCGGCCCCACAGGGACAAGGCATCATTAGGAAGATGGGTAGCACAATGCTGAAAAAGGTTATGATATTTTGTCTTCTCAACTCAAAGTCATGCAAAAGTGGCTAGAGAGTTACGAAGGGGAAAAGAAACAACGCTTGATAAATCGTTTGCAATTCGAACACAATGGTGTCACTATAAACCTTCCTTTTCTAGATCATCTTCAAAAAAAATTGCTTGACTTTCATTGGGCGGTGGCCAGATGTGACAATCTCGAAGGAAAAGAGGAATGGAGTGTTGATTACTGAAGAAGAAGAGGAGATTTCAAAAGGGGTTACGATTGGCATGTAAATATTCTCACAACTTCCTTTTGCAGATCCACATGACCAGATTACTTTAGTAAGTTTAAATTGGTTTAATTTTTGTGACTGCAGTATCACAAATACGGAGCTTGGTGGTTGCATGGGAGAAACTTTATAGTGCAATGGATAGACGAATGAAGGGTCACCTTTGACAGTGGGGTTAGGGAAAGCTTCGTCTAAGAAAGTCCAAGTAGTGCGAGGGATGAGAACATAGAGACTAGCCAACTTGAATACTTTGGCTACATCTAAGATATCTTGAAGATTAGCTATAGGAAGTTTGATATTTTTATTTTTGATGTGAAGTGGTTAAAAGTTATTACTAGTGGCCCTAATGCAACTATGCAAAAAGATAAGAGTGGACTGATTCAAGTGAACTCTAGGCGGGTGTGGACAGATGCGCAGGATACATTCGTACTTCCGCAGCATTGTGAATAAGTTGTGTTCATAATAGATCCACTATGGAATGAAAAGGATAAAAAATATTTTTCTAAACCGTGTTGGCTCTATTGTGTTCAAGTTGCTCCACGGAGCAAGCAAGTGTGTGAAGGATTGGAATTTGAGGTCGAAGATCTTCATGACCAAAGTGCATGGCCGACAGATGATGTAATTGAGGATTTCAAGCTAGAGGTCGGTGGTGAGCAGATGCATGAGCCTAGAGATGAGCTCTCAGATACGCATGATGCGGAGAGCGATGAAGAAGTAGAGTTTGATGACGAAGATGCAAAAGTACAGACTGAGATAGATATCTTTGGTGCATCATCTCTCATAGAAGATGAGAGATCGACTATTAATTTTTGCTAGGAATTCTTTTGTAAAACTCTTTTAATTAGTTTACAACACTGGATAGATATAATGAGTTGCGTTGCATCTTCATTTTTTTGTTATTTTCATTGCTTAAGCCATTCTTTTATAGAAATATGAGCTAACGCATTGTATCTCTGTTATTTGTGTATTTGTAGCCATGTCCAATGATGACAATACATACTCTTTTAGCTTTAGTTTTCCAGTCACTCCGGCCGGCATGTCACTCAAGCAGATGGGCTCCTTTTTGTCACAGTTCACACTGAGCAGGTTGCATATGCACAGAAAATTTGGCACACTAGGCCTGTGCGTGAGTACTAGGGTTAAAACATTTCTTGAAGGGCTTCCCTATAGACCCTTTAGATAATGGCTTTACCATTGGGGAGCCCTTTATCCATTGGGGGACCCTTCAACTGTAGGAGCTCGTGCAACCCGCATACAGTGGATCTCGCTTGTTTTTACCAATGGTTTCAAATCGTGAATCCTATACTTTTTCAAACTCACTCATGTGCACACATAGAACCCCAAGAACCTCCATAGTGATCTCGTCATGAGACTAACTATCCATGTTAACATAGCCCATGTTAACACAACTCTTTGCATTGTTGTTCCTACGGTGATCTTCACTATCCCTCGTGTACCTTAAAACTTGCGGCCTATTCCAGTTCCAAAGGCTCATTTGCCAAAACTCATTGAGTTGCTTAATGAAAATATCAGGATGGTTATTTTTGAGCCTTCGTGTGCTCCATATTCAAATAGGTGGTTCACAGTTCCAAACAAAAGTGGTTCTTTACGCTTTATTCAGGATATGTAGCCTATAAACAAGGTTACAATTAGAAATGTGGGTACAGGGAAAATTATAGATGAGTTTGCAAAGGCATTGCAGGAAGGGCAATATATTCTTTGGGGCATTTGTACTTAGGGTATGATTAGTTCCAACTAGCAATGGAAAGCAGGGCCCTGACTACCATGAGGACACCTTTGGGTTTGGTAAGGATGTGGACCTTACCTTAGGGATCAACTATTCCGTTGCACATATGATGAATGATATAAACAAAGTCCTACGTGATTTCATACCTCAAACTACAATGCCCTTTCTTGATGATGTGCCAATCAAAGGATGTGGTGTAAATGATATATATGTGGCTCTAGACTCAAGGGGGTGCTGCAAGTATGTGGAAAATCATATCAAAGAAAGTGATAAGATCTTGTCAAGGTTGGAAAAAGTGAAACTTACCTTGTCTGGGCAAAAGTCAGTGTTTGGTGTGAATGAAGTAATTATTGTGGGACATATGCGTGGGACATATGATAGAAGGCCTTGTCCGACAAAGATTGATGTGATTGAAAGAATGAAAGAGACATGTATTAATGTTACTAAGGTTCGAAGGTTCTTGGGTGCATGTGTGTTTTATGTTATCTGGATTCCACATTATGCGCATAACAAAACCTTTGTATCAACTTTTGAGAAAGAACCAAAATTTCAATGGTAAGAAATGCATATCCATGCCATGAGAAAATTAAAGAAGTTGTTGCTTATGTATCCAATTTTGAGGAAAGTAAATTATGAATGTGGAAGACATGTAATTGTGACAGTGGATACTAGCCCCATAGGAATTGGATGGGTGATTGGGCAAGATGATGATGATGGCAGGTGATATATGGTGACATTTGGAGCAAAGGTCCTAAGTGCTCATCAATGAAGCTATCTACAATTAAAAAGAGAAATATGGGGAGTAGTCACAACACTAAAATGTGACAAAGAGTATTTGATAGGAGCAAATGTATAGTGGAGAATGATTGTCTACCCCTTCTTGGAATAATCACAAGCTACTCAACTCCCGACATTGTGATGTTGAGATAGATTTACTACATAAAATCCCCAACGAGTCTGGTTTGCTGTGCCCCGAACTAATTGATCCTTGGTCTCCCCCTTGTGAATGTATCTCAAAGTTCATTTGCGACCTTGCCTCAAATTCTTCAATAGGAGGTAAGATCACATTATTTTCTTTTCTCGTGCTATTCATGTGGTTACTCATCCTATCAGCCTCATTGGCCTTCCGGATTTGCTTCCACAGATCGTCTAGACCGTTACAGTCCTTACCCATTTCTGCCAATATTTTACGCTGGAACCCGTCACTTGCCATATGTGGTATTTGGCACTATGATAGGCTCTCCTCTAGACTCATAGGCATTAGTGAGTCTTTCCTTCGTTTCTACCTGTTTCTCTAAAGTTGGTTGGATAGGGGTTGGAGCCGGTGCCTCATGCCAATTTGCAGGTTTACCCAGCGGGTCTTCCATCAATGATTGAGCTGTTTCGATCATCTCTTTACACATATCCAACCTCTGTTTTTCTATTTCTGCATATGGATAAGTCATCCACCTTTGCTCCTGGGTTTGGTTGTTTTTAAGTCTAGCTTCATAAGATTTTAGAAGTGCATCCAACTGCTCATTTACCTTGTCAGCCAGTACAGATCCTCCTAATCCTGCACTTTTGGGCTCTACTATTTCCTTGGGTGCTATAGTTGCTGTGGTGTGTGAGCTTAAGCTCGCTAGATCCTCTAACCACTCCAATCTATCTTTTGTATGTTTCAACTCCTCGGATAGAGCTGTTTGATCTCATTCATTCTTGGCTTTCCTACGCGCCTTTCTAGCTTTCCAAGTGCTTCTCTGATTTCTCGTTTCTGAACTTTGGGCGTCGGTTTTTGGTTCTTCAACTATGGGTTCGTTCGTCCTTCTTTGAGCTTGGGCTCGTGTGACCGCCTGGATGGGTATGATTGTTTCATTCTCCGATCCTCCACTAGAAGGTGCTGTTTCTAGCATGTTCAAGGTGGTTTTTGCTCCTTTGCTCGGGTTTTTAGGGCAATCAGGAATCAAATGAGTAATTCCACATTCTGGGCAATACGCATTGACTCTAATGATTTCATCATGAGGACAGTCTCTCAGCCAATGGTCTCCACCACACTTGTAGCAGGGTCCCTTGGGTTGTTGAGGTGCTCCTTGAGCTCCTCTTTGTTGGTAAGCATGTCTCTGTCCGCCCATGCCTCCATTGGCTATGAACATCAGTGTTCATTCATCTAAGCTATATCTTCCTTCTCCTGTTGCCTGTGCAGCAGTTGGTGGTCGTGTATTTCCTATCATGCTCCATGGTTCAGGTGTCGAGGGTTCTTCCGGTGGATAATAGACAGGGTTTTCCGCATATCCATTGGGATCTTCATAATATGCATGCATAGGCACCAAAGACTTATCCTCTGATTCAGTTACTTTTGGTGTGTATTTTATACCAAATGGTCGTAATCTTGGTAGGGGTGGTTGTTGCCCCAACATCGGTTGTGGTCTTTCTACACCTACAAGTCCTGGTAGGTTGCCTGCTTGATATCTAGGCATCGGTGGAACTTGAGGGGAAGCTACCGGAGTATGGGGAGCGTAAGGTCTCTCTCTCACATATCCCTTGTTATAATAACATTCCTCGGTCCCATTTTTTGTCCATTTTTGTTCAATAGCACACCACTTGGGCTGTTTAGCCTGGGGTTTGGCGTACAAGTTGATCTTTTTTAGCACTTCATCTACAAGCTTCTCCTGGTTTACAGCTACTTCTCCTTTCGGTGCTGTCTTAGAAGACTTGCTTTCAATTTGTTGTGAAGACGAATCGTCATCAAGGTCCTTGAACTCCCCCTCTTTGTAGACCGCACAATTGTCCACCAGGTAAAGAGCTTCCTTGGTCAACTCATTCAACGTAGTGATCCTCTTCATATGTAAGTCTTTCTGGAGATCTGCATTCCTTAGTCCTTGGATGAATATCAACATAAGTTTGCACTGATTTGGCAGTTCTTCAACAGGACAGAACTTAACATATCTTTTTAGTCTTAGGGATGCCTGTCGTACAGATTCTGCATCTTTCTGTTTGAATTTATGGATCTGTGAGACGGTATTATGTGCTATTTCCCTTTGTGAGAATTCCTCGATAAACTCGTCAAACACTTCCTCCATAGACTCAAAGTCTCTACGTTCTACAGAGTCAAACCAAGTGGCAACATCATCCTCTAGGGTTAGACCAAACCCTACAAATTGGGTAGGAAAGTCTAACACCTCTTCAGCTCTAATTACACGCACAAAGGCTGCTACATGATCTCTTGGGTCTCTGCTTCCTGTGTATTTCTTGTTTACCCATTTTTGCACTTGAGAAGGTCTAATTCTTCGATGGTCTACAAACCTCATCATTAGATCTCCCCGTCCTAATCGATATACCTCCTCAGGCCTTCTGTAATAGGCTGGTTTCTCTCCCAGTGGTGCTCCTAAGCCATAATTTCTAACGGTTCTCATTGGAGGTGGTTCTTCTCTTCGAACTCGGTCTATGGGTGGTCCTCTAGGCTCTGTCGACCCTTGAGTCTTTGGCTTACTCTCTCCTTGATACCTTGAATAGAGTGGTGGTTCTTGCAAATCCCTTAGCCCTCGTGCGGCTTAATAACCATCTCGGTTTCGGTCTTGTTCCAATGTTGCACACTGTTGAAGCCATGCCTGCAATGATGGCTGGTTTGCTGGTTGGTCTTGGTTGTTGAATGCTTGCGGTCGGGTGGAATGTGAGGTAGCGTCATACTCATCTGAAAAAGGATTCATTGACTTGCTTGGGGTGTAGGTGGCTCTTATCGCTTCCTCAGGGGCATATGCTGATGCTTCTAGACCTGTTGCCCTTTCTACCTCCTCTGGAAGAATACGTTGGTATTCTCGCTCGTATCTATCAACAAAAACTATACCCTTTCCCGTAGCAGTTTGATAAGAGAATAAGTAAAGAACCTTGTCTTTGCTTAATTCGTTTACGTATGGTTCTTTGCTGTGAAAGTAAGAGACTATACCCTCACTCTCATGTTTGTAGATTCCCACGTTCTCGTTATAAGTTGGAACCCTGGTTGTTTTCTTATCATACATAAAAATAGCTCCGGGCCGATCAATGTTTGGTGGCGGTTCTTGAGTTTCTGAAACCATTTTCCCTTTCTCCACGTTATCTCCATATCTGTTGTAATCTTCAGGGTTACTAACTATTAGATAGTGGTTCCCCTTTTCGTCTCGGAATCTATCTCCATCATCATATACTCGGATTATCTCCAATCTCTGAGCTGGTCTCTCTTTGATACAAATGCACTTGCGTCCTCGATATTCAGAATAGACTAGGGTTACTCTCAAGTTTGTTCCCTCTAAGAAGATCATAGTGAGCTTGGAATCATTCAAAGGATTTTGGGAGGTTCTTCCTCCTCGCATAGGTCCATCATAGGTGAAACCTCCTGGCTGTTGACTACCCATCATGAAGAAAGATTTGTCTGATGAAGTGTCAGTATCACTACCTTCCTCAATAATCGGTGCTAGCCGATCTAGCCTTGCCTGAGTTACACTCTCTTCGGTGGACACTAAGCTACCTTGGTCACCTGCCACCTTCTGGTCTCTAACAATGTATCTACCTCATCTTAAATTCATCAAACTTATCAATGCAATTTATCACAAATCCAACCACTCACCTGGCAAAGGGTCAGTTTTTGCACAACTTCTTGCTTTGTTGCTGAATATACCTATACACAAGCGTTTTAATTTCGGCAATCAAGTCAAAGCATTTATCTGCTAGAGGTTATCTTAGTAATGATTGGTATAACTGGAGAGTTAATCTCAACCACTACTGTATTTTATACACTGCTGATGTTCTGGATTAGGTCTGCTAATCTGAAACTGTACTACCCTCAGATGTTGGTCAATTTGCGCGAAAAAATCTGAAGTTAGTCTTTGCTTCGTCAAATGGGCAAACAAGGTCCAAATTCACTTTTGAAAGAAGTTTTGGAACCCTTAACACTAGGTTGGTAATGGGACACTTTTATGTCCTGGGACACTTTTATGTCCTAGGACACTTTTATGTCCTGTTAAGTGACCATTTTCCTTGAATTATGTCAAGAGTTTCAAAATGGATTTTGAGGTGCTATCTATCTAGAAAGTTGTCTCATGAGCTGAAAAAAACTCGACATTTTTTTGGAATATCAATTCCATCTTTAACCTTGTCCTTGCACAACATTTCACAAACTAAACTGTGTGAAAAAACGGGTCCTGTTTTTGGCTTTTTTCAACTTTTTGCAACTATACCACTCTAGAATTCATGTTTGTGAGGTCTATAATGCTAGAGAACTATCTTTAGTAGTCCTCAACATGTCCTGATGCTTCTAGGGAGAAATAAATGTTAAAGTTGTAAGTTATGACCAACTTACAAAAATTGTCAAATCCTGTTTTTTAGCCAATTTTAGCTCTTCTATGATTTTTTTGGTGGCTTTCATGATATCCAAATGCAGTTTTGATTTTCTATGTCGCATATTGTAACATAAAGCTAATATTCCTTGAGTTTGGGGCACCTAATACCCTATTTTGCATAGTAGACAACGATGATTGATTTTTTCAATTATAGAAGAAAACGAAACATTCTAGTATATCAAGTATAGCTTTTTCAATATTGTTAGTTTCTTGTGACAACTACATGCATTTTGTAGGTAGTAACCATATCTAGTCATAAGGATCAAATTTGGCTAGATATTGAATAGTTTCTATGGGATTCTACAACTCATAATGTTGAACCTAGATTTTTCATGTTTACTGTATTTAACGCTTCATCTTTGTCCCCAAGATTCCCCTTGGTAAGAGATGTAATATTCTTTTGACATGCTCCATGGCTCCTTATGAACCTAAAGAACAATAGGGAACTAAGAAAACATGCATATATTATTTGTATTGAGCGTGGCTATAGAAACTTTGATGATAGGTTTGCAGAATGGTAAAAATGCAACTTTTTTGTACCTATTTCTTTTGGCAAAACAAAAAATAGTGAGTGAGAAGCAATCATATGTTCTGGTCACCAACCCATTGAAGTTAACTAGGGAATTTATCTCAAGTCCTACAAAAATCCCTAATCTTATTTTTATGCAACAAAACGTAAGAAATGACTGTTTTGATGAAAATGTACTGGTCCATCAACTTTGGAGGCTTGGTGTGACCAAAAGATGAGAAATTTTACAAGTTTCTTATTTTTTACATGTGTAGTACGCCTTGAACTATAACCTCATGAAAGGATTTTACAAAATGAGTGGATCTACTATGGTTTTGGAGGTTTTTTTCAAAACCTGAAAAGGACACTTTTATGTCCTGTTAGGTTACCAACCTAGTGTTAAGCCAAATGGAATCTCACTGTCTATGCCAGGTCAAATTTTCTTTGCAGTATGCCTCAATAGACATCCTACACGTAGGATGTCTCCTGCTGTGTTTTGCTTGGACTTTTGCACTATGGTTTCCCCTTGTTGTGCTGAGCTTACATCTGCTTTTACTTTTTGGTTTGGACACCTATTAGCTGGTCAATGAGTCAAAAATCTATTCAGATAGCCTGTTGCTGATATTGATCAGTTTAATCAACTCCAATTTGGACCAAAATTGACTAGGAGGCTTGCCTTAGGCTATACAACACATGGCTATGCTCACTGTCAAAGTCTGGCTTCAATTTCTTGCTTTAGACATCCTACGCGTAGGATGTCTTTTTCATCAGAATGGCTTCAAACTCAAAGCTCAGGCTCACCTTGAGTTGCTGATCACTTTGGTATACTCAAAATTGGGTTTGGAGTCCAAAATCACTCAGAAGACATCCTACGCGTAGGATGTCTTTTTGGCCTGTTTGACCCTAGACTTATCCCACAGCTTCCCCTTGATGTCAGTAACCCAGTGGTATGCTTAGATTTTGGTTTGGATTTCAAAAGTCCCAAATTTCAGCTGTTCTTGCCTTTTTCAATCAAAAGTGCTAAAGTCCGCTTTGAACCCAATTTTCTCACCCAAATGAGGTGAAATATATCATGCAAGACATGCTCATGCAGCCATTGTATGGTTTTGGTCTCAAAATAATGTTTTGGCACTATTTGGGTAGGATGTCTGGAAATTGCAGTCTATCTGGCCTTATCTTGTCAAGATATGGTCGTATTTCCACTTTCCAGTTGAAATTGGGGTAAACCCTACCTTCTGAACACACTAGTCAGCTCAAAATCCCAAAATTCCTCCCAGATTAGCCTGTAGACATCCTACGCGTAGGATGTCTCCTGGCTTGAAATTAAATTTTTTCGTGACAGAAATGCTTCTGATGCTCTGTAGATCTATCAGAAACACTCACAGTAACTTTTGGACTTCAATTAGGCTTTCAAGCACACTTTTGCATCTTTTACAAACTTGTGATGATTTTACCAAGCAAGTGTACATGCATGAAATGCTCTAGATCCTGAATCATGATGTCCTACTTACTCTACTCCTACTTATCATGTGAAATGGTGTTAATGGTGTTTTTGGTTGCTTTTTGGCCTCTCCGAACTCTCAAGCTCTCCTCTCACCGCTTCTACCACTCCAACTCCTACTCTAGAACTCGACTACTACCTAAAACTAACTTGGTCTACCTAATCTACCTAAGTCGAAGGATCTAGGCCAGGCACACGCTTCCTAGACTCCACTCTCTGATCCTATCTAAATGTAAAACAAGACTCTTGGCAAGCCAAAAATCCCAATCCTCAAGGATTAGTCTTGGTCACCTACCTAAGGTTTTCGTCCCCGGCAGCGGCGCCAATGTTGGACGGATACACCGCGACGAATGTCAGCACAGCGAGAACTCACCTAACATGTAATTTCAGCTAAGGACGAAGCTCGACCCACAGGTGCGTGGAAGCAAGCATAAGGTGTCAACCTACACTCGACTCACTCCTAACTAATTCCTACAGAGGTCTCTACCAATTGTCTAAGTCACAACCTTCAAGAGTGCATAAGAGGAAACTTCCTACAACGCTTTCTAGAGTCGAACACCCATCAACAATCTCGAAACACCATAGAACTTGAAGGAGATCCTACTAATACCAATAGGTCGCTCTCCCTAAGGTCTAAGAACCAAAATCCCAACCCAAAACACATGGTGCAGAAACACGTAGGATGTCTGGCCAAAATTTGCAGGTCTTCGTTTCCGAAATCTAAAGTGCCTAAAGTGTAGTTCTACTCAATGTGAACGCGTGGATATGCTGCAATGAAAAATCGGACAACGTATGCTCACCCAAACACCCAATGAAGCTCGTAGAAGAAGCTCGCAAAACCGGACCGTACGCGCGCAATGTAGGTATCGGCACATAGCTCTCGTCGGGAGCAACACGCTGCACTTCTCCGCACTTGATTCCGACCTCTATAGCACACGTAGTGTCAAGATGAAGCTCACTCTCTCTCTCTCTCTCTCTCTCTCTCTCTCTCTCTCTCTCTCTCTCTCTCTCTCTCTCGTACACAGTACGCTCACTCACAGACTTCAAAACTTTTTTTTAAAAGGACAAAAGGTTTTTCATTAAGGTCAAAAAGTGGTATATATACCTTACAATTTCTCAAACCCTAAAGTTCCAAAATCAACCATCTACTCAATCTAACTATCAAAACTGGGATACAATCTGGAAACTTCTGTAAGTTCCAATAATTATAAGGTGAAAAATTAGGTTCTCCTCAATGAATGAATAATTACAAAAATAATAATCCTCCGAATAGTTAGATGTCGTGGGGTATTTCCAGCTTCTAACAATTATGTAACCACAGAAGGAACAATAGAGTTTATCCAAAATAACATTTGGCAGATAATAAACTCTCTTCTTCAGACCCTGAAGTATCTACATACACACGACTATCTCCACAATGATCTTCACTCCCACAACATGATGCTTCACTTTGGATAGAAGGGGGTCTATGCAGGCATTGTGGATTGGGGGTCATGTACAAAGACCAAAACAAAGACATACTTTCCTCCTCTAATAGAAACTAGAAAACAGAGAAAGAGAGATTCTCCATGGGCTTCCCCAGAATGAATATCTACTAATATCCCTCCCTAGAATAAAGCCATTAATATTTACTCCATGTGCCATACTTGTAAATGGCTCTTGAAGTGCATGGAAGTGCCACAAGATCAAAACAAAAGGGAATTTATAAGCAATGTACTAACCCACCTTGAGAGTGGCAAGCAAAACAATCCCTTAGCCCGACCTAACGCCTTTGATCTTTCCCTATGTCTAAACGGTGCCCATAGAGTGGGCTATGACATTGTAACTATTTTTGGTCTATGACCAAGTGATGATTGAAGTGATGAATTGTTTATGGTCTTCTTTAGTTGAGATTCTAAATTATATAATTGATCAAATTATCTTGTCTCTTTCTAACAACATGGTGATAAATATTATGTCTCTTTATTGCTGCAAGATTAAGATACCCTGTCTATTTCTTTGAAGATTTGAAAGTGGTAACATGTTAAGTACATGTTAAATTTACGACAAATCTTTCTTATGATGACATGTTTGCATGATTGGCATATATGGAAGAAGAACTTAACCAAGCCAAAGCACAGGCTATCTAAAAAGAAGAGAGAGAGTGTTATGGTTAGGAGAAAGATCTCAAAGCTATTGCATGGATCGAAGAGGATGAGTTGTTGGAATTAGGGTTGCAAAGAAATACACACAGCTTGGAGAAGATGAAGGAAGCTCAAGGCACACAATAGAGAGTGTTTTTCTTAGTATGCAATGGAAAGATAGATAGCCCTAGAGTGATGGGCATATATACAATGCTCGGAGGAAAAAACCTCCTAAAGAGGGAAAAAATGCCCCGGCGGTCCTAGTGTGTTCACACACATCACTACCACATGTATATGGTAACAAATCCCCCTTGGAGTGATGTGGTGAATGAGAGATGGCACATGAGTAAAGGGAAGTTCCATGCCCTGAGGACATGATCAGTCCACAAAGGGGAGTAAGCCCAAAGCTTTATGGAAAGCTTCAAGCTTCTCACGAGACAATGCCTTTATGAAAAGATCTCAAGGTTGTCCTGTGTTGGCACATAAGCCAAGCCGATCTCTCTTGCTGAGAGCCTCTCCCTGACATAGTGGTAATGCACCTCAATGTGCTTTGTGCAAGCACATTGAGGACATGATCAGTCCACAAAGGGGAGTAAGCCCAAAGCTTTGCCGAAAGTTTCAAGCTTCTCATGAGACAATGCCTTTATGAAAAGATCTCAAGGTTGTCTTGTGTTGGCACATAAGCCAAGCCGATCTCTCTTGCTGAGAGCCTCTCCCTGACATAGTGGTAATGCACCTCAATGTGCTTTGTGCAGCATGAAAAACTGGGTTTCTTGCAACTGCGAATGTGCTCTGATTGCCAATGTTAGATAGTGTTGGCAGTGTCCTGTCCAGCCCCTAAGTAAGCCATAAGGCATCTGAGCCACACACACTCAACCTTAGCTGTGAAGACTGCCCTGTACTCAGCCTCACAACTCGAAGTGGCAACAGTAGGTTTCTTCTTGCTTAACAATGATATACATGAACTGCCAAGCATGAAACAAAAACCACTTGTGGACACTCGCGTGTCAAAACAACCAGCCCAATCTGAGTCCAAAAAAGCATGTAAGTCTGACGATGCGGACGGCAATGATCCCCCCTTGGGATAAAACAAGCCAAGATGTAAAGTGCCACTAAGGTAGCGAAAAATCCTCTTGACAGCCTGCTAATGCTTAGACCCTGGGCTATGCATAAATCTGTTGACCTGTGAGACTGCAAACTCAATATCTGGCCTCGTGTTGCATACATAAATGAGACAGGCAACAGCAGTTTGGTAAAGAATGACATCAGCAGGATCGCTAGCATCATGTAGACTCAACTTTGAACCTATTTCCATGGGAGTGGCAATAGGTTTGCAATCCTCAAGTCCAAACTTACATAGCAATGTCTCTATGTAACTTTTCTGACACAAGGAAATACCACCATCACACTGCTTAAACTGTATACCCAAGTAATGATGCAACAGCCCCAAATCTTTCATCTTGAAAGTAGCATTCAAATCAGCCTTAAATTCAGTAATATGTCTCTCATTTGGTCCAGTGATCAGCAAATCATCGACATAAAGAACCACAATAAGAAGTACATCACCCTCACGCTTTACATACAATGTGCTTTCTGTTGGACTATTACGAAAGCCTCGTTTAGCCAAATGAGTGTTAGATTTCTCATATCAAGCACGAGGAGGTTGCTTCAACCCATACAAAGCCTTCTTACATCTGCACACTTTGTCCTCTTGTCCTTTTATGACAAAACCAGGCGGCTGTGTTACATAAACTTCCTCAAATATTTCACCATTTAAGAAAGCAGTAACAATGTCTGATTGATGTACATCCAACCAAAATGAGCTGCCAATGCACATAGAAAACACATAGTAGTCATACGACAAGTGGGAGAAAAAGTCTCTTCATAATCTATGCCTTTCTGTTGTGCATAACCCTTTGCAACACGTCGAGCCTAGTATGGCGATCGATCTCACCATCCGGCTTGCGTTTCAACTTGTAAACCCACTTCGTACAAATGGCCTTTTTGCCATGAGGCAAATCACATAAATTCCATGTGTCATTTTCTATAAGTGCATCATATTCTGATTGCATGGCAACCATCCAATTTTCTGAATTTTGTGCTTCATCAAAAGACAGAGGCTCTTCAACATCATGTAAGCTAGACATAGCCAAAGAATAACAATTTCATGCATAAGATGCATGGCGAGAGCCTGAACGAGTACAACTAGACAAAGGTGCATCCAATTTACTATGACGCATAGTGTGCACCAGCCATTTTGGCATACCTCTAGCCTGCTTGTTTTCAGCCCTTTCCTCATCAAGTACATCATGTACATCTGCATCAGTAATAGGCTGATCTATAACATTTTCATAAACCCCCGTAGGCTGTACATTTTGCTCATTGGAACTTACATTTGTATTTCCACCACTGAAAAGAGGCAACAAAGTGTCATAAATGTCTTGTGAGCTTACATTACTGTCTCTAGTACATGATAGCAAGGGCTGAACAGAATCTTCCACAAACACTACATCCCGTGAAACCAGAATACGCTTTGTTTGCGGATGATATAACTTGTAACCTTTGCTTTCAGCACTATAACCAACAAAAATACATGTGAGAGTCTTATCATCCAATTTTCTGCGTTGTGTTTGTGGCACCAAAGCATATGCCAAACAACCAAAAACACACATGTGCTCAATAGAAGGCTTTCTGTCATGCCATGCTTCATATGGAGTAATAGACTGCAAAGCTTTTGTAGGACACCTGTTTAGTACATAAGTGGCACACATGATGGCCTCAAGCCAAGAAGAATGCGGCAAAGATTGACTTTTGACCATACATCGTGCCATTTCCGTAAGTGACCTATTTTTCCTCTCAGCAACACCATTTTGTTGAGGTGTATAAGGCACTGTACATTGGTGTTTTGTCCCACGAGTAGCCAGAAATGCATTAAATTCATGAGACATATACTCCCCCCCTCGATCGGAATGGAGGGTGCCCATAGTATATTTCGATACATTTTCAGCCACCATAGACAAAAATTGTTTGAAGCACATAAAAACTTCGGACTTCACTTTAAGCGGAAATACCCATGCATGCCTAGAGTAATCATCAATCAAAGTCACAAAGTATAGGTAATTGCCCAAGGACGGAGTTTGCATGGGCCCACAAACATCACTATGCACAAGCTGCAACTTGCAGGTGGCCCTAACTGAACCATCCTTTGGAAACTTAGAACGCCTTACCCAAAATACAGCCTTCACAAACATGTTTGACAGGTGCTTCAAGAGGCGGCAAAGAAGCAACCATATCAGATTTTTGCAAACGCAGCAAACTGGCAAAATTCAGATAACCAAAACGTGCATGCCAAAGTTTTGCATCTAAAATAGCCCTTGAATCTGCAACAGCATTTGCAAAATTTTGTCCACACTTGTCATACAAAGTGAGCTTATACATCCCACGGCACAAAAGTCCAGATGCAACAATTTCATCACCAAAACTGAGATCATGAACTGTACATCTATTATCCACAAATTTGACTACAAGTCCAAGTCTAGCAAGTGTGGATACAGACAAGAGATTATTCTTGATCCCAGGTACATAAAGTGCATCAACAAGTGTGAAGGAACTGCCATTTGCAGCAGTAAGCACAATCTTTTCAACTCCCTAAACCGGATAAGAGGCATTGTTGGCACAAGTGACTGAATTTCCATGAGGGATAGACTCGAGAGAGGTAAACAATTCACAATGTGAGGCAATGTGCTTTGTAGCACCACTGTCAAAATACCACACATGTGAATCTGCAGCAACTAACAAGCATGCATCATGGATAGCAGGGTTGTAAGTGCACTCTGTGCTAAAAGTCCATTTTGCATCAACATCAGCAACACAGCCTCCTTTCACAAAAGACTCAACAATGGATGCATTTGTAGTGGAACCACCCTCTTTCTTCTTAGCCTCTTTGGCCTTCAACTTAAGACACGACTTGATCAAGTGATCATTAGCTTTACAATAATGGCAACGCATATTCTTTTTGCCCTTATCACCAGAATTTCCAGACGAAGTGCTGCCAGCAAAATCATTAGGAACATAAGTTTTTCCACTCGCAGTAGAACCATAAGAAGTGGCTACATTGCTGTTACCACCCTTTCTTTGAGAAGCAATAAAAGCCTGTTCAACTGCATGCTGTCTAGTCTTTCTTTTTCTAGAAAGTGACTCTTGCAACAGCAATGTGCATAATGCATCAAACTTGAAAACTTCAAGATTTCCTTGGTTCATCAGTCTCCAAGTACTAGCAAAAGTCCGGTAAGAATCTGGTAAGGCATCAAGAACAGTCTGCACAAGGGAACTGTTTGAAATGACTTCACCTGCAGAAATAAGCTGCTCATTGATATCCTTGACACTAGGAAGGAAAGTGTCCATATCATCTTCCTCATGCATAATCTTCGACTCCAGCTCTTTACGCAACAAAGCAATTTTAGCCTCATTGCAACTTGCATAAAGACCAGCCAATATATCCCAAGCCTCTTTTGCATATTTTTCTGAATGGATGTGAGGAACAATGGTGGATTTCACAGACAATGTAATCAATGCATGAACCTGCGTATCCTTAACATCCCAACGAGCTTGTTCTGCCGTAGTCAAAACAACTCTGACAACAACAATCCTTGCAGCAAGACTTGCAACATCCTCAACATCGCCTACATCCTTAGAACCAGGATGTACATCAATGCCCTGCACAATATTCTAGACGCCCTTGGACACAAGAACGTGTTGCATCATATAAGCCCACATAGGATAATTGTCCCCATCCAACCTGTCCTCAACAGCAAACATCTTGAACACATATGTGTTGTTGTTGTTAGCCATGGTAAATGCTGCACCTAATGTGAGAACTGCTCAAAAATAGGAGAAACAGAGTGGAAACAACACGTGCTATATATCACAAACCGTAGAAGACTATAAGGCACCTGTTATGCAGAAAACGGCACTGACAAAAATTCTACACAAAATGACGAAATAGCCTGTGCAGTACTGCCTGTAGTGGAAACAGAGGCCGAATTGAGCCCGAATCAAAAATCTGAGCAGACCTAGCTCTACGAACTCATACAAAATATTTGTTGACATGTGAACGCTTGCCAAAGCTCACTGAAATCGAAGAAAGTGAGCAGGCGTGTGCTGGAGAAGCTGGCGACTAAGCCCGAGAGGACGCAACTTGCTCTGATACCAATTGTTGGAATTAGGGTTGTAGAGAAATGCACATAGCTTGGAGAAGACGAGGAAGCTCAAGGCACACAATAGAGAGTGTGTTCCTTAGTATGCAATGGAAAGATAGATAGCCCTAGAGTGATGGGCGTATATAAAAATGCTCAGAGAGAAAAAACCTCCTAAACAGGGAAAAAATGCCCCGGCGGTCCTAGTGTGTTCTGACACATTACTACCACATGTATATGGTAACATGAGTTTGGGTTGCAAGGTGAACCTCTCAACCTTAAGGAGTGCAGGAAACTGTGTCCAAGCCACTTTGTGTGCCAACATTTATTTTGAATCAGTGGAAATGCCAAGGAATCAACACCTGTAAAGCTATCATATTTGTAGCACAAAGGACTCGCACGAGTGTTGCTACAAAGATTCGTACGTCGAGAGAGAGTTATTCCAAACAACAATCAAATAGCACTCTACTTTATACAACAATGTTATGTTCATGGAATCCTTGGGAGACGTGTGGATTGGTCAAACAACCCCAAGAACTCTTGCGTTGGCATGGTCGGATTGCAAAGAAAGTGACTGCAAGTCATGCTAATAATCCAAAGCCTGCACATAAACGTCCCATAGTTCTAATTCCTAAAGAATTAGGCACACTCGTTGAATTGGCAAGCCAAGGAGAGACACCTAATATTTTGCACAGAAAAATCCTTGATCTTGAGATAGAGCTATCAGAGGCCCAAGCCAAACGGCAACAGTATGCAAAACTCTATGGTCCATTGCTAGTTCATTCCGGTTCTTTGTAGCAAGGGCCTCTAGGCCCATCTCCTATGCCTGAAAGTGTTGGGTTTGACATAGACAAACTAATAAATGAGCTGACTCAATCTTTGGGTTGAGCACTTTGTCACTTTACCCCTGTCTATTTGGGAGAAGGGCTACAGTTTTTGTATCAATCACAGCTCGTCATTTATCCCCTCAATTGTCCATTTTTGTATTCTCGATCGGAAAAAATTGTATTGTATTGTATCTAGCTGTAATTATGACTCTTATTGCAAAAGTAACTAGAGAGAGAGAGAGAGAGAGAGAGAGAGAGAGAGAGAGAGAGAGAGAGAGAGAGAGAGAGGTGAGCATGCTATAGTGTCATAATTTTCACACTCACATCGAGAAAAACTTATAGACCTTAAGTCACACATCTTTATATCCATCAAACACACCAACCATATCATCTATTTCATCCATATCAGAGCATTTTGAAGCTATCTCCCATTCCCTATCATCGTCATCATCTACTTCTGCAGCTATAGCTTCATGGGTTTGAAAAACACCATAGTGATTTTGTGTTTCTCTTCTTGCAATGCTCACCAACTTATGAATGAATCTCATGTTATAGAAAACATAAACCAAATCAGCAGCACATTGAGGATGAAGTCGGTTTTGTTTCTTAGTATTCATAAAGTCAAAAGCCAACAAGTTCCTCTCACAGCTTCCACTTGATGATGCAATAGATAGAACCCTGATAGCAATGTTTTGAAGCTCCACTTTTTCCCCACCATGCTCCTTCCACCATAGAGGCACACATGTGTGCAATGGAATCTATATGCCATGGATCTTGGAACATGCTAGTTCTATTAGCATAATCAACTCACTGATGAGAAGTAGTATTCCCATCCTCTTGTCCTAATAGTTGAGAGCACACTGTTCTGAAGTCACTCATGACTTCTTTATTGGCCAATTGTTGGTGCATTTAAAATTTTGGATCTAATACAAATGCAGCACCATGCAACGGCGTATGCAATTACACCCATCGCTTATTGGCAACTACAATTATGGAAGCTTTGTCCTTTGCACCAAAGCCAACATGCTTTATTACTTTGTGCAATGCCTCTGACATATACCAAAAGACTTGACAAAGACAAACGAGTCTTTTTTGACTATTCACAAAAGATCTAAAAATGGTTTGGCCAAGGTGACAATTCTCTCTAAATTCCGCCAAAAAACTTGCGAGCTCACAAGCTGTACACATCTTGCAACTGCCTCTTGGTAGCTAGGATACTTGTTGAGCCATGTATCCTAGCGTCTATCAGCTACTGTTTGAATCAATACACGCTTCACTTATTGCAAGATGGCAAGAACATAATATGCGGTTGCCAAACCTTGTCGCACAAAATATCAGCAAAGTTTTGTTGTGTGATTTTAATTGAAAAAGAGCATTAAAAAATTGATGCTCTCTAATAAATTTCACCACATGATTAGCATCTAGTAGCGTTTGCTTTATAATGGCCATTTTTCCAATATCTTTTAATAGAAAATGAAGAGTATGCATGGCACAAGGCACCCAAGTAATTTCAGGGTACTTAACTTGGATAGCCCTTCTTGTAGACTTGTAATTGGATGCATTATCTGTGACAATTGTAGTCACATTCTTTGGTCCACCTGCCTTTGCTATGGCATGCTTATATATCCTTGCTAGGTAATCACCGGTATTCTCTTTTAAAGAGGTGTCAATGGATTCCACGAACATAGACTCTCTAGGATTGATAAGCATCACATTGATGAGTGGCTTCTTTTGATAGTTGGTCCATACATCCAACGCTATAGTGCAACCATATGCAGGAACAAACTCCACCACTGTGCGCTTGAGGATGGATTCAGTATTGTCTTTCACTTTATCTAGATACTATGTGTGCATCTTATTGTAATCTGGAAGCACAAACCTCTTTTTGGCTGTGCTCATTAAAGAATCTTGAAATATGGGGGTGTGCATAGCATTGAATGGTATACCACATGCCACAAAATCTTGTGTCCATTTACTCAAGCAAGCATTGCTTATCTATTGCTTCATACAACATTTGGCCATTGGATGATGCTTTACTAGCTTTAGTTGAGCTAGGATTTGTTGCTGCTCATGTCAAAGCATGTTTGTGAAGAGGAGTTGATTGGGGGGTCTGAACATTTTCTTCCGTAGGCACATGCTCTGTCCTCTCATTGACAAATGACATTTCAACATCCATTGCAACGTTTTTGGCATTCACAGAATTTTCTCTACAATGTGAGCGTACTTTGGCAATCTAGCATGGATATCTCTTGGCAGCACCGTACACTTAGACACATTACCAGAGACTTTAAACAAATGCTCTTTGATTCTGGTTGCATTACCATTGAACTCACGGCCACATATCTTGCATTTCAAACAAGATGTATTCTTTCCAGCACGTAGCTTGTGGACGTAATTCCACTCATGTCCTTTCACCATGTTGATAGATAAATTTGAGCTGCTAAATCAACAAATTCACTTGCTAATTTTGAAGTCAAAATTAATCCAAAGCAACAAAATGCACAAGCAATGCTTTATCGATCAATATCGTGATCAAAATCTATCCACATTATCTATTAATATTGCGCTGCATTATCAATTAACAATAGACAATAATAGTCTTTGCATTCTTCAATAAACTCATGCTAATCAAATTATATTTTGATGCACTAGATAACTTCATCACTTCAAACAAAACATTTTAATCACATTGAACTATATCGATTCATCTAAAGTGCAAGATTTTGGCTTTCACGCTATACGATAGTCGATTTTATAATCCATTGCACTATATCGATTTATCTAAAGTGCAAGCTTAAAGCTTTCACACATTACAATAATCGGTAATATTGATCAAATCTTGCAATTGATTCTCATTGGAAATGGGATTAATTGCAGTCTTTGACAATTTTCATATCTATCTAAAGTGCGAACATGAAGTTATCACACTACATGGTAGATCTTTGAAATCTTATCTATCTGCATTTGATACATGTGTACGATCACACAATATGATAGACGTAGAAATCCAAATAAAGATAATGTAATATCAATGTATTTGGATATGAGATTCCTAAATTTTGATTCCAGTGAGAGCATAGTGTGATGGCTCTACACAGGACAACAAAATTTCTATCTATATTCACTTTGAAGTGAGAAAGTATAAGCACGTCCAAATCGAACCTACCTAAATAAAACTGAACTCTATTATATTATATTTTGCTGACAAATAACCTCATGTGAGAGTACACTCTACACACAACGGTAATCTCTAAACTATATCCTAATTCACTTCCACGCGTCAGTAAACTGAGCACGTAGCAAGTGATTCTTAAAAACAAAAAATCTTGTATGAGTGAGAGTTTGAGCTCTACACAACATACAAAACTTAGATAATTTGATTTTTCAACAAATAATTAAAAATTTATCTAAGCAAAAAAAAAAATGATTTTATAAAAAATTTAAAACATTTTGAATTTTCGTTTTTGAAATTATCACAAAATTCATTTTTTTGTCTTCTACTGACAAGGAATACCTTTTGAGAGGAACACTATTATCAATAGGCGCGTTGCTGGTGTATATATATATATATATATATATATTTGAAAAATACATCTTTTGATCGAAAGATGTTTTGATCGAAGTATCTTTCGATCAAAAATTTGGGGAAAAAATACATTGCCCATTTTTTATGACATGTCACCGTATAAAACGCTTGTATAATATGGGGTCAAGTAGAATACGCCCGTATAAGGCGTATTATACATTTTTTGTATAACGTATAAAATGCAACTAAGAGAACAACTCTACTAAAATTCAAGTTTTCAGTAGAAAGTTATAACTATTTTATTTTTGTTGAATTACAGATGTTTGTTGTACATGTGGTGTGTGAAGCCGCGGCAGGCCACAAACGCTCTATTTGTGTGAAGAAAAAGCAATCATGGTCTGATACGAAGACAAAGAAAGAGAAGAGCAGAGAGACAATATGCAGAGAGTGCAACCCCAGAGTATAGAATACGCACACAAGATGGTATCTATATGGAGGGGACCCAAGGCTATGTTTAGAGTAGCTTCACATATACGCTCAACATTTATCCACAGTCTTCAAATATGATACATGCGTATTTGGTCCCATAGGTTAATCTAGCCTGTAAGGCCGATCATCTCTCTCTCTCTCTCTCTCTCTCTCTCTCTCTCTCTCTCTCTCTCTCTCTCTCTCTCTCTCTGAGAATCTCTTTGTCTATCTTACAATTCTATGTTACATCTTGCAGACTCTCGGAGAGCTTCTATATATCTCCTCATCTTCCTCTGCATCGGTTGAGGCATTGACACAAAATCTTCCATAAGTTTATTTTTCAAGAGTCCCTAAGGCAATCTAGTGCCTTGATCATGTTATACATGCATTTCTTAAATTGCCAAATAAATGAGAGCAATATCCTGACAAACATAATAAAAATATCCAATCCACCATCCTGCACAAGACCAAAAGTACATTTAAATTTGGTAATTCCAATTTGCCAACAAAGCATGCAGTAATTTTGCAAGGTTTCCACCACAGTTTCACCACTCTGCAATCAAAAAAGGAATGTTGCATCTACTACACATCCCATTTATTACATTTGTCTTGGCTAGAAGATCCCCAATAGGTAATTCTTAGGTGATGACCCTCCAAAGAAATCTGTTACATCGGATATGTATAGTAGATTCACGCAATAACAACTGATATAAGGTTCTAGTAGGGGATGTCCACAAGTTTGCCAAAGAGTGTGGCATTTCCCAGTCTCTGAACCTTTGAGTTGAGTTTTGTTTACAAGGAATCTGAAGGTTGAACACACAGGCAGCAAGCAATCCCCATGGAATCCTCATTCCATTCTCCAATTTGTACAGTCTTCTAGCAACCAAAAAATCCTCCAACTGGCTATTAGAGTCCACAACTTGTTCAATGCCACTGACACCTCTTTTGATAAGAACAAGAGATTTTATTTCCATCAACAAAGGAGGAGGCTTTTTAAAAACAAAACTCTAAAAACATGATTCCACGCCCAAGGAATTACCCGTATACTTGGCTCAACCTACTCACCACCAATTTAGCAAGAACATTTTTCAAGAAAGCACAAGCATATTACCAATTAGCCCACACAGTTCAATGGTGCTATAGTGAATAATTTATCCCACTAACACATATCCCAGGAGCCATGAAAATACACTATGGTTTTGCCAATTAGAAACCACAACAACCTAAAACACATTTATCTGAGTTTAGCATGTGCTTGATAAAAGTTGCCTTCTTGCCAGCATGTGTGTTTTCAGATTCAGTATCCCAAGGCAAAAGGCAAGGCAATAGAGTCCCAAGCAATCCAGACACTATGAGATGTACCCCATAGAAATTTGATGAACAAAAATCTAATTCTGAGCAAAGCCTTATCAAACCAGTCCAACAAAGGAAAAATTTATAAAACATATGGAATCATTGTTGACTAAATTTTTTTGACTCTAACATGAAAAGGCCATTCATCACTTTACCATTTAGCAACCTTAGTATGAAGTGTGGTTTCTACCCATGCTATGATATGGACTACTTGTCCACACAAGATCATAGTAGGGACACTCAACAGAGCTCGTATTTCCTCAGCTTTAAAGAACAAAAATTCAAACAAGCCACACCTCGAGAATATCTTATCAAAAATAGGGCATTTAAAACCTACGTCTATCTCAGATGCAATAGCAACAAGGTCGGGTAGATGCCCTGTAAAGAAGAGGACCAGAGCACTTTCACGGAAAACAGAAAGCTGAGACCGCACAATGGATGAGTTTAGGCAAAACTTATGTTCCCCCTTGACCTCAGGTTCTGGGATGAGGGAATCCTTCAAGAGGTTAGCCATGACTTGAGGATCATAATCATCCGACCCCTTACCCAACAGAGAGTGCCCCGCGGCAGTACGCGGGTCTAGTTGAAAATCAAGGGGAGGGAAGCCATAGTACCAGAGTGCAAGAAGGGGCTTGGTTAGGAGATCGGTGATGGAGACGATGAGCATTATGGCGTCAAAGATCCCAATCCCTAGCATCGAGCTTGCCATCACTCTCCCCCTCTCTCTCGCCTCTCTCTCTCTCTCTCTCTCTCTCTCTCTCTCTCTCTCTCTCTCTCTCTCTTTGAGGTAGCTGTGATTGTTTCTACAACATTGAAATCCTCACCTCCCTCTTCCTCCTTGAGAAAGTATGCTAGCATTTAAGCAATTGCGTTCAAAAATCAAGACTTATTGGCTACATTTTTTAGGTCTCTTGTGTGCTTCTTTTCTTCTTCGTCTTCTCTCTCTCTCTCTCTCTCTCTCTCTCTCTCTCTCTCTCTCTCTCTCTCTCTCTCTCTCTCTCTCTCTCTCTCTCTCTCTCTCTCTCTCTCTCTCTCTCTCTCTCACACACACACACACACACACACACACAGTTAAGCTATGAAACATGATGACTTCTTGCCAGCAGTGTTTGGAAAAGTTTTGCCCAAGCTTAGTGGTTGAGAGTTTAGATTAGCCAGTTTCCGAATGGGTTGAGGAAGTAAAGTTGATAAAAATAGTCAAACAGTGCTCTAAAATTGGGGAAAAGTTTAGTATTTTTGGTGTGCATCCTAATGGGGAGAAAATGTGCATTGTAGATATTAACAAAGAGAAGGCCATTTTGGCTACAAAGGGAAATTGCAAGAGGGCTCTTGAGGGCTTGGGGTGGGTGGGAAGAGAGAGAGAGAGAGAGAGAGAGAGAGAGAGAGAGAGAGAGAGAGAGAGAGAGAGAGAGAGAGAGAGAGAGAGAGAGAAGGGGGGGCGGAGGCGAGGGGGAGAGGATAAGCTTTTAGCACCCAATGAATGACATGGAAAGGAGAAGGGGAAAAGATAAAGAGGGGGGGGGGATGTTTAAGGGTATAGGAACAATCTAAAGAGACATTAATGTTCTACACGACAAGTCTTCAATAATTGAATACCTATGGGAAAAAGAGAGAGAGAGAGAGAGAGAGAGAGAGAGAGAGAGAGAGAGGGGGCGGGGGGGGGGAGGGGGGGGGGGGGGGGGGGGGGGGAGGGAGAGAGACCAATCATAGCCATCCATACTTTTCTTTCAAGATATTGGGAAAAGGATATTGCTTGCCATGTCCACGAGTTGACTTGGGGCTATCTCTTCAATCCTAGTGCCAATTTGTTAGCTACTAATCCCCAATGACAAGTCGTAACACCTTCAAAGGTCGAGAGAGCTAGTGGGGAATGAGGGTAGGGAAGAGGAAAAAAAACATTCATAGGAGAAAGAAATAGTTCCCCACTTATCATCACTCTTCTTGCTTCGCATAGCATAATAGCATAGTAATGAAGATGGAGAGATCACAAGCTTAAGCATTGACGCATGGATCTTGGTTGGATTTGCATTCCATGTCATAAAATCTAATATCTAACCAACCCAAATGATTTTCTCATATTAAATTGATCACTTAATGTGGGAGAATAAACGGGAACAAGTGTTAAGGTATAGATATGTGCTTATAGATCTATCTCAACACGGGGCAATAGTAAAGGGGCCCAAATGGGAGATGGTCTATCAAGAGCAAGGCTAACCAATGGAGCATAAGACCTTAGGGTTAGATTCATTGAAGACCTCCAATAATGTGTGTAAAAGTCCTTTGACCTTAGGTAAGCTAGGGATGATCTTGAGGTGGGAACCCGGCCCAAGCTCGTCGAGGTGCTTGTTGTGCTTGAGGTGCTTGTCCTGCTTGAGGTGCTTGTCATGCTTGAGGTGCTTGATTAAGATGCTTGAGGTGCTTGAATGGATCCATGCTTGAGGTGCTTGACTTGGTGCATGATTAAGGTGCTTGAGGTGCCTTGAGAAGCTTGCCTGAGATGCTTGTGGGAACACCCCCTACTTCAAGTTCTTAGTCATGCTTGATGACTAAGGGGCTTGCTCATCCAAAGTCAAAAAGATCCCTACAAGGAGGGGGGTGAGCCTACAAGGGGGGGGATGAGAGAGAACACACACACACACACACACACACACACACACACACACACACACAGGGAAGCCCCAGCTTGAAGAGGCAGCAAGGACACTTTTCAAGTTCCTCCTCATGTTTCCCTCATGGTGTGCCTGAAGCCTATTGGTTGGCCACCCAAGGGGTCCAATGATAATTTAGGATATTTAATTAATTGATTTTGTATTTATCAAGTCCTCTCTCTCAAAGGGGAAAGGGGGACACTTGTCCCAAGGCTACCCCTGTTGCTTGTAATGGCTCCTGCTTGTGATTGGCTAGGCCTAGAAGGGTCCAATGAGCTTCAAGCATGAGCTACAAGGGGGGGTCGACCCAAGCAAGCTAGGGGGGTGCTTAGGGGGTATACTCACCCACACACACTCACAAACACTCTCATTGTGTACTATGCAAAGTGCAAGAGCTCCCTCTCCTTCTCCAAGCAAGTAGAGGTTGAGAGCCTACACCAACACTCTTGGCTATGGAGTGCAAATCCATCCAAGAGCC
Source organism: Adiantum capillus-veneris (assembly GCF_014529385.1). Lineage (NCBI taxonomy): Eukaryota > Viridiplantae > Streptophyta > Polypodiopsida > Polypodiales > Pteridaceae > Adiantum > Adiantum capillus-veneris. The sequence continues at coordinate 32,605,252 of NC_140956.1, read as the reverse complement.
ATGCTTCAATGCTTGAGCTTGCCATCTATTTCTTCTTCATTACTATGCTATTATGTATGCTAGCACAAGAGTTATGATAAGTGAGGAACTAGCTCTTTCTCGTATAATATGTTTCTTCTTCCTCTTCCCTACCCTCATTCCCTGCTAGCTCTCTCCACCTTCGAAGGTGTTTGAGGTCTTGGGACTGAGGCTTGGTATAGTTAAAGCTTTCTTCAAGTTTAGGTTATGCTATGATGGTGATGCATGAAGCTTTCCATCTTCATTGCTTCACCTAGGTCACAAGGAACACAAAGAATGTATTGTAACAAGTCTCTCTTTATGGGAGAAATCATAATACAAATGCCTATTGGAGGGGGGACCGGCTCCACATAAATCCGGTCCTCAACTGTTGTCATGTTCTCTAAATTCTCTCTCTTGCAAAAGTATTGTCCATGCCAAGTTAACTAATTTCTATAATTATGTTGCTATCTTCAATTATGTCTACCTGCTATGCTCACAAAATCATTTCTTGAAAGTACTCTCATTAATTTCCGCTACTCTCAAATTGAATAGGCAAATTCCATTACATTGGTATCACAGCATTTGGTTTCTCTTTTCTTGCTTAAGAAGAGAGGTCCTTAAGTAGCCTATAAATGGTTGATGTTGTTAATTATAATAGAGTAAGTGGAACTGGGATCTAATATCGGTTTTGTTAAGCCCACTATGTGGGGGATGGTGCACACCTCGGGAGCTTTGGACTTAATAATGGAGTCTTTTTAGACTTGCCTACGGCTTACCATTATGGAGCCATAAGAAGTCCGAAAGGAGCTAGCCCTTGGCAACTCTGCTATGTTAGACCTACTCCTCTACTCTCTATAATTAACCACTTTGAGCCGTGGGTGTAGATACTTAAGAGCCGATTTTCAAAGGCTAAGAGGAGTGGCAACTAAGGTTTTGTATTGCCAAAGCATACACTAAGTATAAACCTAAATTTTGTTAACATGGCTGACAATAATCAAGAGAGTAGAATGAACATTGATAGCTTTGATTTTGCACATGAAGGTGCTAATGATGATGCTCCCATGTTTGTGAATTATCTCGTCGTTAGGTTGCAGCAAGCTATGGGCAACCATGCTTTGCAAGCCGAAGTTACTAAACAACTTCGTGCTTATGGAATTTCCATTCCTCTCCTAGAGGAGAGAGAGCTTAGGAGGCCTCTTGAAGAGACCCCCAAAAGAAGACTCTCTCCCATTCGAGAGGAGGAATCCAAAGAGAAAGAAAGCAATGACAGTCTAAGTTCTTCTGAAGATGTGGCTCCACAAAGACGGTGGTCTAGACGATCGCCTACTCCTCCCAAGAGGAAAAGAGCAACCTATAGTCCTTCTCCTCATCCCTCTGAAAGGCAAGAGAGGAAACAAAGGAAGAAAAGGGCTAGGAAGAGGTCACCCTCTTCTCCTTCTTCTTCACCTTCCTCCTCTTCCGATGAAAGTTATGGCTATTCTCCTAGAGAATACAAGAGGGGAGGACATCGCAAATCATTTCCTGCATGGCGAAGGTCACAAAAGCTAAAGAAGTTCAAGGAGGGAGGAAAGAGTATCTCTTTTCTCACCTATGATGGCACCTTTGGTGCTACCGACAAAGTGTTGGCCTTCATCCAGCAATTTGATGCGGCCTTTGGGGACGAGGGCTTCACAGAGTCCTCCAAGCTACGCCATGTAGCTATGCACTTCCAAAAATCATCTCGTCAATGGTGGGCTAGCCTTCGTGGCAATGGAGAAGCCCCAAAGACATGGAAAACTCTACGAGTTTCCATCATGAAGCAATTTCTTCCAAGCGATACTAAAGATAAATTTCTTACCGAATGGTGCGGCTTGAAGCTTCTCTCTCATGAGTCTATCAACAAGTATGTAGACAAGTTTTGGGATTTACATCTCAAAGCTACTGTCTTTCAAAAGATAGACTTTACCGAGCAAAGACAGCAATTCTGTGCGGGATTACCTGAAGAGATGGCCGAATACATCAACTCTCAACGGCCTGGTACTATTACCGAAGTAATCCATCACACCATGGTTTCTTCACGCATCAATTTCCATCAAGGGGCTAGACGTAATGTCAAGCCCATGGAAAACAAAGATAAAAATGATGCAAAGGGGAAATCCAATGCTCAAAATAATTCCCAAGGCACTTCCAACAACAACAATAATCGGTCCAAGGAGAAGCGAGTTGACAAAGGTAAAAAAAAAACTCTCTCCTGAAGAGCTTGAAGCTTTTCGCAAGTACCATAAGTGTTTCAAGTGTGGGGAACAAGGACATGGCTATCGTTCTTGCCCCAAGAAGAATACTCGCAATGAGACTCCTAGGGCTTCCACCATCGAAGCTCCAAAAGAGGATGCTCATTGCAAAGGATCATCACTCTCCTATGCTTGGGGAAAGGTAAGAGAGCATGATGCCTTCATCTTGTTTGACCCTGGCTCTACTCTCAACTTCATATCAATAGAGTTGGCCACCAAGTTGGGCATTCAAGCTTTTGAGATGGGAGATATAGTAACAGCTGATGCAGCTTTCAAGGGACAACAAGCCTCCGTTACTCCCTTGATTGGGAAGTTGAGGCTTCATGTCCAAAGCTATGTCGACAAAGAAGACTTCTTCATCTCTCCTCTCCAACATCAGGATGTTGTCCTAGGGGCACCATGGTTTGATCGCATGGCTGCCAACATGAAATTCCCTGAAAGGAGAATTTACTTCACCTACAGGGGAAAGAACATGTATATAGATGCTAGTGAGCGTGGTCACACTATTCCACTTGTAAATCCTCTTTATTTTGATAAATCAATGAAGAGCTCAGTTTCTGCGTACATGATTTATGTCAAAGAGTCTCTAAAAGCTAATAATGTTTCATCAAATGAAAATGATAGGAATCAAGAAGAGTTAGACTTGTCTACTTTTCTAAAAGGATTCCAAGATGTTTTCATCGATGATATCCCTATGGACCTACCTCCAAAACGAGGGGATGATGACCATCGTATTGAGCTCCTTCCAGGAATCTCACCGCCTAACAAACCTCCTTATCGAGTCTCACAAGCTCAACAAGAGGATATTATGAGGCAAGTACACGAATTGGTAGACAAAGGGATGGTGAGGCCTAGTTCCTCTCCCTTTTGTTCTCCAGTTCTTTTAGTGCAAAAGAAAGATGGTACATACCGTATGTGTGTGGACTATCGAGCACTAAACCATATCACTATCAAAAACAGATTTCCCGTGCCTCGGGTAGAATATCTGTTTGATAAGCTACAAGGCTCTACCTACTTCAGTAGGATTGACCTTAAGAGTGGCTATCATCAAATAAGGATAGTGGATGAAGATATCCTAAAGACCGCGTTTCGCACAACATTTGGTCTTTATGAATATCTAGTCATGCCTTTTGGCTTGACTAATGCACCAGCTACTTTCAATCGTCTCATGGAGAAAATTTTTAGACCATATCGTAAATTCACTGGAGTGTTCTTTGATGATATCATCATCTACTCCAAGTCTTTGGAGGAACATAAGCAACATCTCCGAGTGATTTTTCAAGCCTTGAGGGAGAACAAACTTTTTCTCAACCAAAAGAAAAGTGAATTCTTCCTTCAAGAGATTCAATATCTAGGTCATATTATCTCTCACGATGGTATTCGTATGGATCCATCAAAGTTAGAGGTAATAAAATCATGGCCTAACCCAAGGAATCTACATGAGCTAAGAAGCTTTATTGGTATGTGTGCATACTATAGACACTTCATAGCAAAATTCTCTCAAGTATCAGGACCACTATACGACTTAACAAAGAAGAACGTTAAGTTTGTATGGACTTCTAAGGAGCAAAATACTTTTGAAAAACTCAAAGAGAAGCTTACTTCCCAACCAGTCCTCGTGCTTCCGGATCTCTCAAAACCATTTGAGGTCCAATGTGATGCTTGTGGTGATTGCCTTGGAGCGGTTTTGCTTCAAGAAGGGCATGCCATAGCATATGAGAGCCGAAGGCTCAATAGTGATGAACGAGTCTTGGGCATTTATGAGAAAGAGCTTTTAGTTGTTCTACATGCCCTAGATACATGGAAGCACTACCTATTGGGGACTCCATTTATCCTACGAACCGACCACCAAAGTCTCAAGTATTTCATGACGCAAACCAAACTTTCCGACAAACAAATGAGGTGGGCAAATTTTCTTTCGCAATTTAATTTCCATATTGCTCACATAGCTGGTAAGCACAATCAAGTTGCCGATGCACTTTCACGACGACCAAAAGTTAATGCGGTGTCTATAGCTACTCACAATGATCTATCCTCTATGATAGATGAGTATGCTACTGACCCAGACTTTAGAGACATAATGTCAGCCCTTGCTTTGGGGAAGAAAGAGGAACCATTCACCTTGCAGGATGGTTATCTTCTCCACGGCAATAGGCTATGTGTTACCCATTCCCTTCGTGAGAAGGTTATGTATGAATCCCATGCTCCTCCATATGCAGGGCATAGAGGTATTCAACCTACTCTCCGAGGAGTAGACGTATTTCTATTGGCCTACCATGAAAGTGGACATACAAGAGTATGTTTCAAAATGTGTAGTATGCCAAAAGACCAAGTATGATAGAGGGAAGCAACCTGGATTACTCCAGCCATTGCCTATTCCAAATTCACCATGGGAGAGTATATCCATGGATTTCATCTTTGGATTACCCAAGTCTATCCATGGGAATACAGGAATATGGACAATAGTCGACAGGTTTAGCAAGCAAGCACATTTTATTCCTGTCAAAAAGACTATTAAGGCACATCGAATGGCAACTCTCTTCATATCTCAGATTTTCAAGCACCATGGATTACCCACATCCATCGTGTCAGATAGAGATCCTAGAATGACCAGTAATTTTTGGAAAGGTCTCTTTGAAAATCTAGGAACAAGATTGAATTTCTCTTCGGCCTATCACCCACAAACGGATGGCCAAAGTGAGATAGCCAATCTTACGATACTCGATCTACTCAAGAATTATGTTACCGAAGTAGATCAACGCTCACAATGGGAAAGTATTTACCTCTAGTAGAGTATGCCTACAATAATATTGTACATACTTCTACGGGGAAAGCACCTTTCGAGATCATAGAGGGAAGACCTAAAAGTCCCTTGCTACTCAAAGTACATGGGAAGATCTTCGCCGCCGATGAGTATAGCCGTGACCTACAAGAATCTTTTCAAAAGACTAGGGAGGCTATAGCCATCTCTCAACAATGGAAAAAAGCTGATGCTAATAAGCACAGAAGAGCCTTAATGTTCAAAGAAAATGATTGGGTCTTACTCAAGTTTCCTAAGGCTCGATTAAGGCAAACGACGGGCAAAAATCCTACGGGCCATCAAAAGTATTATGCTAAACTAGCAAAAAGATACTATGGTCCTTTCCAAATCTTGAATCCTATCAATGAGACGGCTTATCAACTCAAGTTGCCCAACCATTGGCTTATACACAATGCCTTTCATGTAAGCCTACTTAAGCCCTACAAAGGAGAGCCACCAATTGAACCAATTATTGAAGACCCTCCCAAAGTCGAAGACCAAGAAGAGGTGCTACAACCCGAAGCTGTCCTTTGGCATGAAGACAAGGTACTACGACATGGTAAGATAATCCGACGGTATCTTATTAAGTTCAAAAATTATCCTTTTGAAGATGCTAGATGGATGCAAGGAGTACAACTTAAGGATAGTATGAACCTTGTCAATGCTTACAATGCTACATTAGAGTAAGCAAATGTACAAATTTCTTTTAAATGACTCATGTTTTTGTCTTATAAGACTAATCCTCTTTTTAATTGTGCACAAATTTAACTAGTATGCATGCTTAGAATCATGTTTGTGATGACGACATCTCTCAAACACCAAGTAGAATTTGTCAGTCTACTTTGGGAGAATGAAATGGACTAAAGAGCAGACATGCTTGTGGCAGCTATGTCTCCCAAGCACCAAATGGATTAGTCATCCATCTTGGAAAGATGTCGTAGGGTAAAAAAGGGATCCTCTACCCCCTAAGTACGATTGACTAATGACTAAGGCTTTATCTCTTCTACCTCATAGTCGAGGACGACTATGATTTCAAGAGAGAGGTAATGTCATAAAATCTAATATCTAACCAACCCAAATGATTTTCTCATATTAAATTGATCACTTAATGTGGGAGAATAAACGGGAACAAGTGTTAAGATATAGATATGTGCTTATAGATCTATCTCAACACGGGGCCAATAGTAAACGGGCCCAAATGGGAGATGGTCTATCAAGAGCAAGGCTAAACAATGGAGCATAAGACCTTAGAGTTAGCTTCATTGAAGACCTCCAATAATGTGTGTAAAAGTCCTTTGACCTTAGGTAAGCTAGGGATGAGCTTGAGGTGGGAACCCGGCCCAAGCTCGAGGTGCTTGTCGTGCTTGAGGTGCTTGTCCTGCTTGAGGTGCTTGTCATGCTTGAGGTGCTAGATTAAGATGCTTGAGGTGCTTGACTGGCTCCATGCTTGAGGTGCTTGACTTGGTGCATGATTAAGGTGCTTGAGGTGCCTTGAGAAGCTTGCCTGAGATGCTTGTGGGAACACCCCCTACTTCAAGTTCTTAGTCATGCTTGATGACTAAGGGGCTTGCTCATCCAAAGTCAAAAAGATCCCTACAAGGAGGGGGGCGAGCCTACAAGCGGGGGGGATGAGAGAGAACACACACACACACACACACACACACACACACACAAGGGAAGCCCCAGCTTGAAGAGGCAGCAAGGACACTTGTCAAGTTCCTCCTCATGTTGCCCTCATGGTGTGCCTGAAGCCTATTGGTTGGCCACCCAAGGGGTCCAATGATAATTTAGGATATTTAATTAATTGATTTTGCATTTATCAAGTCCTCTCTCTCAAAGGGGAAAGGGGGACACTTGTCCCAAGGCTACCCCTGTTGCTTGTAATGGCTCCTGCTTGTGATTGGCTAGGCCTGGAAGAGTCCAATGAGCTTCAAGCATGAGCTACAAGGGGGGGTCGACCCAAGCAAGCTAGGGGGGTGCTTAGGGGGTATACTCACCCACACACACTCACAAACACTCTCATTGTGTACTATGCAAAGTGCAAGAGCTCCCTCTCCTTCTCCAAGCAAGTAGAGGTTGAGAGCCTACACCAACACTCTTGGCTATGGAGTGAAAATCCATCCAAGAGCCATGCTTCAATACTTGAGCTTTCCATCTATTTCTTCTTCATTACTATGCTATTATGTATGCTAGCACAAGAGTTATGATAAGTGAGGAACTAGCTCTTTCTCGTATGAAATGTTTCTTCTTCCTCTTCCCTACCCTCATTCCCTGCTAGCTCTCTCCACCTTCGAAGGTGTTTGAGGTCTTGGGACTGAGGCTTGGTATAGTTAAAGCTTTCTTCAAGTTTAGGTTATGCTATGATGGTGATTCATGAAGCTTTCCATCTTCATTGCTTCACCTAGGTCACAAGGAACACAAGGAATGTATTGTAACAAGTCTCTCTTTATGGGAGAAATCATAATACAAATGCCTATTGGAGGGGGGACCGGCTCCACATAAATCCGGTCCTCAACTGTTGTCATGTTCTCTAAATTATCTCTCTTGCAAAAGTATTGTCCATGCCAAGTTAACTAATTTCTATAATTATGTTGCTATCTTCAATTATGTCTACCCGCTATGCTCACAAAATCATTTCTTGAAAGTATTCTCATTAAATTCCGCTACTCTCAAATTGAATAGGCAAATTCCATTACATTCCATAGCCAAGAGTGTTGGTGAAGGCTCTCAACTTCTCAACAAGCTTGGAGAAGGAGATGTAGCTCTTGCACTTTGCACTTCACACAATGACCGTGTGTGTGCGTGTGTAGGAGAGTATACCCGCCAAGCTAATCCCCTACTTCCTTTGGTCAACCCCCTCTTCTAGCTTACGGTGGAAGCTCATTGGAACCCTTCAAGCCCAGCGAATCATATGCAGAGTGCATATCAAGCAAGCATGCTAACCTTGGGACAAGTGTCCCCGTTTCCCCTTTGAGAGAGAGGACTTGAAAAATGCATAATCAATTGAATAAATTAGCTAAATTATCATTCGACCCCTTGAGAGGCCAACCAATAGGCTTTAGGAACACCATGAAGACAACATGAAGAGGAACTTGACAAGTGTCCTTGTTACTTCAGTAGGCAAGGCTTGACATGTGCGAGGGTCTGTGTGTTCTCTCTCTAGCTCCTACAATGAGGGCTCACCCCCCCTTAAGTAGGGATCTTGTTGATTTTTTTTGTTACACCTTGAGTCCCTCAAGCTTTGGGAAGGTTCTCACCCTTGGGGGGTGCAGTATGTAATCATGTTAATGTATAACGTGAGTTCAAAAGGAGGGGTTTCAAAATGCAAATATTTTACGCTATTTAACAATAATAAATTAAAATAAGGGGTTTTTATATTCAATTTTAGAACCAATTCTTAGAATAAGGGGCCATTTTATTCATTCAAACATGTTAAAATAGGGGTTTTTTTAATGCCCTATGAGTGCACATTATATATACGGGGGTACTGAACAGTGAAAGCCCAAGTTCTCACCTCAAGCTCAGCCATAGCACCTCAAGCACCTTAGTCAGCAAGCATGACAAGCACTTCAAGCACCTTAGTCAGCAAAAGCACGGCAAGAACCTCAAGATTGGGCCGGGTTCCCACCTCAAGCACAACCCTAGCTTGCCTAAGTTCAATTGACTTTTAACACTAACCTTTGGAGGTCTTTAATGAAGATAACCCTAAGGTCTTTAAGATCCATTAGGTAGCCTTCCTCTTTGACAGAGCTTCTCTCATTTGGACCCCTTTAACTTTGGCCCCGTGTTGAGATAGATCCACAAACACATGTCTATATTCTAACCCTTGTTCTCGTTTATTCTCCCACATTAAATGTAACATTTAATGGCATAGTAACTTGTGTGTAGCGGAAAATAGCATAAATATAGTGAGCATTTCATTAGAATAGATTCCCAATGAGCATAGCAAGAGTGCTTGCATGGAGAGAGAGAAAAATCCTCTTTCCCCTTTAGTGAGAGCTTAATTAATTAGTTTATTTGTATTAAATCCCCAATGGACCTTTTCCCCTTTTAGCCAATAGGAATTAGGCAAGCCATTGGGCTGTTGAATGCTCATTGGACCGCTTGGGAGACTGTCCAATAGTCTTCTAGAGAGCTTAATTCTTACTGGTTATTTTATTAAGTGTTTTTAAATGAATTAAACTAGATTTACTCTAGCCTAGTTCTCAGTGGTCCACCTCTATGGCCATCCAATAGGATTTGAGTGCACCTTGTGAGCAACTGGGCTAGGGAGCTGACATGTGTCCCCTATTCCCTTTGTGTAAAGGCGGTTATGTGTGTGTGTGTGTGTGTGTGTGTGTGTGTGTTTCTCACCTCTTTCTCTCTCTTCTACTACCTTTAGGGCTCACCCCCTCCCATGTAGGGATCTAGGAAGACTTTGTGTACACTTACAAAGCATCCAATTTCCTTAAGCTTGACCATTTGGACTTACCCTTTGAAATTTGGAACCTTAGCATTTTGGAAGTCTTAATGGGCTGAACCTTAGGTCTTTGAAGCCCATTGCTTGTACATTGCTCCTCTCCATATGGTCCCCCTTTGGATCCCTATTTTCCCTCCTTTGGATCCCTACTGTGACCAGTCTTCTAGCCTTACCAATAATCTAGCTTTTTCTCCTCTGACACTTTCCCATATTAAATGATCAATTTAACTTGAGAAAATCATGTAGGATAATTATATATTAGTTATTGTGACATTACCTCTCTCCTGAAATCATATTTGTCGTCGACTATGAGGTAGAGATAATAAAGCATAGTCATTAGCTCTTTTCCTAGCGGGTAGAGGATCCCTTTCTTACCCTACGACATTATTCCAGAATGGATGACTAATCCATTTGGTGCTTGAGAGCCTAAGGTTCCTCAAGAATGTATGTGAATTAGTCCTATCAATCTTCCATAGTAGAGTGACAAGCTCTACTTGGTGTTTGGAAGACGTTGTCTTCACAAACTTGATTCTAAGCATGCATACTACTTAGCATTTGTGCACGATAAAGAAAAATAGTGTCTTATAAGACAAAAAATTTTGTTCATTTTAAACATTTGTACATTTGCTTACTCTAGGGAAGCATTGTAAGCATTGACAAGGTTTAGGTTATCCTTTAATTGTATGACTTGCATCCATCTAGCATCTTCAAAAGGATAGTTCTTAAACTTAATAAGATACCGTCGGCGGATAATATTACCACCTCTAAATACCTTGTCTTCATATCAGAGAATGGACTCAGACTGCAGCACCTCTTTTTGGTCCTTGATCTCCGATGGGTCTTCAATAGTTGGTTCTTGAGGTGGCTCTCCTTTGTAAGGCTTTAGTAGGCTCACATGGAAAGCATTGTGTATGAGCCAATGATTGGGAAACTTAAGTTGATAGACCATCTCATTGATTGGTCTACGAATCTGAAAGGGACCATAGTACCTTTTTTCTAACTTAGCATAGTACTTTGGGTGTCCCGTAGGATTCTTGCCCGTCGTGTGCCTTAATAGAGCCTTGGGAAATTTAAGCAAGACTCAATCAGTTTCTTTAAAGGCTTGGGCTCTTCTGTGCTTATCAACAACAACCTTTTACCTTTGCTGTGAGATAGAGATAGCATCCTTAATCTTTTGGAAAGATTCTTGTAAGTCTCCGTTATACTCATCTACAAGAAAGATCTTCCCATGTACCTTAAGTAGCAGGGAACTTTTGGATCTTCCTTCAATTACCTCAAAAGGTGCTTTTCCCGTGGCGGTATGTAGAGTATTATTGTAGGCATACTCCACCTATTTCACTTTTTCCATCTGTTTACGGGTGATAGGTTGAAGAGAAGTTTAGCCTTGTGAGTAAATTCTCAAAGAGACCCTTCCAGAAATTACTGGTCATTCTAGGATCTGTATCCGACACTATGGACATTGGCAAGCCATGGTACTTGAAGATTTGTGATATGAAGAGGGTTGCCATTTGATGGGCTTTGATAGTCTTTTTGACAAGTATAAAATGAGCTTGTTTGTTGCTGAACCTGTCTACTATCATCCATATTTCCGTACTCCCATGGATAGACTTAGGCAATCCAAAGAGAAAATCCATGGATATGGTCTCCCATGGTGAATTAGGGATTGGCAAAGGTTGAAGCAATCTAGGTTGCTTCCCTCTATCAAACTTCATCTTTTGGCATACCACACATTTAGGAACATACTCTTGTATGTTTGCTTTCATGGCAGGACAATAGAAATATTTTTCAATCCCCTTTTAGGTTAGACTGAATCCCTCTATGCCCTGCATAAGGAGGAGCATGAGACTCATTAATTACTTTCTCATGTAGTGAGTTAGTAACGCATAGTCTATTGCCATAGAGAAGAAAACCATCTTGTAAGGTAAATGGTTCCTTTTTCTTCCCTAGTGCAAGGGCTGAAATCACATCTCTAAAATCGGGATCAATAGCGTATTCATCTTTCATAGAAGATAGATCATTGTGAGTTTCTATGGAAACCGCATTCACTCTCAGCCGTCTTGAGAGTGCATCGGCTACTTGATTATGCTTGCCAACAATGTGAGCAATATGAAAATGAAATTGCAAAAGAAAATTTGCCCGCCTCATTTGTTTGTCAGAGAGATTCGTCTCTGTCATGAAGTACTTAAGGCTTTGGTGATCTGTCCCAAAATGAAAGGAGTCCCCAGTAAATAGTGCTTCCATGATTCTGAGCCATGTAGAATTGCAAAGAGTGCCTTTTCATATATGCCTAGAGCTTGCTCAACAAGGTCGAGACTTCGACTTTCATAGGCTATGGCGTGCCTTTCTTGGAGCAAGAAAACTCCAAGACAATCACCACAAGCGTCACATCAGATCACAAATGGCTTTGAGAGATCCGACAGTGTAAGCACATGTTGAGAGATAAGCTTTTCTTTAAGCATTTTGAAAGCATTGTTCTCCTTGGCAGACCATGTATACCTAACGTTTTTCTTTGTTAGGTCAATTTGTGAGAACTTATCTATGAAGCGTCTATAGTATGCACACATACCTATAAAGCTTCCTAGTTCATGAAGATTCCTTGGATTAGGACATACTTTTATTACCTATAACTTTGATGGATCCATTTGGATGCCATCTTGAGAAATAATGTGACCTAAACACTGAATCTCTTGTAAGAAAAACTCGCTTTTCTTTTGATTAATATAAAGTTTATTCTCTCTTAAAACTTGAAATATTACCTGGAGGTGTTTCTTGTGTTCGTCTAGTGAATTAGAGCAGATGATAATATCATCAAAGAACACTCCAGTAAAGGTTTGGTGAGGCCTATATAGCTTCTCCATCAAGCAGTTGAATGTGGACGGTGCATTGGTCAAGCCAAAAGGCATGACAATGTATTCATAAACCAAACGTAGTGCAAAATGCGGTCTTTACAATGTCTTGATCAACTATCCTTATTTGATGGTACCCACTTTTTAGGTCAATTCTACTAAAGTAAGTCGACTCTTGTATCTTATCAAATAGGTCTTCTACCCATGGAACGGGAAACCTATTCTTGATAGTGATCCTATTTAGTACTCTATAGTCGACACACATACGATATGTGCCATCTTTCTTTTGCACTAATAACACGGGTGAGCAAAATGGAGGTGAGCTAGGCCTAACCATGCCCTTCTCATCTAACTCATGCACTTGCCGCATAATCTCCTCTTGTTGAGCTTGAGAAACTCTATAAGGAGGTTTATTAGGTGGTAAACTTCTTGGAAGAAGTTCAATTGCATGGTCATCATTGCCTCGTTTAGGAGGTAATTCACAAGGGATGTCGTTAATAAAAACATCTTGAAATCCCTTGAGAAAATTGGATAACTCTAATTCCTTGTGATTGTTTATATTTTCTTTTTCTAAAGAATTAGGCTCATTTTGAGAATCTTTAACAAAAATCATATACATGGAAATAGATCTCTTTATTGACTTATTATTGAAAGCTTGCGTATTTACAATGGGTATGGTGTTACCCAACTCCTTAGCATTTATGTACATATCTTTTTCTCTGAACCTAAAGTAGATTTTCCATTTAGGGAATTTAACATTGGTAGCCATGCAATCAAACCATGGTGCCCCTAGGATTACATTATCATGCTTGAGAGAAGAGATAAAGAAGTCCTCTTTGTCCACATAGCTTTGGACATGGAGCCTCAATTTCCCAATTAAGGGAGTGATTGAAGCTTCTTGCCCCTTGAAAGCACCATCTACGGATAGGAAATCTCTCATCTCATAGGCTTGGATGCCTAGCTTGGTGGCTAGCTCTATGGATATGAAATTGTGAGTAGAACCAAGGTCAAAGAGAATAAAAGCATCATGTTCTCTTACCTTTCCCCAAGCGTGGCATAGAGGAGAACCTTTGTGGTGAGCTTCCTCTTCTTGGATTTTGACCAAGGTAGCTCTAGGAGGCTCATGGCGGGTGTTATTTTTGGGGGCAAGCGTGGTATGCATTCCCTTGCTTGCCGCACTTGAAACAGTGGTTATTGTTGCGATATCGCTCAAGCTTCTCCTTTGTAAACTCCCTTATCCTTAGCTTTGTTATTATTGAAATTCCCCCTAGGAGACTTTTGGACATTGTCCTTTCCCTTAGGCTCATTGGAGCCCTTGTTTTCTGTGGGCTTAAAGTTTGGGACAAATAGGTTCAAAATGAAAAACGTGAGCCTAAGGGGAAGGACTTGTATGTTGTAAGGTCTCTGACCCCAACCAAAAAAGAGCACCCTTGTACCATGAAATGATCATAATGGAAAAAAGTTACTATTTTTAGCAGTTTTCCGAATTCTGTCAGTGCCATGATGTTTAGAATGTTATAAAGCTTAGAAATGTGAATTAAAATAATTTTTGAGAAAATTTTCCAAATATAGTAAGTTTTTGGTCACCCGACCCGTCTAGTTTTGACCGTCTCGAAACTCTGCACCCGTACCCCGAATTTGAAAAAAATGCATTTTCGGACCCCGGGGGCTGCTAAATATGGCAGGTACTCGGTCCAGTACGCCTTAGTTAGAGCTTAGTATAGCAATTTACGGCATCAAAATCCGACTCATATGGCCCGTTTTAGCCTAAAACCAATTTTTCATAAAATTGTCCGGGGAGGCACCGGGGGCCGGGGCAGTGTGGGAACAGGTTCTAGGCCACTCCAGACCAGCTTTAGCAGCTAGGGACGCCCTCTTGCCTTGTGGGAGTCTCTGGGAAGCTTCCAAGCCAGTAACTAAGTGTCAGAGCCAGTTAACCAAGCCAACTGGACATTTGGTGGGTAGGCAACTGGACTTGCCATGCTTAACTAGAGAGGCTCTCAGATGCAAATAGAAACCCATATCGATTTTCAGCTTGAGGAGGACTATTTAAAGGTGTTCTCACACACACACACACACACATATATGCTCACACACACACACACCTACACACACCTTGGGGAGGTGCTGCCGCTACACACAGTTTTTGAAGCAGAAGCAAGGAGGGAGGTGCTGCCGAAATTCTCATCTTGAGGATTCATTGGATCATAAAAATCAGAGTATTCTTAGCCCCTAATCACGGTAATCATGGTTTAATTACTGCTCTTCTTAATTCTAATCTTTATTCTCCAAATTCCTTAGCTACTATGCTTAATCCTAGCTATAATTCCCTATAGCTGCTCTCTAAATCTCCATAGTTATACTCCATTACATAATCATCATTCAATTAGCTAAATTATACAGCCATACATCATCCTTAACCAAGCATTACTGCATGATTAAGAAAGATTCTCTCTCTAGGCAGCATAGTTAATAAATTGTCAGCCAGTAATAGTGTAGATTTGATGAAATTCATTCTTTTACCACTCAATAGTGTTGTAACTAAATTAGACTCAATCTTCTCCCACATGAAAATGTGATTAAGGCTAAAAATTAATCCGTCATTAGGCCATTAAGAAGAGAATTTTATGTCACACATGCCTGCGGCAATTCTGTGTCTTCATATTGCTCTAGGAAAATGAATGAGCTTGCTTACTTCATCTCTTTCGTGAATCAATTAGTAAAATTCTAAATTTCTTAATCATCTAAGCCAAGTAATTAACATTAGAGCCATTTCCCATAGGGTAAATAAGGAATTACCCATAAAATTGCTAAGTCTCAAAGGAAAAATCTAATCTCTTGCTTAAGGAGGATCCTTTAATAATTCTAATCTGCCATTTGGTTGTTATGATGCTCTCGGACTTTAGCTCTTTTCTTCAAGTTTATCATTTAAATTAGTGAGTAAAATGGCCCCGGTTAAGAGAACTCGCTTCAGTGGTGCCCACGACCACGAGGCGGGAACGAGCAATACAAATGGAAAAGGAAAAGCTCCCATGGTCGAACAAGCACCGGCCATTTCATGAGCCAATGAAGAAGAAATGGAAGAGGTAGATCACAGTTTTATTCAAGTTGTTTAATTTAACATTGCATACGTTTAGCTAGGAATGAACATATCCCCAAACATGTTGGAGAAATCCGACGGAAACCTCGGCAATTGAGTTCATTTGTATATTAAAGTCTAAAGTAGGAAAGAAATGATTGACGGATATACTGTTGCAATAGGAAAGAATGTCTGCTACAGAAAATTTAGCTCGGCATGTTCATTCTATTTTCAATGTTGAATTAGTCATGAACCCCCTCCTGATCTAAGGGGGCAGAGTTCCTGGTTAAGGGCTCTTGAATCCACGACTGCTGGTTAAGCGGTGGATACCCACGACTGTTGGTTAAGCAGTGGGAACCCATGTCTACTGGTTAAGCAGTGGGAATGTCCATGTCGTGCTTTCTATGCGGTGGACATACCTAGTTGTATGGGAAGCTAGGCGACAACGGGAGGAGTAAACTCTCGCTGGATGGGGGGGATGTTGTACCTCCAGAACATTGAAATTTTAATGAATAAGTTTGAATAGAATTTTTACTAGAATATTGTCTTGGTGTTGTTTACAATACTGGTTGAAGGGCTGTATTAACGAACAATGTGCTTCGGAATTAAAACAAGGAATGTTTATGTTGAACAACCTTTGTGGTAGTAATTAGGTCACACAAGGAAGTGTGAGTGTGGGGGTGGAAAGTGGGGCCTTTGCTCATGTTTCCAATTCCTACGAGATGAGTGGTCCCGATTGGTCGAGAACTCTCTGTCCCCATAGTGCGTACTTCGATATTAGTAATACTCATTGCCCCTAGAGCGGTGAAATCTCGAGAGTACGTGCCTCTGAAACATGGGAAAAAAGGCACTCGGGGTTTCTCTCCTCTTGGAATGTGAGTCTTAGGATCGCTAGATAGCTTAAGTACACTTCCCCTGCAAGGTGGAGCTAGATCTTATTGCTAGTAGGCTTGAGCTTGACTCACTTTGTGATGAGAGATCATTGCTAGCTCAACCCTGAACCACTTTGTTTGCTTCCTCAATAGATCTGGTGGCCACCAGGTTCACCATCAGATCCGCCGTTTGATACGACGGGGTGGGGACCTCACACTTGGTATCAGAGCTATAGGTTTACGAACTAGGAAATGATGTTGTTTGAAAATTTTGAAAAAATAAGGGATAGTAGGATAGCTCATACTCAAAGCTTAAGCATGATGTTTCCCAAAATAATGACATTGGATTTGTCTAGTGGATTGTCTCCTGAGTGATGTTAAAGAGTTTTACTCGTTGAGCTTGTCAGGATTCAGTGGGCTCCACATGATGTTTTTTGAGAAGTCGTTGGTGCGACTAGTGCTACGGGCAGGTAGCCTGTTGATGCACATAAAGTTATAAGTATGGATCAAAGCTCTCGAGTAAAGTTTTAAACATTATTTATCGGAAAATTTTGGATGTATTCAATGGAATTTAAACTAATGGTGGAATGGTTAAATCCTTTGTGATAGATGTACAGATTAAGTAGGCTGGCTAAGCCCAAAAGTTAAATTTCTTCTTGAGTATGGAAAATCTTAGATTCATTTGAGAAGAGTGCTATAGTAATGAGTTTTATACCATTGGATAGGCACCGGCTGCTACTCTCTACTCGACAGCGCAAGAGAAGAAGCTCCTCCTTAAACAAGATCAGCCTTCAACCTTTAAAGGCGAATGGGCAAATGTGGAAAGAGATGCAGAAGTATGGATGGAGGCTATGGATGACTATTTCGAAGCTGCGAGAACTCAACCCAAGAACCAAACCATGCTTGCAATGTTCCGCTCGTCTGGTGATGCCAAGATCTGGTGGAAACAACATTGCAGGGACTTGGATATCAAGGGATATTCCCAGTCATGGGAAGACATCAAGGCTGCTGTGATGGAGCGTTACTTACCACCCTCCTATAAAACCTTCATTAGGAAATTTCAGAGGTCATTTGGAGGGCCATATGAAGAGAGAGAAAAATAGAGCGCGTCCAATGAGCATGAAGGCTACGTTACATAGGAAAGTACGTGGAAAGACTCAAAAAATAGGAAAATAGCATAAAACTTTCACGAATCTAGGATTGTAGCATAGTAATTTCCTTCCTTTTACCGAGCTTTTAGGTGCTTGCATGTGGTCCCACTTCTGATATTCTCTTATGGTCATTAACGTACTGGAGGGTGACCATTAAGCCCGCACAAGATATTGGAATTCTAAAACACTTTCCCTCCATTAGAATGCTTTCAAAGTGAATCTCCCTCCACTAAAGCTTTTCTCTGAGAGCTATGGCGTCCACGTCTTCTCGCCCAAGAGGCTCCAGGTGTTTACTGTCTCTCACACCAACAACCAACAACTGCACTTTGCCTAGAAAGCCAAGTAGTAGCATATCCTCAATTACAATACCAGCTTCAATAAGTGCAGAGAACCAATGGGTTGGACAAAGGATAAACAAAGGTTCATGGGTCCTCATGCAACCAAGAAGACCCAAGAGGTCTAGTGGTATCAACGTTTACCGCTCAGCATGGAAGGCCAGAGTGTTGGATTTCAAAGGAAGTTCTTTTTCAGCATGTGTTTACCCATCCTGAGGTGATAGCAAACGGTGGAAATGTATCAGATATACATCAACCACGTTGCAATTGTAAGTACTCTTGACATGTGAACTTACTGATACTCTCATTATAACTTTTCTTATATATTTTGCAATGTTTCTCCCGCTTGTTATGAGTAATGTCTCCATTCTTCACAGCTCAATTACATTAGATTTGTCATTTGTACTTATTGATACTCTTAGTTTAACTCTTCTTATATATATTGCAGATGTTTATCCCTCTTCTTATGAGCAATGGGAGCCTGTGGAGTGCATAATAGGCCTCTTCCATGTTGTTCATGCCCACATTGGTTCTCTACAGTACTCAGAGAGGAGCAGCAAAAGACTGGCTGATGAGGGAATCTTTTTTTATGACCACTTTTGCCAACTCAGCCCAGGGAATAAGAATGGCATGTTGGTGAAAGTGCCTCTACCAACCGATTGGAACACTGTGGACTGGCCAGTTCCCGAGGAAACAATGGTGGAGGCAATGCGAAGTAAGCTCTACAAGGATATACAAAGGTCTCTACGTAGCTCTATTCCTACCAAACTGGTTAGAATTGCAAACTTCTGTCCTGTTGCACTCTTCATAGAGCTGTTTCATAGCTACAACATCCAAGTTACAAAAACTATGTTCATGTGCAAGTCATTTCAGCAGTCATTCTGTGACAAACTTCTTGACAAAGGATGGTATGCAAAGGAAGAGATTGGTTTACGGTGCGAGGTCGCGCTTGATACTCTAGTTGTCAAGTACATGATTGCAAGCCAATCACTGTTACTCTCGTTTTGGTATATGCGATCACAAATGCTCAACGATAAGTACATTCCTATGGACCAGGTTTCTGCAGGTTTGGAAGATAATCCTGCTGTGGATGTAGAAGTGATTGATAAAGAGCATGGCCTACTATTGGTGGTTACAATAAGGGAGCTATGCAGTCTTCAGCATTTGCGGCATGACATCATTGAAGAGTCAATGGACAAGGACCTATCAGATTTTTCCTTTTTCCTAGCTGGCCGTAAGGTGATGCGGCGAAGGGAAAAAGATATTTTGTGCAAAGAGTTGGATGGTCGGGTTGAAGTAGTGTCAATGTAACAGATATTCTTGTGAACCCAAGTGTATACAAATGACTTTCAAGACATGAAGTTTATTGAGCTCATTTTTCAATTGTGCCCTGTGAAAAAGTGTGCTTGAAATACATTTCTTTACCACGTCAAATCTCTCTCTCTCTCTCTCTCTCTCTCTCTCTCTATATATATATATATATATATATATATATATATATATATATATGTGTGTGTGTGTGTTAGACAAGACAAAGACATGATAGAAGAGTCATCTTAATTCATTAGAAAGTACAAACTCGTCCGTGAACAATGGACTGAGATACAATTTCTGTAAGTATGGAATCAGAATGTCTTCAAGGTAAAAATCGAAGGAATGCCCCTCGAAAGAAGGTGGTGAGACAGTTGTTCCCGGCAGATTTAGTTCTCCCTTTTCAGGAGTATCATCAATTAGTAGTGTATTAGTTGCATCAAAGGGTACACCGATTTGGCTAAACGGTTTGTACAAAAGAGGTAAGTGTGGTTTTTTAGGGTGGTAGTGGCCCTCAACGGTAACGCATTTTCTTTGATCATACAAAAAGGCAAAATCTGACGTGTGAGCGTGGCATACACTGCAAACTATTGCAACTAGTGGCGACAAGTTTTGCCTTTGCATTGAAGACCATATGGCAACTCTGAAGCGCAGAAGAAGAAACTGAATAAATTCCTTGGTTCCTGGACGAACCACGACTCGACAAGGTCCCATCCGAAACGTTTGCAAATCATCAAAGGGTCCTCTGTCACCGAGAGGCACCCGCATCAGCAGCAATCCATTGACGTCCAAGATAATCAACCTCTGTAAAAGTTGACAAGTACATATAAGTAGTTAGAAGCTGAACATATTTTGCCATACTTGAATAGACATTACCGGAACAACCGTATCTACAGGTAGCAAGGGTCCATACTGGGTCTCTGTAGTGTTCATGTCGTTGTTGCTCTCCTCCGCTTTATCTTCATAGTCATCATTCACATCTTCATCAGGGGTCTCCCCCATGGCTCTTTCTGCCTCATTCAAGGTTTCCTCCAAGTTCTTTTCGTCTCCCTTGGTTGATCGGCTTGCCTCATACATCCTTGCCTGATCCATATCATTTTGCTCATCCCTAGGCCTACTTTCCTCATCCATATCCTTTTGCTCATCTATAGGCCTGCTTTCCTCATCTTGGGTTTCAGCCATAGGCTCTTTTGGCTCCTCCACTGGCTGACTTGGCTCTTTCATTGTCTCCTCTGGTTGTACCTTAGCACCTTCCATATGCTCATTTGACCTTTCCTCATCCTCGGCTCTTTCATCTTCTGCTGATATGACCCCCTCGGCCCATTGTGATTCCATTGTATTGGATGTAGGGGTTTGTCGTGGTAGCACGTCATGTTTTGTAAGATCAATAGTGTGCTCATCCAAGCCGCTATCTTCAAGCTCTCTAGGGCTAGACATAGTAAGCAGGTGTTGTATTAAACTTACCCGGTATCTTTGCAAATAATCATATGTGTAGTTTTTTAAAGCACTCTGCAAAATTGAAAGACCACATGGTGAGAATTCTTTTATAGACTAAACCAAAACTAACTGAATGCATTGCCAAATGGGTACCTTAGTCATGAAAGGTTTTAATGCAAAGTAGCTTTGCAGGACATATTCTGCATGGAGAAGACATCTCCAGCCGCAAGAATTTCCATCGGTTTGATTTGGGACAGGTACTTCTTTGATTGGGGCCTTGTATAGTTCATACCTTCCACATAGCTTGCCATAGGCAAGCAACAACCTCTTTATACAACTGCACAAAGCAATGTCAAGATGTTAGCATGAGGCTTCAAATTTACATGGATATCTATAAGAAGCACTTTCTGATACAAAACACTTACAGCCTAATTTCAGGGTGGGTTCCTTTTATTGAATTGAACACCCACACTGCTAGTTGGTCAACATCAAGGCATATGAGACTCCAGTGATGGTTGTTCTCATATGGAAAGATGATCACAGTAACTTCCAGCATAGCACAGTGGAGAAACCAACTCTCAAAGGTCCCAGATGGACTGTTCTTTTGTCTAATAATCACTGACATTTGTGGATCAAGAAGAAACACCTCTGTGTGAGTGTGCAGTGGGAGTTGACTTTTGATCAGGCTGCAGAGACTCTACCTGAGTTAGCAAACCTATTATCTGAGTTTTCAAAGCTAGCAAGATAGTAACACTTACTTAAGACAAGCATAGATAATTGTGTCTGAAATCTGAGCATCTGGATTCTGCAATAAATTAATGTCCACTTTTTCCAGAGCTAGCTTTCTGGCTCCATCTACAAATGGTATCTCTGCAAGCAAACCATCCTTCATTGAAAGTAGAGTTTCTTGATTGCTTGCCTCTATGGACAGGGTCACATTGCACTCTGTTTGCCTCTGGGACTCCACTGCTACTTTTGCTTTCTCCTTAAGCTCTGCTTCCCTCATGTCTTCTGTTTGGTGAGCAATAGTCTCTGCCCTTGCCCTTGTATTCACATCATGTGTGACATCTACAACTGTGAGTTGTGGCACTAGCTCCGAGGGGTATAACAAGATTTCCCTCATTTTCTTATCCTTGCAGACATTGGGGACCAGTAGTTTGTCATACCTCCACCTTATTCTTTTCAGTGTCTCACTATCTTTGTCCATTATAGTAACCCTGTGGGCATGGGCTGCAACAATGGTCATGTCACTGAAGTACTCCAGTAGGAAGTCCTCTGCTGCTTCCTGTAGAGCCATTAATGCCACCACCTTCCACCTTTTGGTGCCCCAGGTAGCTTCATCACATATGGACCTCACCATCCTCTGGAAGGGCAGCTTTGGTATGCATAAATCTACACATTTCTGTGCCTTTCTGATTTCTCTGAAAAGTCCCATGCAGGTTTGCAACTTCTTCATCCTTGGCCCTTTCAGAATTTTATTTGGTTTTCCACGTCTTTTCTTTGGGGTTGCAGATCTTCTACTTGCTTTAGATGCTAATCCTGGTCCCTTGCCTGCCTTCCTTGCAGTGGCTTTTGTTCTAGCCATCTCACTGTACACCAAAAGAAGAGTCTCTCTCCCTCTCTCTCTCTCTCTCTCTCTCTCTCTCTCTCTCTCCTTTCTATAGCTTAGCATATTTAAATAGAGAGAGAGAGAGAGAGAGAGAGAGAGAGTGAGAGAGCCCATTACTAAAGGCGCGCGCGGAGCACGTTTTTACCTCAACAAACACCTCCGCGCGCCGTTAGTATAGGGTAAAATAAATACTCTCTCTCTCTCTCTCTCTCTCTCTCTCTCTCTCTCTCTCTCTCTCTCTCTGGTCAATGCACAGTACTAACGGCGCCCATGGAGACATGCACTACGGGTATGCCTCTCTACGCGCGCCTTTGGTATAGAGAGAGAGAGAGAGAGAGAGAGAGAGAGAGAGAGAGAGAGAGAGAGAGAGAGAGAGAGAGAGAGCGAGAGAGGGAGAGAGAGAGAGAGTATACGTATGTGTGTGTGTGTGTGTGCGTGTGTGCCTCTGTGTGTGTGTGTGTGTGTAAGTTATATTTGTGTGTGTGTGTGTGTGTGTGTTTGTATTTTAAAGATGTGTGTCTGTGTGTTTGTGAGTGTGTGTGTGTGAGTGTGTATGTGTGTGTGTGTATGTGTGTGTGTGTGTGTGTGTGTGACTGTTTGTGTGGGTTGTTTGTTAAGACTGTGCTTGGTACTGTGACAGAAACAGAGATAGAGAGATAGAGGCAAAGGCAGAGGGAGAGGCAGACCTTCGTTATGTCGATGGGTCGGCTTGCTGTCGGAGACGCAGACGATGGCTCTTGCACTCTCTCTCTCTCTCTCTCTCTCTCTCTCTCTCTCTCTCTTTCACTCACTCTCTTTCACGAGGTGTGGTTTTTCTCTCTCTTGACCTCTTTATATGACGTACAAAAGTATACGGTCTCAATAATGACCACACGTGTGACAACATGCAAATATACTCTAATTTATAGTGACACGTGGGACGCCGCCGTGTGTATCCGTTATAAGTGTGATTTTGAGAGAGAGAAAGAGAGAGAACAATAGAGAGAGAGAGAGTGAGAGAGCGAGAGAGAGAGAGAGAGAGAGAGAGAGAGAGCCATAGAAAGAGAGAGAGAGAGAGAGAGAGAGAGAGAGAGAGAGAGAGAGAGAGAGAGAGAGTGTTAGAGAGACAGAGAGAGAGAAAGAGAGAACAGATTGTGAGAGAGATAGAGAGAGGGAGAGAGGGAGAGACACAGATTGAGAGAGAGATAGAGAGAGGGACTCCTTACTCTCAGAGAGAGAGAGAGGGAGGGAGAGAGACAGAGTCAGTTTGACACACAAAAAAGCAATGGAGGAGACACCTCCCTTGGAGTTTTTGCAAACCCCACCAACAAAAGGTGATCTCTCACTCTTTCTCTCTGTATTTCCAACAGTTGGTACAAATTGTGTGTGTGTGTGTGTGTGTGTGTCTAAACAAAGAAAAGCCCAGACTGTTGTTCAACACACACACCTCAATACACATACTTCCATAGACAGAGACACAGACACACATACACATAGATATATACACATTGTCTCTCTCCCTCCCCTCTCTGTACACGTTACTAACGGCGCGCATAGCCAACCAAATACTGGCTCCAGCTCTCTCCGCGCGCCTATAGTATAGTTATGACTCTCCCTCAATTGCACTTAAGGCGCGCGGAGAGAGTTGCAAAAAGCACTTTTCCGTCCTTGCGCGCCTTTAGTACAAATAGAAAAATACAAAGAGAGAGAGAGAGAGAGAGAGAGAGAGAGAGAGAGAGAGAGAGAGAGAGAGAGAGAGAGAGACTATGTGTGTTTTTGTTTGTGCTTTGGTGAGAGACAGATATATATATATATTTATTTATTTATTTATTTATTCATTTATTTATATTTATATCTATCAGGAGAGAGAGAGAGAGAGAGAGAGAGAGAGAGAGAGAGATCATGATGGTTTGGTTTTGGCAGAGTTGTCATGTTTCCTGATGGTTTTGACTTGTCATGTTTCCTGATGAATAGGATTAAGGTCCAGTAGACAGAAGAGGCTGAAACCTGATCCAGAGCTTGTGCCAGGATTTCAACCCTTGCAGGCTCAGTTGCTTAATGTATCTGCCAAAAGAACTGTTGACTTTTGTCAGGACATATCTGAAGAAAAGTCAATTGGTGAAGATCAATCAGATAGGTCACCAGGGCAAGAGGATCCCTCACCCTACAAGGCTGTGGTGCCCTCTACAGTACTTCTGAAGAAAAATACAAGAAAGAGGAATATAGACTTCTCAGATGATACAGATGTGCTAGAAGGAAGTCCCTGTGCAACTAAATGTAAAGACAAAGAGGATGTGTCTTCTCTGGAAGACCCAGCTGCAACTGATGAGAGGCTGTTTGATTTTGCAGCATCTTGTGGTGCTGGGGACAAGTTTGATCTAGTTCATTCTATGTTTAATCCAAAGTTTGACATTGAAGACCTGTTAGCTCAGCACAGTAATTTCTTGCAGTCCTACAGAGATAAGTTTGAAGTGATGGTGCAGGTAGGAAGGGTTGTTCTGCCTACTATGACTCTTGTGCATTTAAATGACTGTGGTGGAAAGGGACAGGGACTGAAGAAGTATAGGGAATTACCACCTTCTTTCTGACATTCAGCCTGCCCTTTGCATCAAAAAGAATGCAAACTCATTCAGGAAGCCTTTGGCTTTATGATTTACCTGAACAGCCTCTTTGGATTCCTCATGCAGAATCCTGATGAGGTGTTAGAGGAGCAGGATGCAGCACCAGATGAATAATGCGAGGAGACAACTCATATGCAAGAAGTCGAGGAGGTTGAAGACACAGTCGACCTTGAGGTTGAGG
This sequence comes from Adiantum capillus-veneris, assembly GCF_014529385.1. Lineage (NCBI taxonomy): Eukaryota > Viridiplantae > Streptophyta > Polypodiopsida > Polypodiales > Pteridaceae > Adiantum > Adiantum capillus-veneris. The sequence continues at coordinate 32,580,302 of NC_140956.1, read as the reverse complement.
CAATTGAAGTACAAAGAAGTAAGATGCTCTCTGTGAAAACCACAGAAATCAAACTTCCATTGGATGTCAGTAACTTCACTGAGAAGCATGCTCAGATGATGTTGCCTGCTGTGCCTGGCTTCAGGATTGGAGACAGGACCTATATCTTCTTACATGATGTGCAAAGTGTCTTTTATTTAAGGGAGGATTTCTCCCTGGCTATTATTTCCAGAGTCCAAGAGAAGAGGAGTGGATTTGTTTCAGAGGATAGTAGTGATGATGAGGCAATGGAAACATCCAGCAATCCAATGGAATGCCTTCGAAGATGCTTTGAGAAAGCTGAAAAATACAAGGAGACACTACCTGATGAAGCCACCTTCCAAGCAATAAGACAAAGCCTAAGACCATCAAAAAGTAACAAAGAAGTGGAGGATTGGTTTAACCATTCAGGTCAGGGGTCAACTACATCTGTAGACCTGTGGCAAGAAAACCTCTTTTTGCAGGATGAGAGCTTCATGGTAACTCTCTCTTTCTCTTTCTCTCTCTCTCTCTCTCTCTCTCTCTCTCTCTCTCTCTCTCTCTCTCTGTGTGTGTGTGTCACTTCTGACATGGTATGTGCACTCTTGGATTGCTGACAAGGATGACTTCCTTCGGCGCCAGACAAGAGAGTATCGAGGAAGGGATGCGGCCCTAGCACAGTACCTTTCAAAGTTTTGCGAGTCGCCGATAGTAGTTTTTCACAATTCCATGTCACAAGAGGGTTCAATAGCAACTTACACATTCAAGACACTATCACGCTTCTTGGGTGGACCGGTGATGCCCAAAAGTGCAGATAAAGTCATTCTTGTGGACAAAGTGTTTGCTAGAGATTGTTTTGGTTACTGCCCAGGCTATACAGGTGGTCGGGCAACGTATTACTGCACCTACATAGCAATGGAACTAGCTCTTGGTAGACAAAACCCAGATGAACTTTTAGAGTATGGCAAACATCTCATGATTCGTTACAAGGGTGACGTGCCAAAAAACAAAATTGAACCTTCAAAATCTTGATACACTTCAAGTAGCAATTGTATAAGATCATGTATTACATAAATTTTGTACAATGTCATCCACTCAGAGTATCTTTCTCCACTTGTGATTCACATACACCATTGTCTCTCTCCACCTTCGTTGACTTTCACGAGCTCCGGAGTTGTTGTATGCCATTGATCTTTTAACTTTTTGTTGTTGTAAATGTCTGATGGCTTGTGCTGTTGCTGAATTTGCCAAGACTTCTTTTGCCTGCATTCGATGAATGATTCTATGATAGAACCATTCAAATAGTTCTCTCAAACTGTTAGCCTTGATTCGAGAGCCACCATGTCGTGTGTGCCTAAAATAAGCATTTCTCGCCATGTAATGAGACTTTTCCATCCCTTGGGTATTCCATATTGCCGGGTTCCCATACTTCTGTATAAAATATGGCAAATGATTGAAGATGATGTGCTGGATATGAAAACAGATTAGTTAGAATGTTTTACAGTCACATATTTGCACATAAGAGAGAAAGAAATACATGATAATACCATGTAGTGAGTAATCTGGGTGTCTATCCATGCTGTCTTGAATGATTTTTTCAGAAGGCTGAGATTTTCCTTGAACTTGTTCATATCACCTTGTGACCAATCATCTTTGTCGCACATCAAAAATAGGATGTCTATTGATCGCCAAACCTCAGCCTTCGCGTTACGAGTAGTTGGTTCGTGGTCTTTGACTGCAATATGTAGCTTTTTCCAGCTCTGATACTCTACCTTGCTAACATAAGATGTGTTATATATTTTTCCATGTTTTGTTAGCTTTGGATCTCTTGTACCTTGGGGCTTAGATAAAAACCTCCGTGCCTTCACCCCACCGATGGATGGTTTGCATGGGACACCCTTCTCAGCAGTTGATCTCTTTTCATCCCGCTGGATTTTCACATTGCCACCATGAAGCCCCATATCCGACAGTAGCATTTCTAAGCACCGCAGGCCTACTTGTCGTTCTGCGGAGTTCTTAATCTTCCAAGCAAACCCGATGTATAAGTAGACCAATTTCTCCACAATTCTACAAAGGGCATGCATTGTACAAATGTGGACATTCACAAGTGGTATTTTCAAAACCGGTCGAAAAGCAGGATCCTCAATGTGACGTGTTGGAGCTTTTCTCCACCACTTTGGGTCCATGACCTTTGCAGGCTCCATGCAGAACAAACACGGTGACTTTGCCATTGCACCCATTCCACAATAATACATGCACTTTAATGTTTTAAGGTCACCTGCAAGATGCCACTGAGCTTGAAAGTCTCCCCTTCCATCTAGACGTAGTACCTCTCCCTGGTTAGTCTGTCGATCAATCACCTCCGGAATATTAGTTCGATGGAACACCCAATATAGAATCTCATGATCTTCTTTCTTTACCTGCAACACAAAATAAATGAGACTTAAGTAGATCTGAACATTTGAGCTTACTTGAGAATCTCGCTTACCTCAAACGCACCAAGCCACCATATGTTAGATTCTGATTGAACACTAAAATATAAAGGATCATCACTGGGACACTTTGAGAGGGCTCTATTCATTAAAGTAATAGTAACACGCTCTAGCTTTTTCTCTTTAACAAGCTCACACTCATCCAGTTTTAACACAAAATGTAATACCCCACGTGACTCTTCAAATGTGATGTTGTAAAACTCCACCATTCTCTTCTGTAATATCCGTAGGTCCATAAAAATATTGTTGAACTCATCATATGCCATGTTTGCTCCATGGCCACTGTAAGTTGCTTTAATATGAAAGGGCTGTCCAAGATAGTCTCCCTGTGCCTCGTTAAGTTGAAGCCTCTCTTTCCAAACACTTGAGGCTGATGGTAGAAGTTTGGATTTTATACCCTTCTTAACAAAGATGGATGAGACAGACTTTTGGATAGCCGAATATCCTCTTTTGCTTACACCAAGTGAATCAAGTGTGCCTTGTATCTCTTTTGCAGGCACTGAGTTCTCTGAAATAAAGCGGTCCACTACATTTCGTTGTAGGACCTTAAACTTCTTGTCATGTACTATATCTGCTGCCAGGCTTCTACTTATAAGTGGCTTCAATCTCTTTCCTATATTGGCTTTGGGGTCAATGTTTTCCTTGTCAGGATAGATTGAATCTCTACATGAAGACAATGCATAAGTAAATAACAGAAAATTTTCTTCACTAACACTATTTAGGCACATGAAAACAATGCATAACAAGAAAAAACAAAAAGATTACTTAACTAAGACAATGTAGCCAACCAAGAAGCATCACCTTAATGCTGGGATTCTTTTCTTGAGACCTCCTGATGCAACCTGCAATGCTTCAAGATTGCGCAATTTCTTCTTTCGGATACGACCACCCAAGATGGTGTCCTTCATTTGACAACTTCGCACCTTTCCTTTCAGTTCTTGTACCTCTGTTTTATGTTGCAAAATGGTAACCTGATCTGTAGAATGTAAATGTGAAAGGCGAACAATCTCACATTGTTGAGCTTGGAGAATGCTCTTGTAAGTTTCAGCTTCTCTTGTAAGTGATTTACAATAACCCAGAAGGCCCTTTTCTCCATCACCAGCAAAGGTCAATAAGCTTGTAGGATTGACAAACGGTGGAGACGCATTAGTCATTGGATTCTTAGGGTAGAGAGAACCTCTCGTCCAGATATCTATGTGTTTAGCTCCTTGAGCTCTGAGCGTGTCTATGGAAGCGGGAGGTATATGTGTGTTTGTTTTACTGCGCTTAATCAATGGTTGGTACTCATTGTCCAAATCAATGTGAAGGTGATATTTGGCTCGTTTCTGGGTAACATTTGTGCCATTTGAGGAGTGCGCCATTAGCCAAATGTGCAAGTTTAATGGAAAGTGAATAGCGGCTGCGGATTCGTCCCTCCATGTTAGCCTCATTCCCTCCATATTGACGAGGTTCATTCAATGCAACTGAAAAGAGGATTATCCCTCAATCACTACGAACGAATGTTCAGAAGAGTAAGGAATCTACTTAAAGTACACTTTTTGAACTTTTACTATGAAAGACCCAGCTCTTTTATTTGCCATTCTTTCTAGAGAGAGAGTGCAAAAAATACATTTTCTTAGAAGGCCCTCCAAATGACCTCCGAAATTTCCTAATGGAAGATGAACAAGTTCTTTTCCCTTCGGCAACAGACTTCATCTGTCAAAGAATATTATTCAAAGTTTGTCACTCTTCGGAGCTATGATCCTAAGTTGACATTGGAACAATAGGTAGCACGGTTCTGCCAAGGACTCATCGACCCCCTGAACAACCGACTAGAAGCTCTCAGGCCAGCAACTCTGCAAGATGCTTTGCTAAGGGCCAAACCGTTAGCTAAAGAGATTCAGAGGACTACCCAAGATAGTGAATACTATTTGTCAAAGAGGGCCAGGCTAGACAACTGGAGTAACAGACCAATCAACCCTGCATACGACCATCGTCCGGTAGTAGCTACTACAGCAGCTACCGAGCTTCCCAATATAAGATGCTTTGAGTGCTAGGAGTATGGACATTACAAAATTCGATGTCCAAAAAGGATTTCCCAAACATCTGGTGCTAATAATGTACCTCTGAACGTCAATGGGCGAGGTCAACCAAATGGAAGAGGAGCCCGAGGAAGAGGATACATAGGACAAGGAAGCGGAGCTTTCGCTAATGCCGTAGTGAGACAGCCAACTGTGGGTGATGAAGCTGATGAGAGAGAAGCAATGTATGATGCAACTGCTAATCCTAGTGAAAAAAAAATCAAGCAGCAGAATATCATCAAAGTTCAGCAGAATAAGACGCATAAAGCTAAAGACTATTCTAATATCAAAGAATGTCTTTACTTTAGACAAAGGATATATGTACCTAAGTAGTTAGCATAGAGTTTATCCAGATGTATTCTTGAGATGAGGACATCTCAAATTTTTCATGTTGGGGAGGTTGTAAGGTCTCTGACCCCAACCAAAAAAGAGCACCCTTGTACCATGAAATGATCATAATGGAAAAAAGTTACTATTTTTAGCAGTTTTCCGAATTCTGTTAGTGCCATGATGTTTAGAATATTATAAAGCTTCGAAATGTGAATTAAAATAATTTTTGAGAAAATTTTCCAAATATAGTAAGTTTTTGGTCACCAGACCCGTTTAGTTTTGACCATCTCAAAAATCTGCATCCGTATCCCGAATTTGAAAAAAATGCATTTTCAGACCCCGGGGGCTGCTTAATAGGGCCTCATGCAGTAATTAAACCATGATTACCGTAAAGATGAGAATAATGAATCCTAATCACGGTAATCATGGTTTAATTACTGCTCTTCTTAATTCTCATCTTTATTCTCCAAATTCCTTAGCTACTATGCTTAATCCTGGCTATAATTCCCTATAGCTGCTCTCTAAATCTCCATAGTTATACTCCATTACATAATCATCATTCAATTAGCTAAATTATGCAGCCATTCATCATCCTTAACCAAGGATTAATGCATGATTAGGAAAGATTCTCTCTCTAGGCAGCATAGTTAATAAATTGTCAGCCAGTAATAGTGTAGATTTGATGAAATTCATTCTTTTACCACTCAATAGTGTTGTAATTAAATTAGACTCAATCTTCTCCCACATTAAAATGTGATTAAGGCTAAAAATTAATCCGTCATTAGGCCATTAAGAAGAGAATTTTATGTCACACATGCCTGCGGCAATTCTGCATCTTCATATTGCTCTAGGAAAATGAATGAGCTTGCTTACTTCATCTCTTTCGTGAATCAATTAGTAAAATTCTAAATTTCTTAATCATCTAAGCCAAGTAATTAACCTTAGAGCCATTTCCCATAGGGTAAATAAGGAATTACCCATAAAATTGCTAAGTCTCAAAGGAAAAATCTAATCTCTTGCCTAAGGAGGATTCTTTAATAATTCTAATCTGCCATTTGGTTGTTATGATGCTCTCGGACTTTAGCTCTTTTCTTCAAGTTTATCATTTAAATTTGTGAGTAAAATGGCCCCGGTTAAGAGAACTCGCTTCGGTGGTGCCCACGACCACGACGCGGGAACGAGCAATACAAATGGAAAAGGAAAAGCTCCCATGGCCGAACAAGCACCGGCCATTTCACGATCCAATGACAAAGAAATGGAAGAGGTAGATTACAGTTTTATTCAAGTTGTTTAATTTAACATTGCATATGTTTAGCTAGGAATGAACATATCCCCAAACATGTTGGAGAAATCCGACGGAAACCTCGACAATTGAATTCATTTATATATTAAAGTCTAAAGTAGGAAAGAAATGATTGACGGATATACTGCTGCAATAGGAAAGAATGTCTGCTAGAGAAAATTTAGCTCTGCATGTTCATTCTATTTCCAATGTTGAATTAGTCATGAACCCCCTCCTGATCATAGGGGGCAGAGTTCCTGGTTAAGGGCTCTTAAATCCACAACTACTGGTTAAGCAGTGGGAACCCACGTCTGCTGGTTAAGGGGTGGGAATGTCCATGTCGTGCTTTCTATGCGGTGGACATACCTAGTTGTATGGGAAGCTAGGCGACAACGGGAGGAGTAAACTCTCGCTGGATGGGGGGGATGTTGTACCTCCAGAACATTGAAGTTTTAATGAATAAGTTTGAGTAGAATTTTTACTAGAATATTGTCTTGGTGTTGTTTACAATACTGGTTGAAGGGTTGTCTTAATGAACAATGTGTTTCGGAATTAAAACAAGGAATGTTTATGTTGAACAACCTTTGTGGTAGTAATTGGGTCACACAAGGAAGTGTGAGTGTGGGGGTGGAAAGTGGGGCCTTTGCTCAGGTTGCCAATGCCTACGAGATAGGTGGTCCCGATTGGTCGAGAACTCTCTGTCCCCATAGTGCCTACTTCGATATTAGTAATACTCATTGCCCCTAGAGCGATGAAATCTCGAGAGTACGTGCCTCTGAAACATGGGGAAAAAGGCACTCGGGGTTTCTCTCCTCTTGGAAGGTGAGTCTTAGGATCGCTAGATAGCTTAAGTACGCTTCCTCTGCGAGGTGGAGCTAGATCTCATTGCTAGTAGGCTCGAGCTCGACTCACTTTGTGACGAGAGATCGTCGCTAGCCGAACCCTGAACCACTTTGTTTGCTTCCGCAATAGATCTAGTGGCCACCAGGTTCACCATCAGATCCGCCGTTTGATACGACGGGGTGGGGACCTCACATATGTGACCTTCAAAATGAAAAAAGTCCGGCTCAAGTTAGGGCAAAATCAAAAAGTCCGGCTCAAGTTTGGGAAAGATAGCTTCAAAATGAAAAAATTCTGGCTCAAGTTTGGAGCCCTTGTTTTCCGTGGGCTGCACATACATGGGAGTCCCTGCACAGCCTCGTGTAATAGATGGGCCACGTTGGTTGGAGTTGGAGTTTGTTGAGATTCAACTCGAGAAAGCAAGGTCTCCATTGTGGGACCCGTTCCTATATAACGCCCAGTAGTATATCCCAAACGCTTTGCACATTGAATATATGAGTTTATAACATCTGTTACACATGCATCATACAAGGTTATTTTTCTCTTTCCACCTTCACCCGCTAACCAACTAGCATGTACACTTTATGATAAATTAACATTGGGAATTTGTGCCCGCTCCCACGGACTTAGACCACCCTATGAAATTCAAAAAAAACATGAATTATAAAGCATCTGCTCACTCTTATGATGCTCTCTGTAGATAGATGCTGTCTCCACCATTTTTGAATTGAAAGTGCCTTTTGAGATGCAAGCACAATGGTCTTACAATCTCTCCATTCCTCACACATATCAATGTGTTGATTTGTTAGATTTTGAGGTATCCACTTTTTAGCATATTTGTTTAGACTCTGCTCCCAATGAAATAGGCATGACCGTTCACGTCCCTCCATGATATTATCTGGCCCGCCATTGAAGACTGTTCGAATAGCATTCCAATTTGCACCAGCCTCATCAGACATAAAACCTGCAAAGTCAGCTGCACCATGTCCGTACTTTTCCATTGTTGAATTAAGGTTCTCCCAAAAAAACTTGAGTCTTTGCATCCTCCTCTTTAGTTTCACATATAGTAATTATTTGTAGTGATCGTATGCTGCAAGATATTCAACATAAACATTTTCACACATCTTCTTTTATTTAATGATAAAAAAATACGAGATATTTAAATACTTAAAGATTACCTTGGATCATAAACTGAGCATGACATTGTTGCCCATCCATCTATTCTATGGGTAAAATCAAAATGTACTCACGCATTTCTCAAGTCACCAGTTTTAGTTCTTTTCATCCGATTTACTAGATGAATCCCAGAACCTGGTCCTTTAGTGAACATTTTAAATAGGAAGCACTTATCGTCCTCTTCACCCTGTCCAGGAAATCTACTCCCATGGAAAAAAGGAAACATGCACTTTTTTTGAAGCAATAAAATATTATCATATCCATCCCCAATAACAACACCTTGACTCTTCCTCTCCTTTGAAACAATTGAAGAAAACCTACATGATGCATCACAAGAAAGCTAAATTTATAATAGTTAAAAAATTAACAAATTCAAGGAACAAAATTGAGTTTCTCTTACCCTTTATTTTGAACCAGTGGCATCATTTCTTCCAAAAAATCATTGAATTGTACATTGGATGTAACTTCAGCTTCCTCACCAATCAAGCAGTGAAGCACAAGTTGTTGAGCCACCAACATTTGAATTTTTCTTGGGCCACCCTTTTCTATTTTTAGTACTGCACCTACCAGTTTCCGCACTCTTGAAATAGCAGCCCTAGAGGTTCCTGCCTTAACATTATGACAATGTTTACCAACATGTATTGCCAGTCGCGACATTGTACCATCTCTAGGCAAAACATAAAATATTTTGCAGGGACAAGCAACAACACAAGTAACAACCTTCTGACAATAATGACAAGTTATTGTTGTATTCTCTTCCATTGCAAGGTAGTCCTTTTTGACTTGTCTATCCAAATATCCATGAAAATATCTACTATTAACTTCTTGTTCCTTAATATAATGAGGACACGTTGAATAATTGCACTGCATGCATCCCAAACAGTGGCTTAGACGAATTGTGCATGCTATTGCCATGGTTGTCACAGATGGGCGAGTCCACAGGTGACCATCAAAGCGTTGTTCCATCCCTGTCATTCATTTTGTTTTATCATGAGTCGCAGGTAACTCAAAACACAAATTTCCATCATAATGTTGTGGAAGTTCAGCAACTTGCAAAGGAGCTCCACATAATGTTAACAGATCATTTAACTTTTTTGCCCCTGGATTTTGTTGAATCCAAATGACAATTGACTGAGTTTTGAGCTGTCCTATATCGTCACCACTACTTTCAAGATGCACAATGCTTAAAACATCTTCAGATATCTCTTTGTCATTTTCTTTCTCATTGTCAGATACCTGTATAAATGTGTCTGAATGAAGCATCTCAAACAAGCTCGAAAAAGATCCATCTATTCAGAAATGTTGATGACCTTCCATTTCCCACTGTGGTTGCAGTAAGACTTTTGTTAGGCCACAATCACTTTCAATAAGAGCAGATAGGGACTGAAAATGGCAAGATGGAGGCAGCAAACTCTGCAAATAGTAAGCCCTAAGCAACAATGAGTTTCCCTTCAACTGAATGTCTCGGTTGACTATCTGACCACCAACCTTCCAAGTTATTGTTACTTTCATGTTGGACATATTCTCTCAAGCAAAAGATTACAGGGTGGAGATGCGAGAAAACTGTGGTGGATTAAGTGAAGGTGGTGAAGGTTAACGAAAGTTAAAGATAAAGTGAAGGTTAATGAAACTGGTGAAAGTTAATGAAAGATGTGAAGGTTAATTAAAGTGAAAGATTGACGAAAAGACAATTGCATAAGATCTTGTGACGGCTCAAAGAATAATGAAAATCATCAATATATGACGGTTGTGAATGTATGTGTAGTGGAGTATGTCATCCAATTTGAGGGGCCATTTAATTTCTAAATGGTGGTTCAAGGAATGCATTTAATGCAGTCTAATAGTGTCTCCATATTTTGTGTGTGTGTGTGTGTGTGTGTGTGTGTGTGTGTGTATATATATATGATTGTGTGAGTGTGTGTATAAAAAGCGTAGCATTCTATATGACTGACTTTGTATAAAAAACGTAGTAATTTTTTTAGTTAAGTTATATATATGATCCATCTTGCCATTTTATACGTATGAGTGTCTTTGGTAGTGTGTATATATAATTTTTTTAGTTAAGTTATATACATTATTGTGCGCGTGTATAAATGATTTTGTGGGTGTGTGTAAACAAAGTAGCATTTTTTAAAGTTAAGATATATATAATTATCTCTAAAGAGTGTATGTATGTATGACCGTGCACATAGTTTTTCCATCTTGTGTGTGCATGTGTGTGTGTGTATATAACTTAACTTTAAGAATGTTACGTTTTTTATACACACAAACACATACAATCATTTTTTTAATATATGGCTGTGTGTGTGTGTAAAAAACATAGTATTTTTTTAGTAAAATTATATATATGAATCCATTTTGTGTATATCTTTGTGTGTGTATATACATATATAAATATAAATGAATGTGTGTGTGTGACTGTTTATACCACAATCTCATTTTTTGTAATATATGGTGTGTGTGAAAAAAGTAGTAGTTGAGATGAAAGTGGAGTGAAGTTTAAGTGGAGTTTTAATTGAGATTAAAGTGGAGTGAAGTGAAAGTGGAGTTTTTCTGTGAAGAAGGAGATGAAAGTGGAGTGAAGAGAAAGTGGAGTTTTGCTGTGAAGAAGAAGGAGTAAAAGAAGACCAGCAACTGTGTGTGTGTGTGTGTGTGTGTGTAGATTTTCTACTCACGTGTGTGTGTGTGTGTGCGCTTACCTGCGCACGCTCTCCCGATCCACCGAAGCCGCTCCATTGGAGCTCCCCATGCCTTGAAAGGCATGGTGAGAAGGTAGCGTGCCCACTGCCTTCTCACCATGCCTTTCAAGGCATGGGGGAGCTCCAATGGAGCTCCTATTGGACCTCCTCCGGTGGATCGGGCGAGTGCCGTAGGTAAGCACACACACACACACACAGTGATACACACTTGCATTCACACACATCAAAACACTTGCACACATGGCACAAACACACACACAATCATTCATACGCACACACATTACACTTGCATACACAGACATACATACATATTGATGCAGGGTTTTTAGGACCCCTTCTGAAGATGCAATAAAGGCACAGTCAGTTGTTGGGGAGATGAGGATACTCTAGTCCAAGGGATCTCGAAAGAGAAGAAAAATCTACTTCACAAGCACCAAAGAGTAAAAAGTGCCATGGACAGTAGTTACGTGGGAACGAGCTCTTATGTATGCCTACAACCTATATCTTACTAAATAGCCCATTCTAGGTGTGAATTTCTAGTGAAATTTACACGAGGATGTTCGTGTGGACTCACAGCACAGCATACTCCGTTTTCACTTTTTTACCGACAGTAAATATTTTTTACCTACAGTAAATATTTTTCACCTACATGGTAAATACAAATCACTTTTTACCTACAGTAAATTTTTTTATCCATGGTAAATATTTTTTACTGCACCATAAGTATTTGGTAGGTAACAGTTCACTGTTACTAGAAGCAGTGATTGGGCATCAACAATGCAGTTACAGGAGGAGAAAAAGGGAAAATCTTATGGTAAAGGTGAGTCAACAGGGATAAAGACTTTTGAGTTGAAAAGAGACATGCTGATTTTTTCAAAGAACACATGTCAAAAGAAGCCATGGTTGAGGATTTTTTGAGAATTTGATATTCAGGAGGACCCAGCAGGTCCCCCCCTGACATGTGCAGAACCTCCAGTTTCAACAGCCACCTTACCTGCTCTTAAATGCTGGTCAAGGCCTTATCCCCATGTGTCACAATCAGAAAAATCAGCATTTACCCTCCCCTCTCACATCACTCTAGAGAATATCTTGATGGTGACATATCAGGTGACCTCAATCTGTTGACCACCCTAAGCAAAAAGTAACCCTAATCAGCGGATTTAAGCATGTTTATCCCTAATCCTAAACCCTCTCAGAAATCTATATAAGGAGGCCTTCTCTCACTCAAAACCAACACTTCACCCACTTCACCAAGTAGCGAAGCTATGACGACATTGCTCACAACGAGGAGCTATGGATGGAGCTCTACTCTCTCTCCCTCTCTCTCTCTCCCTCTAGTATGCTACATTACTAGCCCTAAAACCTAAATAAGGAGTCTTCTCTCATGCTCCATGGCCACCATCCTCGCCATCATTCTCTAAGGTATTGATGTGTTGCTAGTAGGATCATACCTACTTGCTGGGTTGATTGTTTTTGACAAGGGATTATGCCATCCTTGGCTTGCTTCTCTATATCCTTGTTATGTATGATCAGATGCCGTTGTATTGTTGAGCTGATGTCTTGTGTATATATATGCTACATAAGGTCCCTAAGCTTCGTTTCTATGTGTTTTTCCATATGTTTTGATGCCATCATAGTGCTAGAAGTCTCACTTGCCTATATGCAGTATGTGTGAGGTCCCTAAACCTCTTAATTTAGGGTGGTGCCCCCTTTGTTTTGTTCTTTTCTTGTTTGCATGAGGCGTGGTTTGTGGAGTGTGCACGAGTACAGAGGCCACCCGATTGCAGCTCTCTTTTTCTCGCTATCATTTTGGTGCCCCCACGGAGGAGGGCTACACAGACCTTCAGTCCACAAGCAATGAAGATGTGCAATCTACAACATGGACGAATGGTGTGAGGAGTTTGCAAATTGGAGAACAGAAGAGGAGGAGGCTTTAGAGGCCTTAAAATCTTTCATCGAGGTCTTGTTACCAAGTTGCAGTGTCATTGAAATTCAAGAATTAAGTTCTTCTACATGCCTTGTTCGTGATCGTCGCCAACGAAGGACAGTGAGAAGAAGAGCTTGATATACCTCTCCTCTCAACCTATGAGTGCTCCAGAAACCTCCAACGCACACGAGCTTGAAATATTCTACATCAACATACACGAAGGTACTGTGACACACATTAAGGGAAGAGAAAGCATCACCAGACCTCTCTTTCCTGAGGAGCCGACTAAGAGGAGGAAGATCACCTCTACACCTAAGTGGCCCAAGGCCGCAGCGCGTGCTCAAGCGTAAGGTAACATTTGGCTTAATCTCATTAATAAGGGATTACATGACCACTACAGGCAAGAAAAAGGCTAGTGAGCAACCAACTTCAACCTCCAACTTGCAACCACGACTCTCACCCCTAAATCCTCCTGAAGCAAAGAGGCGAAGGCTTGCCTACAAGATTGCCGCCCGTCTGCGAGTGCTCCCAGTGCACTTTGTGAATCCAAACACCACCAATCCCAAGCCAACCTCCTGTCCACGTGAAGATCACTTTGGATATTGTCCAAAGTGCTTTGGAGACCGGGTGAAAAGCCTCCCTGCCCTACCTTTGCTGCTAATTTTCAAGAAGTTATCTCAATCTAAGGAAACTATCTTAGTTGATGATGTGCTGCACATTAATGGTGTCACTTTCATTCGTCATGCTGATTATGGTAATAGCATCCAATTGTTGCTTGCTAAAAGGCTCAGCATTTTACAAAGTGTTGCCATCACGCCTTACGTCTTCACAGATGCATCAGGAAGAGTCGAAGTGATCCGAGGTGCTGACCTTCTGTGGCTGATCAAGCTTATTGGTCCCAAGGTGGTGCAACTAAGCTAGGCTCTTGTGTGTAAGTATGGATGCCAATAATGAGAATGATGATCCCCGCATTTTTCACTTCCATTTTGTGCATCATATCCGTGTGAATATTTGTATTGATAGAAAAATCTTTTATCAGCAAAGAGTGGCCCTGTTGTTTGGAGCCGAGAGACTTGGGGAAATCTTGCGCTCTCCTCATCCTGTCATTCTACCCTTACTAGACTATTACCATTCCTTTGATGTGTCGATCTTCATCCTATTTTGAGCTAAGTTGTGCTAAAGCTCCAAATTGTAATTACCATACTCTATTTTAAAATAAATTGGAGTTTTTTGCATAATTGTTTACTCTCTCACTTATGGCCTTCCCTAATTTTTATGGTAAGCCTGGGGAGGTTGCTCCAGACTTTTTGGATAATTTGGAAATGGCCTTTCTGGTATCAGGAAGGGATGAAGAAGCTACTAAGTTAAGGGCCTTTCCTTTGGTCTTGAGGGAAGGTGCAAAATTATGGTATCAAACTTTGGCACCTGAAGAAAGAAGAGACTGGGAGTCCTTAAAGATGGCCTTCATCGAAGAATTTCGCCGCCATGAGCCTCCAGAGGAGATATGGAGACAGCTCTTAGAGCTACGCCAAACATCACCCAATGACTATAGAAGCTATGAAGGAAAGTTTTCCAACCTGTGGGGGAAATGGTGTGCATCACTAGGTGAAGGAGAAAGGGCGCCAGAATGCCTGAAGAAGGAATGTTTCCTGGCAGGGCTTTACCCCATCCTTCGAGAAAAGGTAAAAGGTAAATTCCCAGATACCTTTGATAAAGCTATGACTTATGCAAGGGAGAAGGATAGGAAGTTAAAATTCCAAGCTCAACTACAAGGGGGAATGGAGCCTCCACCGCTAGCTCAACCTACGGCAAGGGTAGTAGCAGGGACAGGAGCAACAGACCAAGAGTCCTCTCAACAAGAATTACTTCAACAAATCACCAATCAACTAGAGAGCCTGTCCATCAATCTGGTTCAAGGTGTAAGGGCTCCCAAGCCAGGAAATGAACGAAATAGACAAGAAGGACAAAGGCAATCACGTGAGTACATTTGCTACAACTGTGGAGAGGTAGGTCACGGCATGTATTATTGCCCCCATCCACGACGCTATCAAGGAAATGGTAATCAAAGACGGCCTCCTCGCCAGCAAGTCACTCCTCCTCGAGCTAGGCCACTAAATGGACAAAATGCACACGTGGCTCCACCAATCCAAATATTGAGACCCCCTCCTCCACCACCACAAGCACCAGCATAGATCCCTCCACTACCATCGGGAGGGGAGGACAGGGCTGTCCCTGTCATAAGTCTTGACAATGGTAAGGATAAAGGGAAAGAAAAAATGGAGGAAGTTGTTGCCATGCCAATAAAGGGAGTTAGGAGACAAAGAACTAATGAAATGGAAGCTTTAGAGCCAGATAAAGGGAATGAGGGTTCCTCCCAAGTGATAGGAGACAAGAAAAGGAAGAGTAGGTCAAGGAGGCACATAGGAGTAGAAGACTTTCCACTTGGGGTAGGATCCATACCTTACGACCTGGTAGCAGATGTGAGTAAGCAAGGACCAAAGATTTCATGGCAGCAACTCCTCCACCTTTCCCCAAAGATGCGTAGAACCTGGTCTAAGATGGTCAGCACCAGGAGGGCTAAGGCAAAGTCAGTTGGGTCTATTAGTGCAAGAGGCATGAAGGATATCGTGCCAGTCATTGATGCAGAGATTAAGAGTCAGCGAGTCTCCAATGTGTACGTAGATGGTGGAGCTGAGATTTGTGTTATGACAGAGAAATTAATGCACATGTTGGGTTTGGAAGTAAACGAGCAAACTTCCTTACAAGCTAAGATGGAAAATAATGTAAGGGTGGCTTGTGTGGGAAAGGTTAATGGAGTGAAGGTTTCAGCTTTTGGTGTGGCAATCTCAATTGATGCTTATGTGATCCCAACTAAGGGGGAGGGCTATCCGCTAATCCTTGGAAGACCTTGGTTTTTGGCTATGAAAGCTAAGAAAGATTGGGAGACAGGTTCCCTTGAGTTGCGACCAAATCATAAGGTAGGTGGCAAGCAACAAAAAATTGTGTATGACATGAAGCAGGGTAGACAACAAGACCTAGAGATGGAGACTTCTATGGATGAATGGAGCACAAGCAGCTGCTCTTCATCTGAGGATGAGTCATCTGAGGAGGATGCTAGCTCTTTGGAAGTCATGGGTATAATACTGCGAAACCCAGAAGGAGAAGGTGGTCAAGACTCTCTAAACAAGGAATAAGCCACAGGCTTAGAGGAGATGCTAGCTAAGGACCTACTAGAAGAAGAGAGAGAACCCCTATTTGCAAGTACTAAAGAAGCATGCTGGTCTCTTTATAACTAATTATGAGCACATTAAAGGAGTGACGGTAACCCAACACCATATCCAATTAAAGGAAGGTGCCAAACCAGTGGTGCAAAGGCTAAGGAGATTAGGGCTAGTGCAACAAGATGCACTCTTAAAAGAAGTAAAAAGATTACTCAAGGCAGGATTTATCTACCCAGTGGAAGATTCTGAGTGGGTGTCTCCAGTTGTGGTAGCACCAAAGAAAAATGGGAAGTGGATGGTATGTGTGGATTACAAGCCTCTAAACGCAGCCACAAAAAGGGACCATTTTCCTTTGCCTTTTCAAGATGAAATACTAAATGAAGTGGCTGGTCATGAAAGGTACACAGTGTGTGATGGGTACTCAGGCTACTTCCAAATCAGAATTGCAGATGAAGACCAAAGAAAGACTACCTTCATAACACCTTGGGGGTGTTTTGCTTATAGAGTTATGCCTTTTGGTTTAACTAATGCCCCAGCTACTTTCCAGAGGTTTATGAACTTGGTGTTTCAACCTTACTTTGGTAAGTCCATACGAGTCTTTATTGATGATTTTTGCATTTACAGCTCTAGGGAAGTACATCTGTCCAAGGTTGATGAAGGTTTCACCCATCTGACCCAATTGGGTGGGCAATTGAATAAAGACAAGTGCCACATAGGTGAGAGCAAGGTCACTCTACTAGGCCATGTTGTGTCTCAAGATGGTATTGAGGCTGACCCTGAAAAGGTAAAGACATTGTTAGCTTTACCTACTCCTTCAAACGTGAAGCAACTAGTCTCCTTCATTCAAAAGGTTCGCTACATGGGACGATTCATACATCTCCTTTCTCAGGCAATCTATCCTTTGCAGCATCTCACTAAACACACTACATTGACATGGAGTGAGGAGGGCGAAAGGTGCTTTCAAGAAGTTAAAACCATTTTGAGCTCATTGCCTGTCGTCCTACAACCCACATGGGGTGAATTATTCTATGTAAATCCTAGTGTAGGTCCAGCAGCTCTAGGAGCTGTCTTGATGCAAAAAGACCCAAAGACATCTCTCATGAGACCAGTCTACTTCTCTAGTAGAGTGATGACAGCTGCTGAAAAGGGTTTCAGCGCAACTGAGCAATTGGTGCTAGCTCTTAAGTTTGCAGTGGAGAAGTTTCGGGCTTACTTACTTCCGAGACAATTTGTGGTGATCACAACTGAGGAGGTTTTTCCATATGCCCTACAACACATGGAATTGTCTCAAAGAATAGCAAAGTGGGTGGTGCAGCTTCAAGAGTTTGACTACACACTACAAGTAGAGGATTCCACCCGTGCTTGTTTGGCAGATGTCCTCACACAAAGGTGTTATGAGAAGGCCAAGAAAGAGGCACCTAGTAAGGTACCGCCTATCCCAGAGCCTGAAGTTCTACTGAGAGCACACAGTCTGTATTTTGATGGGGCTTACAAGAGGACCAAAGACAAGGCATCAGCAGGCATAGTAATATTAGGTCCAGAGAAGGATAAGATCTTTGCAAAAGGGTTTCATCTAAAAGAGGTTCATTCTAACAATGAGGCTGAGTACCATGCCCTTGTTTTAGGGTTGCAATGTTGTCTTTCTCAGGGCATCACAAAGCTAAATGTTTTTGGTGACTCCATGTTGATTGTTAAGCAAATGGTTGGGGTATGGGCCTGTAAAAATGACAAATTGTCTGTTAAGATGAGGGAAGCAAAGGCCTTGTTGAATGGTTTTAAAGAAGTTCGAGTGCACTTTGTACCTAGAGATCAAAATCGAGAAGCAGATGCCTTAGCAGGTGAAGAACTACAAACTCTCATAGTAGGTGCTATCCTTGTGAAAAGTCCTTTATACCAGGGAAAGGAGGAGCTGCATGATTTACTTTACTTTCTTGAGCATTGTGAAGCACCCTCTAGTATGAGTAAAAGTGAACGTAGGTGGTTGGCAAAAAAGGCTACCAGCTATAGCTTAGTGAATGAGGACTTGTATTGTAGAGGGAAAGATGCTGTCTTAAGGAGAGTTCCTACATCCCAAGAGATAAAGGATATTTTTTTTAGTTGTCATGAAGGTGTGTGTGGTGGCCACTTTGCACAAGAGATTACTAGCAGAAAGATTTTACAAGCAGGGTTCATGTGGCCGAGCCTCCATCGAGATGTACAACATTAGTGCCGCACATGTGAGGTTTGCCAAAAAAGCTGGACCAAGGCGTCTTACCCATGAAAATCAGCATCCAATCAAAACCTATGGGCCATTTGAAAAATGGGGGATAGATGCAATAGGGCCACTACCTTGCACTCAATCAGGGAAGGAATACATCATTATGGGGGTGGAGTACATGACCAGATGGGCAGAAGCTCGTCCCACAAAGCGCATCACAGCCAAGGACGTGAGTGATTTCATTTTTGAATGCATTTGTTGCCGTTTTGGCACACCTTTGGAGATTCTCTCGGATAGGGGACCGGGATTTCAAGCTGATTTAGTCGGGCAATTGATGAGCAAGTTAAAAATCAAGCGCAGGCACTCTACACCATACTACCCTCAGTGCAATGGTCTTGTGGAAAAGGTAAATGGTCTTATATGTAAAATCATCACTAAGCAAGTGCATTTACATCCTAAGGCATGGGACAAACACCTAGATGCAGCACTTTGGGCCTACAGAACATCCTTTAAAACATCCTTGGGGTATACACCTTTTCACTTGGTTTACGGGCAAGAGGCACTATTGCCTATAGAAGTGGAGCTAGCGAGCCTCCGAGTTCTAAAAGCACATCAAGAGGATAGTCAAGAGAAGCAGGTGGAAGGAAGAATCATCGATTTGGAGAGGTTAGGGCTAGATCAAGAGTCAGCAGTGAAGTACTATGCAGCCCAGGCAGAGAAGAAACGAAAGAAGTTCAATCGCAACCTTGTCAAGAAAGGTATCAAGGAAGGTTCTTTAGTGCTCAGATACGACAATCGCTTTGATCGCAGGAAGGATGGTAAGTTCTTGCTTAAGTGGGAAGGCCCTTTTGTAGTGATACAGAGGTTCTCAAATGGTAGTTACCAACTAGGTGACCTAGATGGTAAGGTACATCAGACCCCGGTAAATGGTTGGCGATTGAAGGCCTACCAATGTCGTCTTTCACAGCCATATGCTGGTGAAATCAATGCTAAGGATGGTTCAGACGAGAGCTCATCATATTCGAGCTCCAACTAAGGTAACAATCATGTACATAGTCGTTTCAAAAAAAAAAAGGAAAGGAAAAAAAGAGACGAAAAAAAAAAAAAAAGAGAATGCTACCAGTGAAAGTGGATATTGACAATGGATGGGGTATGGCTTTCAAGGGTCTAGGAGACCAGTTGTTAGTCATGGATGGATACAATTATTCATCAGAAAGGACTAAACAGGGTGCATCAGCCAAGAAAGCAGTAACATTGCAAATTCAATTGGTACCAGGTGGGTAAGTATTCAAGAGAACCCTATTGTAGCACAACCTACAGCTAGAGGCATCAAATACCTCTAGCTTAAGGGGGAGGGCTATATGATGCATGGTTTTTAGGACCCCTTCTGAAGATGCAATAAAGGCACAGTCAGTTGTTGGGGAGATGAGGATACTCTAGTCCAAGGGATCTCGAAAGAGAAGAAAAATCTACTTCACAAGCACCAAAGAGTAAAAAGTGCCATGGACAGAAGATACGTGGGAACGAGCTCTTATGCATGCCTACAACCTATATCTTACTGAATAGCCCATTCTAGGTGTGAATTTCTAGTGAAATTTACACGAGGATGTTCGTGTGGACTCACAGCATACTCCGTTTTCACTTTTTTACCGACAGTAAATATTTTTTACCACAGTAAATATTTTTTACCTACAGTAAATATTTTTCACCTACATGGTAAATACAAATCACTTTTTACCTACAGTAACTTTTTTTACCCATGGTAAATATTTTTTACTGCACCATAAGTATTTGGTAGGTAACAGTTCACTGTTACTAGAAGCAGTGATTGGGCATCAACAATGCAGTTACAGGAGGAGAAAAAGGGAAAATCTTATGGTAAAGGTGAGTCAACAGGGATAAAGACTTTTGAGTTGAAAAGAGACATGCTGATTTTTTCAAAGAACACATGTCAAAAGAAGCCATGGTTGAGGATTTTTTGAGAATTTGATATTCAGGAGGACCCAGCAGGTCCCCCCCTGACATGTGCAGAACCTCCAGTTTCAACAGCCACCTTACCTGCTCTTAAATGCTGGTCAAGGCCTTATCCCCATGTGTCACAATCAAAAAAATCAGCATTTACCCTCCCCTCTCACATCACTCTAGAGAATATCTTGATGGTGACATATCAGGTGACCTCAATCTGTTGACCACCCTAAGCAAAAAGTAACCCCAATCAGCGGATTTAAGCATGTTTATCCCTAATCCTAAACCCTCTCAGAAACCTATATAAGGAGGCCTTCTCTCAATCAAAACCAACACTTCACCCACTTCACCAAGTAGCGAAGCTATGACGACATTGCTCACAACGAGGAGATATGGATGGAGCTCTACTCTCTCTCCCTCTCCCTCTCTCCCTCTAGTATGCTACATTACTAGCCCTAAAACCTAAATAAGGAGTCTTCTCTCATGCTCCATGGCCACCATCCTCGCCATCATTCTCTAAGGTATTGATGTGTTGCTAGTAGGATCATACCTACTTGCTGGGTTGATTGTTTTTGACAAGGGATTATGCCATCCTTGGCTTGCTTCTCTATATCCTTGTTATGTATGATCAGATGCCGTTGTATTGTTGAGCTGATGTCTTGTGTATATATATGCTACATAAGGTCCCTAAGCTTCGTTTCTATGTGTTTTGCCATATGTTTTGATGCCATCATAATGCCAGAAGTTTCACTTGCCTATGTGCACTATGTGTGAGGTCCCTAAACCTCTTAATTTAGGGTGGTGCCCCCTTTGTTTTGTTCTTTGCTTGTTTGCATGAGGCGTGGTTTGTGGAGTGTGCACGAGTACAGAGGCCACCCGATTGCACTGCTCTTTTTCCCGCTATCACATACATACACACACACACATATATAAACACTTGCATTCACAACATCAACACACTTGCATACATACACACATACACATATATAAACACTTGCATTCACAACATCAACACACTTGCATACATAGCACAAACACACACACAATCATGCATACAGACACACACATATTACACTTACATTCACACACACACAATCATGCATACATCCACACACACACATATAAACACTTGCATTCACACACATCAACACACTTGCATACAAGACACCATGCATACACACATACTAAACACACTTACAGTAACAATTACAATGATGTAAGAACAGGTCGTTGTAGAGAAGAGGTATACAAATGTCAAAGTGGATTTGTATTTTTCCTTGCCATGAGCAAGTTGAGAATGGTTTTTTTTTTTTAATTTTCATTTTACGCCGTTGTGCTGCCAAAATTTAGAAGTTTATATTTGTATTGTCATTGCTAAGAAGATTTTTGTTGTTTGTTGATAGATTATGGCTCGTACACCATCTAAACGTGGCAGGATGGGTATCTCTCAAAGTAAGTTCAAATACATTAAGCTATTTGTGTTCTTTTTATTTGTCTCCACATACTCACTAAACTAGTTGTGTTCTTATTGTTTTTTGCTTGTAGGAGTAGGATACACATTAAGGTCTGGCACTACAGGGCATAGGGCCAATGCACGATCTTCCATTACTTCTTCCAATGTCCGTCGAAAGGAGGATATTTTGGGTGATGTGCATGAAGAAGAGGATATATTGAGTGATGTGCATGAAGAAGAGGTGTTCATAGATATTCATGCTACACAAGGTGAATTGGTGGCTCATAGCGTGTCTCAAGCAACAACAATTGTTGCTAAACCTCCCGATCATCCAACAGTATTTGGATAGGATGTTCATGGTCAAATATTGGAGGATATTGTAGAGGGTTTTATTGTAAAGAGAGGTGGGGAACCTCCTTGAATTCCTCTCTGCAGATTGATGGAAAATGAAGCCATTAGAGCGGTGGGTCCAGCACTGAGGGCTTGGTGAAAAGGTTTGAGATGTCTGGATACAGTGTGCTTGGAAATCCATTTCTTGTGTCATTTAAGAAGCCAGGCCATGCTCAACATTATTTTTCCGACTTAGACAAAGATGAATGGGGGCCTATTTGGCGAGAAATAAGCGATGATTTTGATAATTCCCTTCCCCTTGAGTGGTGAAGACTTAAGGGGAACCGTTTGAAAACTTGGATGCGCTTAATAAAAACACATAAGTGATTTCTTTTTTGTTTAATGTAAAGTTGACTTGTATTACTCTATGCTTTCTAATTTTCTTTTTTGTTGTTGTAGAATTTTCAATGATAAAGTGGAGACATTGTTCTGTGAACTGTCAATTTGTCTATGTTGATAGAAGTGCAGAGGGGGAGCTTATGCTAGCTTTGCGCTCTCAAAATGAGTAGGCATATTTGTTGTTTTGAAAGTTATTGCTATTACTTTATCGATGTCATTCTCCTGCCATTTAATTTAAAATATTGTGGTTTAGGATTGGTAGAACCACTGTGAGCACAAATTTTGGGCAGGAGATCTTCTTGTTCCAAAAACTGGCTGTGGCAAGCAAAGATTCTTTAATGAAAGACTTTCCCCAAGATTGGGTTCGATGGATAGAGGTAGAGCTTGCTTGTGAGAAGAAGGCATCTAAAGGGAGTTGGTACAACACTCCTGCTCTTTTATTAGCAATGCTCATATGGAAGGTATATTTTTTTGCCTTAAAGTACACTTTTTATGTAATTTCTACAGCTTGATATTATTTTGTAAAATCTTACTTTTTTTTTCATTTGCTCTACAAAAGGAAGACTTTGACTTGGCTCTTATCAAAGAGATGCAAGAGATCAATGATCCCTCGATTTCACTGCCAGAAAAGGAAACGGTTGCTCGAGGAAGAGTAGAAAAAATATTCAAAGAAAGAGCTTATAAGGTAAACACTTTCTCTTCTCACCGTTCATTTTTGAATTTCTACAAAATTGTAAGTTGACATGTCATTTAAATTTGATTTGATTTGATCTCGTGCTAATGCAACATAGATGTTGGCCATTGCCAACCCCGCCAATGGCCAGGGGTTATTCTCTTTATTATTTCACTTCAATTGGATAAGAGAAAAGGATCAAGTGGGCCTTACAAGAGACAAGGTCCAGTCTTTGGCAACTTCTAAAATATCACCAGAGAGGTAATAATTTTTGGATAAAAAATACACATGAAATCATCAAATGAATCAATGCATTTATGGTTTGTTTATTGTTTGCTCTATAGGAAAAAGAAAATATTGCACTCTTTGATGTATTGCTGTGTAGATGATGTTACTTCTGAGCATTATATTAGTGCAATGAAATTTAGAATGTACTTACGTAAAGAGTGGTATTGGGGAAGTATCTTGAAGCAATGCTTGAAGATCAAAGGGAAAATGATTGAAGAAATGCCGGAGGGCTTTGAAGCATGGTTTCATCACCAATTGAGGGACCACATTGATAAAGCTTTTGTGGAGATTTGGAGTAAGCTCAACACAAAAGAGTCGGATGAAAAAATTCCAGAGCTTATGGAATCTTCGAGGAGAGTATTATTCAGGTAATACAATTGATATCTTTATGGTTGTTATTCTATTTTTTACTTAGAGTTTGTATAATAAATAAGTCACTTAGGAAAGGAGCTCAAATAAAGTTAACTCTGTTTTATGTAGATGGCTAATTCAGCTTTACGATCAAACTTTGTTGGAGAAGTTACCAATTGCTGTTGAAAGTTGGAGGGACCTCTCTTGTGAGGAGTGTATGTATCCACTATGGATGAGAGATTATGGTTTGATTGCTTGTGAAATTGAGTATTGCCCTTGGTGGCTAGATTACACTCGAGGCACCTACCCACGTGATGAAGGGAACTTATATAAAGGTTATTTTTGGCATTTATAAAAACTACAAAATTGTTAAAGTGCTCATACTATTTAGATTATGTTTGTGAGAAATATATTTTTGTTTGCTTTAGAGCACGTTCTTGAAAGAAATGAAAATAGTATTGAGGAGATTGGCTCAGCTTCCAAGAAAGCCACCTCTTTGAAAAGAGTAAACAATAGTACAATCTCCTCTATAAAGAAACGATTGGATTTTGTTAGATCCAAGAAGCCCAAGAAGTCTCCCAAAAAGAACCAAAAAGGTGCTCAAGGCTCCACATGTAAACTTGCTTGTATAGATATCTAGCTGTCACTTTCTTTCTACTCAACAATTCTTGATGAAATATTTTATTTTCTGATTATGCAGTGCCTTCCATAGATTGTGATGTGACCGTTATTGGCAACATTCTAGATGTTTACAAAATTTCTCTCGATGATGAGAAATGGCAAACACATGTGAAAAGAAAGACTAACTATGTGTGGTGTGTGTTGTGAATGTTTGAAATACATGTATTTGATCGTATGCAGGATCTTGGATTTTCTTCATTCAGCCCATGTTGATGGGGAAAAGAGTAATGAAGTGGCCTCTCTTTTGTTTGCGGATTTTCCAACAAACTTTAAAGTTGAAAATTTTTCGGAGAACAAGGTATGCATCCTTCAAAACCACAATGGATAGTCTATGATAGTTTTGGAACTTTAATTAAATTAACAATGCGTATTTTGCAGGTCCCTCCATGGAATCAATTCTCTCAAAAATTAAGTAAGAAAGTGGCCGTAATAGCTTCAAAGTATGTGGCAGACAATGGGTGGTACATCACCTTAAGCTCCACTGATCACTTTGGCATCGTGTCTAGCCATGCCATCGACATGGGATTCAAAATGATGCACACCATCCTTATTTTGATCCCCGATGGTTATGTGCGAAAGACCATTGAGATTGAGAGAGTAAGTAAATTTATTTGTTGATTGAAAAGCATGCTCATAGTTTTCTTCAATTAGATCACATTCTAATTGTAATTTGTAGGTGGAAACACTATTGCTAGGATTGTTTTATCATAAGGGTCAACGTCCTATCTACGATCGACGAGATGGAGAGAGCGTGGACAACAACTCTTTCGATGCCAAGTACGGAATACTGGTAGAGCGCGCCGACGGAGAGTACATTGGAGGACACGCTCTTAGAGGTGCCACCAAGCGTAGCCTTGACTTCTTTCGGTAAGAATATATGCTTCCTGTGTTATGAGTTATTGGACTATGTTACATAAAGTAAAAATGCCCATATTTTTTTCTTTTTTTATCTGGCTTGTGCGTACATTTACTGCGAAGCACACCTACATTGTTCATATATTTTCTGGATGTGGTGCCTTGGGCAATGTTTGCGTTGAGTTGTATAGACATTGTCTCTGCATAGATAGTGATCCAGAGGTCTTCCATCAACATCTTTCACGCTTCAAGGCTCCATGTGTACGTGCTATTTCAGCAGTTGATGAAGATAGCGATGAGGAGACTGATTGACAACAATATGAGCCCGGATCACATTTCCCTTGATTGACATCAACATTGGTATTATCTATCGTTTTTTCTAATTTGTGATTTTTATGGAACTACGTGTGACCATGGTGTTTGGGTGCCACTTTTTTGGTATTACTGAAGACATGTTGTCGGTGTTGATTGTCCTTATCAATTCAACCATGATTTCATATTTATTATGCTAGATAGAAGTTAGTTGAGAGCTTTGGATTTACCAAAGTAATATACCAACACATGCTTTTTTGCGTATGTAACTTCTTCTTCCCGTGAGCATTCGCTGCTGCACGGAAGCAAGTATGGAATGGGGATTTTTTTAGTTTGAATTTTCATGCTGTTATGCTGACGAAATTTTGATTGCTTGTCAATATAATCATGCTTTTGTTCATGTTTGAAAACATAATCATGATTTCATGTATACAGAAAAGTTAGTCAAGCTTCACGGAAGCAAGTATGGAATGGGAAATTTTTTTGTTTGAATTTTCGCGCCGTTATGCTACCGAAATTTTGATTTCTTGTGAATATAATCATGCTTTTTGTTCATGTTTAGAAACATAATCATGGTTTCATGTATACACAAAAGTTAGGCAAGCTTCACGGAAGCAAGTATAGAATGGGAAAGCTTAATGAAATTTAGGCAATCTTTCACGGAAGTAAGTATGGAATGGGTTTTTTTAAATTTTTCACGTTGTTATGCTGTCAAAATTTTGATTGCTTGTCAGTATTTCTTTACACTGTCGGTCTAAGAATATATATAGTTTTATATATAATATTTATATTATATATATATATATATAATATCTTTTTATTTATTTATTTATATGTGTGTGTTTATGTACGTAAGCAGTTCTTCAACTCGGTAAAGTGTTTTTAAGTACTTGTTTATACAATATATATAGTTATTTATATGTGTGTGTTTATGTACGTATGCAGTTCTTCAACTCAGTAAAGTGTTCTTAATTCCTATTTTATATGCAAGAGTCTATGGGTGTATCATTATTTTGAGGTCTCTGCCCAAACAAGTACAACCATCAATATTTTTTAGATTCCTAGTTTCAAATTGGCTTATTAGGCATTCATCCTTGTTTGCAACAACACCTACATGGACAGGAAACAACATTCTACTAAAAGTAGGGTAAATACTAAATACATGCTCATCTTTTTCTTGCATTATATAAAAAACTCACATAGATTTTCTTTACGTTTGGCTTTCAAACAGCTTGTAGTTACATTTGGTGGTTCAGTTTAGCTACAAGATATCAACAATACCCTAAATTATGACAGATCTTGAAGATGTGTTAGTAGACCAGGCCGATTAAAAGTATCACAGCTACTTCAATAATAGTAAGTCAGACAGAGACATATGAATTATTCTCGCCAAGGCACTGAAGAGTGGAACACCATCATATAGTTAAAATAAGCATCATATAATTAAAATAAGTTGTTTACATGATTAGGTAGGGAATCAAACCTGCACACACACACAGTACAACTTGCATCACACTAGTACAATTTATCATGTGCTAGTGCATATTTATTTAACTATATATATTTAGTGCAGAAGTATTTAAATCTTGCCTCAATCTTCTACCACATTAGAGCCAGAGATGTTGACCAGGTTGATTGTGCGTTTGCAGACAAGAAAATGGTCAATCTTCGCCTGTAAAGCGGCCCTTCGAGAGCTGTCTATATACCCCCATGTCTCCCACTTGCCTAGAGCTTCTTGCATTGTTTCAAAGCCATCATTGAGTTCCTGGTCTCCGGTGTTGCGAGCGCGATTAAGGTGGTTGAACATCCGGATCGCCTTGTTTGTGTCACCCTCTCTCTGTGTAAACGTCTTCTTTTCTTCAAGGGGTGTGTTGGGGGGGAGTTTGTGAAGCTCTTCATGGATTTTTGCAACTACCTCATTACCAATAGTTGCATATCCTATAGGCATTGTATAAGTACAGGGAAAATGAAAAAATCTCTCTTGATTAGCACGTCTGATTCACTTGTGTAGCATATGATGCTTGCCTTGTAAGATTTACATAGGCTAAAGCAGCATGCTCTCAAAAAGCTTTGATAGTGATGGAAGAGTGGAATGTGTTAGTGACATGAGGGGTCCCACGCAGCATATGCTAACTGCTGAATTGGAGCGTGCAATAATATATGCATGATTGGTCAATATGAATATTATGCCCCTATGAATATTATAACCGTCTACTAGTCCACCACTAACTTTTAAAGTGGGGCGTGCAATAAAATATGCATGATTTGTCACTACGATTATTATTCCCCTATAAAATTTATAAGCATCTAATAGTGCAATGAGTAGACACCACTAACTTCCTCTCTAAGGGCTCGAGAAACACTATGATTATTATTCCCCTACGAATACTGTAAGCATATAATAGTGCAATGAGTAACAACCACTAACTGCCTCTCTAAGGGCTCGGAAAACATTTGTGTGAACCCGGCTTTGGAACCTTTTCACACGCATATGAAGAGGCAAAGTCTCTGTCTCTCTCTCTCTCTCTCTCTCTCTCTCTCTCTCTCTCTCTCTCTCTCTCTCTCTCTCTCTCTCTCTCACACACACACACACACACACACACACACGTGAGTAGAAAACATGCACACAAACTCCTTCTTCACAACAAAACTCCACTTTCATCTCAATTAAAATGTGGGATATTTATAAAATATATACATGAAACCAACACATAAACAAGTCTATACCAAGTTACTAAATGAAATAATTTGAACCGGCTTAAGAACCTTCTTGCCCAAACTTGAGCTGTACTTTTTTCATTTTGAACCTATCTTTTTTCTCTCCCCCTCATCTCCCACTCTCTCTCTCTCTCTCTCTCTCTCTCTCTCTCTCTTTGTCGGTACTCTCACACCCCGATCCTATCTCTATTTCACAAGTATTTTTTTCTCTCTCCGTCTAATCCTTCTTCTCTCTCCTTCCCTCGGTACTTATTTAACATACCACAACGCCACCTTAGAGAGCATACATATGAGTGAAATCCATGATTCTATAAACTCGAAAAAGCATCACCTTTAGCAAAAAAACGCGAATTGATTAACTCGCAAATAAAATTAACCCGCCAAAAACTGCTTCATGATGGAAGCTCTTAAAGATTTCCATGTTTGTGGGGCTTCATTGTTTACCCGTAGGCTAGACCACCATTTCTTGGTGGACTTTTGAAAGTGCATAACTACATGGTATAGCTTAGAGGACTTCGTGAAGCCCTCATCTTCGAACTCTGCATCGAAGTCTTGAATAGAGGCCAAGACTTTGTCCGTAGCACCAAAGGTGCCATCGTAGGTAAGGAAAGAGATGCTCTTTCCTCCCTCTTTGAACTTCATGGTGAGGATTTTGGAGAATCCCATGAGCACGAAGCTGCCGTTGCACTTCACTTTGGAGGGATGGATTGCCCATGGCTTGTTGAAGCATAGAAACAAGGTAGTTAACAAGCATAGGGGCATCATTAGTAGCCCGGGGGATTCACTCTATATACAAAACAGGATGCCACCTGCGAGTGGACAACTTTGATAAAACCCCTATATACGACTCATATTAGGGACCCCCCTTTCTATGCTTATACGAAAGTCAATGCAAAAAACTATCATACCCCTATCTTACATATAAAATTTAGGTCTCACATGATCTAACTAAGTGAAACTAGTCAAAGAGCGTGTAGCATAGTGATTGGCAATGCACTAAGGATCCGCTTTTGTTGATAACTAGATGTACCCTCAATGTGTTTTAGTTTGACTTTCAAACTATGTGCCCATTGAGCTTGCACTCTAGCTATTCGTCCAATTTTGACCAATCTAAATTACTCAAAAAACATGGTTATAAAGTTGTGCTAGGTTCTCCGTGTAAATTTGCATCTATACAAACTCTTTATAGCTTTCATCCCTCAACAAATGAATTATAATAACAAAACAAACAATTGATACAAAGTACTATTGGTTCTTGCATGTATCTTGGTACAAGTTTGAGGGAAAACTCTTTTGGGAAGCCATGATTTTGAAACACAAAAACTTCCTCTCATTTTTTCCTTTTCTCACCCCCCCCCCCCCCCCCCCCCCACCGCCCCTTAAATATGATACCCCCTCCCTTATTTTTAAGCTTAGGAGATAAATTATTGAGGGCCTACCCCTAACTTATACGCTTATGTAACTTGTAGAAAAACCCCCCTCCCCTGCACTTACATGGTGCTATAAGTTTTCCATGGTGAATCCCCCGGGATTAGTAGCCTTCTTATTGGCAAAATCAAAGCTATCAACATTAACTTCGCTCTCTTTAATATTGCCAGTCATTCTAACAACTTTTAGGTGTAAATGTTTTTAGGTGTACTTTGTCACTTCAAGCCCTAGTTGCTACTCCTCTTTACCCCTTTAGAAAAGAACTCAATCTATTGTACCCGTGGCTCAAATATCATTAATTGCAAAGAATAGAAGAGAGGGTCTTTCAACACCAAAACAACACCGGCTCTGTTGAGCTTCTAATAGCTCAATAGTGGTTAAGCCGTAGGAAAGCCCCATAGGACTACACTATTAAGAACATAGCTCTCGACAGTGATGCCACGTTATCTGCACGAAGGCAGGCGCCTTGCAAGGCTGAAAAATCCCTATTCTACTTACTCAATTGCAATTAATAATACCAACCATTTATAGCTATCTTGAGGACCTCCCTTCTTGAGCAAGAAAAGAGAAAAATCCCTATTCTACTTACTCAATTGCAAATAATAATACCAACCATTTATAACTTATATCTTGAGGACCTCCCTTCTTGTGCTCTGATACTAATGTAACATTTAATGGCTTAGTAACCTGTGTGTAGCGGAAAATAGCATGAATCTACTTGAGAACTAGTTTTCAAAGGTAAAGAAGAGTAGCAACTAAGGTTTTTGAGGGTACTATACATAATTTTAATTAACATGGGTGGCTGATAATAACCAAGCGAGTAGAATGAACATTTATAACTTTGATTTTTCAAATGAAGGTGCTAATGATGATGTCCCCATGTTTGTTAATTACCTTGTTACTAGGTTGCAGAAAGAGATGGACAACCCTGCTTTGCAAGCCAAAGTTACTCAACAACTTCGTGCTTATTGGATTTTCCTTCCTCTCCAAGAGCAAAGAGAGCTTAGTAGGCCTCTTGATGAGACTCCTAAAAGAAGACTCTCTCCCATAAGAGAGGAGGAATCCAAAGAACGAGAAACAAGTGAATCCCTAAGTTCCTCTGAAGATGTGGCTCCACGAAAACGACGGTCTAGACGGCCACCAACTCCTCCCAAGAGGAAACGGTCAACCCATAGTCCTTCTCCTCATCACTCCAAAAGGGAAGAGAGGAAACAAAGGAAGAAAAAGGCAAGAAAGAGGCCACCCTCTTCTACTTCTTCTTCATGTTCCTCCTCTTCCAACAAAAGCAAAAACTACTGTCCTAGAGAATACAAGAGGAGAGTATATCGCAAATCTTACCGTACATGCTAAAGGTCCCAAAAGCTCAAGAAGTTCAAAGAGGGAGGAAACAGTATCTCTTTTCTCACCTATGATGGCACCTTTGGTGCTACTGACTAAGTATTGGCCTTCATCCAGAAAATTTGATGCGGCCTTTGGAAACAAGGGCTTCACAAAGTCCTCCAAACTATGCCATGTAGGTATGCACATATCCAAAAACATGCTCGTCAATGGTGGGCTAGCGTTCGTAGCAATGACGAAGCCCCAAAGACATTAAAAAATCTACGAGTTTCCATCATGAAGCAATTCCTTACAAGAGATGCAAATGACAAAGTGCTTACCAAATGGTAGAGTTTGAAGCTGCTCTCCAACGAGTCTATCCACAAATATGTGGACAACTTTTGGGATTTACATCT
Source organism: Adiantum capillus-veneris (assembly GCF_014529385.1). Lineage (NCBI taxonomy): Eukaryota > Viridiplantae > Streptophyta > Polypodiopsida > Polypodiales > Pteridaceae > Adiantum > Adiantum capillus-veneris. Next base: position 32,548,895 of record NC_140956.1, on the reverse strand, counting down.
CAAAGGCTACTGTCTTTCAAAAGATAGACTTTGCTGAGAAAAAGTAACAAACAATTATGTGTAGGATTACCTAAATAAATGGACAAGTACGTTGTCGTGGGAACACATGCTACAAGATCTATCTTGTAACTTTTTAGATACATAATTATATTTCCTATAATGTACATATGCATATGTAAATATAACAATAAGATTTCTATCTCATCCTATTATATATCTCAAGGGTAACGTATTCTTACTTTACCATAAAAAAGTACTATGGGAAAAGCGTCAATAGCTCCGTCTCTTTAAGTTGGGGCCAAAAGCATTGATTATTTCTTTCTACCATCTCATTATTATCTCACACCCTATCTAGATCCTATATCTAGGGTAATTTCCAATCTATATATATTCTATGTATTTTTCATATTTTTTTATATTTCTTTTTAAATACCTACTAGGAGGGAATCAAATCCTAGTGGGACACTAGGTGGCATGATTTCAAAGATACACTAATTTTAATGCATTATTGCAATCATGATTACAAAACTTTGTCAAGGAGCAATGTCATGATTTCATATGGCATGAGGTGTCCATTGGAATCAAATAAAAATCTAGGCTAAGGGGACCAAAATTGTACCCTATTTTAATGATTTTTTTACACAAGGTTCCAATCCGAAGTCGTATGTCATTAATGAGCTGAAGGTTTTCCCATATTTTTACTTTTTTATTTGGAACCACGATTGAGGAGATATGATCAAAATACTGGACCCCAATCTGCCCACATCATGCAGGAACAGCTCATTTCCAAATTTTCTAGTTTCTGTTCACACTGGCTCCTCTCTTCTTGTGTAAACCCTTGGGGGTTCCCTTCGCCTATAAAAGAAGACCTCTTCTTCCTTGAAAACCACTCAAGCATTCAAGCCATTGAGGAGAGGAATTCATGAGGGAGTGAGTAGAAATGCCAAATTGTACTTAGCCATTAACATAAGCCTAAGCCTACACTTTCTCCTAGAGGAAGACTAGCCATTCTTGCATGCTATCCATGGAAGATCAAATCTAATCAATAAGGTCTTGGACTTGGCGTATCAATCAAAGTTGAATTCTCCCCTCTTCTTCTCTCTCCATTAATAATGGTGCCGAAGGGTTTGTCAAGTAAGATGTGTTCTACATTGATGTTTTCTTGATTTCTTGTTGTTTTCTTTTTCATCTCTAATCCAACATATATATATATATATATATATATATATATATATATATATATATATATATCTAATCTTATCTCCTTAACCAAACCTATCTCTCATTCTTAGTAATTCATCCTCTGTACAAATTCTAAGTTCTCTTTGCTACAGGTACATTCTTCCCCGCAGTATCCTTATTGCCTACGGGCAAGAATAGGGCTTGGGAGGGAAACTTCTCATCTCTTCACTTCTCTCATATCTACATTTCTCATATACTATCCTAAATGACTAACCCACATGATGATAATTTCTGTCGCTTTCACTCTGTACGATCTATTAGAATTAACGTATGGATTAGCCATAAAATACACTTTCAACAACGTATAGTGTTTCTCTTTGGCCCAGAAAGGCTCAATGAAATACTTCTATCACCGGATCCCATCATACTACCTCTCATAGACTATAACTTTTCTTTTGACGTAAGCGTAGTTATCTTGCTATGAACCAAGAGGATTTGTACACACAATTAATCCCAATCACTAGACAAAATATATATATTATGGTAAGCACAAAACTACAATTCCAAAGAAAAGTTTGTAGCCTATTTGGTCAGCCAAGATTGAATGCCATTAACTCATCTATTAACCCTTTCATATTACCCATGATACGATATGACCATAGCCTTGATGTTTTCATCTTTGTGTTTTTTTGACTCTCTTTTGTGTTCTTTCTTTGTGTGCGTGAATGCAAGAGAGAAAGAGTGGGTCTTCTTTGATTGCACTTCTTTCCAAACCCTAGTCTTCATGGCATCTATGGTTTAACTCCTTCATATAGTTTTTGTTGAGTTCTCTCACAAACTCTCACATCCATAAGCCTGGTGCTTTCCTGGAAAGACCGCAAATTTCTCGACATATTTTTGGTAAACCCGATGTGAAATTGACAGGGGGAGAGTTTGTGGGTAACCATGGGTGATCATGTTGAGAAACAGGGTATGCATTTTGAGCCAACAACAATGCAAATGTTTCAAGCATTTGCAATGTTCATGCAACAACAACATGCCACTAAAAGAATGGAGATTTCGGCAAACGAGGGCCATACAAGCTTTCGTCAACAGAATGGATCAATTCAATAGCAAAAATGTAACCAAGTACTTATGCGAGTATGTGAAGGAGATGGAGCTGCATCGTGTGTCAGAAGGTGAGATGATTCAAAGCTTTCAGCTAGTTGTTGCTCCCAAAATTAGGGAGCATGTTAGGGCAATTAAAGATGGACATGGGAGAAATCGGGAAGAACTCAAAGTAGCTTTAAAGGAGGAATATTTCATGGAGGACTCGGAGAGAGTGACCAAAAGGACATTCTTAGAATGGGTAGTCAAGCCAAATCAAGGACTATCAATAATAGAGCTACTTAGGGAATTTGAGCGGCGCTATGCAAAACTCACCAGGACAGAAAGGGCCACACTAGATACAGAGAAGACAGATCTTTTCTTACAAGCCGCAGGTAAAGAGTTTCAAGAAACTTTGGAGCTTCTTCTTGAAGATAAAGATGCTGAGCAAGGACTAAAGACCGACTAGAATGAGGTTGAAGCTGCTATCTCACTGCTTGCCAAATGACAAAGAAGAAGGGACAAGATGGTAGTAAACACTACAAGTCCTTCCACCTCAACTCCTGAAAAAATGGTAAAGCCTACTTTTATCGCTCCGAAGTTTGATGAGTCCATGCTAGATGACCTTGTGAAGGGAATGCGCGACTTGAAGGTGAATCTTGCAAAGCTTGAAGAAAAAGGCCAAACGTCAGGGCCACTTTCTAGGCAAAGAAAACAGCCCAAAGAAGGGTTTGTTAATAGATGTATTTGGTGTGATAATACACACCATGTAAGAAGGGATTGTAATGATTTTAGTGATGCTTTGTCAAAAGATGTTGTCTTTTTTAAGGATGGTAAAATCCACTTAAGAGAGACAGGTCTACCCTTGAGAACTAACTTTGGGAAGGAGGGAATGCAAACCTTAGTTGAAGATATGGCAACTAAGCATGCCACCTCTTCATTTGAGGCAGCTACTTATTGAGTAAAAATTGAGCATTTTTGTGATGAAGAGGTGAGTGACCATCATGGTCAAATTTGTCCAAATTTCATACAATTAGCTAAAAAGGGAAAGCTTACAAAAGAGATTCTACATGAAGCAGGTGATTGCATACGTCTAGAAACAGGATGGAATGATCCAGTGGACTCATTGTCAGTGCATGCCTACATTACAAAATGCCAAAAAAAAGAGGCAATTGTAGAAGAGAAGCGCAGACGTGAGAATGCTAATGAAGGACCATCAAAAAGGGCTTCTAGAAGTGGGGGAAGAAGCGACTCAATGCCTTCTCAAATACCCTCAACACAAGGAGCATCTCCACCTGAAGTACTCATGGAGGAGTCTACAACAGGAAAGAAGAAAGAGCCAACAAAAGGTAAGACAAAAGGCCCAACTTATAAACTACAATCTGATATTGAGGTTGCTACAGATTTAAAGAAAGTCTTGGAGGAAAGAATCTTGAATAGCAAGATTGAGTTTACTCTGGGAGAAGTTGTTGGCATTGCAAACCATGAATTGTTGAGGAGATCATTGACATCATCAAGAGGAAGAGACAAACCGTTGAAGGGGAAACCTCAAAGACACAAGGGATGTAGCTGCAAAATAAGGAGGATGATGGAGCTGTGGTAGGATGCTACCAATCTAGTGGGAGAGTGAAGCAAATGCATTTCTCAAATGATGATGCTGCGTTGCATTTATACGTCCGTATAACAAAAATTATACGTATAAAACGTCGATATACACCGTATCTCCGAATAATTACCGAATAGCCGTATGAAACATTTTTCGATCGATATATTTTTCGATTAAAAAGTATTTCGATCGAAAAATATATCGATCGAAAAAAAGTATATATATACAATCGTCGCCGTATTCGATCGAAAAGCATTGTGGACTTTCTTGGGGATTGGAGAGCTTGGAGCTTCTGAGAGTTTGCCAGATAGAGATAGCGACTTTGATTTACAGCGGTTTTCAGGTATATTTTTTAAATTTTCAATAAATATTAACTTTTTTTGTGTGGTGCCAGACTTGTGTGGTGCAGTAGTTTCGGCTCTCACCACAAAGTTGGCTTGCAGGTCGTAGACCACTTCGTGGTGTGTAGCCATAGGCCCATATGGCTCACTCCAGAGGTTTATAGAATATAGTTTTCTTTCTCGTGGTGTGTAGTTATATAACTCACTCCAGGGAAGGCTTAGGGTAAATTTAGATTCTCACTCGTATGGTGTAGTAGTATATCTCTCACCATAGAGATGAGTTAGGATTAGAGATTGACTCATGGAGTGTAGTAGGCATGATGCTACACCTCTCACTTCAGAGTGGCCTATAAAATTTACAATCTTAATGTAAATCATTATTGATTATTCTACATAGAAGCACAAAAATTAACGTTCGTCATTTTAAGAGTGTAGAGATGCATACTTTATGCCCTCTTCATCTTAATACGACTTTCGTTATTTTTGTGCTTCTATTTCTGTAGTAACATCATTGTTCATCAACAGATGACTTGGTGTTACTCTGAACGTAGATATATACAACAATTGATTTACATTTGCGATTGTTGAGTTGTTTGCTGATGGTTGCGTTGTGCGTGCTACACACTCCATTAGAAATAGCTTATAAAATTTACAATTTTAGATTAAGTTTTTCTGTCATATGTGTTACATAGAAACACAAGCGTTACCACTCGTTATATTAAGAGTGAAGAGATGCATATTTTCATGCCCTTTTCATCTTAATGTGACATACTGGTTACTCGTGTTTTTCATATTCCAAAAGAACATCATTTTTCATCATTAAATGACTTGGTGTTGTTTTGGACGTAAACACATATGATAGGTAACTTACATCTGCAATTGTTAATTTATCCGCTGATAGTTGTGTTGTGAGTTCCACACACTTTATCAGGGATTAGATTGATAAAAACTATCAATCTATTTTACAACAGCATCCAGGACTTGTGCTGAGAATATCTCACACTAGCTGAGCTGTTCACATATACGATTTTCCAACCCTTTAGATGTAATTTCTTTCATCATCTCACACGTCTGCACATAGCAGGGTCTAGTTCTTGTGCTGAGAGCATCTCACACTCCTAGCCTATTTCTCTCTCTCTCTCTCTCTCTCTCTCTCTCTCTCTCTCTCTCTCTCTCTCTCTCTCTCTAAATTAATTTTCATGGTCGATTCGCACAATGTGGTTTTATCTTTAATTTGCAATAATTTAGTATTGTTTAATAAATTTGAATCATCATTTAATATATATATAGGGTTAACACTCATTATGTAATAACTATGTTACTATGGTGTACAATCATTTCGTAAGATTCTTAATTTATAATTTTGTCATTTATAATTTATAATAACTATGTTACTATGGTGTACACGAAGCTAGCGAAACATCAACGAAAGTTCATCTCCGAAGTGATTGTGAGACACTTCCATTACTCGTCAGAGGCAGAGATTAGGCGTTGTTTAAACCCTGTCGCTCGGGAGCATTTTTTTCAGCTTACAAAGACTCTAACCAAGTCTGTGTTTGAGCAGCTCCAGGCAGAGTTTGCACCAGCTATTTTTGACATAGCCCTCCTGACATCAGGTGCTTTAGTAAACATGGTCAAACAAACCATTGGACAGATCATGAAAACCTTTCAAGAACTGAAAAATCCTGCAATTACTTCCTTGCCAAACATAGCTGAGCGCATACATCTTGTGCAACAGCTTTACACGGAGTTCAAGAGCAAGGAAAAGTTAGAAAGAGTAGCAAAGCGTGCAAGAGTGGAAGCCAGCTCTTCTGAAGCTGCTGCTGAACCAGAAATCATTCTTAGAGAAGATCTTGCAACGTCATCCGTTGCTACATTAGACCTCTCTCAACTACCACCTATTTTACACCTTTTACCCGACACAGCCATCTTCAATATCCAAGCTCCACAGCTAGGAGAGGGAAGATGGGCACATGTGAAGCGTGTGGGTGTCACACATCCTGCTTTCAAAGATCAAGTGTATGCTGTAAAAGTGTTCAAAGTACACTTACATGGGCCCACCATGGAGCAACAGGTCAAAGACGAAGCAACAATTTTGGATATTTCACATCGAGGTATTATCTACCCTCTTGCCATGGTGCGTCATGTGGAGCGACCAATGCTCATTTCACGATTTTGGAATGGCGGCCATGTGGAGCAATGGATCAAAGAATGCACTGCAGACGGCAACCAACCTGTCATCCGCGATTATGTACTCACTGCAGGAACAATAGAGCTATTCCAGGAGAATATTTTGCAGATCATCAATGCTCTCCTCCAAACTCTAAAGTATATACATTCGCATAACTACCTCCACAATGATCTACACTCTCGGAATATGATGCTGCATTTTGGCGAAAAAGGTGTTTATGCCGGCATTGTGGATTGGGGTTCATGCACCAAAACAAATACCACAGCCGGTTTTCCTCCTCTACGTGATATGCAGATAGAAACTAGAAAACAATATGAGAGAGATTATCCATGGGCAGCCCCCGAATGTATATCTAGTAATCCTCCCTCCTGGACCAAAGCTATGGATATTTATTCCATGTGTCATACATGTAAACGCATTTTGAAGTGCTTACCAGAGCCCCAAGAACAAAGCAAGAGACATTTTTTGAGTAATGTACTTGCTCATCTTGAAACCGGCAAGCGCCTAAACCCCAAAACCCGGCCTAACTCTTTTGACCTCTCCTTATGTCTAAATGGTGCCCATAGAGTGGGTTACAACATTGTAATGACATCTGGCTTACGACCAGCTGATGATTAATGAAAACACAAGTCTCATGATTTCATCATTGTTTTACTTTTGGTGTTAGATTTAATTGTATGTTTAATTGAACAAAATATCTATGTTTGTCATTTGATATACTGTCCAATGTCAAATTAATTGAATGGGTATTTAAAAGTAATGACATGTTCACCTAATATGCAAATATGGAAGAAGAACTCAACCACGTTGAAGCTCAGGCAATTTTTAAAGAAGAACAAGTTAGATGTGGACAAGCAGATCTTTCTACTATTGCGAACATTGAAGAAGATGAATCTGATCTGCAGGCGAACCACTAACCCTTAAAGAGTCTTGCAAAAAGCTTTGCCCTAATCACTTTGTACGCCATCAACTATTTCAAATAAGTGGCAATGCAAAAGATACAGCTCCGTTAAAGCTCTCCGATTTGCAACATAAAGGACTGGCATGTGTATTGCTGCAAAGGTTTATACGACAAGAGAGATTCCTACCAAAACACAAACAGTAGTAGCAATTTACTTTATCCAACAATGCTATGTTCGATATGTTTTGCTGAAGAGAGTGGATTGGTCAGATTCGTCTAGGCACCGCTGGTGTTGGACGTGGATGCATTGCAGAAAAGGTGGTAGCACGCAATGCAAATAATCAATGCCTCCTCACAAGCATCCTATTGTTTTACTTCCTGAAGAGTCAAACACTGACTGAATTAGCCAGCCAAGGACAAGACCTTTCCAGCCAAGGAGAAACACCGGACATGCTTCGTGGCCGTATTCTTTGAGCTTGAAATAGAGTTAAGTGATGCACAAGCAAAGCTTCAATGATATGAATCATTGTATGGACCTTTGCCAGATGATACTACCACTTCACATAAAGATGGTGCTCAACCATCCCCTGAGCTAGGAATTACAGATTTTTCCATAGACCAGCTTATAGCAAATCTATCAAACTCATAAGTCACTCACAAGCTTTTTGTAATCTCAAAATTATATCAAACTCTTTTCGATTGAGTAATTTCCCAGAACCTTGTTGTAATTTAACCTACATCGACTTTATGTAATTGTTATTCGACAAGATATTATCGGCAATTTATATTTGTGTGTGAGTAAATATGTGCGTATGAGAGAGAGAAAAGAGAGGTTTTGATGTGAACGACAACGAGATACCACTTTCTTTCATCATATGCAAAACTTGTTAAGTATTACAATGGTAATCTCACAAATCATCTCCATCTTCAAAAATGTAACCATATCATCTACTTCGTCCATATCTGAGCATTCTGAAACTATCTCCCATTCCATATCATCTTCATCATCAACTTCTGCAGAAATAGCTTCATGCGTTTGAAAGACTCCATATTGCTTTTGAGCGGCTCTAGTTGCAATGTTTTGAGGCTTATAAATAAGTCTCATATTGCAAAAAAACATACACCAAATCAGCAGCCCGTTTAGTATGAAGTCTGTTTCGCTTTTTCGTGTGTACAAAGTCGAATGCTGACCAATTTCGTTCACAACTTCCACTTGATGCAGCTACTGATAAAACTCTAACTGCAATGTGTTGTAACTCCACTTTCTCTCCACCATACTCCTTCCACCATAAAGGTGCACTTGTTTTTCCAATGGAATCTATATGCCACAGATCCTGAAAAATACCAGTTCTGTTGGCATAATCTACTCACTGATGAAAAGCTGTTTTTCCATCTTCGTGCCCTAAGAGTTGGGAGCACACTGTTTTGAAGTCGGACATAACTTCTTTTTTGGCAGATTGCTGATGCATTTGAAACTTAGGATCCAATACAAAAAGCCGCACCATGCAATGGCGTATGCAACTGCACCCAACGCTTGTTAACAATTGTAATCATGGTAGCTTATCCTTTGCACCAAAACTGACATTTTTCTCTTAGCTTGCGTATAGCCACTGACATATACCAGTAGACCCGACCAAAAATAAAAGAATCTGTGTCAACTGCTCTCAAAAGATCTACAAATGGCTTAGAAACAGTTACTATTCTTTCTACATTACGCCAAAAGACTGGCGAGTTTACTATTTGTGCACATCGACCAGCTGCTTCCTGATAACTTGGATACTTGTTGAGACATCCATCTCATCTTCTGTCTGCTAAGGTTTCCATCAATGCAGGCTTCAACTCTTGCAAAGCAGCAAGAACATAGTATGCCGTAGCAAACCTTGTGTTGCAAAAAATATTTGCAGAGCTTTATTTGGTGACTTGGTTCGAAAAAGAGCATACGAAAATTGATGCCCTCTAATGAATTTCACCACATGATTTCCATCCAATAAATTTTGCTTCACTCATGCCATTTTACCAATATCTTTAAAAGAAATTTAAAGTGTGAGCTGCACATGGTACCCAAGAAATCTCCGGATACTTGACTTGAATAGCTCTTCCTGCTCCTTTGTAGTTGGCCGCATTATCTGTGACAATAGCAGTCACATTCTTTGGTCCACCTGCATTTCCAATTGCACGCTCATACACCCCTGCTAGGTAGGTGATAGTCTTCTCTTTCAATGAGCTGTCAATTGCTTCCACGAACATAGCCCCTCTAGGGTTCATAAGCATTACATTGATTAAAGGTTTTTTCTGACAGTTAGTCCATCCATCCAATGCTATGGTGCATCCATATGCTAGAACAAACTCTAGGACTATGCGTTTGAGAATGGCTTCAGTACTGCCTTTGACTTTATCAAGATATTCAGTTCGCATCTTGTTATAGTCAGGAAGCACAAATCCTTTTTTGGCTGTACTCATCAAAGCATCTTGAAATATTGGATTACGCATAACATTGAACGATATGCCACACGCAACAAATGCTTGTGTCCATTTTAAATGCAACTCAAGCAACCATTGTTTACCTAATGCTTCAGGCATTTTCTGTCCATTGGATGACGCTCTGCCAGATTTGCTTGTGCTAGGAACTCCTCCTGATGTAGAAGCATGTCCATGAAGAGGGTTCAATTGAGAACTTTGATCATTTACTTGAGTGGTACACACCTCTTCTGTTTTCTCATTGCATACAGATGGTTCAATATTCGCATGAATATCTTTAGAAACGTCACCTTTATGTTTAGCTGCAAGAATCAACTTTACTTTGCGAGAATACATGGCAAATTTTTCATGAATATCTTTTGGTGGTGCCCCGCACTTTTCAACATTGCCAGGGACTTTAAACAAATGCTCTTTAATTCTGGTTGCATTACCACTGAACTCATGGCCACAAGATTTACATTTAAGTCGAGATATATTTCTCCCAGCTTTCAACTCATGCACATAACTCCACTCTTGTCCTTTCACCATGATGCACAAAAATAGTTTGCTAGTAAAAACAAAGTCAATGCTCATTTTCATAATCAAAATCAATTAAAAACATTAAATTAATTTAATTAACAATGATTGAACAAAATTAAAATAATTAAAACAATGATTGAACAAAAATACAATAATAAAAAACAATACCGTTGGATTACATATAAATTGCATCGATTTATCTAAAGTGCAAGCTTGTATCTTTAACACATTACGATAATCAATAATTACAATTAAATCAAGTATTAAAATGATTATCATTATAAATTACTATACATACAAGAGCTATAAGTGACATTTTTAAATGTCAAAACGATAATCACTTACAATACTTGATAATTATCGTATCTATGTAAAGTGCGAACAAAAAGTTCTTACACTTTACCATAGATTTTTAAGCGATTATCTATCTACACTGCGAGCATATGTATGCTCTCACACAGTACGGTAGATTTTGCAGTCCAAATAAAGATAAGAGAATATCATTATTTTTGGACATGTTTTTCCTAAATTTTTACTCTAGTGAGAGCATAGCAGTGTGAATAGCTCTACACAAAACGTAAAAATATAATTTTGTTTCATTATATTCATTTTGAAGTGAGAGAAAATCTCTACACATCAAAATCGAACTTTAAATTACATAAAATCCATTTTTATGTAATTTTATTTTTAAACTAATTATCTCATGTGAGAGTACACTCTACACACAACGATTCATATCTTACTTTTTTTTATTAGTCACTTTCAAGTGTCAATTAATTGAACACATTGACAAGTGATTCTTATAATTACAGTTTGTATCAGGTGAGAGATTAAACTCTTCATAAAATACAAACTTTCAACTATTTACTAAGTTTTTCAAAACATATTCATATATTTGAATCAAAAAACTTAAAATTCTATTGAATTTTAATTTTTATTGCATTCAAATTGTTTTATTTTTTTACAAATTACATTTTTTGATCGTTTGGTGAGAGTACTCACATGGAAACACTGACTTTGAAGCTTGTGAGGCTGGTATGAGACCTTTCGCGTGTTGCTATATTACTAACATATTCGATCGTTATAATTTTAGATCGAAAATACTTTCGTTCGAAAATAATTTCGATCGAAAAGTTTTTCGATCGAAAAATTAAGAAGTTATACGATTGGCCGTTTCTACTGATGTGGCACCGTATAATACGGCCGTATAATTTAGATAAATGAATAATACGCCCATTATTCGCGTATTATACGTCTTTCGAATAACGAATAATGCAACTTAGTGATGATGAAGAAGTTGAAGATATTCCTAGGAGCTACTATTCACGAAGTCACTGGGCTACTACAAAAACTTTGGTCAAGGTAGGTGACCTTGAAGAGCCATTTGTTGCCTTGATTGACCATGGTTCAGAAATAAACATAAGGTCAAAGAGCCTCTACAACAAGTGCAAATGGCCGATGGACACTGATCATGGTTGGATGGTGAAAGTGGCAAACAATTCATCCGGTGAATTGTATGTAGCATGTCCAGGTGTGAAGGTGACAATAGGTGATGTAAAGATTGACCAAAACTTCTTTTTACAGGATACATCTTCATATCATCTCATCCTTGGACAACCCTACATTGTTGGAGTTCGAATGGAAACAAAGGTAATGGATGATGGTTCAACATATGCTAGGATACGTAGCAAAGATGGTAAACGAGCTGTCCAATTTCTCACAGTTTGTGCTAACCATGAAATAAATCGTGACAACCTCAGAGAACATCCTCTACCAAAGGTGAGCAAAGAGTTTCATGATCATAGAGAAATGATGGGTTTTGGCCAAGTACCATTGTAAAGCGAGATTGCAGTGGTACAGAAAGAAAAAGGGTCTCGCTTGATCCAAAAATAGGTGAAACTTTTTCAACGGGCTCCTTGGTAACAAGGAATGGATCAGTATGTTTTACAAAACTTGAAGAATGAAGAGATGTGAGAGGCAATATGTGCACAATGTACAAATAGGCATGAAAAGAGTGGGTTGCTAGAGCCTAATGAAAATGTTTTGGGTTTGTGTGAACAAGTTTCTTTTGTAGATACTATGGGTGAGCTTGATGCTATAATGGGGTCTAGTTTGCATCTTGAAAATGAAGTTGTGGAAGTTTTCTCTAGAAGTGGGGGAAGAAGCGACTCAATGCCTTCTCAAATACCCTCAACACAAGGAGCATCTCCACCTGAAGTACTCATGGAGGAGTCTACAACAGGAAAGAAGAAAGAGCCAACAAAAGGTAAGACAAAAGGCCCAACTTATAAACTACAATCTGATATTGAGGTTGCTACAGATTTAAAGAAAGTCTTGGAGGAAAGAATCTTGAATAGCAAGATTGAGTTTACTCTGGGAGAAGTTGTTGGCATTGCAAACCATGAATTGTTGAGGAGATCATTGACATCATCAAGAGGAAGAGACAAACCGTTGAAGGGGAAACCTCAAAGACACAAGGGATGTAGCTGCAAAATAAGGAGGATGATGGAGCTGTGTGTAGGATGCTACCAATCTAGTGGGAGAGTGAAGCAAATGCATTTCTCAAATGATGATGCTGCGTTGCATTTATACGTCCGTATAACAAAAATTATACGTATAAAACGTCGATATACACCGTATCTCCGAATAATTACCGAATAGCCGTATGAAACATTTTTCGATCGATATATTTTTCGATTAAAAAGTATTTCGATCGAAAAATATATCGATCGAAAAAAAGTATATATATACAATCGTCGCCGTATTCGATCGAAAAGCATTGTGGACTTTCTTGGGGATTGGAGAGCTTGGAGCTTCTGAGAGTTTGCCAGATAGAGATAGCGACTTTGATTTACAGCGGTTTTCAGGTATATTTTTTAAATTTTCAATAAATATTAACTTTTTTTGTGTGGTGCCAGACTTGTGTGGTGCAGTAGTTTCGGCTCTCACCACAAAGTTGGCTTGCAGGTCGTAGACCACTTCGTGGTGTGTAGCCATAGGCCCATATGGCTCACTCCAGAGGTTTATAGAATATAGTTTTCTTTCTCGTGGTGTGTAGTTATATAACTCACTCCAGGGAAGGCTTAGGGTAAATTTAGATTCTCACTCGTATGGTGTAGTAGTATATCTCTCACCATAGAGATGAGTTAGGATTAGAGATTGACTCATGGAGTGTAGTAGGCATGATGCTACACCTCTCACTTCAGAGTGGCCTATAAAATTTACAATCTTAATGTAAATCATTATTGATTATTCTACATAGAAGCACAAAAATTAACGTTCGTCATTTTAAGAGTGTAGAGATGCATACTTTATGCCCTCTTCATCTTAATACGACTTTCGTTATTTTTGTGCTTCTATTTCTGTAGTAACATCATTGTTCATCAACAGATGACTTGGTGTTACTCTGAACGTAGATATATACAACAATTGATTTACATTTGCGATTGTTGAGTTGTTTGCTGATGGTTGCGTTGTGCGTGCTACACACTCCATTAGAAATAGCTTATAAAATTTACAATTTTAGATTAAGTTTTTCTGTCATATGTGTTACATAGAAACACAAGCGTTACCACTCGTTATATTAAGAGTGAAGAGATGCATATTTTCATGCCCTTTTCATCTTAATGTGACATACTGGTTACTCGTGTGTTTCATATTCCAAAAGAACATCATTTTTCATCATTAAATGACTTGGTGTTGTTTTGGACGTAAACACATATGATAGGTAACTTACATCTGCAATTGTTAATTTATCCGCTGATAGTTGTGTTGTGAGTTCCACACACTTTATCAGGGATTAGATTGATAAAAACTATCAATCTATTTTACAACAGCATCCAGGACTTGTGCTGAGAATATCTCACACTAGCTGAGCTGTTCACATATACGATTTTCCAACCCTTTAGATGTAATTTCTTTCATCATCTCACACGTCTGCACATAGCAGGGTCTAGTTCTTGTGCTGAGAGCATCTCACACTCCTAGCCTATTTCTCTCTCTCTCTCTCTCTCTCTCTCTCTCTCTCTCTCTCTCTCTCTCTCTCTCTCTCTCTAAATTAATTTTCATGGTCGATTCGCACAATGTGGTTTTATCTTTAATTTGCAATAATTTAGTATTGTTTAATAAATTTGAATCATCATTTAATATATATATAGGGTTAACACTCATTATGTAATAACTATGTTACTATGGTGTACAATCATTTCGTAAGATTCTTAATTTATAATTTTGTCATTTATAATTTATAATAACTATGTTACTATGGTGTACACGAAGCTAGCGAAACATCAACGAAAGTTCATCTCCGAAGTGATTGTGAGACACTTCCATTACTCGTCAGAGGCAGAGATTAGGCGTTGTTTAAACCCTGTCGCTCGGGAGCATTTTTTTCAGCTTACAAAGACTCTAACCAAGTCTGTGTTTGAGCAGCTCCAGGCAGAGTTTGCACCAGCTATTTTTGACATAGCCCTCCTGACATCAGGTGCTTTAGTAAACATGGTCAAACAAACCATTGGACAGATCATGAAAACCTTTCAAGAACTGAAAAATCCTGCAATTACTTCCTTGCCAAACATAGCTGAGCGCATACATCTTGTGCAACAGCTTTACACGGAGTTCAAGAGCAAGGAAAAGTTAGAAAGAGTAGCAAAGCGTGCAAGAGTGGAAGCCAGCTCTTCTGAAGCTGCTGCTGAACCAGAAATCATTCTTAGAGAAGATCTTGCAACGTCATCCGTTGCTACATTAGACCTCTCTCAACTACCACCTATTTTACACCTTTTACCCGACACAGCCATCTTCAATATCCAAGCTCCACAGCTAGGAGAGGGAAGATGGGCACATGTGAAGCGTGTGGGTGTCACACATCCTGCTTTCAAAGATCAAGTGTATGCTGTAAAAGTGTTCAAAGTACACTTACATGGGCCCACCATGGAGCAACAGGTCAAAGACGAAGCAACAATTTTGGATATTTCACATCGAGGTATTATCTACCCTCTTGCCATGGTGCGTCATGTGGAGCGACCAATGCTCATTTCACGATTTTGGAATGGCGGCCATGTGGAGCAATGGATCAAAGAATGCACTGCAGACGGCAACCAACCTGTCATCCGCGATTATGTACTCACTGCAGGAACAATAGAGCTATTCCAGGAGAATATTTTGCAGATCATCAATGCTCTCCTCCAAACTCTAAAGTATATACATTCGCATAACTACCTCCACAATGATCTACACTCTCGGAATATGATGCTGCATTTTGGCGAAAAAGGTGTTTATGCCGGCATTGTGGATTGGGGTTCATGCACCAAAACAAATACCACAGCCGGTTTTCCTCCTCTACGTGATATGCAGATAGAAACTAGAAAACAATATGAGAGAGATTATCCATGGGCAGCCCCCGAATGTATATCTAGTAATCCTCCCTCCTGGACCAAAGCTATGGATATTTATTCCATGTGTCATACATGTAAACGCATTTTGAAGTGCTTACCAGAGCCCCAAGAACAAAGCAAGAGACATTTTTTGAGTAATGTACTTGCTCATCTTGAAACCGGCAAGCGCCTAAACCCCAAAACCCGGCCTAACTCTTTTGACCTCTCCTTATGTCTAAATGGTGCCCATAGAGTGGGTTACAACATTGTAATGACATCTGGCTTACGACCAGCTGATGATTAATGAAAACACAAGTCTCATGATTTCATCATTGTTTTACTTTTGGTGTTAGATTTAATTGTATGTTTAATTGAACAAAATATCTATGTTTGTCATTTGATATACTGTCCAATGTCAAATTAATTGAATGGGTATTTAAAAGTAATGACATGTTCACCTAATATGCAAATATGGAAGAAGAACTCAACCACGTTGAAGCTCAGGCAATTTTTAAAGAAGAACAAGTTAGATGTGGACAAGCAGATCTTTCTACTATTGCGAACATTGAAGAAGATGAATCTGATCTGCAGGGCGAACCACTAACCCTTAAAGAGTGCAAAAAGCTTTGCCCTAATCACTTTGTACGCCATCAACTATTTCAAATAAGTGGCAATGCAAAAGATACAGCTCCGTTAAAGCTCTCCGATTTGCAACATAAAGGACTGGCATGTGTATTGCTGCAAAGGTTTATACGACAAGAGAGATTCCTACCAAACAACAAACAAGTAGCAATTTACTTTATCCAACAATGCTATGTTCGATATGTTTTGCTGAAGAGAGTGGATTGGTCAGATCGTCTAGGCACCGCTGGTGTTGGACGTGGATGCATTGCAGAAAAGGTGGTAGCACGCAATGCAAATAATCCAATGCCTCCTCACAAGCATCCTATTGTTTTACTTCCTGAAGAGTCAAACACTGACTGAATTAGCCAGCCAAGGACAAGACCTTTCCAGCCAAGGAGAAACACCGGACATGCTTCGTGGCCGTATTCTTGAGCTTGAAATAGAGTTAAGTGATGCACAAGCAAAGCTTCAATGATATGAATCATTGTATGGACCTTTGCCAGATGATACTACCACTTCACATAAAGATGGTGCTCAACCATCCCCTGAGCTAGGAATTACAGATTTTACCATAGACCAGCTTATAGCAAATCTATCAAACTCATAAGTCACTCACAAGCTTTTTGTAATCTCAAAATTATATCAAACTCTTTTCGATTGAGTAATTTCCCAGAACCTTGTTGTAATTTCAAACCTACATCGACTTTATGTAATTGTTATTCGACAAGATATTATCGGCAATTTATATTTGTGTGTGAGTAAATATGTGCGTATGAGAGAGAGAAAGAGAGGTTTTGATGTGAACGACAACGAGATACCACTTTCTTTCATCATATGCAAAAACTTGTTAAGTATTACAATGGTAATCTCACAAATCATCTCCATCTTCAAAAACTGTAACCATATCATCTACTTCGTCCATATCTGAGCATTCTGAAACTATCTCCCATTCCATATCATCTTCATCATCAACTTCTGCAGAAATAGCTTCATGCGTTTGAAAGACTCCATATTGCTTTTGAGCGGCTCTAGTTGCAATGTTTTGAGGCTTATAAATAAGTCTCATATTGCAAAAAACATACACCAAATCAGCAGCCCGTTTAGTATGAAGTCTGTTTCGCTTTTTCGTGTGTACAAAGTCGAATGCTGACCAATTTCGTTCACAACTTCCACTTGATGCAGCTACTGATAAAACTCTAACTGCAATGTGTTGTAACTCCACTTTCTCTCCACCATACTCCTTCCACCATAAAGGTGCACTTGTTTTTCCAATGGAATCTATATGCCACAGATCCTGAAACATACCAGTTCTGTTGGCATAATCTACTCACTGATGAAAAGCTGTTTTTCCATCTTCGTGCCCTAAGAGTTGGGAGCACACTGTTTTGAAGTCGGACATAACTTCTTTTTTGGCAGATTGCTGATGCATTTGAAACTTAGGATCCAATACAAAAGCCGCACCATGCAATGGCGTATGCAACTGCACCCAACGCTTGTTAACAATTGTAATCATGGTAGCTTATCCTTTGCACCAAAACTGACATTTTCTCTTAGCTTGCGTATAGCCACTGACATATACCAGTAGACCCGACCAAAAATAAAAGAATCTGTGTCAACTGCTCTCAAAAGATCTACAAATGGCTTAGAAACAGTTACTATTCTTTCTACATTACGCCAAAAGACTGGCGAGTTTACTATTTGTGCACATCGACCAGCTGCTTCCTGATAACTTGGATACTTGTTGAGACATCCATCTCATCTTCTGTCTGCTAAGGTTTCCATCAATGCAGGCTTCAACTCTTGCAAAGCAGCAAGAACATAGTATGCCGTAGCAAACCTTGTTGCAAAAAATATTTGCAGAGCTTTATTTGGTGACTTGGTTCGAAAAAGAGCATACGAAAATTGATGCCCTCTAATGAATTTCACCACATGATTTCCATCCAATAAATTTTGCTTCACTCATGCCATTTTACCAATATCTTTTAAAAGAAAATTTAAAGTGTGAGCTGCACATGGTACCCAAGAAATCTCCGGATACTTGACTTGAATAGCTCTTCCTGCTCCTTTGTAGTTGGCCGCATTATCTGTGACAATAGCAGTCACATTCTTTGGTCCACCTGCATTTCCAATTGCACGCTCATACACCCCTGCTAGGTAGGTGATAGTCTTCTCTTTCAATGAGCTGTCAATTGCTTCCACGAACATAGCCCCTCTAGGGTTCATAAGCATTACATTGATTAAAGGTTTTTTCTGACAGTTAGTCCATCCATCCAATGCTATGGTGCATCCATATGCTAGAACAAACTCTAGGACTATGCGTTTGAGAATGGCTTCAGTACTGCCTTTGACTTTATCAAGATATTCAGTTCGCATCTTGTTATAGTCAGGAAGCACAAATCCTTTTTTGGCTGTACTCATCAAAGCATCTTGAAATATTGGATTACGCATAACATTGAACGATATGCCACACGCAACAAATGCTTGTGTCCATTTTAAATGCAACTCAAGCAACCATTGTTTACCTAATGCTTCAGGCATTTTCTGTCCATTGGATGACGCTCTGCCAGATTTGCTTGTGCTAGGAACTCCTCCTGATGTAGAAGCATGTCCATGAAGAGGGTTCAATTGAGAACTTTGATCATTTACTTGAGTGGTACACACCTCTTCTGTTTTCTCATTGCATACAGATGGTTCAATATTCGCATGAATATCTTTAGAAACGTCACCTTTATGTTTAGCTGCAAGAATCAACTTTACTTTGCGAGAATACATGGCAAATTTTTCATGAATATCTTTTGGTGGTGCCCCGCACTTTTCAACATTGCCAGGGACTTTAAACAAATGCTCTTTAATTCTGGTTGCATTACCACTGAACTCATGGCCACAAGATTTACATTTAAGTCGAGATATATTTCTCCCAGCTTTCAACTCATGCACATAACTCCACTCTTGTCCTTTCACCATGATGCACAAAAATAGTTTGCTAGTAAAAACAAAGTCAATGCTCATTTTCATAATCAAAATCAATTAAAACATTAAATTAATTTAATTAACAATGATTGAACAAAATTAAAATAATTAAAAACAATGATTGAACAAAAATACAATAATAAAAAACAATACCGTTGGATTACATATAAATTGCATCGATTTATCTAAAGTGCAAGCTTGTATCTTTAACACATTACGATAATCAATAATTACAATTAAATCAAGTATTAAAATGATTATCATTATAAATTACTATACATACAAGAGCTATAAGTGACATTTTTAAATGTCAAAACGATAATCACTTACAATACTTGATAATTATCGTATCTATGTAAAGTGCGAACAAAAAGTTCTTACACTTTACCATAGATTTTTAAGCGATTATCTATCTACACTGCGAGCATATGTATGCTCTCACACAGTACGGTAGATTTTGCAGTCCAAATAAAGATAAGAGAATATCATTATTTTTGGACATGTTTTTCCTAAATTTTTACTCTAGTGAGAGCATAGCAGTGTGAATAGCTCTACACAAAACGTAAAAATATAATTTTGTTTCATTATATTCATTTTGAAGTGAGAGAAAATCTCTACACATCAAAATCGAACTTTAAATTACATAAAATCCATTTTTATGTAATTATATTTTTAAACTAATTATCTCATGTGAGAGTACACTCTACACACAACGATTCATATCTTACTTTTTTTTATTAGTCACTTTCAAGTGTCAATTAATTGAACACATTGACAAGTGATTCTTATAATTACAGTTTGTATCAGGTGAGAGATTAAACTCTTCATAAAATACAAACTTTCAACTATTTACTAAGTTTTTCAAAACATATTCATATATTTGAATCAAAAAACTTAAAATTCTATTGAATTTTAATTTTTATTGCATTCAAATTGTTTTATTTTTTTACAAATTACATTTTTTGATCGTTTGGTGAGAGTACTCACATGGAAAACACTGACTTTGAAGGCTGGTATGAGACCTTTCGCGTGTTGCTATATATACTAACATATTCGATCGTTATAATTTTAGATCGAAAATACTTTCGTTCGAAAATAATTTCGATCGAAAAGTTTTTCGATCGAAAAATTAAGAAGTTATACGATTGGCCGTTTCTACTGATGTGGCACCGTATAATACGGCCGTATAATTTAGATAAATGAATAATACGCCCATTATTCGCGTATTATACGTCTTTCGAATAACGAATAATGCAACTTAGTGATGATGAAGAAGTTGAAGATATTCCTAGGAGCTACTATTCACGAAGTCACTGGGCTACTACAAAAACTTTGGTCAAGGTAGGTGACCTTGAAGAGCCATTTGTTGCCTTGATTGACCATGGTTCAGAAATAAACATAAGGTCAAAGAGCCTCTACAACAAGTGCAAATGGCCGATGGACACTGATCATGGTTGGATGGTGAAAGTGGCAAACAATTCATCCGGTGAATTGTATGTAGCATGTCCAGGTGTGAAGGTGACAATAGGTGATGTAAAGATTGACCAAAACTTCTTTTTACAGGATACATCTTCATATCATCTCATCCTTGGACAACCCTACATTGTTGGAGTTCGAATGGAAACAAAGGTAATGGATGATGGTTCAACATATGCTAGGATACGTAGCAAAGATGGTAAACGAGCTGTCCAATTTCTCACAGTTTGTGCTAACCATGAAATAAATCGTGACAACCTCAGAGAACATCCTCTACCAAAGGTGAGCAAAGAGTTTCATGATCATAGAGAAATGATGGGTTTTGGCCAAGTACCATTGTAAAGCGAGATTGCAGTGGTACAGAAAGAAAAAGGGTCTCGCTTGATCCAAAAATAGGTGAAACTTTTTCAACGGGCTCCTTGGTAACAAGGAATGGATCAGTATGTTTTACAAAACTTGAAGAATGAAGAGATGTGAGAGGCAATATGTGCACAATGTACAAATAGGCATGAAAAAGAGTGGGTTGCTAGAGCCTAATGAAAATGTTTTGGGTTTGTGTGAACAAGTTTCTTTTGTAGATACTATGGGTGAGCTTGATGCTATAATGGGGTCTAGTTTGCATCTTGAAAATGAAGTTGTGGAAGTTTTCTCTAGAAGTGGGGGAAGAAGCGACTCAATGCCTTCTCAAATACCCTCAACACAAGGAGCATCTCCACCTGAAGTACTCATGGAGGAGTCTACAACAGGAAAGAAGAAAGAGCCAACAAAAGGTAAGACAAAAGGCCCAACTTATAAACTACAATCTGATATTGAGGTTGCTACAGATTTAAAGAAAGTCTTGGAGGAAAGAATCTTGAATAGCAAGATTGAGTTTACTCTGGGAGAAGTTGTTGGCATTGCAAACCATGAATTGTTGAGGAGATCATTGACATCATCAAGAGGAAGAGACAAACCGTTGAAGGGGAAACCTCAAAGACACAAGGGATGTAGCTGCAAAATAAGGAGGATGATGGAGCTGTGGTAGGATGCTACCAATCTAGTGGGAGAGTGAAGCAAATGCATTTCTCAAATGATGATGCTGCGTTGCATTTATACGTCCGTATAACAAAAATTATACGTATAAAACGTCGATATACACCGTATCTCCGAATAATTACCGAATAGCCGTATGAAACATTTTTCGATCGATATATTTTTCGATTAAAAAGTATTTCGATCGAAAAATATATCGATCGAAAAAAAGTATATATATACAATCGTCGCCGTATTCGATCGAAAAGCATTGTGGACTTTCTTGGGGATTGGAGAGCTTGGAGCTTCTGAGAGTTTGCCAGATAGAGATAGCGACTTTGATTTACAGCGGTTTTCAGGTATATTTTTTAAATTTTCAATAAATATTAACTTTTTTTGTGTGGTGCCAGACTTGTGTGGTGCAGTAGTTTCGGCTCTCACCACAAAGTTGGCTTGCAGGTCGTAGACCACTTCGTGGTGTGTAGCCATAGGCCCATATGGCTCACTCCAGAGGTTTATAGAATATAGTTTTCTTTCTCGTGGTGTGTAGTTATATAACTCACTCCAGGGAAGGCTTAGGGTAAATTTAGATTCTCACTCGTATGGTGTAGTAGTATATCTCTCACCATAGAGATGAGTTAGGATTAGAGATTGACTCATGGAGTGTAGTAGGCATGATGCTACACCTCTCACTTCAGAGTGGCCTATAAAATTTACAATCTTAATGTAAATCATTATTGATTATTCTACATAGAAGCACAAAAATTAACGTTCGTCATTTTAAGAGTGTAGAGATGCATACTTTATGCCCTCTTCATCTTAATACGACTTTCGTTATTTTTGTGCTTCTATTTCTGTAGTAACATCATTGTTCATCAACAGATGACTTGGTGTTACTCTGAACGTAGATATATACAACAATTGATTTACATTTGCGATTGTTGAGTTGTTTGCTGATGGTTGCGTTGTGCGTGCTACACACTCCATTAGAAATAGCTTATAAAATTTACAATTTTAGATTAAGTTTTTCTGTCATATGTGTTACATAGAAACACAAGCGTTACCACTCGTTATATTAAGAGTGAAGAGATGCATATTTTCATGCCCTTTTCATCTTAATGTGACATACTGGTTACTCGTGTGTTTCATATTCCAAAAGAACATCATTTTTCATCATTAAATGACTTGGTGTTGTTTTGGACGTAAACACATATGATAGGTAACTTACATCTGCAATTGTTAATTTATCCGCTGATAGTTGTGTTGTGAGTTCCACACACTTTATCAGGGATTAGATTGATAAAAACTATCAATCTATTTTACAACAGCATCCAGGACTTGTGCTGAGAATATCTCACACTAGCTGAGCTGTTCACATATACGATTTTCCAACCCTTTAGATGTAATTTCTTTCATCATCTCACACGTCTGCACATAGCAGGGTCTAGTTCTTGTGCTGAGAGCATCTCACACTCCTAGCCTTTTTCTCTCTCTCTCTCTCTCTCTCTCTCTCTCTCTCTCTCTCTCTCTCTCTCTCTCTCTCTCTCTCTCTCTCTCTCTCTCTCTAAATTAATTTTCATGGTCGATTCGCACAATGTGGTTTTATCTTTAATTTGCAATAATTTAGTATTGTTTAATAAATTTGAATCATCATTTAATATATATATAGGGTTAACACTCATTATGTAATAACTATGTTACTATGGTGTACAATCATTTCGTAAGATTCTTAATTTATAATTTTGTCATTTATAATTTATAATAACTATGTTACTATGGTGTACACGAAGCTAGCGAAACATCAACGAAAGTTCATCTCCGAAGTGATTGTGAGACACTTCCATTACTCGTCAGAGGCAGAGATTAGGCGTTGTTTAAACCCTGTCGCTCGGGAGCATTTTTTTCAGCTTACAAAGACTCTAACCAAGTCTGTGTTTGAGCAGCTCCAGGCAGAGTTTGCACCAGCTATTTTTGACATAGCCCTCCTGACATCAGGTGCTTTAGTAAACATGGTCAAACAAACCATTGGACAGATCATGAAAACCTTTCAAGAACTGAAAAATCCTGCAATTACTTCCTTGCCAAACATAGCTGAGCGCATACATCTTGTGCAACAGCTTTACACGGAGTTCAAGAGCAAGGAAAAGTTAGAAAGAGTAGCAAAGCGTGCAAGAGTGGAAGCCAGCTCTTCTGAAGCTGCTGCTGAACCAGAAATCATTCTTAGAGAAGATCTTGCAACGTCATCCGTTGCTACATTAGACCTCTCTCAACTACCACCTATTTTACACCTTTTACCCGACACAGCCATCTTCAATATCCAAGCTCCACAGCTAGGAGAGGGAAGATGGGCACATGTGAAGCGTGTGGGTGTCACACATCCTGCTTTCAAAGATCAAGTGTATGCTGTAAAAGTGTTCAAAGTACACTTACATGGGCCCACCATGGAGCAACAGGTCAAAGACGAAGCAACAATTTTGGATATTTCACATCGAGGTATTATCTACCCTCTTGCCATGGTGCGTCATGTGGAGCGACCAATGCTCATTTCACGATTTTGGAATGGCGGCCATGTGGAGCAATGGATCAAAGAATGCACTGCAGACGGCAACCAACCTGTCATCCGCGATTATGTACTCACTGCAGGAACAATAGAGCTATTCCAGGAGAATATTTTGCAGATCATCAATGCTCTCCTCCAAACTCTAAAGTATATACATTCGCATAACTACCTCCACAATGATCTACACTCTCGGAATATGATGCTGCATTTTGGCGAAAAAGGTGTTTATGCCGGCATTGTGGATTGGGGTTCATGCACCAAAACAAATACCACAGCCGGTTTTCCTCCTCTACGTGATATGCAGATAGAAACTAGAAAACAATATGAGAGAGATTATCCATGGGCAGCCCCCGAATGTATATCTAGTAATCCTCCCTCCTGGACCAAAGCTATGGATATTTATTCCATGTGTCATACATGTAAACGCATTTTGAAGTGCTTACCAGAGCCCCAAGAACAAAGCAAGAGACATTTTTTGAGTAATGTACTTGCTCATCTTGAAACCGGCAAGCGCCTAAACCCCAAAACCCGGCCTAACTCTTTTGACCTCTCCTTATGTCTAAATGGTGCCCATAGAGTGGGTTACAACATTGTAATGACATCTGGCTTACGACCAGCTGATGATTAATGAAAACACAAGTCTCATGATTTCATCATTGTTTTACTTTTGGTGTTAGATTTAATTGTATGTTTAATTGAACAAAATATCTATGTTTGTCATTTGATATACTGTCCAATGTCAAATTAATTGAATGGGTATTTAAAAGTAATGACATGTTCACCTAATATGCAAATATGGAAGAAGAACTCAACCACGTTGAAGCTCAGGCAATTTTTAAAGAAGAACAAGTTAGATGTGGACAAGCAGATCTTTCTACTATTGCGAACATTGAAGAAGATGAATCTGATCTGCAGGGCGAACCACTAACCCTTAAAGAGTGCAAAAAGCTTTGCCCTAATCACTTTGTACGCCATCAACTATTTCAAATAAGTGGCAATGCAAAAGATACAGCTCCGTTAAAGCTCTCCGATTTGCAACATAAAGGACTGGCATGTGTATTGCTGCAAAGGTTTATACGACAAGAGAGATTCCTACCAAACAACAAACAAGTAGCAATTTACTTTATCCAACAATGCTATGTTCGATATGTTTTGCTGAAGAGAGTGGATTGGTCAGATCGTCTAGGCACCGCTGGTGTTGGACGTGGATGCATTGCAGAAAAGGTGGTAGCACGCAATGCAAATAATCCAATGCCTCCTCACAAGCATCCTATTGTTTTACTTCCTGAAGAGTCAAACACTGACTGAATTAGCCAGCCAAGGACAAGACCTTTCCAGCCAAGGAGAAACACCGGACATGCTTCGTGGCCGTATTCTTGAGCTTGAAATAGAGTTAAGTGATGCACAAGCAAAGCTTCAATGATATGAATCATTGTATGGACCTTTGCCAGATGATACTACCACTTCACATAAAGATGGTGCTCAACCATCCCCTGAGCTAGGAATTACAGATTTTACCATAGACCAGCTTATAGCAAATCTATCAAACTCATAAGTCACTCACAAGCTTTTTGTAATCTCAAAATTATATCAAACTCTTTTCGATTGAGTAATTTCCCAGAACCTTGTTGTAATTTCAAACCTACATCGACTTTATGTAATTGTTATTCGACAAGATATTATCGGCAATTTATATTTGTGTGTGAGTAAATATGTGCGTATGAGAGAGAGAAAGAGAGGTTTTGATGTGAACGACAACGAGATACCACTTTCTTTCATCATATGCAAAAACTTGTTAAGTATTACAATGGTAATCTCACAAATCATCTCCATCTTCAAAAACTGTAACCATATCATCTACTTCGTCCATATCTGAGCATTCTGAAACTATCTCCCATTCCATATCATCTTCATCATCAACTTCTGCAGAAATAGCTTCATGCGTTTGAAAGACTCCATATTGCTTTTGAGCGGCTCTAGTTGCAATGTTTTGAGGCTTATAAATAAGTCTCATATTGCAAAAAACATACACCAAATCAGCAGCCCGTTTAGTATGAAGTCTGTTTCGCTTTTTCGTGTGTACAAAGTCGAATGCTGACCAATTTCGTTCACAACTTCCACTTGATGCAGCTACTGATAAAACTCTAACTGCAATGTGTTGTAACTCCACTTTCTCTCCACCATACTCCTTCCACCATAAAGGTGCACTTGTTTTTTTTCCAATGGAATCTATATGCCACAGATCCTGAAACATACCACTCTGTTGGCATAATCTACTCACTGATGAAAAGCTGTTTTTCCATCTCGTGCCCTAAGAGTTGGGAGCACACTGTTTGAAACATAATTTTTGGCATTGCTGACAAAACGCATCCAATACAAAAGCACCATGCAACTGCACCCAACGCTTGTTAACAATTGTAATATGGTAGCTATCCTTTGCACCAAAACTGACATTTTCTCTTAGCTTGCGTATAGCCACTGACATATACCAGTAGACCCGACCAAAAATAAAAGAATCTGTGTCAACTGCTCTCAAAAGATCTACAAATGGCTTAGAAACAGTTACTATTCTTTCTACATTACGCCAAAAGACTGGCGAGTTTACTATTTGTGCACATCGACCAGCTGCTTCCTGATAACTTGGATACTTGTTGAGACATCCATCTCATCTTCTGTCTGCTAAGGTTTCCATCAATGCAGGCTTCAACTCTTGCAAAGCAGCAAGAACATAGTATGCCGTAGCAAACCTTGTTGCAAAAAATATTTGCAGAGCTTTATTTGGTGACTTGGTTCGAAAAAGAGCATACGAAAATTGATGCCCTCTAATGAATTTCACCACATGATTTCCATCCAATAAATTTTGCTTCACTCATGCCATTTTACCAATATCTTTTAAAAGAAAATTTAAAGTGTGAGCTGCACATGGTACCCAAGAAATCTCCGGATACTTGACTTGAATAGCTCTTCCTGCTCCTTTGTAGTTGGCCGCATTATCTGTGACAATAGCAGTCACATTCTTTGGTCCACCTGCATTTCCAATTGCACGCTCATACACCCCTGCTAGGTAGGTGATAGTCTTCTCTTTCAATGAGCTGTCAATTGCTTCCACGAACATAGCCCCTCTAGGGTTCATAAGCATTACATTGATTAAAGGTTTTTTCTGACAGTTAGTCCATCCATCCAATGCTATGGTGCATCCATATGCTAGAACAAACTCTAGGACTATGCGTTTGAGAATGGCTTCAGTACTGCCTTTGACTTTATCAAGATATTCAGTTCGCATCTTGTTATAGTCAGGAAGCACAAATCCTTTTTTGGCTGTACTCATCAAAGCATCTTGAAATATTGGATTACGCATAACATTGAACGATATGCCACACGCAACAAATGCTTGTGTCCATTTTAAATGCAACTCAAGCAACCATTGTTTACCTAATGCTTCAGGCATTTTCTGTCCATTGGATGACGCTCTGCCAGATTTGCTTGTGCTAGGAACTCCTCCTGATGTAGAAGCATGTCCATGAAGAGGGTTCAATTGAGAACTTTGATCATTTACTTGAGTGGTACACACCTCTTCTGTTTTCTCATTGCATACAGATGGTTCAATATTCGCATGAATATCTTTAGAAACGTCACCTTTATGTTTAGCTGCAAGAATCAACTTTACTTTGCGAGAATACATGGCAAATTTTTCATGAATATCTTTTGGTGGTGCCCCGCACTTTTCAACATTGCCAGGGACTTTAAACAAATGCTCTTTAATTCTGGTTGCATTACCACTGAACTCATGGCCACAAGATTTACATTTAAGTCGAGATATATTTCTCCCAGCTTTCAACTCATGCACATAACTCCACTCTTGTCCTTTCACCATGATGCACAAAAATAGTTTGCTAGTAAAAACAAAGTCAATGCTCATTTTCATAATCAAAATCAATTAAAACATTAAATTAATTTAATTAACAATGATTGAACAAAATTAAAATAATTAAAAACAATGATTGAACAAAAATACAATAATAAAAAACAATACCGTTGGATTACATATAAATTGCATCGATTTATCTAAAGTGCAAGCTTGTATCTTTAACACATTACGATAATCAATAATTA
Source organism: Adiantum capillus-veneris (assembly GCF_014529385.1). NCBI lineage: Eukaryota > Viridiplantae > Streptophyta > Polypodiopsida > Polypodiales > Pteridaceae > Adiantum > Adiantum capillus-veneris. Next base: position 32,520,465 of record NC_140956.1, on the reverse strand, counting down.
CAATTAAATCAAGTATTAAAATGATTATCATTATAAATTACTATACATACAAGAGCTATAAGTGACATTTTTAAATGTCAAAACGATAATCACTTACAATACTTGAGAATTATCGTATCTATGTAAAGTGCGAACAAAAAGTTCTTACACTTTACCATAGATTTTTAAGCGATTATCTATCTACACTGCGAGCATATGTATGCTCTCACACAGTACGGTAGATTTTGCAGTCCAAATAAAGATAAGAGAATATCATTATTTTTGGACATGTTTTTCCTAAATTTTTACTCTAGTGAGAGCATAGCAGTGTGAATAGCTCTACACAAAACGTAAAAATATAATTTTGTTTCATTATATTCATTTTGAAGTGAGAGAAAATCTCTACACATCAAAATCGAACTTTAAATTACATAAAATCCATTTTTATGTAATTATATTTTTAAACTAATTATCTCATGTGAGAGTACACTCTACACACAACGATTCATATCTTACTTTTTTTTATTAGTCACTTTCAAGTGTCAATTAATTGAACACATTGACAAGTGATTCTTATAATTACAGTTTGTATCAGGTGAGAGATTAAACTCTTCATAAAATACAAACTTTCAACTATTTACTAAGTTTTTCAAAACATATTCATATATTTGAATCAAAAAACTTAAAATTCTATTGAATTTTAATTTTTATTGCATTCAAATTGTTTTATTTTTTTACAAATTACATTTTTTGATCGTTTGGTGAGAGTACTCACATGGAAAACACTGACTTTGAAGGCTGGTATGAGACCTTTCGCGTGTTGCTATATATACTAACATATTCGATCGTTATAATTTTAGATCGAAAATACTTTCGTTCGAAAATAATTTCGATCGAAAAGTTTTTCGATCGAAAAATTAAGAAGTTATACGATTGGCCGTTTCTACTGATGTGGCACCGTATAATACGGCCGTATAATTTAGATAAATGAATAATACGCCCATTATTCGCGTATTATACGTCTTTCGAATAACGAATAATGCAACTTAGTGATGATGAAGAAGTTGAAGATATTCCTAGGAGCTACTATTCACGAAGTCACTGGGCTACTACAAAAACTTTGGTCAAGGTAGGTGACCTTGAAGAGCCATTTGTTGCCTTGATTGACCATGGTTCAGAAATAAACATAAGGTCAAAGAGCCTCTACAACAAGTGCAAATGGCCGATGGACACTGATCATGGTTGGATGGTGAAAGTGGCAAACAATTCATCCGGTGAATTGTATGTAGCATGTCCAGGTGTGAAGGTGACAATAGGTGATGTAAAGATTGACCAAAACTTCTTTTTACAGGATACATCTTCATATCATCTCATCCTTGGACAACCCTACATTGTTGGAGTTCGAATGGAAACAAAGGTAATGGATGATGGTTCAACATATGCTAGGATACGTAGCAAAGATGGTAAACGAGCTGTCCAATTTCTCACAGTTTGTGCTAACCATGAAATAAATCGTGACAACCTCAGAGAACATCCTCTACCAAAGGTGAGCAAAGAGTTTCATGATCATAGAGAAATGATGGGTTTTGGCCAAGTACCATTGTAAAGCGAGATTGCAGTGGTACAGAAAGAAAAAGGGTCTCGCTTGATCCAAAAATAGGTGAAACTTTTTCAACGGGCTCCTTGGTAACAAGGAATGGATCAGTATGTTTTACAAAACTTGAAGAATGAAGAGATGTGAGAGGCAATATGTGCACAATGTACAAATAGGCATGAAAAAGAGTGGGTTGCTAGAGCCTAATGAAAATGTTTTGGGTTTGTGTGAACAAGTTTCTTTTGTAGATACTATGGGTGAGCTTGATGCTATAATGGGGTCTAGTTTGCATCTTGAAAATGAAATGTATCAAGTAATATAAGCCTTTAAAGAAAACCAAACAGTTGGCCCAGAATTCCATGTTGAAACTAAATACAAGAGTGTAGCAAAGAAGGTGAAACCAATAGCTTCACCCTTACCACCCAACAATAGGGAAAAGATTGAGCAGGCTTCTTTACAACCAAGTTTGAGGAATCCTAGAAAGATTGGGCATACCTTCACAAAGGAGTCTTTCCAAGAGTTGCAGATTGGTCGCAAGGAGTTTCTAACACAGGAGGAGACAAAGTGATTCAAAGAAATGCTTTCAAAGCATGGTAAGGCTTTTGAATTTGATCCACCTGAGATAGGATGTGTTGATCCTTCTATTGTATCTCCTATGGTAATTTTCACAATACCTCATGTGCCTTGGAATCTGCGGCCTATTCCGGTTCCAAAGGCTCATTTGCCAAAGTTAGTAAAGCTATTGAATGAGAAAATCAAAATGAGAATCTTGGAGCCTTCTTGTGCTCCATACTCAAACAGGTGGTTCACAGTTCCAAAGAAGATATGCAACTAGTGAACAAGGTGACAATTAGAAATGTAGGTACAGGTCCAATTGTGGATGAGTTTGCAGAGGCGTTTGTAGGGAGGGCAATCTACTCAATGGGGGATCTCTACTCAGGGTATGATCAATTTAGCTTGCAATCGAAATCAGAGACTTGACAACTATGAGGACACCTTTGGGTTTGGTAAGGATGTGTACCTTGCCACAGGGAGCAACCAACTCGGTTGCACATATGATGAATAGGATGAATAAGGTCTTACGTGACTGTATTACTCAAATCACAATGCCTTTCATTGATGATTTGCCTATCAAAGGATGTGAATAAAGTGACAAAGATGAAGCTTTGGATCTCAAGGGATGTCACAGGTTTGTGGTAAATCACATAAATGATTGTGATAAAATTTTGTCTAGGTTGGAAGAAGTGAATCTTACATTGTCAGGGAAAAAGTCTACGTTTGGTGTCAATGAAGTGCTCATTGTGGGGCACATAAGCGGGCCATATGGTAGGAAACCTTGTCCAACAAAGGTAGATGCCATCCAAAGAATGAAAGAAATGTGCACTAGCATCACTGAGGTTAGAAGGTTTCTGGGATCATGTGTCTTCTATGTTATTTCGATTCCACATTATGCACATGTAGCTGATCCTCTTTATCAGCTGCTTAGAAAGAATCAAAAGTTTAAATGGACAGAAGCACATGTAAAATCCATGGAAAAGCTAAAGGAGTTGCTCCAGTCAACAACGACTTTGAGAAAGGTAGACTATGAGTGTCAAAGGCCAGTAATTGTGACAGTAGACACCAGTCCTACAAGGATTGGATGGACAATAGGGAAAGATGACATGAGGACACATGTATGTGGTAAGATTTGGAGCAAAGGTACTAAGTGCTCACCAAAGAAACTATCCACAGATAAAGAGAGAGTTATGGGGTATGGTTACAGCCTTGAAAATTGGGAAAGAGTACCTAATTGGTGCATGTGTGGTTGTAGAAACAGATTGTCTACCACTTCTTGGGATGATTACAAGCTGCTCAACGCCAGACATTGCTATGTTGTGGTGGATTTCCTACATTAAGTCCTTAAATCCTGAGTTTAAGAATATTGCACGTAAAGACAATACAGTGGTAGATATGCTATCAAGGGCAAGGTATGAAGATGAGTCACAAATGATTGATGAGGGAGATGATGTAGGCACAAAGTTCTATTCTATCTCTCATGTCAAAGGTAACAATGTCTGCATGACTAATTCAATTGAGTTGTTCTTGAAAGATCTTTATGAAGGTGATTGGCTTTCTATTGGAAGCTACTTGAGTACTCTAACAAAACAGGATGATTGGTCTGAACAAGAATTCAAGAGGATACGCAAGAAAGCATATGGGTACTTTTTAACGGATGGTTACTTGTGGAAGCATCCTAAACAAAAGGGTGCTACACCACAACGGGTTATATGTAAAAAAGAGACTCAAGTAAAGCTCATGCAAGAGTTTCATTAGAGTCTATGGGCTGGACATAGGGGTGTATGGGCAACCTTCTCCAAGTTGAAAGAAAAATACTGGTGGAAGGGTATGTATAAAGATGTATCTCAGTTTGTAGAGTCATGTGTAACTTGTCAAATGTATTCAAATGTTCGACATCGTGATGGATTTCACCCTACATATCCACTAGCCATGCACTATAAATGGTTTGTGGATCTAGTCACAATGCCTTTAGGACTCTGGCAGATGAGATACTTGGTTCTTGCAGAAGAGGAACTAACTAATCAGGTTGAAGGAAGAGCATTAAGAGCTAAAACCATAGAAGCTGTGTGCAAATTCCTTCTTGATGAGGTGATTTGCCATTATGGTTGTGTGGGGGAGATCACTGCAGATAGAGGTGAGTTGGATGCCGAAGAAGCAAGGGAGTTCTTTTCTAGATTAGGAATCAAGCTTTCTCTTACTACAACTTACAACCCTGAAGGCAATGGAAAGAGTGAAAGAGGGCATCCTCATATCATTAAAGCTTTGGTCAAGGCTTACGAAGGAAGAGTTGGTGAGTAGCCAAAATTGTTACCATATGCTTTATGGGTTGATCGTACAACACATAGCTCAGTTATAACTGGCTACATGCCTGCGGAGCTAATGTATGGTCAAAAGCCAGTGATGCCGATTGAAGATACAATTCCCACATGGAATGTACTACCTTGGCAAGAGGGGCTTAGCAGGGAAGATCTCCTTGCACTGCGTATAAGGCATCTAGAGAGAAGACCTACAGACATTGAAGCTGCAAAAGAATGACTCAAAAATGCAAGGTTGAAAAACAAGGACTACGTTGATAAGCGACATAGACTCAGGAGCAAAGCAATTGACAAAGGTGACTGGGTTTTAGTGTATGATAGTAGCCTTGATAACCAGCACAAAGTCATGAGTAAGTTCTCAAAAAGATGGTTTGGACCGTATGTTATAAAGCATGTGCATGAAAATGGTACTTACAGCTTGTCTGAACTAGATGGTACAGAAGTAAAGATTCCCATTGTAGGAAAAAGGATCAAAATGTTTAAGAGAAGAGGTGACAATGATCCAGAAAATGTTGACGAGGAGAAACAGCAAAACACATGTGAAGATGAATCTTTGGAATCATCCAGTGAAGAAGAAAGCAAGGAAGATGTACAAGAGGACTAATCTTACAACAAAGAGAAAATGTGGCACATACCGGAGGATGTGCAGGTTTAGAGGGGGTGGATGTCGTACTGTGACACGTACATAGTGGGAACACATGCTACAAGATCTATCTTGTAACTTTTTAGATACAAAATTATATTTCCTCAATGTACATATGTATATGTAAGTATAACAATAAGCTTTCTATCTCATCCTATTATTTATCTCAAGGGTAACGTATTCTTACATTACCATAAAAAAGTACTATGGGAAAAGCATCAATAGCTCCACCTCTTTAACTTGGGGCCAAAAGCATTGAATCTTTCTTTCTACAATCTCATTATTATCTCACACCCTATCTAGATCCTATATCTAGGGTAATTTCCAATCTATATATATTCTATGTATTTTTCTTATATTTCTTTTTAAATAGCTATTAGGAGGGAATCAAATCCTAGTGGGACACTAGGTGGCATGATTTCAAAGATACACTTATTTTAATGCATTATTGCAAGCATGATTACAAAACTTTGTCAAGGAGCAATGTCATGCTTTCATATGGCATGAGGTGTCCATTGGAATCAAATAAAAGTCTAAGCTAAGGGGACCACAAGAAGACTTTTGCTGCCAAAACTGTACCCTATTTTGATTATTTTTTTACACAAGGTTCCAATCCGAATTGGAAAATGCATATAAAAATAAAGTCGTAGGTAATGAGCTGAAGTTTTTGCCCATGTTTTTACTTTTTTATTTGGAGCCACGGTTGAAGAGATATGATCAAAATACTGGACCCCAATCTTCCCGCATTATGCAGGGACAACTCATTTCCAACTTTTCCAGTTTCTGCTCACACTGGCTCCTCTCTTCTTGTGTAAACCCTTGGGGGTTCCCTTCACCTATGAAAGGGGACCTCTTCTTCCTTGAAAACCACTCAATCATTCAAGCCATTGATGAGAGGAATTCATGAGGGAGTGAGTAGTAATGCCAAATTGTACTTAGCCATTAACATAAGCCTAAGCCTACACTTTCTCCTAGAGGAAGACTAGCCATTCTTGCAGGCTGTCCATGGAAGATCAACTCTAATCAATAAGGTCTTGGACTTGGCGTATCAATCAAAGTTGAATTCTCCCCTCTTCTTCTCTCTCCATCAATAATGGTGCCGAAGGGTTTGTCAAGTAAGATGTGTTCTACATTGATGTTTTCTTGATTTCTTGTTGTTTTCTTTTTCATCTCTAATCCAACATATATATATATATATATATATATGTATCTTATCTCATCTCCTTAACCAAACCTATCTCTCTCATTATTAGTAATTCATCCTCTCTACAAATTCTAGGTTCTCTTTGCTACAGGTACATCTGTCCCCGCAGTATCCTTATTGCCTACTGGCAAGAATAGGGCTTAGGAGGAAAAATTCTCATCTCTTCACTTCTCTCATATCTACATTTCTCACATACTATCCTAGATGAATAACCCACATGATGATAATTTCTATCGCTTTCACTCTGTACAATCTATTAGAATTAACGTATGGATTAGCCGTAAAATACACTTTCAACAACGTATGGTGTTTCTCTTTGGCCCAGAAAGGCTCAATGAAATACTTCTATCACCGGATCCCATCATACTACCTCTCATAGACTATAACTTTTCTTTTGACGTAAGCGTAGTTATCTTTCTATGAACCAAGAGGATTTGTACACACAATTAATCCCAATCACTAGACAAAATATATATATTATGGTAAGCACAAAACTACAATTCCAAAAAAAAAATCGTAGCCTATTTGGTCAGCCAAGATTGAATTCCATTAACTCATCTATTAACCCTTTCATATTACCCATGATATGATATGACCATAGCCTTGATGTTTCCATCTTTGTGTTGTTTTGACATTCTCTTTTGTGTTCTTTCTTTGTGTGTCTGAGTGCACGAGAGAAAGAGTGGGTCTTCTTTGATTGCACTTCTTTCCAAACCCTAGTCTTCATGGCATCTATGGTTTAACTCCTTCATATAGTTTTTGTTGAGTTCTCTCACAAAGTCTCACGGCCATAAGGCTGGTGCTTTCCTGGCAAGTTCACAAATTTCTGGACAACGTCAACTCGCAATGGCCTGGTTCCATTACCGAAGTAATCCACCACACTATGGTTGCTTCGTGCATCAATTGCCAATGAGGGGCTAGAAGGAATGCCAAGCCCATGGAAATCAAAGACAAAAGTGATGCAAAGGGGAAAAAATTTGGCCAAAATTCTTCCCAAGGCAATTCCAACAACAACAACAATTGGTCCAAGGAGAATGGAGTTTACAAATGTAAAAAGAAACTCTCTCTTGAAGAGCTAGAAGATTTTTGTAAGGACCACAAATACTTCACGTGTGGGGACCAAGAAAAATGCTCGCAATGAGACTCCTAGATCTTCCACGATCAAATTTTTAAAAGAGGATGCTCATTGCAAAGGATCCCCTCTCTCCTATGCTTTGGGAAGGGTAAGGGAGCATGATGCCTTCATCCTATTTGACCCTTGCTCTACTAACAACTTCATATCAATGGAGTTGGCCACTAAACTGGGCATTCAAGCTTTTGAGATGGGAGATACTATAACTGTTGATGGTGCTTTCAAGGGACAGGAAGCCTCAGTTACTCCCTTGATTAGGAAGTTGAGGCTTCATGTTCAAAGCTACATCGACAAAAAAGATTTTTTCATCTCTCCTCTCCAACATGAGGATGTTATCCTAGGGGCACCATAGTTCAACCACATGGCTGCCAACATGGAGTTCCCTGAAAGAAGAATCTACTTCACCTACAAGAAAAAGAGCATGCATATAGATACAAGTGAGTCCGGTCGTACTATACCACTTGAAAATTCTCCTGCTTTTGACAAATCAATGAAAGGATCAGTTTTTGTGTACATGATTTTTGTCAAAGAATCCCTAAAAGGTCCTAATGTTTCATCAAATGTAAATGGTAGGAATCAAGAAGAGTTAGACTTGTCTAATTTTCTAAATGGATTCCAAGACTTGTTCATTGAAGATATCCCTATGGACTTACCTCCAAAATGAGGGGATGATGACCATCGAATTGAGCTCCTACAAGAATCTCACCGCCTAACAAGCCTCCTTATTGAGTTTTCAACCAAAGCTCAACAAGAGGAGATCATGAGTCTAGTAAAAGAATTGGTAGACAAAGGGATGGTGACGCCTAGCTCCTCTCTCTTTTGTTCTCCAGTCCTTTTAGTGAAAAATAAATATGGTACATACCGCATGTGTGTGGACTATCAAGCGCTAAACCATATCACTATCAAAAAAAAAAATTCCATACCGCGGGTAGAAGATCTATTTGATAAGCTACAAGGTTTGACCTACTTCAATAGGATTGACTGTAAAAGTGGCTATCATCAAATAAGGATAGTGAATGAAAAGATATCCTAAAGACCGAGTTTCGTACAACTTTTGGTCTTTATGAATATCTAGTCATGCCTTTTGGCTTTACTAATGCACCAGCCCTATTCAATCGTTTAATGGCAAAAATCTTTAGACCCTACCACAAATTCATTGGAGTGTTCTTTGATGATATCATCATCTACTCCAAGTCCTTGGAGGAGCACAAGAAACATCTCCAGGTAATTTTTGAAGCTTTGAGCAAAAACAAGCTTTTTGTTAATGAAAAGAAGAGTGAATTTTTACTTCAAGGGATTCAATACTGAGATCATATTATCTCTCAAGATGGTATCCGTATGGATCCATCAAAGTTGGAGGTAATAAAAGCATGGTCTAATCCAAGGAATCTACATGAGCTAAGAAGCTTAATTGGTATGTGTGCATACTATAGACGCTTCATAGAAAAAATCTCTCAAATAGAAGGACCATTACATGACTTAACAAAGAAAAACGTTAAGTACTCATGGACTGCTAAGGAGAAAAATGCTTTTGACTAGCTCAAAGAGAAGCTTACCTCCCAACTATCCCTTATGCTTTCTGATCTATCAAAACCATTTGAGGTCCAATGTGATGCTTGTGGTGATTGCCTTGGAGCAGTTTTTCTTCAAGAAGGGCATGCCATAGCATATGAGATCCAAAGGCTCAATGCCAATGAAAGGGTCTTGGGTATATATGAAACAAATGTTTTAGACTTTCTACATGCCATGGACACATGGAAGCACTATCTATTGGGACTTCTTTTATTTTGTGAACGGTCCACCAAAGTCTCAAGTACTTCATCATGCAAACCAAGCTTTTTGACACACAAATCAGGTGGAAATTTTTCTTTCGCAATTTTATTTTCATTTCTCACATTGCTAGTAAGCATAATCAAGTGGCCGATGCACTTTCAAGATGACCAAGAGTTAATGCGGTGTCTATAGCAACTCACAATGATCTATCTTCTATGATAGATGATTATGCTATTGACCTCCACTATAGAGACATAATGTCAGCCCTTGGATTGGAAGAAAGAAGAACCATTCACCTTGCAGGATGGTTATCTTCTCATGGAAATAGGCTATGTATTACCCACTCCCTTCATGAGAATGTCAGGTATGAATCCCTTGCTCCTCCCTATGCGGGGCATAGAGCTATTCAACCTACCCTTTGAGGAGTAGAGACGTACTTCTATTGCCTTACCATGCAAGTGGACATACAAGAGTATGTTTCAAACTGTGTGGTATGCCAAAATACCAAGTATGATAGAGGGAAGCAACCTGGATTACTCCAACCATTTCCAATTGCTAATTTAGCATGGAAGAGTATATCCATGGATCTAATCTTTGGATTACCCAAGTCTATCCATGGAAATACAAGAATATTGACAATAGCCAAGCAAGCACACTTTATTCCTGTCAAAAAGACTATTAAGGCACACCAAATGGCAACTTTCTTCATATCTCAAATTTTCAAACATCATGGATTTTCAACATCCATCGTGTCAAATAGAGATCCTAGAATGGCGAGTAATTTTTGGAAAGGTCTCTTTGAAAATCTAGATACAAGATTGAATTTCACTTCGGCTTGTCACCCACAAATGGATGGCCAAAGTGAGATAGCCAATCTTACGATTCTTGATCTACTAAACACTTATGTTACAAAAGTAAATCAACACTCACAATGGGAAAAGTACTTACCCCTTGTAGAGTATGCGTACAATAATATTGCTCATACTACTACGAGAAAAGCACGTACATTTTCAGATCATAGAGGGAAGACCTAAAAGTCCCTTGTTACTTAAAGTACATAAAAGCTGCTATTGACAAGCATAGAGAGGACTTAACGTTCAAAGAAAATGATTGGTTCTTACTCAAGTTTCCCAAGGCTCAATTAAGGCAAACGATGGGCAAAAATCCTACGGCCATCTAAAGTATTATGCTAAACTAGCAAAAAGATACTATGGTCCTTTTCAAATCTTGAAGCCAATCAATGACATGGCTTATCAACTCAAGTTGCCCAACCATTTCTCATACACAACGATTCTTATGTGATCCTACTTAGGCCCTACAAAGGAGAGCCACCAACAAAACCAGTTATTGAAGACCCCCCAGAAATCGAAGACCAAGAAGAGATGCTACAACCCAAACCTATCCTTTGGCATGAAGACAAGGTACCATGACATGGTAAGATTATCCGATGGTATATTATTAAGTTCAAAAATTATCCATTTGAAGATTCTAGATGGAGGCAAGAAATAGAACTTAAGGATAGTATGAACCTTGTCAATGCTTACAATGCTACATTAGTGTAAGCAAATGTACATGTTTCTTTTAAATGACCAATGTTTTTGTCTTATAAGACTAATTCTCTTTTTCTTGTGCAAAAATTTAAGTAGTATGCATGCTTAGAATCATGTTTGTGATGACAACGTCTCTTGAAGACGTCTCTCAAACACCAAGCAGACTTTGTCACTCTACTTTGGGAGAATGAAATGGATTCAAGAGTAGACATGCTTGCGGAATCTAAGTCTTCCAATCCCTAAATGGATTAGTCATCCATCTTGGAATGATTTTGACAAGGGGGATTCACTAAGGGTTACTCTATGGTATCACGTGAGTGTACAATAGGGGGGTTTTCTAAGGCCAAATGGATAGATTTTACATAGAAGGGTCCCATATGTAGGGGTTAAAAAGGCAATTTTGCTACACGTAGGTGGCGTCCCCCTATTACTACTAGTGAATCCCCTGTGGATGTTGAAGGATAAAAATTAAGTAGTATGCATGATTAGAATCATGTTTGTGATGACGACGTCTCACAAACACCAAGCAGACTTTGTCACTCTACTTTGGGAGAATGAAATGGACTCAAGAGTAGACATGCTTGCGGCATCTAAGTCTTCCAATCCCCAAATGAATTAGTCATCCATCTTGGAATGATGTCGACATGGGGGATTCACTAAGGGTTACCGTATGGTATCACGTGAGTGTAGAATAGGGGGGTTTTCTAAGGCCAAATGGATAGATTTTACATAGAAGGGTCCCGTATGTAGGGGTTAAAAAGGTAATTTTGTTACACGTAGGTGGCGTCCCCCTATTACTACTAGTGAATCCCCTGTGGATGTCGAAGGGTAAAAAGGGATCCTCTACCCGCTAAGAAAGATCGACTAATGAATAAGGCTTTAACTCTTCTACCTCATAGTAGTCAAGGACGACTATGATTTCAAGAGAGAGGTAATGTCATAAAATCTAATATCTAACCAGTCCAAATCATTTTCTCATATCAAAAAGATCATTTAATGTCGTAAAAACTAATATCTAATTCTCCTAAAACTGATTTTCTCATGTTAAACTGATCATTTAATATGGGAAAGTGCCAGGAGAGAAAAATCTAGATTATTGGTAAGGCTAGCAAACTGGTCACAGTAGGGATCCAAAGGGGAAAAATAGGGATCCAAAGGCGAAACATCTACAGAAGAGAAATGTACAAGCAATGGGATTCAAAGACCTAAGGTTCAGCCCATTAAAACTTCCAAAATGCTAAGGTTCCAAATTTCAAAGGGTAAGTCCAAATGGTCAAGCTTAAGGAAATTGGATGCTTTGTAAGTGTACATAAAGTCTTCCTAGATCCCTACATGGGAGGGGGAGAGCCCTAAAGGTAGGAGAAGAGAGAGAAAGAGGTGAGAAACACACACACACTCACAGGCTCCATTTACACAAAGAGAATAGAGGACACATGTCAGCTCCCTAGCCCAGTTGCCCACAAGGTGCACTCAAATCCTATTGGATGGCCATAGAGGTGGACCAATGAGAATCAGGCTAGAGTAAATCTAGTTTAATTTATTTAAAAACATTTAATAAGAACCAATAAGAATTAAACTCTCTAGAAGACTATTGGACAGTCTCCCAAGGGGTCCAATGAACATTCAACAGCCTAATGGCTTGCCTAATTCATATTGGAAGGTCCAATAGGGATTTAATAAAATTAATCTAATTAATTAAGCTCTCACTAAAGGGGAAAGAGGGACACATGTCACAAGGCTCTTCATTTGACCACTTAATCCCTATTGGCTAAGCTTGGAGAGGTCCAATGGGAAGCCAGCAAGAGGAATTAGCAAGAGGGGTTGACCAAGATGAGAGAGCGGGCTGATTTGTGGGGCATTATTCCACACACACTCACACTAGCTCATGTGTGACTCAAGTAATGTCTATCTCCTTCTCAAGATTTAATGGAAATCTCTTCATCTACGCCAAGCTTGTGAGAAGGGAGGCCTACATGGACACACTCTTGCCTTGTGATGCAAATCCAATCAAGAGACAAGCTTCAATGCATGCTCATCTCCTCTACCATGCTAACTACTAAGCTATGCTAAGATTTTATGAGTGATTATGTGAAGAGATATACTTCTTTCTCGTAAGAATACTCCGTCTTCCTCTCAATCTACTCTCATACCATGCTAGCTCTCACCATCTTTGAAGGTGTGTGAGGTCTTGGGTCTGAGACCAATGAGGAATTGATGTTATGTTTGGAAAGTGTTTTCTCAGTGCTTGACGCTTCCATCTTCATTGCACTAGCTAGTATTGAAGGAACACAAAGGATTGTATTGTAAAATGTCTCCCTTGATGGGGGAAACCTATAATACAAAGCCTTTTGGAGGGGGGACCGGCTCCATGTAAATCCGGTCCTCAACTGTTTTCAATAGCTTAATTTATCTCTCTTTTGAAGTATTTTTCATGCCCATCTAACTAGGTGTTATGCTTTTTGTTGCTCTCTCTCCATCCAAGCACTCTTGCTATGCTCATTAGGAATCTATTCTAATGAAATGCTGCTCGATTGATTATGGTTCTTTTTGAGCTTGCTCGTAGCTCAATAATGGTTAATCCAAAGGCAATCCACGAGAGACTCCATTATTAAGACTATAGTTCTCAATGGTGTACCTCAAACTAAGTCCTTCTCAACCAAGATAATAGATCCTTGTCCCACTTACCCTTTTGCAATGAACAAGTCCAACCTTTCATGGACAACTTAAGGACCTCTCTTCTTAAGAAAGAAAAGAGAAGTCAATAGCTCTCACACCAATGTAATGCAAATGGCCTATGAACTTTGAGAATAGCGGAATTAAGAGAATTAGAGAGCACATTTTCATGAGACTACTTTGAGAACATAGAGGGTAAACCTATTTAGCGGTACGAACATAACCATAATACTTAATTAACTTGGCATGAACAATACTTTTGCAAGAGAGAGAGTTAGAGAACTTGACAACAGTTGAGGTCCTAATTTATGTAAAGCCGTTCCACCCCTCCAATAGGCTTTTCTATTTCTGAATCTCCCATCAAGAGAGACTTGGTACAATATAATCTTTGTGTTCTTTGTGACCTAGGTGATGCAATGAAGATGGAAAGCATCATGCATCACAACAATATCATAATCTTTGTAAAAGAATTAACCACCCCGGCCTCAATCCCAAGGCTTCAAACACCTTCAAAGGTGGAGAGAGCTAGCGGGGAATGAGCGTAGGGAACAAGAAAAAGAAACATTCATAGGAGAAAGAAATAGTTCCTCACTTATCATCACTCTTCTTGCTTAGCATAGCATAATATCATAGGAATGAAGATGGAAACCTTAAGCATTGAAGCCTGGCTCTTGGTTGGATTTGAATTTCATAGCCAAGAGTGTTGGTGAAAGCTCTCAACTTCTCAACAAGCTTGGAGAAGGAGATAGATCTCTTGCACTTTGCACTTCACACAATGAGTGTGTGTGTGTGTGTGTGTGTGTTGCGTGTATAGCGATGTGTGTGTGAGTGTCGTGTGGGGTGATGCGTGAGTGTGTGTGTGTGTTGTGTGTTCGTGCATGTGTTGTGGGGGAGGAGAGGGCGGGGGGAGTATCCCCCCCAAGATAGCCCCTACTTGGTTTGGTCGACCCCCACTTCTAGCTCATGGTGGAAGCTCATTGGACCCCTTCAAGCCTAGCCAATCCCATGCAGAGTGCATATCAAGCAAGCATTCTAGCCTTGGGACAAGTAGCCCCCTTTCCCCTTTGAGAGAGATGACTTGATAAATGCATAATCAATTAAATAAATTAGTTAAATTATCATTGGACCCCTTGAGAGACCAGCCAATAGGCTTTAGGAACACCATGAGGGCAACATGAAGAGAAACTTGACAAGTGTCCTTGTTACTTCATTAGGCAAGGCTTGACTTGTGTGAGGGTGTGTGTGTTCTCTCTCTAGCTCCTACAATGAGGGCTCGCCCCCCTTGAGTAGGGATCTTATTGACTTTTTGGAACAACTTAAGGCCCTCAAGCTTGGGGAAGGTTCTCACCTCAAGCTCAGTCCTAGCACCTCAAGATTGGGCTGGGTTCCCACCTCAAGCACAGCCCTAGCTTGCCTAAGGTTGCCTAAGGTCAAAGGACTTTTAGCACCAACCTTTGGAGGTCTTTAATGAAGCTAACCCTAAGATCATTAAGCTCCATTAGGTAGCCTTGCTCTTTGATAGTCCCTCTCTCATTTGGATCCCTTTAACATTGGCCCCATGTTGAGATAGATCCATAAGCACATGTCTATATTCTAACCTTTTTTCTCGTTTATTCTCCCACATTAAATGATCATTTTAATATGAGAAAATCATTTGGGTTGGTTAGATACTAGATTTATGACATAGTCCCTATGAACTCTCTCTCTCTCTCTCTCTCTCTCTCTCTCTCTCTCATACACACACACACACACTAAATGAGATGGTCTCTTAGCAAGGAAATCCCAGGTAAATGCATGGACATAAGAGCTTCCTCCTTTTTCTCTCTCTTTAAAGAAATACAAATATCTAAAAAATATCAATATTGGTCATGAAAAATCCCCCTTGAAAAGATAAATCTCTCTTTAAATTGTTTTATTTTTGTTATATGCAGTTAAACTGGTACATGTATTCTATGTAGAGTGGAAAGTATTTTGACTTTACAATGCTAAATCTTACCCTTCACTCAATTGTAAAATCTCTCTCTCTCTCTCTCTCTCTCTCTCTCACACACACACACACACACACACACACACACATATAACACATTGACACACCCATGCAATGTGATGGTCTCTTAGCAAGACAATCCCAAATCAATGCATGCAAAGGCAAGCTTTCCCATTTTTCTCTCTCTTTAAAGAAATACGAATGTGCATAACTTTTTTTTAAAAATCATATTGGTCTTTAAAAAACCTCTTGAAAAGATAAATCCAAATATATCTTCAAAATTAAATTTTTTATTAAATAACCTCTCCCTTTAATTTACCTTTTTTTTGTTATGTGCAATTAGACTTGTATATTTATTCTATGTACACTAAAAAGTCTTTTGACTTTACAGTGTCAAATGTTACCCCCTTCACTTTTACAGTTTAAAACATACCCTTCAATTTGTTGGTAAGTTCTATGGTCATGATGTGTACTATTGAAAAAGAAAAAATGAGAAAAATGGTGATGATGATGATTTTGGTTGTTTTTCCTCTCAAGGGTATGTCCTTTCTTCATTGACTTGGCAATCAAGGGCAGTGTCATGCCAAGGTTATCCTCTTGGTGGACACCCCAAGTGAGCTTTAGTTCCCCTCTATTGTATACGGTCACAGGGTGGCGCCCTTAATCAACCGATGTATCTAGTAGATTTTGGCTGGGAGACTAGTTGATGCCATGGCTTGTGTGGAGTATGACCTACTAATGTAACTTTTAAATTGGTTTCTAGTTCGTTTATCACTCACAATTTGTGAGTTTGGGAGAAAAAAAAAGAAAGATAAAGAGAAGTCAATGTAATCATAAAAATTTGTTTAAAATGGAGTGAACTCTAGAATTGGTTTCAATAATGGGAACACAATTGGATTCAATTTCTCCCCTCCACTCTTTTACTTACTTCTATCCTTGAATCTTCTTGTGAGCAAGACATGGTAGTAGTGCACATCATAACCTCCTATATAATAGGCTCACGGGGCCACTATGTATAGATTGTGTATATGACATTCATTCAAGGACTATTTTGAAAACTCCTTATATGTGAATTTTTGACCAAAAAAAAACACTCTTTGCTTGTTCAATCTGTATTTTTTTCCAATTTTATTTTAAAAAAACCTTTTATATGTGAAAATGTGAGAAAATGAGATATAATAATCCCATCTATTGTACTCACGTGATAGTCACAAAATTCTTAGGTGACCCTCCCAACCTAATAGGAAGGACGTTGTGAAGAAGTGCACAGTACGGCTAGGAAAGCGTCGGGCCTCTGACTCTGAGAGTTCGGACCAAAGTCAAAAAAGTTGCAAAAGATTTAAAGCTAAAAACACACTCAAAAATGAAAAAACTCTAGCCATGAAAGCTCCACTTTGAAAAAGAGCCAAGATTAACTCAAAACTCTTGTGTGTGTGAAGAGGTGTAGCCTCTCCCCTAATTACAGAGATGCACTGCTATTTTGACCTTTTAAAAATCCTAAATTGACGCTTTGATTATTCGTTGTCGTCATGACCATTTCATGGAAGCTTTAGAACTTTATTGGAGAAGTCCAAGAAGTTGTTTGAGGAGGGAAAACCCTAATTGGTGGCCTCACAGCTTTGAACACAGCTTCGAACACGTAGTGGAAGCAACACCAGACTACACTAGCTGGATTGGAATGGTTGTATCTCCTTGTTTAGATGCCCAAATGAGCTTCTTCTTGGATCTCTAATTTCTTTCTCAGATTGAGAAATGATGGCACTGTTGTTGATGTGAAATGTTGAGATTTTGTTGCTATTTTTGACCATTTTTAGTCCTTTTTAGCCAAAAAATGCCCCTTTTTGTTCGTAAAATGCTCAACCAAATTGGGAAAAACTCCTAAATTTTTGAAAAAATACCATTAGATATAAATTTCATATTTAACCTCATTTTTTTGCTTTGCAATCACTTTGGACACGTCTTTTACGCTCGCACATGAAACCTACATTTTTGGTCGAGATCACCCGCATTGAACTTTCTAGGCAAAACAAGAATGCCACTTCAAAACACTTGAATTTTTACATTTCTTAAACAGATTAGCCATACTTTAATGGGGTAAAACATGCAACGTTTCCACATCTTGTGTCTCGCTTGCCCAACAAGGTATGCACACGATGTCGTGTTGTGGCACGTACATAATCTCAAATAAAAACATTCACCTCATTTTGACACTTCTTGATGCATGGAAAACAAAACAATAATGTACATATTGTGATATATGCTAAAGCAGCTATTGTGGTCGCTATCATGTACATACCTATCCGGGGAGTCGTGGCCCTGGGGATGTGGCGTCTTTGCGGGTTTTCCCACTTGATAAGATGCTTAATTTGGTCTGACAATGTACATATTCCAAGTGTTTCATGGTGGCACACTCATCTCACCTATAAAGAATGATGAAGATAAAAATTGCCGAAAATAGCAACTAATAAGCGTTGTTGCAGAATTGCATGGAAAGTGATCCAAAATGGTATATTGATGACCTTTTTTCAAACATTTATGATAATTTCACACCTATGTTATGCTAGGGATATCCACATCAAATATTCTTGATAAAGTTTTAATACTAATTGAAATTTAGATTAGGTTCATTAAGCTATAATCCCTTAGTTCCTATTTATTTTTAATGCCTACTCAAACAAGACCTTAAAAAAACAATGAGTCTCTTGGGAGTTAAGGTTTTTGTCTTGATGTAAGTTTCAAGGATTAAACCCCCCCCCCCCCCCCCCCTCCGTCTTTGATGGTATCCCTCTTTTTCTTTCTTGCATTTTTTGTCATCTATGGGGCATCTCCATAAAAGTGGTTGGAGTTTTATGTTCAAGGAACATGGTCATGACATTCGTGAAACTATCCCCTTACTCCTCCCCTTCATGATTGAAAAACAAACTCGAAAATAGACAAACTTAAAATGAACAATGTATATGCTCTCTACAACAACCTTTGCTTTAGTATGAAGAACCATCCATTATAAATACAAAACTTTAGAGTGCACCAACTTGTACTCTTAAGGCAAATAATCATAAAAATTCCTCTAATTGATCAGAACCCTTCAATGAATGGTAGTGTAAGATTAGAATGTGAAGTTCCTAAGAGTGGACATGCTAGTGTAGTGAGAAATCATAATGAAATGGAGTATGAAGGATTAATAAATTCTTCTTTAAACGAGAATTTAGACATAGCCATCATGGAGAGCATTAATCACGTAGCTAGAGGAGGCTTAAAGATTTGGGGTTTTCCAAATGACACGAGAGGAGGAGGATAAACTTACTTGGAATAGGAATTCTCTTTCAAAAAACTCTTTTAATTATGATCAAACTACCCTTCAAAACTCAACTTTCTCTTGAGAGAATAGATACTAACTAAATTAGATCACTAAATGTCTTACACACATACTTTGTAGAGAGGAAAAAAAAGGTTCTATTTTTCATTTAACTTGAATGCATAATCAAAGAAAAAGTTGTGAGCCTTTCATGAGAGCATTCCTTTTGAAGAAATTATAATGTCTTTTTCAAAAAATAAGGTTAGTTTCAAGTTTTACTCAATTAAAATTCCAATAATTAATTGCCTTTAATTCATGAAATCTATCTCCATTGAGGAATTTAGGTAACATAATGATAGTAATTTAAAAATAAGTAAGATATTTTTGTGGGAGATTAACACGTAATTATAGGTATTAATCACCATGTCTCATGCATACTGTTTAGATAAGTATATCTCCAGGTATCTATTGATAAAGAGAGTGCTTTCTACTCTCTCTAAGCCATATTAGCCCGAGAAGAGCTTGAAATAGCGAAACTTGAAATAACATCGTAGTTAGTGGTTAGCAATGTTGCCAGTTAAAGATTAAGAATGAGCCATAATTTGAAAGGAACATGAACATTGCTCTCACCCATGCTCTTAATACACACAAGCACCAAAATATATGCTTGAGGCTTGGCCTCTCACCATGGAACCTGTAAGGAGCTTCCCATTACCAAGACAATTTCCACACACTCACTAAGTGAAGCTATGGCTATGGCACGCAGGGAAGCATCATCCTCACTCTTTCCCTCACCTTCCATGGATATGGCAAGAAAGCACATAGAGAAGATAGAGCAAGAGTTGTGCCAATGCAAGAGAGTTTGGAAGATCCGTAAGAGAGGTTGATAAAGGAAGAGATGTTACCATATACATGTGGTAGTGATGTGTGTGAACACATTAGGACCTCCAGGGGCATTTTTTCCCTCTTTAGGAGGTTTTTCTCCCCTTGCATTGTATATACGCCCATTACTCTAGGGCTATCTATCTCTCCATTGCAAACTAAATAATACACTCTCAGTTGTGTGACTTGAGCTTCCTTCGTCTTCTCCAAGTTGTTTACTGAAGCATATGTACATGATGTACTTGATGAGAAAAGGACTTAAAATGAGCAAGCTAGAGGTATGCCAAAATAGTTGGTGCATACATTGCATCACAGTAAATTGGATGCACCTTTGTCCAGTCATACTTGTTCAGGCTCTGGCCATGCATCTTATGCATCAGATTGTTATGCTTTGCCTGTGTCTAACTTACATGATGTTGAGAAACCTCTATCTTTTGATGAAGCACAGAATTCAGAAAATTGGATGGCTGCCATGCAATCAGAATATGATGCACTTATAGACAATGACATATGGACTTTATGTGATTTGCCTCCTAGCAAAAAGGCCATTGGAACGAAGTGGGTTTACAAGCTGAAATGCAAGCCGGATGGTGAGATCGATTTCCAGAAGGCTCAACTTGTTGCAAAGGGTTATGCACAACAAAAAGTCATAGATTATGAAGAGACTTTTGCTCCCACTTGTCGTATGACTACTATCCATTTTCTATGTGCACTGGTAGCTGATTGGTTGGGATGTACATCAATCGAACATTGTTACTGATTTCTTGAATGGTGACATATTTGAGGAAGTTTATGTAACGCAGCCTCGCGGTTTTGTCATAAAAGGACAAGAGGACAAAGTGTGCAGATGTAAGAAGGCTTTGTATGGGTTGAAGCAATCTACTCGTGCTTGGTATGAGAAAGCTGACACTCATTTGGTCAAACGAGGCTTTCGTAACAGTCCAAAAGAAAGCACATTGTATGTCAAGCGTGAGGGCGATTCTCATTGTTGTTCTTTATGTGGACGATTTGTTGATCACTGGTCCCAATGAGGCATATATTACTGAATTTAAGGCTGATTTGAATGCTACTTTCAAGATGAAATATTTGGGACTGTTGCATCATTATTTGGGCATATAGTTTAAGCAGTGTGATGGTGGTATTGCCTTGTGTCAGAAAATTTACATAGAGACATTGCTATGTAACTCTTTACCAAACTGTTAGCCTCATTTATGTATGCAACACGAGGCTAGATATTCAATTTGCAGTCTCATAGGTCAGAAGATTTATGCATAGCCCAGGGTCTAAGCATTGGCAGGCTGTCAAGAGGATTTTCCGCTACCTTAGTGGCACTTTATATCTTGGCTTGTTTTATCCCAAGGGGAGATCATTGCCACCAGACTTACATGCTTTTTCAGACTCAGATTGGGTTGGTTGTTTTGACATGTGAGTGTCCACAAGTGGTTTTTGTTTCATGCTTGGCAGTTCATGTATATCATGGTTGAGCAAGAAGCAACCTACTGTGGCCACTTCTAGTTGTGAGGCTAAGTATAGGGCAGTCTTCACAGCTACGGTTGAGTGTGTATGGCTCAGACACCTTATGGTTGATTTGGGTGTTCGACAGGACACTGCCAGCACTATCTACACTGACAGTCATAGCGCATTGGCAGTTGCGAGGAACCCAACTTTTCATACTCTCACAAAGCACATTGAGGTGCATTACCACTATGTCAGGGACAGGCTCTCAACAGGAGAGATCATCTTGGCTTATGTGCCAACATAGGACAACCTTGCAGATCTTTGCACAAAGGCATTGTCTCGTGAGAAGCTCGAAGCTTTCCGCAAAGCTTTGGGCTTACTCCCCTTTGTGGATTGATCATGTCCTCAGGGCATGGCACTTCCCTTTACTCATGTGTCAGCTCTCGTTCACCGCATCACTCCAGGGGGGATTTGTTACTATATACATGTGGTAGTGATGTGTGTAAACACACTAGGATCGCCGGGGCATTTTTTTCCTCTTTAAGAGGTTTTTTTCCCCGTGCATTGTATATACACCCATCACTCTAGGGCTATCTATCTTTCCATTGCACACTAAGTAATACACTGTCAATTGTGTGCCTTGAGCTTCCTTCGTCTTCTCCAAGTTGTGTGCGTTTCTCTGCAACCCTAATTTTAACAAGAGAGACGTTCCAACTTCCTTAACCACCCACCTCCCATGACTCTTTACTCCTCTTCACTTTCTTGATTTAAAATTCTGGAAATAGTTACAACCTTTGGCTAAGGTCAAAAGACCTTTGATTTGAAATTATATAATTCGAATTTGAGAGATTTGCACACATTTTGGACTTGGCATGTACAAAGTGCGGACCCGCTAAAAAGGCCAAGCCAATTTACATGGAATTTTACAATGGAAAGATCAATTTTATGAATGGTTGTAGCCAAAATGCTAAAGGTTTGCCGATGTAATCCATAAAATGTGCCAAATTGCACAAAAAAATGGGTGTCGTCATTTCTCCCACACTTGGATGCGAAGGGTCCTCACGAGCAAAGTCGATAAAGAATCCACCATGGAACTTGACCTTGTCTATAGCACCACTCTTAACACACTTATTCACACTCCCACACTTGACTCTGAAAATTCACTTCTTACTCACCCACTGACTAACTCACAAGCACCACTCAAAACAAATTCTCTTATTCAAACTCCTCTCACTTACTCTCACACATTCACTTCTTACTCACACATTCACTTCTTACTCACTGACCAACTCACAAGCACCACTCAAAACAAATTCTCTTATTCAAACTCCTCTCACTTACTCTCACACATTCACTCAAACTAACACCCACAAAATGATAGGGTTCCCTCACGAACCCGACACACAAAAACATCAAACACTTAAATGAGAAATCAATAAAAACACCCACAATGTAGCCCAAAAATTTTCCAGCATAAAGATATTATAATAAAGCTCACCCTCGTAAACAATATCACGTAGAAGCACTCCACCCGAATAAATAGTGTACACACATATCTCAATTTTGAAGGAATTTTATTAGTAACACTAAAAAAAGAACAAAAAGTAGAATTTGTTTTAGTTTTTCTTTAAAGCCAAGCTTTGACCATGAGTGTGTGGAGAAAACCCTGGCCAAGGAATCTGCTCTTGTTGTGGGAAACTATTCCGCATGTGTCTAATGCCAATGGATGTGTGTAATTGCTTCTGGTTGTGGGAACAACCACTTATGTATTGTATAGTTAGGTAGACATTAAAATGAAAAGTGAACCTTTTTGGAAAAGGACTTCCAATGTAGATCCGGTTACTCTCTCTCTTAGGGTCCGCACATGCGCTCAGTCTAAGCCGCCGGTCGAAGAAGATTCCCACTTGGCCCACCACGAAATTAGAGTTTAGTGTACCGCCTCCTGAACGTGGTTCCACCGCAGGAACCGGGAAGCCAACCCTCTCCCCTAGCCGTTTGAAACGGTATCCAAGCGGTGCCCTGCTATTATTAACATAATTTGCATGTGTAAGCATACGTACACTGCCTCGCCATCACCTCACGCCTATACATAAAGAGCCTCCTCTCCTGGCTGCAATGTCGAAGCTCACCATAGTACTTCTAACATGCAAAGCACTACTAACGTGCGGTATTCATGCTGTTGCGCATTGTGCTACGCATTCATGTTGTATAACTGCATTCACGCATTGCAGTTTTTGTTGAGGGCGGGACAGGGTTGACAAAAACGACGCCGATTCTGGGCCGGTCAGGCAACATGTGCGCAGACTGACGGCCGATGGTGGCCGGTGAGGCTTCAACCGTCGGTGCATGTGCACAAACTACCCACTACGGTCGGTGGAGATTCTGCCCTTCTCTAGACGGTCGGCAGCACGCATGTGCGCCGTCTCTCTCTCTCTCTCTCTCTCTCTCTCTCTCTCTCTCTGTCTCTGCATAAGAGATCTTGAGTTCAACTCTCCTCGTAGGATAGATGTTTAATCCTACGAATTCTCTTCTTCTTCCTCTCTCTCTCTCTGTTTCGCAGGTTTTCACGACCTCTCTCTAAGACTCCCTAGTGCTCTTCATATGTGCAGCAATCGTCTGCCTCCTCTGCTTCACCCAATCTCTTGCTTGATCTCCTCACGACGATCTATTGCTTTCTCCCTCTCTGCATGTTAAGTCGTTGGCCTCGTTTCCCTTATCGTCATCCCCTACATTGTTACCACCATGCATCAAAGCGTCTGCCTTTGCAATGTGCTGCGACAGCAATGTTCATCATTCACTAGAGAGGCCGCATTTTGACGTGCTTCTAGGTGTGGCCTTTTTTGGTGAAAGCCTCTGTGTGGAAGGCTTGTAAGCCCTTTTCTTAAGTGCGCTCTCCTCTGTAGGACTGCCATGTCTAGCCTTCAATCTGCTGGGTACCTGTGGAGCATCATCATGCGCGCTTCTGCTTTGCTTTCATCCTCTCTCTAGCAAACCCTTCTCGATTACCCACATCAGCATCTAGTCTCCTCTTCTGTTTTGTTGACTGCTCCAATTACACCCGATCTAATTACGTTCCCATGGAGCCATGTCTGAAGAACCCCATCCACCTCCTCCATCGAGAATCAAGAATATCAAACCAGGGCAGCCAATTGACCAAGCTGGTTACTTCCATGTTGTAGACTTCATCAACATTCGGAACTCGCACTTGTTGGGGCATTTAAAATAACCAACATAATGCAGCTTCCATGGCTAGCTTGTCCCGGCAATGGAACCAAAATGAACACTTCTCTCACCCATACTCTCAATGCACACACAACCCAAGAAAAAGCAGCAAAATATATGCTTGAGGCTTGGCCTCTCACCATGGAACCTCCAAGGAGCTTCCCATTACCAAGAAAATCTCTACGCACACTCAGCAAGTCAAGCTATGGCTATGGCATGTAGGACATCATCATCCTCACTCTCTCCCTCACCTTCCATGAATATGGAAAGAAAGCAAGTCAAGCTATGGCTATGGCATGTAGGACATCATCATCCTCACTCTCTCCCTCACCTTCCATGAATATGGAAAGAAAGCACGTAGAGAAGATAGAGCAAGAGTTGTGCCAATGCAAGAGAATTTGGAAGATTAGTGAGATAGGTTGATAAAGGAAGAGAGAGGTTCCAACTTCCTCAACCACCCACCTCCCATGACTCTCTACTCCTATTAACTTTCTTGATATTAAAATTTGGAAAGAGTTACAACCTTTGGCTAAGGTCAAAAGACCTTTGATTTGAAATTATCTAAATATCCTAAAACCCTTCAAATTTGCAAGATTTGCACACATTTTGGACTTGGCATGTACAAAGTGCGGACCCATTAAAAATGCCAAGCCAATTTACATGGAATTTTACAATGGAAATAATCAATTTCATGAAGTCTTGTAGCCAAAATGCTAAAGGTTTGCCCATGGAGTCCATAAAATGTGCCAAATTACACAAAAAATTGGGTATTGTCAAAAAAACAAAAATTAATAAATTTTTCTTCTTCTCAAGCAAGCAAGAGAAAATCTTGCTTGTGGAAACATGAGAGCTTAAGCACATGAATTAGCTTAATATGAAAAGAAAGCCAATTTCCAGATATGCAATAGCATGAGAATGACAAGAAAACATTACCCTAGTATATATATAGTAGAGTCTTCTCCTTGCTTTGAGGATTACTGAAGAGGCTTGGTGACATAGTCGAAACTGTCCTTCTTCACCTTTACTTGAAGACCACAAATTGTGAGACCTAGAATGGGAGAATCGAATGAGGCAAAGAAGATTCAAGCTATGGCAAGCTTGAGGGCCAAGAGAGAGGAGAGAGAATGTAATGAGCAAAAGAAGATCAAGTTATAGCAAGCTTGGTTGTTTTTTTGGTCATGGCTTCTCTTAGAGAGGAGGTGTGTGTAAGATATGTGTGCAGTTTGCAAGAGGCTTGGCTATGGCTTCCCCAACCTTTCTCTACAAGCTTACTCTCTAGTTTTAAAGAAGAAGCAGAGAAGTGTAAACCGAGAAGAGAAACCAGGCTTTTATGCACATTTTAGATAAGTGCCTTCACTTATCTTGATAGTTTACCTTTCTTATTGAAAAGTTCTTTTTATTTATCTTGATAACTTTTCTTCCTTATTGATAAGTTCTTTTTACTTATCTTTCTTATCAAAACTTTTTCAACAAGTTATCCCTATCTTTTTTTCTTATCTTCTTACCTTTTCATGCTATTTTTTTTAAGATGAAAAGTTGATTTCACATGCATTCCCTATACCCATGTTCCCATGGTGTAGACCTAAAGTGTTGTGAGTAAGCCTTGGTGCTTTGATTAGCATAAATTCACACAAACTATCCTCAATTTTTTTCTTAAGTCGGTGGCTTAGATGTGTTGGTCAAGAGTAAGGACTAGGGGAAGGCCCTTATAGAAGGGGTTGAGGGTAGCATTTTGACTATTTTTAAGTGTTCACTTGTGTTTGAGCAAGCTTCTATTTATGTAAAACAAAAACACTAATAATCTTACTAAAGGTGCAATTTAAATTAAGGTCAACTATGGGACCTAGGACAAGAGGATATAATTTATACATTTTAAAATAGGTATGTTACATTAGCTCAAAGAAATGAATCACACTTTAGGTACTCTAGGAAATGCTTTGAAAGCAATGCATTCTAAAACATAGTACTATTGTAATATAAAAGTCTCCCCAAGGTATTACAGAGCATTAAAAAGGTGCACACCTCTATATACAAGAGCACTACCTAGTGTCACACATAATGTAAAGCACTACCTAGTGTGGCACCTATTATCAACATACTTTGTTGCAATAAAGAATTCATAACCCTTGTCACATTTCCTACAAAAGGATAGTTTGCCCTACTTGAAATGCATATTTTGGGCAAGTGCAAGAATAGCCTTGGAGAGAAATTTTGACAGAACTACCTTAGAATCTTCTAAACAAGTACAAATCATAAATTTTGGTATGTGCATATTGTTTTGATTAACTAAAGACATGCTTTTGAAGATTAACTCAAAATTATTTTCTGTGTTGGAACCATTTGGCCATAAAGCCTCCGGATAACAAGCACTATGTTGGCAGATGGACCAGATAGGCGTCCTTTTAGTTGACTCCTTCATTATTTGCCACAAATTTTTGATATATCATCATTATTTTTTCAAGAAATCTTTGTAATTATATGAGATTCTTTGATTTTAGTGAGATGATCCATGAGCTAGTCATGTAAAATCTGAGTGTAAAGTCTAATTTGGAGTCTGAACCTTGAATGGGCACCCTCCTAGTCGACTTTCTCATCATTTGCCATAAATTTTTGATATCTCATCATTATTTTTTTGAGAAATCTTTGTAATTATTTGAGAGTGTTTGATTTTAGCCAGATGGTCTTTGAGATAGTCTATGTCAAATCTGAGTGTAAAGTCTGATTTGGAGTCTGATCCTTGCAAAGCAGGCCACTAGCCAAGAAAGCCCTAGGTATAAAACTCAATTTTTGTAAGTGTAAACGGAGACATTCATTATCAAGGTTTTTGAGTTTTGGAGTGTATGACTGAGAGCGGAGACCTCACGTGCTTTGTAATTCATTTTTGTTGAGCTCTGGTAATCCAAATTCGATTCCAATTATTGCATTGTATTCCTTGTCTACTGCTCTTCAATTTAAGTGTAGTCATTGTAGTTTTTGTTGTGGTTTGTGACTTCATGTGAACGAGCTAAATAAGTTGTTTCGAGTACTTAAATGGTTTTTTTTTAACCTTTCGACAATAGGAGAGTCTTCCTAGCCATATGGGACCTTTCTGGTATGTTCTATTGAAGTTTTCAAGACCTTGATCATGATAGATCGTGCTTTTGGTACCTGGTCGTATTGCGACCAAACTTGGTAGGATAGTGCACCTAGGTTTCTTAGACATCCTCCTAAAGTTTTGTTCCATTTGGACTTCATTTGAGTACCGAAATGGCGTGATGACTAAGTGCGATGAAATAGGACATGTGCAGTTTGCCAGATTTGCTAGTGCTAGAGATGGCTTCATTCCATAGGTTCACGTCTTGAGGTTAACGCCCTCAAAGAGTCTCCATGCCGCATCCAAATCACTTCCTTAAGTATTGACATTAGGTTAGTGCCAAATAGATATGCTACAAACGTCTGTCACGGCGACCCGCTAACATTGTGACGTTGCGGGGATCGTGACCCTTAGGTGGTTAGTAACCTACTTGCAAATTTTACTTTAGAGATTTTTGATTTTGATTTCCATTCTACTAACTCTTTAGCAGTTAGGAAGCTACATGCGGATTTAGTGCTTGGTAAAAACTAGAATTTGGGGACTTGCTAGATCCATTCTTGAGAGGTATTGGGAGTTGTGAGTGAGATACGAAAGCATTAATTTTCATTCTGCATTTCTTTTATTTTTTGAAAGTAATGTTTCATTATATGTTTTTCTTTCAATTTTGTACCGTTTGTTGGTTTTTGTTCATAGATTCATTTCACTAGGAGTAGGTCCTATAGTTAACATCGAAAACCATCAAATTGGGTTGGAAAGATCGGGGAAAAAACAATCAAAACCATAATTTAGTAGGAAAGACTATAACTTTGAAGTTTTAGAAATTTGATGGTCAAAACACAAAAGCTTATGTAAACCCAAAAATAAGTGCAAAAAGGGTATAAACAAACCCCAAAAAGTCAATCTAAAACGTTTCAAGCCAACTGGTGCAAGAACCCCTGTGACATTTTGACAAGAAATTGATACCATTGGGAATAGTGTAATTCCATATTATTGGATATACACTTTTGGTGAAAATTTGACACAAAAAACTCATTCAAATCAAGAATTGGAAAAACCCTTCAAACCCCTTGAAAATTGACCAAAATTTGGGCCTTTTTGACTTTATGATGTCCAAATTCAAAAATAATTAAAAATGTAACCTCTACCGGGTGAAAGCATACAGCTGACTAAATTTCATATTGAGAAGTGGTCGAACATGGATTGTGATCCAAAACCCCCTTGATCACGTAGAGATGAGGTTTTAGCAGTGAGTAGCTGATAACATTTGGGACAACTTTTGTGAAGGACATCATTAGGAAAAAAATGGACTCTCCATGGGCCTTGTAAGAATCCCTAATTTAAAGGAAGCCTGCCAAGATTAAGGGGGACAAAGGCTTTGAATGGGGCTATTTTGGTAGGGTCTCCTCCACCTTTGAGCCCTAAAAAGGTAGGGGGAAGGGGGGGGGGGGGGGGGGTAACCATTTAAAAAGTCGGGAAGGGGGGGGTAAACCATTTGAAAAGTAGGGGGGTAGGGGTCTTCTCTCTCTACCTTTTTGGCCAACTTGTAAGTGGCCTCTTAGCTCTCCCATGCCACCTAAGCAAATCCGTGGGTCAAAGAGGTTAAAAAAATGACTTTTTTCAAAAACTTTCAAAAAAACTCTATTCTCCCCTAAAAAGTACCCCCAACATATACACATAATAAAAAAAAAAAATTTAAGTTAAATTACTCAAAATTCAACATTTTTTGACTCCCTCCAAACTTTTAGAAAATTCCCCCCAAAATTGAAAACTCTCTCTCCTAATCTAAGCTCCTCTCCTACACCCATCCCCCTTGCATCTGCACTTGCTGCTGCACCTACGCACCCATCTCTCCATCCTTCAAGCTCCATCTCTCCATCCTACAAGCTCTATCTCTCCATCCTTCAAGCTCCATCTCTCCATCCTACAATGCCTCTTGACAACGTGACCAATGTCCCAGCAAGCTCTTCACGCGGTAGGTCTCCAGGGCTTTTCCTACGCCTACCTCAAGAGTATGTTCCGGCAAAGAAAACACGCTTGGGTACATTACCTTCAGCCAACGAACGTCGCGCTCAAGGGGAGAAGAATGTGGATCTCTGGACAGACGGATGCTTGTATCCAAAGGATCCTTCTCTCAATGTTCATCCGTCTTTTACAAACATTCCATCACTGTTGCAATACGTTGGAAATGGAGAGCAAGGTTTGTTGGGCTACTGCAAGAGACTCAACAAACACGAGATTGCGCGGTCCGAGATCTACTTGCGTCATTGGCAGTTGCTCAATGGGAGTTTCCACAATCTTCAAGCTCAGATGCAAACAGCTACTAGTGCGCTTGAGGAGGCAAAGAGCACCATGGAAAATGTAATTAAAAAGCTTGAGGATACTCTTTCACACATGAAGAGTACTGCCATGGGAGGTAGGGTGAGGAAACGAGAGTTGTCCGAAATTCAGACTCTTGCACCACGTGGAGGTGCAAGAAAACGAAGGGTGACAGCTATGAGGTAACATGTTCTATCCCTCATGTTGTTTAAGTTTAATACGGCTCATCATTGTTGTTTTGGGCAATAGGAACTTCGTCCAAGAAACGTGCAGCGGCGAGAATGCGTCAGCTAGGGCTACTTTTCTTCGTTCTTGTTTCAACAAAGAGGATTTTATTGGGATGCTTGATGCTCCAGAGGCAAAACACTTAAAAGAAGCAATCACTAAGAGAGTTCTTAGAGATTTTTCTAATATTGTCACTGATCTAGATGTTCAAGATATTTGTGATGCTGTTGGGATTAGTACCAAGGGCTATCAAGCAATACATCAAGTGTTAAAATATGCATTAAGAAGTCGAGGAGTCACGGAAAACCTATTCCCACTTCCTCACAGAGTGAAGATTGCCAAGAAGGTGTCAAATGAAGATGTTGTTCACCGATTAGGGGACTACTTGTATATTGAAGACATGATGCCTCTTCAGCCGCTCCGTAGCAAATCACAAGGAAGGAAGGGCCGCGGGAAGGGAAGCGGTGCTGTTTCTAACAGTGTGTTGCCGACCAAAGGGTTTGTTTACACCAAATTCAACAATATCTTTGTGGACTGGATACGATTGCAGCAGTCCATGGCTGTTTTCTACAATTTGAGTGATGCAGGTTAGTTTAGAGTTTCCTACATGCTCTATGATGTGTCATAACATGCATTCTGAGGCTTTATGTTGTTGGAAATTCTTAAAGGCAAGCTTGTGTTCGTGCTGAAGTTGGATGAGTGTGTAATTGTTAAAGGGAGAAAGTTGGAGAGAATGAGCATCACGCTTATGAATGAAGCCCTAGCTTATGCCAAGCAATCTTGCAGTTCGAGTGAAGCGACAAAGCCCTCTTTTAGTGTGCAATCAGAGAAGGATATATGGTGGGTTGGTGCAATTGAAGTTCCGAAAGAGACACATGAAGTCCTTGCATGGATTTTCAGTAGAATCCCATGGGTCACAGAGGTCATTAAAGCTCAAATAAACGGTGAGAAGCTCATGGTTCCAGGACGTGGGGAGTTTGATGTTGAATGGCATTTAGGTGGCGATCTAAAGACCATAAAGTGCATGCTTGGATGCAAACAAGGTGCAAATTCTTTACTTCCTTGTCCATTCTGTACGAAAGGGCACAAGACAAGTCGAGCAACTCAAGTGGAAGGTCAGGACGATGATAATGATGAACATATAAATAGGGAGTGGCAAAGTTTGGTTCTTTCATGTGATATGCTGCAGGTGCCCAATAGGGATAGCAAAGATCCTGGGTGGAACCCCATAATTCCCTTCTCCCTTAACAATGTTCACTTTTGCACATTGCATGCGTTTATGCGAATATTTGATAGGATCTTAAAGCATCACATTGATTATGCTTTCACAATGAAGCCTCTTCAACGGTCAAAAGACTCCTTGCAGGGGGTGGAGACGCTCCTTAATGAGATTGGATGTCACCGATCAAGGGTGAACATTGTAGCAGAGACTTGTAGGGAGAAGACATATGAGGTGGCACAGAAGGTTTCCATGAATGGAGCCAAAGCACGTCGATTTTTCAAGAAGATGTCAAAGTCTCCAATGCAGGTATCCAAGGCAAGTGTCGATCTAGCAAGTGAGAAGCGGTGGGAGTTGTGGAAAGATTTGTGTTCATGCACGACGGACAAAGATCCCAATGTGGAGGTTGCTAACCAACGCAAGCTAGTATGGTCATCCTTTCAAAAGGTTGTGCAATTGATGAATCTTTCAAGCACCACCGTTGAGCAGCGAGAGGAGTTCAAGAAGGTGCTTTATGAATTCACAAAGGCCGCTAAGGACGGATGGTTTGAAAGCAAGATTACACACTACATGGTTTGTTTTAACGGACTTATTACATATGCAATGTTTGAAAATGTAACTTTTCTATTCGCTTATCTCCTTTTTGGTTGTTTTAGCACATTCTCTATGCGCATGGTGCATACTTCATGGACTGCTATGGTTCGCTTGATATATGGAGTACACAAGGCATGGAGAAGTCCCACTATCGAGCAAAAGGAGTCTACTTCAAGAATACTCGGCATGGTGGTGGTAGTTCACACTCCAACTACCTCCAAGAGATGTTTAATTGGTTTTTTAGGCACACCTTTGGGAGAACTCGTACTATTGAGAAAGCAAGAGAATCGATGTTAGCAAAGCAGTTACGCAACGCTTCCCATACTGCAGCATCCGAGAAGTGGAAACGCTCGCGAGCGTCCCTCGGCCACGAAGCTTGGCGTGCAACTAAATATCGAAAAGGCAGCGTTTGGGCGTCGCGTCAGCCATCCGCATGATCCTGGTTTAGTTGTTCAATTCAATCGCTTTATTTGAGTTTCACTCAATTGGCCGCATAGTGTGAAAGGGCCCAAATCTCAAAAAAACCTATTTAAAGGTTGAAGTTGCTCATTTTGTCATCTTCCCTACTAGGTGCAACCATGGCACGAACAAAACAAACGGCTAGGATTGCATATCCAGAGGGGCCAGATGGCCAACGACTAAAAGGTACAGCAACAGAAGCTGGAACTTCACAAGCTCAAGGTGAAGTCCACACAGAAGAAGCTGGAGCTTCAAATCAGCATGGCCAGTCCTCTACAGCAGCAAAAGAGACTCCGGAAGCATCGTCTTGTTGTCTATTCATCGGACTCCAACGATTCTGATGGCAACAGGGAGGATGAGAGCGACCAAGGCAAAGAAACAAACAGCCAAAAGCAGCCGTCAGAAGGCTCCGAAGAGACACAAACGGATGAAGATGCCCCATGGGTTGGCGTCCAAATACAAACTTATCAGGCTCACATGTCTATTGGGGGTAAGACACTTACTAAAGGGAGTGGACCTACACCATCACATCCGGTCGATAGTGAAGAGCACGAATCAGATGGAGAGTGGGTGAAATCCGATTATGAGGTGTTGGAAGTGCCTGTGTATAAAAAAAAGAGAAAGAGCATTGTCTACAAGAAGACAAAGCAAGTTGCCCCGACTCATGCCAAAAATGCACCTCCACGTCGACCTCAGAAGGTACGAAAGCGCAGCCGTGCTTTTGCGGAGATTCGACACTATCAAAAGAGCACCGAGCTCTTGATTCAAAGGGCCCCTTTTGCAAGGCTATGCAGGGAGGTTTTGCAATTGTACAACACTCAGTTTCGGATGGGCGCCGTGGCCATAGAGGCAGTCCAAGAGGCAGCAGAGCAATATTTAACTGGCATATTCGAGGATTCTAACCTCTGTGCCATCCATGCAAAGCGTGTAACCATTATGCCCAAGGATATGCAGCTTGCTCTCCGTTTCCGCCATGAGGAGTAGCTTGTAATTAGGCATCAACCTTTTTGTATTTACGGAACTCCAAGATTGGGAAGAATTTGAATACAAGCGTCTTTTGGTTCAATATCCCACTCTGTGCATTGTATTGGGAAGAATTTGAATATAAGCGTCTTCTATTGTATACCCCAGTGCGCAATGTATTGTTTTAATTTTGCACCATGCAATGTAGCAGTGGTTCAAGTTTTGTCTACCTTCTATTGTATGTATGTAGCCATTAGCTTGTTATTGTGAAAAATTGCCTACGTTTAGCACCTTGGCTAAGTGGGGCAGGCACTTCCTGATGTATCCATGCTATGTGACTCACTATTGCATGGCAAAAACATCTACAAAGTATTCAAAATGTCTTGCAATGCCCCCAAGTTGTCTGCCACAAGGGCACGCATTTGGGGCATCCAGAGGCCTATGGATGGACATAATGCACGCCCTTGTGGCAGCCTCTCCTACTGCTTTGCTGACACTCTCCAGTGGTTTCCAGACAATTTTGACAAGCAATAAGTATGTTTTGTTTGCTTCAATTAGCATAGATGCTGCTGGAATTCATCCCCCCTTAGTCCATGTCAGTCCTAAACTCCAGAAAGGGCTTAGATATTGCCACAAAGTTTACTCTTGTGGTTTGTTAATACAACTTTAGGTATCTGGGGCAAGATGGGCTTAAGGTTACCTGGGTATCCATGTCTTCCTGTTTTGCAGCTGGGTATTATTGTCTTCTCACTCTGTTTTGTAACTGGATATGCTCCTATTCTCCAAGAAGGATTTAGATATTGCCACAGTTCTGTGGTTTGTTAATACATCTTTAGGTATCTGGGGCAAGATGGGCTTTAGGTTACCTGGGTATCCATGTGTTTCTCTTTTGCAACTGGGTATTAATGCCTTGAAACTCTGTTTTGCACTTGGGTATGCTCTTAGATGTGTCCAAATTCATCTGCCACAAGGGCGCGCATTTGCACACTTCATCTGCTGATGGAAAGCCCTAATGCGCGCCCTTGTGGCAGCATTATTTAGGCACTTCCAAGCCCTTTACTAGGCACATACATAACTTTGGAAGCCTAGAAATAACAAAGTATACATTTTTTAAATTTTAATGCCTGCCAAACCCTTTAGTAGTCATAGCAAAAATTATGATGCTTCTCATACACAATGGAAGCCCGACATATAAGAAATTCAAAACCTTGCAAGAAAGAGATTCATAGACAGCAAAAAGTAGTTTCATTAAAGAAATCAATGCTTTACATGATATCCGGCTTTTGCTTTAGGATCTTTCTAATTACAATTTTCTGGTGCTTGGCCTTTTGGGGTGGCTCCCTGTTAAGTAAAGTGGTTGTGATTTCTTGGGTGTCATTAACCCCTACAGCTTGGTTCATGCCGACATGGGCAATAAGGCGCCCGCGAAAGTTTACACCGAAAGTGGATATTGCAAAATCTTTCTTTACAAGCACTACAAGGTTGGCCGTTTGTGCAGGTGTTGTTAAACACAACGCCTTGGAGAGTGAACGGAGAGCAAAAATGTTGTAGCGACCATTGGGAGAGTAGTCGGCATGGACAAACACCATGACACCAGTGGGAAGTTTGCCGAGGTAGTGAGCAAGTGTCGCTTGAGGTCCGAACGGCGTCCTCCTCCCCCCTGACCGTTGCGCCCAGGCGTCAACCTCTAGAACATCCTGCAGAACATAGGTTTTCTGAGATATGGCACAGAATTATGATATAACATTAACAAAATCATTTGTAACAATCAAATGTAAGTGAGCATCTATACCTCTTGTCTACGATCCTCCTCATCGACATCCGGGTGCAAGTAAAGATCCACGCTTGACTTTCCCTTTGGATCAAGCAAAACAGGTGTTGCAACAGGTGGTGGTGAATCCACTCTTGCGCGTTTAGCCAAACACATGGCTTGCACGGCCACAAACTCCTCCTCAGAGACCTTGGCCTGCTCAGCCGCTACCACCTCGGCTTGTGCGATCGCCACTGTGTCCGCCAAAGTATTCCCCATGGGCAGTAGGAGATCATCGTCATGGGAGGTGGTGGTATCAAGCTCAAACTTTCCATGGGCATCGAGGATGGCGAAACACTCATCCATGCAAAGCTCAAAGGATTTCTCCAGATCGTGCATAAACACAAACTCCTCCCCACCCACCACAATGGAGGAGAAGCGGGTAATCTCTACCTCAGGGATGGCATCCTGAGTGGTGGTTCCTTTTGGCGGTCCCGAGGATGAACCGACTGATGGAGAGGCCTCCAAGAGGCCTTGAATCCCTACAGGGTAGGTCAAGGCAAGCGTCCTCTCCTCTGCGGATGAGTCAATGGCCGCGGGCTTGGGGTCCTTCACATCAGCCAATACCCCGCCGATCTGCAAGTGAGGTAGCACTACGTCAGGGCCTGCTGGGCACTCGTGAAGGAGGAAGATCATTATGGCCTGAACAGAGAAAAAATTGTTTTCGATCCTTCCCTTACGCATTGCTCGCACATCATCAGCTTTAAGCCGCACATATTGTCTGGCGGGTTGTGCTATGGTGGCAAAGCGTGCAAGCCGC
This sequence comes from Adiantum capillus-veneris, assembly GCF_014529385.1. Taxonomy (NCBI): domain Eukaryota; kingdom Viridiplantae; phylum Streptophyta; class Polypodiopsida; order Polypodiales; family Pteridaceae; genus Adiantum; species Adiantum capillus-veneris. Next base: position 32,484,781 of record NC_140956.1, on the reverse strand, counting down.
TGATGAAATGGCCTGTCCCCTTGGTAGATGTGGTGGAGAAGGCCTTCAGGGACCCATTGCCCTGGTCGGTTTGGTAACTCAACAATGAATCTCCCCATGCACGTGGAAATGTATGAAGTAATGTGCTCAAGAGATTGAGAGTGGAGGGTCAAGGTGGTTTCCAAATCGGGTTGGGTTGTGAAAAATGCTTGAAGCTCAGGGCGATTTGCATGCCCAACCTTAGTAAGGAATGCATCTAAAGCACTAGTAGCAGCCATGTCTTCTCTTTGTGTGATTGGGTATGCTAGGTCTCTCTGCAATGCTGGGATGAAAATGGTGAAATGAGGAGGTGGTCCTCCTTATATAGACATATTTTATCTCGAAAAAAATAAAAAATATGGATTTAAAAAATAAATTTACACCACCTTAAAACTCAAGTACAACACCTTAAAACTTTTCAAAATCTTTAATAAAATATCCAATATATAAACGATTAAAGTTACAAGCCAATTCACTTAGACAAGATGATTTCGTATGTAGCCCAATCTTTGTAAACAAGCATAGTGGCCTCCATCCGCCTTCCAATCTATACAACCAAAAATGGGCAATCAAAATACAAAAACCCACAGAAAATAAGAAAAGGTAGCTAAGGAAGCACAAAGCAGACCTTGCGTTGTTCTAGTTTGAAACTTGCATTACCGACATCCTCGAATCCCATTATGACAAAGTGTTCCCGAAGATTGGCAAGAGTCCAATGCGGATTCACTGCAACCACCTCCACCTCGTTATTGGGCATGCGGACACGAATTTCAAAGGATTGAATCTCTTCGGCTGTCAGCTGCAAGGGTATCCATTTGCCATGTTTGTGCATCCACCTCTCATAGTTAAACCGTGCATACAAGGTGCACCTTGCTTTCAAATACCGAAGGCAAAGCTGTGTGGGGGACACATTGCACTTATAACGGTCACCATTATGCAAACCTTCAACATAGCCCCAATTGACACCTAGAATGGTGTCCATTGCATCTATGTCAACTTCTTTGCAAACAAACATTGTTGGTGTTTCTACAATCGGTAGAGAGCAGAATGCATGTACAAACAAATGAATGGGACAATGCCAACTAAGACCCACCGATCTGGTTGCCTTACCAAACTTTAGGGACCCTTGGAAATCTTGCAGCACCTTGCGCTTGAAAGAAAGCAAAGCCCAATGGTCTGGAGTTGGCCATTCTGCACTCTGCAATGAGGGTGTCTCCACGGCTTCTAACCTACCATAGCTTTGGCTTGACTTCGGCACCACGTACTTGTGGGAGTACATGAATATTCGCTGCTCGGTAAGTTTTTTCGATGAAACATTAGGAAACATAAGCTCCCCAATGTGAGCATGCACAACCATGAACGTGGCTGAGAGTCACTCAAGCGGCTGCTCCTCAACTAAGCTGGATGGAAAAACATCTTTACAAATGTCCTTAGTTAAACATAATGATCACATAAACGTAAACATGACATATGCATGGGATAGCTAAACCATGAAAACTTACAATGAGGTGCAAATTGAGTAGAAGCTCTCTTGAGGTGGAGCTCAGCTGCATTGTAGACGTGTTGCACGATGGCCACCATTCCGGACTTTGTTTCTTTGAATGTCAATAGCCGGCCCTTTCAATGACGTTCCAATACGCCTCGACACCATACGCGATGAGGTCCAACACGTGACGGTTGCATGTAGATCCATGCACCCTTCTTGAACACTTGTGGGATCCATACCCCCTCTGAGTCTTTTGTGTTGTGCAACACAATCTCCTCTATCTCTGGTTTGGGCCGTCTATGCGTGGACACTCTTGGGAAGTTGGGCTTAAGAAGGGATTTGAAAGAGTTGAGTACTGTGGAGAGAGAATGAGGAGCTGAGGGGAGGGTGAGGTGAGTTGCCTATGGTGGCTATGGTGGCTTTGACAGTGGAGATAGAGAAAGAGAGGAGTGAGAGGTAGAGAGGTAGAGAGGATAGTGGAGCTGTGGGCTATGGAGTGTGGCACTGTAGAGGGATGATGGAGGTGTGAGAGAAGGGGGAGCTATGGAGAGAGAGGAAGAGAGTAGTGGAAAGCTTTTGGCTATGGCTGCCTTGACTGTAGAGAGAGAATGGGAGGAGGGAGAAGAGGGAGAGTGTGGGAGAGAAAAGTAATGAGGGAGAGAGAGAAAAGTGGATTTTGGGGGGGAAATTTGACTTTTTTAAGTTAGTTTATGTTTTGGGGCAGTTTTGGAAACAAATGGGTCAACTTTGGAACTTTTGAAAAATTTTCAATTTTTTGGGTTTTTAAGCATGCGCGTTTTGTTTTGGGGGGTCCCTCCCTCTTTTATGACACCTCTCTCCTCCTATTTACCCCCCCCCCCCCCCCCCCCCCCCCCCGCCTACCTCCCACCTCTCTCTAAGAACCAAGCATTGAAGAGAGAGACAATTAGGCTACACCCCTACCATTCCTCCCCCTCTAGGTGATATCCCAAGAGCCTTCTCATTGGTTCTCCCTTAAGCCTTCACTAATCAAAAAGGCCCAAGGAGATTCCATATTTTTCCTAATGTCATAGCAAAAAAACAAGAGAAATTTAATCAAATCACCAAAAGACTAGTTGTTGTAGAAGAGGAAAATGTGGATCAAGTGGTCGAAGAAGTGATCCGTAGAATGAAATCTGAAATCTCAGCCACCACAAGCAATAAATGCTCCAAGTGTGTTGAAGTAGTGTGTCATTAACCAAAATTACAATAATCATGATAGGAATGAGTGCTTCTACAATCAAAATCATGTGAGGAAAAGTCCATATGGACCTCTAGCGGTACAACGATGTCACCACCTCTAAGGTACTAGATTGGAACCAATAATGCAACACAAGGAAGAGATAAACCACAACCGTTATTGGGCCAACAACCTCCTTTTCCCCATGATAATTGAGCTATTTTTTGATGCACACAACCAACAAAACCACTCATAATCCAACCAATGATTCCACCAATAGTCTATGACATGAAACCTGTAGAAATTCATGCGAGTGAACCAAAAGGTGTAGCATATGCTATCGAGGATAGTCCATTTTGGGCAAGCGCAGATAAAGCTACAAAACCTTCATGTGTGGCTTAAGCAGCTAGAAACCAATTCAAAATGGATGGAAATATGCTTATATTCATAGCAAATCAAAATTACAAACCTAGAGGATATCCTTCTAGGATAGGACAATCGATGGGAGCACCAATAGCTACCAGCCAAAAGGTCCATGCTATGAATATGGAGGTGACCATTGGGCACGCAGTTGTCCTCACAAAGGTCAACAAACAAAAATACTTGGATTCTGTGAGGATTGTAAAAAGGATCACCTACAATAATATTGTGCTAAAAATCCAGAAAACATTGGAAAAGCGACTATGAATGTCATTGGAGTTTTGCCTTGTTTGAGAGGATCGGAGTTAGAGCCAATAGTTCTTGTCAAAGTGGTGACAAGAGCTCAAGCACAGGAAGAAGCCAAAAACAAGCCAGTGGCGGGTGAAACTCAATGTTCGTATAAGCGTCGATATGGGCGTCGGTATCGATGTTGATATGCTCATCGAAATAAATGTCGATATTTAAAATTTTGATTTTTTATAAAAATGGATCTCCCTCTAGTTTTAGCAATGCATATACCGACGCTCGCCAACGACGTCAGTAATTTGGCATCGGTAATGAATTGATCTCTTGTAGTGTATGTACTCAATAACCTCTAAATGGGGCTTTTCAATTTTTGGGCAAGTTTAGCTCAGTCTCCCATTAGTTTCTAAGCTAAAAATGGATCTCCCTCCAGTTTTATCAATGCATATACCAACGATCGCCAACAACGTCGGTAACTTGGCCTCAGTAATGAATTGATCTCTTGTAGTGTTTGTACTCAATAAACTCTAAATGGGGTTTTCAATTTTTGGGCAAGTTTAGCTCGATTTCCCAGTAGTTTATAAGTTTGGCACTTTTAGATACAATTCAAGTGGCTATGCAAATCAAACATTTTCCAAATTATTACTACCCTGGATCCAATCTCCTTTGAACATTTTTCAAAAAGTTGAACTTTGAAGATAGGAGACAATAAACGCATTGATTATCTCTTGGGTGTCAGAATGAAGAGTTTTCTCCACTTTTTTGACTTGTATTAGATATTCACACTATAAACAACTCACTCATCAGGTTTCATGGAGTTTGGTTAAGTTTCCAAGTTTCTAAGTCAATTTTTGTCTCTGCAATTGGATCTTAGTGAAATTTAGACCTAACTAATAGCTTACAACTCCAAATGAAACCAAACTTGAATAACGATCTTAATACACTACGTTCTAGCCTATGATGTTGTCAATTGGCAAAAAATTGTCATTTCCAAGTCCCAAGATAATAAGCATGTTTATTATCTAGGTGTCCAAACTTGTAACTTTTTTTTGCACTTTTCCAACTCTTACAGTTGAAGCAAGGTATTTTTAAGACTTGTCATCAAGAGGTCTCATCAATTTCTATTCTGATTTGAGTGTACTTACCTTCAGTAATCTGCTTGTCAAGGTGGAAGTTGTTTCGGCTTGAGTCTTGCACTCAAATGGAATCAAAACTTTTAGAGCCTCCAGAAAAGTGTCCACACTTCACCTAAACAAGATGTACTTGAGAAAAAAGTTCAATTTTAGGTCTTAAAAAAACACTTATTATTTACTGGCCAAAAGATACACTTTTTAGAATTTTGATGGCATTCAAGTCTTACACACCCTATTGTGAGTACTTTTGGCCAAAAAATATCACAATTGCATGCATCCACCAATGAAGAAATAATAATCTCTTTTTTAGCCAAACATTGAAATTTTTCTTGAAAGCTTATATTTGACTTACAAATGAGTTTTCACAACTTTCCCAAGATCACTAACAACGTGTTTTTGGTCTTTCAAGGTCACCTCATGAGTCTCGTACTTAAAAACTCTAAAAATTTGTAAAACATTTCATTGATGACAATTCAGTTGGGCGAGATAGGTAAAAAATCCTCCTTGATGTTTGCTTACCCTACTCTTAAGATAGTGGAAAGTGTCCACCAACACTCATTTTTCGTGTTTTTTCTTTTTGAAATGAGTATCAATTCCCAAACTTTGACATAGTCTAATCTTTCACCCATTCAACCTAACCTAAGCCTAAAGGTCCTCTGCGAGTACGACTACTCCCAAGACAACTCTACACAACTAAAGTAGATACACCTCAACTGTGCGGTTTCTATAAGTTGGTTTTTGCTCTGTAGATGATCATAGAGGAAGTTTTAGAAGATATTACTAAGCACTAAGGTTTTCCTTAGTTTAGGTCACCTCATCCCCGGCAATGGCACCAAAATTTGAGCTCGTTGGTTGCCAAGCCTCACTATCTCATGGTAAAGATAGTGATAATCACATACTTAAATGTCATACAGTGGGATAAAGTTGATTCAACTAGTGCATGGAGGCTACAAGAGGTTGTCAAGCTCTTAGAAAACACATCGAATCTCTATCTACTCATTAGGAAGAGAATGGGGTGTAGGAGGGCCTCTTTATTGGGTAGTTTAAGGAATTCAAACCATTTGTATTAAGAAAGTAATCAAAGGAAGGCTTCTAAATTCAAACAGTCAAAACCGCTAGTTTATTTGAATTCAAAGTTTCCCCCCAAAATGGAATTTAAAATGTAGTGGGTAAAACTGTATCATGTAGCATATCTATGGAAAGAGCTCGATGCATAGATTGCAGATCTATTATCTCCACTCAAATCGGAGATCATATGTGGGAGTTATGGAAGGCCGAAAACCATAAAAACCATAAAAATTTCCACCTCCTTTTTTGGGAGAAAAGTGCATCCTTTGACCACTCTTACACACCCACCATTCTTGCACACATGGCGTACACCTATTCATCAAAATGTTAATCACCTCTGTAGACGGCTGGATAGTCACTATGTGGGAACGTCTTCTTAGAAGATGGGCAGCGAATTACTTAGTAATTACTAGAGTAATTACTACAGTAAACCCGAAGTGTATAAATAGGGCCCATTACATTGTTATCGGGTTGGCAATTGTTATCACTTGGGTTAGCGCTTTGGCTATAATTGTACTTGAGCATCATTGGCAGTATTATCGGCTGTACTTTCTCTCTGTAATCATATTCTCTCTAATCTTGATCTGTAATCCCAATCATGGCATATATTTCAGTTATACTTACTTCTCGTCCAGTCTTTTGAATTTGAATCTGAATCTGAACATTATTTCCGGTACATAAGTCTGATTCCTATTTCAGTATTCACATTTCAGTATTCACATTTCAGTCTAGTCTCTGATTTCTGTCCAGTCTGCTGTCTGAAATCTTCCCACACTAGTAGTTGAAATCTTTCAACACTGGAATTAGTTGTCTCAAGAGATCAACTCCAATTCCATTTTGGCGATCACGGTGGCTCGAGCTAAAGCTCGTTGACTAAAAGACTCTTCTCCCAGTTGAATTAAGTTTTCAGCAAATGGCACCAAAATCCAATCGTGGCCGGAAATCTACCATTCGTGTGGACCCCATTACTGAGGAGTCAGGAAGAGAGTCTGACCCCAAGCAAGAGAAAATGACTGACATTGAGGCTCAGGAGGAGCATACTCAGGCTGATGAGGCGCGGGACTCACAACACTCCAGTCATTCTTGATGCCGACGAGCAGAACGAGAAGCAGGAAAGGCAAAGAGTTCCAAGAGTTCTCAATCTCGCCAGAGAGATAAGCATACCAAGGGCAGTAAGGGAAGTCGCCGTATTCTAGCAGACAAAACAGGGAAGACACTGATACTGAGACAGAGACAGAGATTGATTGGGATGCTGACACTGACAATTGCAAGAAGGCTCCCAAGTGTCATTCTAAAACCAAGAAGAGAAGTGGTGGGATCAGTAGTAATCGAAATGATTACACAGCTTCTCTGAAGATTTCCTTTCCAACATTCAAAGGGGGGGAAAAGGATGATCCAGATGTTCACATACAAGCTTTCGAGCAGTATGCTGAACTAAAAAACATTGATGAAGATGATTGGGGGAAATATTTTCCACAAACCTTGAAGGAGGCAGCGAGGAAATGGTATTATCATTACCCTACATGCCAGTTGAGATCATATAACAAATTACTTAAGGCCTTCAGGTTGGAATATTCCGACAATCGAGGGGACGAGGATATTCTCTGTGAATTAGATAAGATCAAACAGAGGAATTTGTCAGTCCGAAGCTATGTGGAAAAGATAAAAGAGCTAACCAAGCAGTTGCAAGAACCGCCGTCTGAGAAGAGATTATGGGCATGGTTTCTGAATGGGTTCAGAAGCAAGAAGCTTAGGGAACAAGAAGTACCAGCCCCTACAAAAAAATTTCAACGATCTGGTCCAAAGAGCATTAAAGCTGGAGCATCAGGCTAAGAAGGAGAAGAGCCACAAGAAGCGAAGGACCAGTAGCAGTAGCTCTGCTACTGAAACTTCTGATTCCAGTGAAATGTCCAGTAGCTCCGACAGCAGCTCCAATGAACGAACAAAGGAGAAATCAAAGAAGGGATCATAGACTAAGAAAATTGAAGAGATGGCTAGGCAGATTACTGAAATTATCCACACAAGACCGCCGGTCCGAAAGATGGAGACTTGGTGTTCAAGATGCAAATCCAAGGACCACATCTCCACTGCATGTCCACAATGTACCTACTGCAAGGCCTTTGGTCACCTATGGAATAATTGTGGCATCAGAATTCATTATTTTAAGAAAGGAAAGGATCTATCAGTGGTTGCCTACACTGAACCAGTGAAGGTAGAACCAATCAAAGTAGCTCAAGAGGAGAGACCAGGTACCCGTGGTACTGGTCAAGGACATGGCAGATACCAACCAGGAATGGGCAGAGGAAGAGGAAGAGGCAACTTCCAGAACAGGAGCATGAATTGCTATACTTGTGGGAAGTATGGTCATTTTGCAGCCCAATGTCCAGATGCACCGGTAACAATTGCTACTGAGGCTAAGGCACCAGAGCCAGCCCCAGTCAGGGTGGTTACCAGCAGCAAGGGAGTAGTCATTGAAGAAATTCCAGACATTTCAGACGTACCTGTCAATCCTAACAGCAGCAAGTGGGCTCAACAAAGGGAATTTTAGAAGGCCAAAGGTAAAGAAAAGGTGGTAGATGAGTGGCAAGAGCAGCGGAAACTAGCAGCTAAAATCACGGAGGATTTAGCTAAGAAGCTGCCAGAGCAGCCAGAAAGTTCTGAAGCTAGAGTCATTCAGAGGATACCAGCCCAATCGAATGATAAACACTACAACAAAAAAGGGGGTTATCGACGTATATGGCGACGCTTACCATCGCTATACGCGTCGATATATGCGTCCCTGTGAATCTGTCGCAAAGAGCGTCGATATACGCGTGGAAAGGCTTTCTGAGCGACGCATATAGCGACGTGTATATCGACGCGTATATAGATGGGTATAGCGACGCGTATATCGCCGACCATAACAGTAAAAAAAATTTATTGGGTAGAGGGCACGTAGCCTGGCTTGTGCCCAATGAAAAGATGGACAAAGACACCACAGCCAGACTTCCTGCCATCTGCCCAAGAAAGCGAGCAGCACCAAAATCAACCGTGCTCCCGCAGAAATTTCAGCAGAGTTCCCTTCGTTTTTACATAAACTTTTCAAAAAAAAAAATCATGTATACGCCTCCTACATGCTTTCCATGTAGGATCTCACATGAGATTTAAGGCCAATGACCATAACGAACCATAACCATAACTTAAAAGCATAACCATAACAAACCATAACCATAACTTAAAACTATAACCATAACTTAAAACCATAACCGACCAATATAATCACTTTGATCATAACCAGAAACAAAATTAACAATAACCATAAGCATAACCAGAAAGTTAAACATAACCATAAACAAAACCTGAACCATAACTATGTCTATACAAGAATAGGAGAAATAACCATGTCTATACAATGACAATGACAACAACCATAACCATAAGTAAAACAATAACTGTCTGAAAAATAATCATAACCATATATATATGTCTATACAAAAGGAGACACAGAAGCGTGTCTGTGTCTCACAAAGCATATATATGAAATCCGGGCCATTGATGACTAGGCATCACAACCTGCACATAGGACAACTCACAAAATTAGTATTCACATATACTTACTTAATTAAATCAACTCACACATATTAACGTCTCACCTCAAGCGATCAGCGAGACTGTAAGGCCGCCCAGTCTACAGGCTCTCCTGAAGCATCAAGATCATTCAATACTTCATAGATACCTTTGCGATATCCATCTGACTCCTCCTGACGTGTCGGGGCTTGATGCATCACAAGATTCTGCGTTTATACAAAAATTAGAGTAATAAGAATACATGATTCATCGCATTTTAAAAAACGCCATAGTTAAGATTGGATTAGAAACTCACAAACTCATAGCGAAAGGTGTCGAAGCCTCCGCTGCCAAGATGAGATGTCCCCCTGGTCATCTGTCGTATCTGCGCAGCCTCACGCTACTGTCTGAATCGCGTGGTCGTTGTCTGCTCATCCTCCCTGATCTGAAGCCACGTCTCGTGTGGGATGCCCGAAGGCTTCAGCGATCCGATCCTAAAAGCCTTCTGAGCTGCATCTCGTCGATGTTTCACGATGTCCCATGCAACACCCTTGATCCAGCTCCTCGGAACAACGTCAGAACCCGGAGCAGGCTGGTACTCTCTCAGGATGGTCTCCACTATGTTATTGACTTTGTCCTTTTCCTGTTGATCCCAAGACGTCAGAAGCTGGTCGAAAACTGTAGCTCCGCGAGCTGGCGAATCCGCTGTCTCATCTCAGTCCCGACTCTATCCATGTCAACATAACCATCTAGCCGTACAGTATAGAGCTTGGAGGCACTAGGATCGTGTGCCCCCCAAGGTGTCCGAGGTGTTCCAAGAGGTGTGTCGAGAGGTGTGCCTGGGTAGGACGGGGGTCGTGAGCAAGGAGGGGTCAAAGCATCTGTGGACCCTCCTCCACAGCAACCACCACCTCCACCTGACAATCGTTGAGATCAGCGAGTGCGTCTGTGCTGCGGAGATAAGGACGTACCTGCCTCTGCCCCACCCCTAGGTGTCGAAGCGGCCGTGATCGAAGAAGCAGGCGTCGTACCCATTGGCGTCCCCCCCCATAGGTGTCCCTCCCCTAGGCGTCGGACCCTCAGGTGTGAAGCCCGAAGGCGTAGTACCCGTACCTCTGGCTACCCAGTACTGAGAAGCCTCTACCATATGAGCAAGCATCATCTGTGTAACGAATCCCATGAATGCATCTGCACTCATAGAAGCGGGATCTAGAAACTAGTCTGCCATACTAAAGTCGTGCACAAAGAAAGTAAAATAAAGCATCAGAACACAGTTGTGTAAATTAAATTTAAGCTTAATTTTAAATCAACATCTTCACACAAACACTTATTTTACAGGCCTAGGCCTCGACAAGTGAGGTATCATCGATAAGATCTTGCACCATTTCATCGTCTATCTCTAATTGCAAACATAACTCTACCCCAACTCGTTCTGGAAGATTGTCTTCATCCATTGCATCTTCATCTACAAGTGTCAATTCTCGCTCGTCTGCGTTATCCCTGGCATAGAAGCCATTTTCCTCTGCCATACCTTCGTCCATCTCATCTAATGTCACAGTAGTATGGACGTCGTCTGACTGACTTTCCTCCAGGAGATCTTGCCCTTCAAATACTTGTTTATTTCTTGGAGAAACCTGAACCACAAACCACCACTGTCGCTCTCGAGGGTCTGGTACAAAGACCACTTGCTCGCAATGTTCGAGGAGAGCAAATGTGTCGCTCGCATCTGTCCAAACCTTTGTAGAATCTATTTGCACAAGTTTGTTTCCATCTCTGCATACCATTGCATTGCGACCAGAAGTAATCACCTTGAACCACTTCACATCCAACAAAAACATCTCAAACCGCCTGAAAGCTTACTCTCAGGATATCTGACACCAGACCACAGTAATCTAGGTTGCTAGTGCTCTCATTCGTGTCTCTGGCACTAGCCCTGCTCTTTTGCATGAAACTAACCATTACCCCACTGTCAAACGTGTTTCTTCTGTTGTCAATTTGTTGTGTTCTGAAATGCTTTCCATGCGACCACAGTGCCATGTATGTATGATACTTCCAGTCACATCCAATAGCCAGCTCTTCCTCTTGTAGAGATATGGGTTCTCCGATCTGCTGAGTTGCTCTCACTGTCTTTTCCAACCATGCCATTGTAGGGAATTCAGGTAGAGGAGCGAGATAGTCTAGCAAGGGTAAACCTCTAGTCGTTTGGCTTCGCCTGAAACCCTGTCGCTCCCTATTGCGTCTCTCTTTCTCTTCTTCGTACCTTTCAAGCCATTTTTGCATCGGCGATGAATTTAGTATACAGAACTTCATGATCTTTTCTTGCATGGCGTCGTCCATTTTCTTCGGTACCCCTTGTCCTTGCGGCTCCTCTCCCACCAGTCTTGCATCCTCCTCATCGCTCCACAGTCGAGGCATTTCTGGATCAGAAACGGATAGAAATTCGGTCAACACAAGAGACTCTTGCACCAGCCATCCTTCTTCCATGCTCCCCTCTGGACGCGCTTTTTGGCAAACAAAACCTTTAAGTGTTTTCATGAACCGCTTCAGAAAGAACATCCAACAGCTGTGGACTGTACCTGCCACTGCAACCTCATCTACTACATGGACGAGCAAGTGCATTTGGATAGTTAGACAGCTCGTGGGTAGATACTTCTGAATCATGCAAACTGCCTCAATGGAGTTAGCCCTTACGACTGCAATAGAATCCTCATGTATCTCCTTGGAAGAGATCCACCGCACTAGCTCTGAAATCTTGTATATGCAGGTCCGCACTTCCTCCATTAAACACCCCTTGATCGCAATTGGAAAAATGAATTGCAAGAACTTATGCCAGTCGTGCGATTTCAATCCTGACAGTTGATCGTCACGGGTGAATGCTGTCTTGAGACATCGCATATATCATGTTGGCATCCTGAACTCTGAAATCACCCTTTTAACTTGTCGCTCTTCGTTTTTTAGCAATACCCATGGCGCTCTTGGAAGTTTTATTTGGCCATCTGCATTGGTGAAAGGCCACAGCTCTGGCATCTTTCCAACTGACTGCAAATCATCTCGTGAAGCTCGATTGTCTTTCATTCCCATGATTGTCTTCCAGAGGAGCTCTCCCACATTCTTGAATATATGCATTGGATCCAGCAAATGGTTAATTAGTAGATCACCCCAGTACGGCAAAGTATGGAGAATGGACAAACGTTTCATTCCTGGAACAGGTTGCCCCTCATGTTGCTCCCATCAGCGACGCCACTCTTATACATGCATAGGAAGACATTCGATGTGACCAAGCTGACCTTCGCACAAGTGATGGCCATCTGGAAGATAACAGTGGTGGCCTTGCGACATTGTCTTTCGAAGAGAGGCAGAATAGCGCACATCCAAGGGCTGCCCACAAATTGGACATGCATTGTATCACGAAGTTGTTAGCCCTGAATATATTAAATCATGAATCAGGCCAAGGCAAAGTGCTTGCGAATAGCGAGAATTTTGTAAATCAAGAACCATTACCAGAAGCTTCTCCGTATCCTGGCCAATCATGCATAGTCCACATAAGAGGTCCATGGATCCTTGCATGATGTTGTCCTAGTGGTTCGATCGCATCTGCTATGTCGATCCCATGCCATACATTAGGAGAAATATGAACCTTGCATGGGCCTTGTAAGGAATCCTAATTTTTAGGGATTAAGGCTAATGTTGTGTGGGGTTTAGGGGGCAAGGGCATTAAAGAAGGTAGTTTTGAGTAGGCTTTTCTAGCCTTTTTTTTAGACAAATGTAGGATGTGGACCTAAAGGGTTACTTTGTCTCTCTAGCTTTTTTTAAAGTGAAGGAAGCATATGGGTGTGTCCACATCAGCAAAAACGTGGGTCACAAAGAGACAAAATTTGACTTTTTAAGAAAAAATTCATTTTTACTTGTTTCTAACTTAAAACTCCCTCCCAACATATATACATATCCAAAAATCATTTTTTGATCCATTTTTTAACCCACAAGCTTAGAAAGTCTATTTTTTCAAAACTCTTTTCTCCCAAAAAGTAATAAACATTTTGTTCTCTCCTCCTCCTCCCTCCTCTCTCTCTCTCTCTCTCTCTCTCTCTCTCTCTCTCCCTCCCTGCCCCTACCTTCCTCCTCCTCCCCAATCTCTCCCTCCCCCACCTCCCTCCTTCTCTCCTCCCATCTTCCTCAACCTCTCTACCCTTCCCCCTCTATCTTTTCATCATTTTCTTCCTCACGAAACAGCTTCCATGGTGCTCACGGACATCACAAATGGTTTGCTTCCACCACCACGTACTCCGAACACCAAAAGCATACATATTCTCTTACCCACAGCATTTGCACCGAAGACCACTAGTGAAGGTGATCAAAGGTCATCACAGGAACGTCGCACCGCTTGTGAGACCAATGTTGACATTTGGGTGGATGGCCATTTGTACCCTTACGATCCTATGAGCCGCTTCCATCCACCATTTAATAGCCTTTCCACATTTCTTCAATTTCTTGGGAGGGGAGAAGTAGGTTTGTTAGGCTATTGCAAGCGGTTGTGTATGGGTGCAGGTGCTTCTTTGCATATATGGATGCACGAATGTCAAGCTCTTCACCTCAAGACGACGGCATTACAAGAGAGTGTTGCCTCTTCGGAGAGGGTAGTTAAAACTCTTGAACAACAAACACAAGAAAAGGAGTCCCACATCCAGAAGCTTACCAACACCATCATATACTTGAAAGAAACACCCCTTGGTGCAAGGGAACGCAAACGCACGTATTCATCCATTAAAACTCTTGCACATTCGGGAGGAGCACGCAAACGATGAGTTAGATCCACAAGGTGATTTGGTCTTTACTTGCATGATGCATTCTTACTTCACACTATTTTCTAACATTTATGTTTATTTGTTGCTAGAACTTCATCCAGGAGGCATGCGGTGGAACAAGCCAAGATGATAGAGTCAACCTTCTCACTAGTGGTCTCATTACCCAAGACATGATTTCTATCTTACAATCACCTGGAGGTAAGCACAGTAAGGATGCAGTCACCAAGGACCTTATGCGTAAATTAGGAAATGTGGTTAGTGATGATGACATTCAACAAGCTTGTGATGAGGCTAGAATCAGCCCCAAAGCATATCAGGCTATTTTCCAACTCCTAAAGGATGCCCTCAAAGAACATGGCATTGTGGAAAACCTATTTCCCGTTCCTCACAAGGTCAAGCTCGCAAAGAAGGCCACAAACGAAGATGTGTTCTCCGGCATTGGGACATACCTACACATTGAGGACACAATGCCAACTTCCCTTTATGCTTCGTGCGCAACAAAGACAAGGGGAAAAGGTAAGAAACAATCCACAAGACCTTCGGAGAAGGGCTTTCCTTACACAATGTGGAACAATATTTTTGTGGATCTTAGAAGGCTTCAAGAAGCCATGCTTAGATTTTACGAGTTACCTGAAGAAGGTGACACACTTTAATTTTTTCTTTGGTATTATTCTTATCATAGACTCTGAAGTTTAAGGTCTTAGCACTATTTATTTTGTAGTGCTTGGCACAAAAGTCGCTTTTGTGTTGAAACTCGATGAGTGTCAAATAGTGAAAGGCCGAAGGTTACAGAGGCTAAGTGTCACTCTAATGAACGAGGCCCTTCTGCAAACCAAGAGAAGGGATTCAGTCGAGCCATCTCCCACCCCATCTTTTAGCGTGCAATCAGAGAAAGATATTTGGTGGTTGGGTGCTATTGAGGTGCCCAAGGAGACCAATGGAGTACTTTCATGGATTTTTGAGAGAACTCCATGGATCACAGAAGTAATACACTCCCAAATTGCAGGTCAGAAGTTGGAGATTGAGGGTTTTGGTAGTTATGATGTGGAGTGGCACTTAGGTGGGGATTTGAAGACCATAAAGTGTTTGCTTGGCTGCAAACAAGGGGCTTCTTCTCTCATGCCTTGTCCATTTTGCACTCGAGGGTACAAACCTAATGGAAAAAAATCACATAAGAGCACTGCAAAGGCCGGATCCATGCTTCCATGGCAAGGGCATGGAGAACAAGGGTTAGATTGTCGTGATGTCGGAGATGAAGGTAGAGAATAGGAATCGTCTATTCTAAGATGTCCCATGCTCAATGCCCCAGACCGTGATCAAAAGGACCACGCTTGGAATCCAATCTTTCGATTTTCTCTATCAAATGTACATTTTTGTACATTACACGCATTCATGCGCATTTTTGATAGGCTATTGAAGCTGCACATTGACTATGCTTTCACAATGAAACCGTTGGAAAAGTCCCAGGAAGCGATCGAAAGAGTGGAGGTACTCTTGAATTCCATTGGCTGTCACGGTGGAAATGTGTCTATCGTTGCTGCAAAGAACACAGGGGAGGCCCATGAAATTGCTCAACAAGTGTCAATGAGTGGACAAAAAGCTAGACACTTTTTGAAGAAAGTTTCCAAAGGAAAGCCAAGTCGATATGATGCTCAAAATAGCTCCAACCAGCAGGCAGGAAACCTTTGGGAGCTTTGGAAGGAGTTATGCAAAACTACTACCGACAATGATTCAAATGGCGAGCTTGCAAACAAGCGCAAGCAATTTTAGGCACATTTTGATAAAATGGTCAAACTTATGGGCCTTAACAGCACAACAGAAGAACAACGCCAATCATTTCAAGAAGCCTTGGCGGATTTTACCAAGGTCTTCACCCTTTCTTGGGGTGAAAATAACATCACACATTACATGGTAAGTCATTTTACATGGTGTATTCATTACAAGGGATTGTTTTTATTTAATAATAGGGATCGTTTACTCATGTGAACAGCATATCTTGTTTGCGCATGGTGCATTTTTTATGCACAAGTATGGATCGCTTGAAATTTTTAGCACTCAAGGCATGGAGAAGTCCCATTATCGAGCAAGGGGAGTGTACTTCAAAAATACTCGACATGGTGGTGGAATGGTGCAATCCAATTATTTGGAGGAGATGTTCAATTGGTTTTTTCGCACAACATTTGCTCGTAAGCTCACAATGGAGCGTGCGCGACAATCCAAGATTGCTATTGAAGTGCGGAAATGGAGTCATCAAGAGCATAGCAACAAGTGGCAAATGTCGCAAGATCCCACCAGGCATGCTGCATGGCGGCGATGCAGAGTGCGACAAGGATCAAAGTGGATACTGCACGAGTCCAACTCTTAGCGACATGTTTATTTAAAAAATAATACTTTAAAAAAAAAAATTAGTGTGAACAGGTCCCTTTTTAAATGGGCCCTTATAACTATTGCATGCTCTCATAAACCACTCATTTCTTAAGAACAGGTGAGCTCTTACCAACGAAATGGCGCACACCAAACAAACCGCGAAAGAGCATCCGCCTGCCAACAAAAACACCCTCCAAGGATGTGAGAAGCCGTCATGGCTTAAAGGCACAAGAAAACGGCCACGAACGTCTAGCCGTTCCAGGAACTCATCTGGTAGTGGGCATGGTGGTAGGGCACGAGAGTCATCAAGGACTGTTGAATCTCCACCTCCTCAAGATATAACACCTAGAAGGAGAATGAAGCAACGTGCCCAGCGCTGGAGAGAGGAAGAGGGCCAGCAAACAATAGAGTCCGATAGGGAGCAGCCGTCGCGCCACCAATCACAAGCAGGACCATCCAGGACTCGGGTGGTCCATACAAACATTGAATCAGAGAGTGAGCCACCATGGCTGCGAGAAAAAATACCGCGCACACACCGGGTGGCCGTTGAGGGGAAGACATTGCCTGGAGGCCACGGAGCTCTCCCCACACAACAAGATCGGCAGCCAAGGGAAGAGGAAGAATCAGAAGAGGCTACAGAACCATCCCCTAAGCATGTAAACATGCGCAAGTCTAAGTTTTTCAAGAAGCCTAAACGTCGCCCGCCAGGAAATGTACAAGTGCCCCCAAGACAACCGCAGCGGCGCCGAAAAATAGCAAGGGCATTTGCAGAAATCCGCCACTACCAGAAGACGACGGAGCTTTTGATTCGATGCGCCCCCTTTGCTCGCACTGTGAAGGAGGTTCTTCAAAGCTATGGAAATCAGTATAGAATGCAAGCAATAGCGCTAGAGGCTATTCAAGAAGCTGCAGAGGCCCACATCATTTCGGTGTTGGAAGATACCAACCTATGCTCCATACATGCAAAGCGAGTGACAATACAGCCAAAAGATATGCAGCTTGCACGTCGACTGCGACGAGACTTCGAGCATTAGCCGAAGTTACCCCTCTTTTTGTATTGCACACCGTTATCTTTGTAATGATTGAACTTTCCAATGACAATATGATCAACATTTGTGTCTACTGTGTCTACTATCTTTGTAATGAAATGACTTTGTAATTTCAAGCTTTGTATGTAATTTCAGTAAATTTGTGCTTTTTAAGCACCCTTGGGGGTAGATAAGCCTATAAGGGGCAAAAAAAATCCTGGCCACAAGGGCGCGCAAATGGCCCATCCATCAATTTTGGATGGGCCATTTGCGCGCCCTTGTGGCCAGGCTTTTTTTTGCCCCTTGTAGGCTTATCTAACCCCAAGGGTACTTAAAAAGCACAACTTTACTAAAACCTATTGGTTTTGCAACTTGTTTTACATGGATCCTTGTGGACACCCTTTTTTGGCCATTTCAAGCTTTGAATTCCCTATAGGATATCAAAAAAAATAACATATTGTGAAACCAAGTGTCTATGCAACATTAATTTGGATTTTTCAAATGTCCAATGTAATCGGACTTTTTGGTGCAGGGGTGTACTAGGTAGAGCTAAAGTAGGTGATAGTGTGCTGGAAACTTCATTTCATAATTGATTTCACCTTTTCTAATGTCCTTGAGTGTGAACATATGCTGGAATTTCCATAGAAAGGGTGTATCTAAATTAATGATGCAAAAGCAATTCATTTCAATAAATTTGTGCTTTGTAAGTATCCTAGGGGGTAGATAAGCCTAAAAGGGGCAAAATAAAGCCCGGCCACAAGGGCGCGCAAATGGCCCATCCAAAAGTGATGGATGGGCCATTTGCACGCCCTTGTGGCCAGGCTTTTTTTGGACCTTGGTAGGCTTATCTACCCCCTAGGGAACATAAAATACCTAAATTTACTGAAATTGATTGAAACTACATACAGAACTTGAAATTATAAATTCACTTATCAAAACAATTTTCATATCACCAATTGAAACAATTTTCAAGATTGAAAAATCACATTCAAAAGAATTTGCAAGATAGAGAGACAATTTCAAATATTTTTTATTACTTCCAAAACGGTGATTTTACATCATGTATCTGAGTTCATAATTTTTTTGACCATTTCCTGGCACCTATTTTGCGTGTAAGGCAACTCCCCAGTCAAGAGGGAGTGCGCTATGGCCTTTGGGTCAGTCGAGCCAATGGAAGCATGTATCCCTATCTGGGCAAGCACTTTACCACGAAAGCCAGTGCCAAACGCTGTGCATACAAGGGATCTATGCACTAGGAACACTTGATGCGCAGTTTGAGCAATGGTGCTCAAACAAAAAAACTTGCTTAAAGCTTTTAATGACCAAGTCATAAAATGGGCTTGGGGAGTAAATTCATTATGGATAATGGCCAAATCGCCAGGGGGGGGTTGTCCTAGGTAATGCGCAAGGGAAGCTTGAGGTCCAAAGCCCGTCCGCTTGCCACCCGTCCTTGCAGCAAAATCATCAACCTCCACGACATCCTCTCATAAACCGATGAAGGTTGAGAAAAAAGACAATGAAGGATAAAATAGTAACATGAAATACATTTTACCTCCTGCTCCTTGTCATCCTCCTCCCTGTTGCCCTTTGCATCCAAGTCAATGCTCCCATGCACCACAGATACGACCTTTGGATCATCAGATGGGAGGTTGCATAATGGCATAGGCATCCTAGCAGCCTCAACCTTGGCTTGCGTGGCTTGGAATTCTTCATCAGCCACGTGCAACTACTCTACTACGAGGACCTCCGCACATACAACTGCAATAGTGTCAGCAACAGAGTCCCCATCTGGCAAGAGCTTTCTTTCTAGGGCATCTGGCGTATTGTCTAAGGGACATTTGGTGTTGTTGCATAGCACGCTCAAGCATTCATCCATGCGCAGGCCAAATGCTTTCTCCAAATCATGCAGGAACACATACTCCTCCCCATCCACTAACACTAAGGAGACGCGGCTGATTTCTACCTCTGGGATAGCCACATCCGTCAGTGGTAGTGGCACTGGAGTGTCAGTAGGGCCAGCCGCAACTATGGATTTCTCAACCAGTTCCTCAAGACCCCTAGGGTTCATGGAGATAACCTGCTGCTCCTTGGTGTCCTTGATAAAGGACCCAACCTGAAGGTGTGGTAAGCGAAGCTCCTCCAAATCAGGTTCCTCGCTCACCAAGAAGATAAATGTCGCGAGCCGAGAAAGGTACTCCACCCCCAACTTGCGCTTCTTGAGCGTTGACACCCCTTGGGCTTGCTCGTCCAAGTAATGGCCTGCATCGGTTGCAATTTCTTGGAATTGTTGCAACCGCTTGGAGAATGGGCGATCACCTTTGTGTATATAGCGCAAAAGATCGCAAGGCACCTAGATCCCTACATGTGGGGGGATAGATACAGAATATTTTATGATGTGCTCCTCCATGAACGCAAAAATCTCGGCAAATGCATCCATGTGAAGGGAAACTGTGGCATCAAGGTCAGGGAGACAAGTAAAAAAGGTGTGGAGGTCCAACTTCCCTTTGTATTTGGTGTCCTCGAGGAAGAGGATGAAGCGTGACAAAGGGGTGGATGTGGCTGCAGATGCAGAGGCTGTGGAAGCATCCATGTCTAGCCTGAGGTGTAGACAGAGAGTGGAGGAGCTCAAGAGTTGCAAAAGTGAAAATAGTGAATGAGTTAGGTGGCCCCCCTTTTATAATGGACCCTTTTTTTAAGACATTAAAAAAAAGGCACTTTCACCAAAAAATGATTTCTCATCCCAATGCAAAAAATTATATTCAAAGGCATGATTTGCCGAAGAAAATCATGTTGATTGCAGCGGGGATCAGTTTGAAAATTTCAAGAGTTACAAAGTTATAAGATCGATAGCATAGTTCCATCCATCCCCCAGTCCTCCTTGACCTTCAGTTTGTCTTCCATTCTCTTCCCAATCTGCGGACATTCATTACAATAAGCATCCAATGATCGACAAACCATGATGTATGGAAAATGTGGTGGAAGGATTCTCACCTTGTGACTTTGTAAACGAAATTGTGCTTGTTAAAGGGCCTCAAAACCCATAATAACCAAATGTTCTCGAACATTACTGAGAGTCCAATGCTTGTTCACTTGGACTGCCTCCAAAGCATTGTTGGGCATCTTCACTGCAATGTCAAAGCTTGTAATAGCACTGTCTACACTCTGTAAGGGAGTCCACACTTCAAGCTTGCACATCCAACGATCATAGTGAAATCGTATGTACAAGGAGGTGCGGGATTTCAAATAGCGCATTCCAATACCTGAAGCTCCAACCTTACAATGGTACCGGTCCCCGTTGTGCATGCCCTCCACAAAACCCCAGTCCTCTTCTAAAAGCCTTCCTAATTCCTCGTAATACGCATCTTTACATACAAGCATTGTGGTAGTCTCCACAAATCCAAACTCTTTAAAAATGTACACAAAACAATGAATAGGCAAACACCAACTCAAGCCCACAGACCTGCTAAGAAGCTTTAGAGTATTTCAAAGAGTTTTGGACATCCATTATCATATTTTGCTTGAAAGATGCTACCGACCACAAATCTGGCACCGGCCACTCCATACTTAATAAGGAAGTTACTTTGATGGGTTCAAGCACTCCAAACGCTTGTGTAGAGGTAGGGACAACATAGGAGTGAGAATAGAAGAAAATCCTTCTTTGAACCAGTTTGGTTGGGCAAAGATGTGGGAACATTATTGCTCCAATATCCGCATGTATAGCATTGAATGTGCCGGAGAGACTATGTAGTGGCTGCTCCTCCACCAACGTGGATGGAAATATGAATATAAATGCATGACAAATCTTAAGTATGAATCCATAATAACATTACACTGTGATTTCACACCTAGCTTTGTATTCTCAAAACATGTACTTACAATGTGTTGGAAATCGAGGTGGTTGTTGCAAATGCATGGTTGACATTGAGAAAACATGTTTCACAATGGCTATAGTCCCCTTGTCTTTGCAGTTCTTGAAGCCAAGGAGCTTTCCTTTCCAATGAAGATCCAAGTTTGCACGATTCCGCACACGATGAGGGCCAATAGCAGATGGTTGCATGTATACCCAAGCACCTTTGGTGAACTCTTGTGGCACCCACTCATCATCTATACCTCTAGCGTTGTGGCATGCAAGTGCTGTGACCTCATCCTTTAGCCGCCTTTGCGAAGTAGAGTTGGCCATGGTTGAGCAAAGAAAACTAGGAGGAGGAGAAGGACCTTGCTTGTTGCTACAATGTACAGAGGATAAAGTGATATGAGAAGGTGGATAACCCTTGTGGCAATGGGAGGAGAAGGTGGATAACCCTTGCTTGGTGTGGCAATGGGAGGAGAAGGTGGATAACCTTTGCTTGGTGTGGCAATGGAAGGTGGTAGGGGAGGAGAGAGGAGCTTCCTTGCTGCAGCAATGGAGATGGTGTAGAGAGAGAGAGTGTTGGAGTAGAGGATGAGTGTGATGGTTGCAACCAAGGAGGGGTTGGAAAAGGGGGGTTCTAGAGAGAGAAAATCACTATTTGCCTAAGAACTACTTTTGGGGAAGCTCTGGATAGCAAAAAAAGATTTTTCAAAAGTTTTTTAAAAAATTTGAATTTTAGGGTTTTTGGGTGTACGTTTTGACTTTTTGAGGTCAAAAAATGCTTTTTTGACCATAAAATAGTTTTAGGAGGATTTTAAGAAGATGAAATTTGAGTTTTGGAAATTTTGAAAATTTTCAAATTTTTGGGATTTTTTCATAACCGGATCAAAAAGGAGGGAAGTTGGAGGTTCCATATGGCCCACCCACCCCCCCTACCCCACCCCACCTTCTCACTAAGTAAGAGCCCATTTAAGAAGTGTAAGACTACTTTGTCCCCCTACATTTTTGAGGGCATAGAGTGTGTCCACCACCCTCTTCTCATTGGCTGGCCTCTAATTAACCTTAATCCCAAAGGGCCCTTAGAGGGTTCATATTTTTCCTAATGAACTCCTGGAGCTCGTCAACTAGTGGAGCTAGATAAACATCCATGTTTTTTGCCTTGAACTTACCAGGTACAATCAAGCCTAATATCAAATGACCCTTCTTGATGGCAAGCCACGGCGGGAGATTGTAATTGATAAGGCACACAGGCCAAGTGCTCCATGACGAGCTTCTCAAGCCAAATGGATTGACTCCATCCATTGCCATGCCCAAACACAAATTGCGTGGTTCACTCTTAAAATGTGTCCAGGTATCTTCAATGTGCCTCCAGGCCTTTGAATCAGTAGGCACCATAAATGTTGCGTCAGTGGATCTATTCGTAGAATGCCACCGCATCAACTTTGCAATGGAACCACAACGAAACATGCTTTTTATCCTAGGAATAATAGGGAAATGTCGCAACACTTTAGCTGGCACTGTCTCGCCAACTGCATCTTGTTTGTAGCGCATTGCTCCGCACTTAGGACACGACAGACAATCTACGAATTCATTGCGAAAAAGAATGCAATCATTTGGACATGCATGAATCTTGTTGTAGTCCAAGCCAACTAAGGTCAATAGTTGCTTTGCGTCTGGCCTGGAGGGGGGCATTTCATTGCCAGCCGGGAGAAGTTGCTCCCGCAACAACCTATTTAAGCCACATTAAATTAAAAAGCTCTCCAAGCACGTCACCACTGCAATCGGAAAATGCCTTTTATAAATTACATACCTAAACAAAGCAGTGACGCTTACATCTGACCACCCGTACACTGACTGAAGATTCAAAAACGCTAGACAAGTACGAAGCGTCGATATTTTGGCGCCTTCATAAATTGGTTGACGTGCCAACTTCCTCAACGTGTCTTCAGGAGATAGGCGCACGGCTTCTGGTGTTGCTTCGTTAGCGTTCTCCTCGCTTGTCTGGAAGAAGGCATCCAGCATCTCCTCCATGCCGTCGTCTTCTGTCTGTAAGTCCTTTTCTGCTTTCATCCTTGGCTCTATATTGACCTTCACGCATAATTCTTTCTCTCTCTCTCTCTCTCTCTCTCTCTCTCTCTCTCTCTCTCTCTCTCTCTCTCTCTCTCTCTCTCTCTCTCTCTCTCTCTCTCTCTCTCTCTCTCTCAGATGTAGGTGCTATGTCGCGAAAATCAATGTCCGTTCCGGAAGAGTCGTATCGTAGATTTTGTACGGTTTCTTTAGCTCCGTACTTGTGCAGATGCTCATTACATATCCTACGCTTGCGCAAGATTTGATACTTGCAGAGCGTGCACGAGCATGCAATATTTTCCTCCATGTTAGTTGATGACGTTGCCATCTATAATGATTATGAATGTTGTTTTAATATATATACTCCTCACAATGTAAACTACCTCGCATTCTCCAGTCTTGCCCAATCTCCGTACACCTCGGTCCAGAGGTGTACAGAGATCAGGACCACCGGGTCAAAATCTCGTCTTTATTGGTCAAATCCTATATGGGTAGACACATACGTGCACTCCCAGGTGTACATGGCAACGTATGTACGGGCAAAACCCCTTTGCCTCTTTTAGTTTAATAGTTTCTTCAACATCCTATGGCTACCTACGGCTTGTGTAGTTGACATTAATTCAAACCCATTGACCTACGGCTTGCCATACACACTCTTGAAATTGCTTTAAGACTACTTAATGAACTACGGATGGTTTCGGTATGGATAGAAGCCATTTCCGAAGTCCGTTTGCGTTTTTCTGTAGAAAAACACAAACGGATTTGACCTACGGCTTGTGTATTTGGCGTTTCTTCTATCCGTTTGACCTACGGCTTGCCATACGCGCTCTTGACATTGCCTAAAGACTACCTAATCTTCTAAGGATGGTTTCAAAAGGCATAGAAGCCATTTCCGAAGTGCATTTGCGTTTTTTCGTAGAAAAACGCAACCGGATTTGACCTACGGCTTGTGTATTTGGCGTTTCTTTGATCCATTTGACCTACGGCTTGCCATACACGCTCTTGACATTGCCTAAAGACTACCGAATCATCTACGGATGGTTTCAGAAGGCATAGAAGCCATTTCCGAAGTTCCTTTGCGTTTTTCCGTAGAAAAATGCAACCGGATTTGACCTACGGCTTGTGTATTTGGCATTTTTTCTATCCGTTTGACCTACGGCTTGCCATACACGCTCTTGACATTGCCTAAAGACTACCTAATCATCTACGGATGGTTTCAGAAGGCATAGAAGCCATTTTCGAAGTCCGTTTGCGTTTTTCCGTAGAAAAACACCACTGGATTTGACTTACGGCTTGTGTATTTGACGTTAATTCAAACCCATTGACCTACGGCTTGCCATACGCGCTATTGACATTGCCTAAAGACTACCTAATCATCTACGGATGGTTTCAGAAGGCATAGAAGCCATTTTCGAAGTCCGTTTGCGTTTTTCCGTAGAAAACGCAACCGGATTTGACCTACGGCTTGTGTATTTGGCGTTTCTTCTATCCGTTTGACCTACGGCTTGCCATACGCGCTCTTGACATTGCCTAAAGACTACCTAGTCATCTAAGGATGGTTTCAGAAGGCATAGAAGCCATTTCCGAAGTCCGTTTATGTTTTTCCGTAGAAAAACACAACCGGATTTGACCTACGGCTTGTGTATTTGACGTTAATTCAAACCCATTGACCTACCTCTTGCCATACGCGCTATTGACATTTCTTTAAGACTACCTAATGAACTACGGATGGTTTCAGCTAGCTATTTTAGCTGCTTAGTCCACACCTAGCAGTTTAGGATTCCATAATATGTTATTTTGTTATTTTGTTATTCTAACCTAGTATCAGTCTACCACATTGTAACTTTCTGGTCTCATAGGTCACTTTGGCCTTTTGAAGATTTAACATAGCATTTCATTTCAGTTCTTTCTTTAATTTTAATTTTTTACGCAAACCATAACTCTCTCTCTCTCTCTCTCTCTCTCTCTCTCTCTCTCTCTCTCTCTCTCTCTCTCTCTCTCTCTCTCTCTCTCTCACTCTCTCTCGTTTTAATTTTCTACGCACATTTTTCTCTCTCTTTAATTTCCTACACGCACACACACTTCTTTCTTTATCTCTCTCTCTCTTTAATTTCCTATACGCACATACACTTCTCTCTTTCCTACACACACACACACACTTCTCTCTCTCTCTCTTTCCTAATAACACACACACACACACACACCGCTCTCTATCTCTCTCTTTAATTTCCTACACGCACACACACTTCTCTCTCTCTCTCTCTCTCTCTCTCTCTCTCTCTCTCTCTCTCTCTCTCTCTTTCTTGCACACACACACCGCTCTCTCTCTCTCTCTCTCTCTCTCTCTCTCTCTCTCTCTCTCTCTCTATCTATATATATATATATATATATATATATATATATATTTCCTACACACACACGATGTGGGGAGAGAGAGAGAGAGAGAGAGAGAGAGGGGTTAGGGGGGGGAAGAGTGCCATAATACCTCGCAGCAGGTTTCGGCCAAGATTTGAGAACGCCCGCGTTGAGGGCGAAAATGGCCCCTTCGTGCGGGTTCGGCTTTTTTTCCCCCAAATTACTTCCGTCGATACCTGCGTCGATATACGTGTGGGAAAAATGAGCTTTCGATGCGTATATCCACTGGCATATCGACGCGTATATCGACGTACGGTATGTACGTCAATATGAACGTGGAAAGGCACGGGCGTCGATATATAAAGCGTCGATAACTTTGGGTTATGTTGTAGTGAAAGATCAGTCAGTACCGGCCATGACAGAGACCATGTTGGCTATGGTACAGGGACTAGCTGATGAAATGGGAGTGGATGGAAAGAGTAGAAGCACTACAACAGAAGAGTGGCAGTGTGAAGATACCAATTCTTCAAGCTCTGACAATCAATCTGACCCAGAGCGAGAAGAAATTCATGTGAAAATTTGTGAGAGAATCCAGAAGCTGACTGTAGAGCTGGAGGATATAAGAAAGACCTTGCCTGAGG
The DNA here is from genome assembly GCF_014529385.1 of Adiantum capillus-veneris. Lineage (NCBI taxonomy): Eukaryota > Viridiplantae > Streptophyta > Polypodiopsida > Polypodiales > Pteridaceae > Adiantum > Adiantum capillus-veneris. Next base: position 32,458,559 of record NC_140956.1, on the reverse strand, counting down.
TGGCCAACTTTATCAGACAGCGTAGGAAGACTAAGGCAGAGGCCAGAACAGTGGACCTGACGGCTGTCCGGGATGATGAAGTTCCACTTATTCAGGTAGACTACAAGGTCAGGAAGCAGTGGGAACCTCTCTCAAGCGTTATTCTGGATGGAGGGGCAGGAGTCAACATAATGGGAGCCCATCTTTAGAAAAAAATGGGTATCACTAATATGAAACTAGCACCATTCAAAGTAAGAATGGCAGATCATCTAGTCGTACAGGCGACGGGTATGATTGAAAACATGCAGATAAGAGTTGGGAGGGAGAAATTCAAAACCAGTTTCCTAGTCCTAGATGTGCAGGGAGCATATGGAATGCTACTAGGGCACCCATGGTTAAGAACAACACATGATGTTCATGACTATGCAAACCAAACTTTGACCATAGAAGGGGCTAGTGGCAGAATCCAAATCCATACCAACAACACCAGGATCTGGAAAAAGGAACTGAGGCCGCAGGAGTTGTGTCAGAAGTACAGAGCCAAGAAAATCGAGCGAATGCTAGCGGCTATGAACATATTTCCTTTGGTAGAAATCGATTTCCTTTCATTGACAAGCAGAAGAGACAATTTCCTGATCAATTTACCGAAGTCAATGTAGGGGAAAGAATAGTTCAGCTAACTGGAAGGATGGAGGAACCAGCTGATACTGGTATAGTAGAGGAACCAGTATGTTCTGAAGAGTACCCACTGGATCAGAATAATGATTCAGAAATGAATGGACCATCCTGGGACTACGCTGAAGAATCGACCAAACGAAAAGGAGGCGGACCAAACTAGTTGCTTCCAGACAATCAGGAAGTAGAAGAGTGGAACCTGGGATTAGAGGAAAATCCCAGAATGATCAAGGTCAACAAGCACCTCAACTCGGCAAAGAAGAAAAAGGCACGGAAAATGTTCCAGAACTATAAAGATGTGTCTGCGTGGGAACATACAGATTTGAAGGGAGTATATCCTGAAGTCTGTCAGCACCGAATACCACTGAAACCGGATGCTAGGCCAGTAAGATTGCAAAGATATCGGATGAACCCCAATTATGCAAAGATGGTCAAGGAGGAGATTGATAATCTTCTCAAGGCTGGGTTCATTACGGAAGTAGCAAGCAGTGATTGGCTATTTCCCGTAGTCGTCGTTCCTAAAAAGAATGGGAAATTAAGAGTTTGTGTTGACTATAGAAAACCAAATGCCCAGACTATTAAGGATCCATTTCCCTTACCTTTCACTGATATGTTGCTTAATGAGATCGCAGGATATGAGATGTATAGCTTCATGGATGGTTATAGCGGCTATAACCAGTTACAGATTGCTCCTGAAGATAGAGCCAAGACCACTTTCATCACTGAGTGGGGAGCATTCATGTATATGGTGATGCCTTTTGGTCTGTGCAATGCACCAGCTACTTTTCAGTGGTGTACGATGGAGATGTTTAATGAATTTCTTCATCGGTTCCTCGCCATTTTCATGGATGACTTCACTGTATATTCAGATGAGGAACAACACCTTCTATTCCTAGAGATGGTTTTTAAATGCTGTCAGGAGAAGAGGATTTGTTTGAATCCATTGAAATCTGTTTTTCTAGTATTGAAGGGACAGCTACTGGGACATGTGGTTTCCCGCAATGGAATAGAGATGGCCAATGACAAAATACAGTGTGTCCAGCAAGCTAAAGCACCCAGAACTGCTTCAAAGTTGAGTTCTTTCTTGGGTTATGTGAATTTCTATTGAAGATTTGTACACAAGTTTGCTTCTCAAGCAGTACCACTATATGAGCTTACAAAGAAGACCAGTAAGTTCAACTGGACTGCTGAGTGTGAGGAGAGTTTCCAGAATTTGAAAAAATCCATTACCAGTAAACCAGTCCTTAGGCAGCCGAATTGGGATATTATTTTTCACGTACATGTGGATGCTTCAGGATTGGCAATGGGGGCAATATTAGCTCAGCCAGATGGCAGAACAGACTATTCGGTCTATTTTGCTAGTCACAGATTCAGTCAGGCTGAACAAGGATATACGACTACTGAGAGAGAAGCCCTCGGAACGGTTTTTAGCGCCACGAAGTTCAGGCATTACCTGTTGGGAAAGTTATTCCATTTTTATGTGGATCATCAAGCTCTTTTGTTTTTGATTAACAAAGTCATTATTCAAGGCAGGCTGATAAGATGGATGATGTTCCTTATGGAATTTGAATTCACAATTTTCCATAAGCCTGGCCGAAACCACTGTGGAGCTGACTTTCTTTCAAGAAGTACGGAAGGATATTCAAAATCACCCTTGAGAGATGAGCCAGTGGATTCTGATTTATTTCAGCTAGAGGCAAAAGAATCAGTGGATCCTGAATGGTCTGATATTTATCAATTCCTTTCCCAAGGTGCCTTTCCAGAGGATTGGAAGCAGAATCAAAAGAAAGCTCTGATCATAAAAAGCCTGAAATTAACTACCATAGGAGGATTACTTTATCGACTGGGTGTGGATGGTATACTTCGACGATGTGTCCCTATGGAAGGAAGAATGCAAGTGATTTCAGAAGCGCATAATGGTGAGTCTCGTGGACACTTTTCCAACGAAGTAACCTACAAGAAGATTCTGCAAGCTGGTCTGTGGTGGCAAACATTGATTTCTGATGTCAGAAGTTTTTGTAAAACTTGTGACATATTCCAAAGAATGGGCCGACCAACAGCTATAGATATGACTCCCTTAATGCCAATACAACCATTGGGAGTATTCATGAAATGGGGACTGGATTTTATGGGACCTTTTAAGAAGGTGACTCCCAGGAAGAAAAGGTGCATAGTGATGGCTACTTGTTATGTTACCAAGTGGGTTGAAGCTAAGGCTCTTCCTGACAACACAGCCAAGTCAACTGCAAGGTTTCTGTTTGAGAATATTGTCTGCCGATATGGATGTCTAGTAGAGATTGTGACCGATCAAGGAACACATTTTATCACTGACACTATGGAAATCCTATTGGATATGCTTTCAGTCAAGCATCGGAAATCTACTCCTTACTATCCTAGATGCAATGGATAGGCTGAAAGTAGCAATAAGACAATAAAGACTATTCTCACTAAGGTGGTGCAAAAGAAACCAAACCAGTGGGATTTGAAACTTCAGACTTCTCTATGGGCTTATAGGACAGCTTATAAGGTAACTACTAGAATGACACCATTCAGAATGGTGTATGGTACTGAAGTTGTGGTTCCTATGGAGTTTTGTAATCCCCAGTCTGAGAATGGCTGTGAAGTATGGATTAGACTTCAACCATAATCTTAAGAAAAGGCTGGATGAACTGATGCAATTAGATGAACTCAGGCAAAGGGCTATATTGGAACAAGAAATTGTTCAACAACGAAGGAAGCACTGGCATGATCATCGAATTAAAGTTTGAGAATTCCAGAAAGGAGATTTAGTGCTTCTATATCAGTCTAGACTGGGTCCAAAGAAGCCGAACTTGAAGATTGCTTGGGCAGGACCTTTTGAGGTAGATTGGGTCTTCTCCAATGGCACAGTCAGATTGATAGATTTATCTGGACTGATGTTGTCGGGAGTATATAATGGAGCAAGATCAAGCTTTATTATTCAGAGACCAGAGAAACTGGGCCAGACAAGGTACTAAGGAACTGGAGGTTGCTGATCAAGAGATACCGGAATCAGAAATTTTTGGACTTTTTCATGTGCAACCAATTCCAGTTTCAGAACCAGTACCAGAAGAACCAGATCAGGCTGACCTTAGAATCAGTACCAGTATGGTCGAGCCAGACTGGAAATCAGTTCAGTACCAGTATGGACACACTTTCCAATTTTTAAGCGGCCAACGGTCAAATGGCACGCCAGTGGTAATTATTACAAGGATGGGTCGTAGTCTTGTCAGTTGCATGTCTGCCACGACAACAACGACGCACACAAGTCTAGGAGCGGCGAGTGGTGGAGCTTTTATGGCGCGAACACGTACAATAGTCAGGCGAGTTAGCATTTTTCCTCATAAATCCCTTGCGCGAAGCTTTCCTCCTGTCAACCATTCGACATCGATGAGCTCCGAGGTTTCTTCAATACAGCCGCAAACTTCGACCTCTGACAAGACAGTTGACTGTCAGAGAGTCTTGCCAACGACACCAGGAAACGGCTTCGACACAACAAGTAATTCATCTTCTCCTTCGCCTGTTTCATCGTCATCGACCTCACAATGTATGGGTAGAAAGAAACGCTCAGAAAAGATGCAGGAGACTCTTGAGGAAGCCCAGGCTATAGTTGCTAAGGCAAAGGCAAGCCCTCCTGTTCTTCCATACAACAAAATCTAGCGTTATGTATTTACTGATCAAGCAATGACTCTGCTACAACTATGGGATCTTCGAGTTGTGTTGCAAGCTACAAGGATTGCTTTTGATTCAGATATCATCAAGCAAGTTCTTGATTCCTTTGATGCTGAAAGTGGCAGTGCCATGGTAAATAGTAGGAAGGTGTCAGTAACACCATAAGCCATTGCATTTGCATTCCAGATGCCCAATGAGCCCAAACCTTCTGTGGCAACTGCGCAACAAATAAGTATCTCTCTGAAGGAGGATGAAACGGCTAGACGAAAGCGCAAGGCTAGTGCTCAAGGAGTTCCAGTAGTAGCAGGACTGGAAGCCTCCGCTGCTTACATGTTTGTAGTTGAAACAGTAAGCCTTAAGAACAACCCAACGTATGTATCCGAAAAATTGTTTGCTATGCTCTTGGCCAAGATACTGGATCCACAAGTCCATATCAACCTTTGTCAAATTCTCTCACATAATGTACTCCAAAAGACTGCCAAGCTAAAATCTCAAATTGTTTTCAAGGCGTGGTATGTTTGGCAAATCCTGTATTGGGCCACTGCTGCAGATGTTAATGAGCAGGTAAAGCAGGCTTGGAGTGAGAAGCCAATTTCTGAACCAAAGAAAATTGAACTGTCCTTAGACGACGAGGAAACAGATAGTCAAACCATTTCCATCGACCTGAAAAGGAAAGCAACTGCAGATGAAGCTGACAGTTCCAAGAAGCCAAAAATTACGCTCACTAAAAGCAGTGAATTTTTGAAAAAAATAGAAAGCCAGGTCAAGGCAGTAAGCACTGAGAAAGCTGAAGTGAGTCAGAATGAGCAACAATCTGCTCAGAAGCCTGTGCCTGACCAGTCGGTTGTAAAAAGTACAGTTGCTACTGGGTCTGGGAAATATTATGTCAAACCAGTCACTGTTGAGAACATAACAGACCAGTCAAGGGACAAAGGCAAGAGTCAACTGGACAAAGGGAAAGGTCCAGCGTTCTCAGATTGTCCTAGTGGAGTTCCTACAGATACTGGTAACCCTCTGCAAACTGGTAAAACAGGATAAGTTGCAGCAAATGCAGACTCAGATATTGAAAGGGCATCTTCTGCTCAGCAAAGCTGATTATGCAACTTTACCCTACGTGGCTCCAGTGACAATATATGAGCCTATTGATTCTGATCCAACCACAGTCAAAGACAGATGTTCAGTCCTTATACAGTCTTCTTGGAATACCATTGTCAGTTGTATGGGACAATTGGTGGAGGCTGCTGGATCAGAAGAAGAAGTCAAAAAGCTCAAAGCTGACTTGGCAGAAGCACAGCATCAGATTGAAACGCTCCAGAAAGCACAGGAAGTGCATAACATACAACACAGGGTACTGGAATCTCAATCAAAAAGGACTCATGAGTTGTTAAACAAAAAGATAGCTAAGGCTGAGTCTGAAATCATGATCATCAAAAGTCAAAGGAATGAAGCACTGAGAGCTGGTGAGCGAGCTGAAACAATGCTCAGGATGAAGCGGGCGGAATTCAAAAAGCTGCTACTACACCATACAGCTCTGAAGGCTTCGCTGACTGATAGATACATCTACAATAGCTTGTCTCAAATTTTAAATCCCTCAGGCAATGTTGTTTTCAACTTAGAGAATTTAAAGTCCTTGATGGAAAGTATGCAGAGCGATTTGCAGGATAAGGTGGGTGAGTTCAATAATGCTCTGATGAACCAAGCTATAATGGATTATATTGAGCAGCAGACTTCCTCGGATGAGGATGAAGAAGACGAAGAAGATGAAGCTGATCAAGAGGAGGAGGATCAAGAAGCTGGGCATACAAAGGATGATGATGATGCCCCACCACCATCTCCACCTCCAGGACCTGGTATTGGTGGGACAGGGAAAAATGAAGGACGCCAGTCACAGCTAGACTAGCCAGACCAGAATGAGGGCCAGCGGGAAGGACAGGACAAAGAGCACCAGTTGGGTAATCAGCAGACTGAAGAGCAACAGCCCAATCACACTGGGAATCAGCCAACTGATCAGTCCCGTCTCAGCAGAGATGCTAAAGGAAAAATGAAAGTACAAGATGAGGGACCAGTTGCTGATCATCAGCATTCATTGCAGCTCATTACCCTGAATAGGCAACTGAGACATCAACAGGCCTCCATCACCAGACAGTATCTGGAGGATGATGCTCTCTGGACTGACTTGGAAAGATTTCAAAGACTATATGTGGGAGCCAGGGAAATGGTAGAACATTGGAAATCAGCAGCTTTCCATGATAAAGAAGCTTGCCGACTACCTGCACATCCCAGTACAGTCCAGCTCTGCTGGAACGAGTTCCTGAATGGATACTCAATGCTGATGAGAGAGTGGTAAACCCGCACTAGCAAAGGCAGTCTACTACAGATTGTCGTTCCCTAGCTCTGGAACTGAAACTTCTAATGGGTAACAAACCAACTTACCGTTGTATGAAGGATGTTAGGGTACAACTCAAGGAAGTTTTGGTACAAATGCAAGCTGCCAGAGGTGTTTTGGATCAGAGAGTCAAAGCCATTCTTGAGGGCCAGACAGCCACTAGTATAGGACCTCCAAACACTGTTCCAGCTAGTGAAAGTCACCAGAAAGATGATGCAGCAGGAGAACCAATCTGTTCTTGATTTCTTAGAATTTGTGCCTGATTCTCCAGTTCTCTTGTATGTTGTTCCAACAAGAGAAACCGAGCTCCCAAGATTCTTTCCAGCGTTGTATCCTCAACATCAAGAACCAGTGGATCGTCTCACATACTTCAAAATTACTGATGAGCTTTAGGATTGGTATGAACGGTCAACTGTAGAATGGAAGACTTGGCAAATGTTGCTCAATGATGCTCTCCAAATCAATGACATTCAGGCAATGAAAGAGGAGCTGCATAGGATTCAACTGTGTATGGGCCAGTGGAAGATTCAAGTCAGAGGATTGACCAGAATTACTAATTAGTTGCTACAACTTACGGTCGAATCTTCCAAATTGCCTGAAAAAGACATTGCAGCAAAGCCGGGTCTAGCACCACAGTACAGGGAGATGGCTGAGATTCTTTTCGAAGCTTGAGTCAAAACTAATCAGCCTCTTCCAGAAGGATGGATCCATACTGCTTCGCATTGTCATAAGCTGGCCAGAACCAGACTGAGTAAGGGCAGGCGTACACTCTATGATCCTGACACCAAAACCTATCATTCTCTCACGCCTTATGAGGTAGAGATGACCACCGACCGATGGGATCAGCTTGAGCAGGAGGCCATTTATCGACTGATTCAGAAGGAGAATGCTAGTGCTGGAACTTCTCAGACACCGTCTCGGTCAAAGAGCAAAGGAAAAATGAAGACGGTCCAATGGAAGGATATTGGGTAGTTCCATCTTAGAATTCAGTGGGTGATTTTTCTTCTGAGCAGGTAGGGAGAGATGACAGCTCCACCTTGGCCTGGTGAGAGCTCCACCTTGGCCTTTTCAGCTGCCTCTCGCAATCCCTGGTCCTTCTTGAACTCCTACTTGTAATCTTTGAATGGCCATTCTCTCAGAGGTCAAGCTGGCATCCCAACATCAAAACTAGACGATGGATTTTTCAGTCTCACATCAGAATCAAACAGGGGAATGTTTTCAGAAATTTTGGAATCTTGCCAAAATTCAAGAAAGAAGGGAAGGATGTAGACGGCTGGATAGTCACTATGTGGGAACATCTTCTTAGAAGATGGGCAGTGAATTACTTAGTAATTACTAGAGTAATTACTACAGTAAACCCGAAGTGTATAAATAGGGCCCATTACATTGTTATCGGGTTGGCAATTGTTATCACTTGGGTTAGCGCTTTGGCTATAATTGTACTTGAGCATCATCGGTAGTATTGTCGGCTGTACTTTCTCTCTGTAATCATATTCATTGTAATCTTGATCTGTAATCCCAATCATGGCATATATTTTAGTTATACTTACTTCTCGTCCAGTCTTCTGAATCTGAACCTTATTTCCAGTACATAAGTCTGATTCATATTTCAGTATTCACATTTCAGTCTAGTCTCTGATTTCTGTCCAGTCTGCTGTCTGAAATCTTCCCACACTAGTACCTGAAATCTTTCAACACTGGAATTAGATGTCTAAAGAGATCAGCTCCAATTCCAACCTCCATAAGATAATGGCAAATAAAGAGGCCCTCCTACACCCCATCCTCTTCCTAATGCAAAGCTACACTCAACTGCATGTAACACAGCAAAAGCTAACCAAGACATTTGCAAACAAATCTCATTGATTCACCAAGCAAACAAAGTCCAAAAGTGACCAAACTTGTGGGATGGTTAGGCAATGACTAAAGACACATACCTATGATCTCAAATGTGCTTTTTGACCACTTTTCATAAATGTGCTTATTATTTATAGGACATACTTGACCTTACTATTTTTTATCTTGAATCCACTCTAGACCTTAGCGCTGTTTCCCTAACACCCTCTTATGCATAAAATGTAATTTGATTATGTAATTCTTGAGTTATGAGTAGATTTAGAAGAAGGGTAGCCACAAAAAACCACAGATTTATCATGAAAAGCTTACAAGGTTGCGTAGAGATTTCACATGCGAATTCAATGCAATGCAAAGCTTTACAAAAATTGGCTTTTATACCTTAGCCATAAGGTATTGGGATGAGAACATGGCTCAATTTTTGGTAAATAGGGAATAAAGATGGCCTTGAATAAATACAATCTGGAAGCTCTTGGCCCCAACTACCAACTTTACATTCTTGAAATCATAATCAAAATTACATGTTTGGACATGACGGGATTTCTATATCAAAAATGATAGAAATTACAAAAGTGGGCTAAAAAATGTGTAAGCTTTTGTTACCGTGTTAGCGTACTGCTAACAACAATGCACACTCTCTTTATGAGAGGAGTACCTATGTTCGATGTAGGAGTTTTTTGGTCTCTACACTCCACATCCAGATACACATGGGTGCAACTATAGGATCAAGTATGGTAGCAAAGTCTATTGTGGCACTGCGCAAGGTAGGGAATTTTGGTGCCACATGCAGATTCTTATACACTTAATGTATAAGAAGTGTTTTATTAAGTTCAAAGATCAACATCCCAACCATGCACACTATGTTGAGGAAGTATTGCATGCTCTTTTTTTGAACCCCTCCAACGAAAATTTCTCCATTGTAAAGGTTGGAGGGGTATATAAAGAACTTTCCAAAAATTAAGCAATCAAGTGTACAACACGCCGTGACCAATTAGGTCGTAAATCGAGAGTGGAGCTATCGTGGTGACAATATGGGTGATGCAGAGTGGGAGTGTGACATGCAAGAAAAGAGCAATGAAGTGGCAACAAGCTTATCCCATAGACAACAACGTGAAGCTCGAGCCAGGAAAACCCACGCACTATGATTTTGGGAGGTAAAGTTGACTGGAAAGATAAATATATAACTAGTGCAAATATGGCACAACAAACTCCCATTTGTACATAAACCTCATCGGGAATTTTGGCTTTATTTGTAGTTAAATTTTAGTATTGTTCTTTTGTGATTCAAATTATTCAAGTAAGGTGTGACATGTAATTTAAAGTGTGTTGTTAAATTAAAAGTTTATTATTATTTTTTGTACACTTTTCAAAATTCAATTGATTTTTTATATGTTTTATGCAAGTCAAAAAATGCTCATTTGGGCCATCCAAATTGGATGGCCCAAATGAGCATCTTTATTTTTGGAAGACCGTGTAGTGCTAGCATATGTAGTAATACAAGTTATACACACACAGTAATAGATGCGGATATATATATCCATTTCTATTATCGTATATATTTTTGTTGGACCACTACCATGTCCTTTGCCACTGCTATTTCCATCCACGCAATATTTTCTATTTCTATTTTCTTTTGGTAATCCACGGCAGCAATAGCGGTTCTTGACTTTTTCTCTGAGTGACCCCGTCTACGTGTCACTACCAAAACAAGCATCCCAACAAGAGACCCTATCGCTCTACTTCTCACGATGCTTGCTACCCTGAAAGGAACACCTATGTGCACTGCTAGAAGATGTTCCTTCCACCATTGTGGACTGGGAATGTCGCAATGAGGCTTGGGCAAAGCAGAAGTAGAATGGAATGGTGTTGGTCCCTGTGATGCAAGGGGGGTGGTTAAGTAAGAAGGCATGGAAGAAGGGGTTTCTATCATTGTGACGCTCTAGTGGCATACTCTGAAAGACCATAAGCCAATAGATGTTGTGGAGTGTAGCAGCCAAACAAGCCCTGCATCAAACACAGGTACTCCTCTTGCAGCTAAGGAATCTGAGTAGATGGAATAGCTCCACCAAAATTGTAAGAGGGCCATGCATGTAGACATAGAGAAAGATATCTACACTCAAGCTCACATTTAGCAAAATACACATAAAACTAAATTTATTGCTTTAACTTATTGACTCAAGAGTTGGATCCACTAGAGGTGAAGTCCACCCTGTGTGGGGGGTCGAGTTGCAACGTGAGCCAACCAAAGGAAGAAGATGGGGGATGCTCCCTAGAAGGTGGTCTCTCATCCATGATATCTACCAAAGATTAGTTTGTAAGTATTAATTACAATATTCCATGGTGTTGGGTGCAAGACCTTGTCAGCATGTCTGAGTCATATGGGAACAAGCCCTTTTGGTTAGTTAAGGAGAACTGCTCCTTATTCTTGAGTTTGCATGGAAAGTTTAAACTCTATATACGTAGTAGATTATTTAATCAAATATACAATAAATTCTATTATTGGTGCCAAAGCTCTCTCTCTCTCTCTCTCTCTCTCTCTCTCTCTCTCTCTCTCTCTCTCTCTCTCTCTCTCTCTCTCTCTCTCTCTCTCTCTCTCTCTCTCTCTCTCTCTCTCTATCTCTCTCTATCTGCACTTGCACGCTCAAGCAAACCATGGATTCTCACCATTGGCATCCACCCTAAATGCATCTCCTACAATAAGTATCAGAGCCTAGGTGGGCCAAACAAGTCACCATTTTCATAGGAGGCATTCTAGAATGTAGGTAAAGGCAACAAAGTCGGCAAGCCTTGTGAGATGCATCTCAAAACATAGAAAAAATTGGTGTAGGCAGGCAAATCTTCAAGGCATAGAAAGAGAGTTTCAGAATGATGTCGCTATGAAGGCATCAAACTGCACTGCATCAACATGCAGTGCAGTTTTGCCACGGTGGTCCAGACAAGCATATAAAATGCTGCAAGGAAAAGCATCTCAAAACGCTGCCTGTGGTGGGAAGTTTCACAAGAGGCAACAAAGGTTGGTTGGTGTCTTTGCACAATAGCATTTTGAAACACTGCAGCAGCCAAGATTTGATGATAGCAAGTTGCATTTCACATAGTGCATTTCAAAATGGTTCAACAGCATCTTGAAACACTGCTATAGCATTTTGAGGTGGTTGCGGTGCTTTTCAACACATTTCCCACGAAGTTTGAGCCAATGGATGGTGCACCTGTCCATGGAGAATCAATACCCCTCATAGTAACTATGATCTCATTCCAACTTACTACAATATCAATGATAAATTCAATGTGAAGTACTTCTTCAATCTTGTCTTGGTCCATGAAAAGGAGAATATTTTTCAAGCACCAAGAGGTACATCAACAAATGCAGAACATGAAGATTTGCATTGAGAATGTGGTACAAGCCTTTGCAAATTATTTTTACCATTTTAATGTCATAGCTTTGTTCAAGGTTTCTCTTTGTAAAAAACAATCATATATTTTTCATCAAAGCCTTGTTTTAGCCTATCAATTTGTTAGTTACACCCATGCCAAAAAAATTATACGGGTTATAGACACCGCCACATATAAGTGGTAAGACCTCCCACTTCTATTTGGTCAAGTTCTTGTTGTCTCACTTTGATTATTGTCTCTGACACACACACATACCTATGTTGTTGTCGAGGGGGGGGGGGGGGGGGGGGGGGGGGGGGGGGTATCAAGTCCATTGTCAGTGGTTTGGGCTTGAGGGAGGGATTGTTGGGTTCAAGCCCTTGTCGGCGTGTCTGAGTCATACGGGACCAAGCCCTTTTGGTTAACTGAGGATAACTACTCCTTATTCTTGAGTTTGCATGGAAAGTTTAAACTCTATATATGTAGTAGATTGTTTAATCAAATATGCAAGCGATTTCTACTCTCTCTCTCTCTCTCTCTCTCTCTCTCTCTCTCTCTCTCTCTCTCTCTCTCTCTCTCTCTCTCTCTCTCTCTCTTACTCTTTGCACCTGGAGGCTCAAGCACGCCATGGATTCTCACCATTGGCATCCACCCTAACTGCATCTCCTACATGTGGCATCAAAGCCCAGGTGGTCCAAACAAGTCGGCATTTTGATAGCTAGATGTGGGTAGGAGTTCTAGAACGCAAGTAACAAAGTTGGCAAGCCTTGCGAGTCACATCTCAAAACATTGTGAGCGAGATGGGAACACACACAAAGCCTCTATAATCACCCAACACACACTCTTGGGATAATACACACACACACACACACACTATGGGGCACCACTCGGCTTAAACAACCCACCTAACCCAGACAGGGACACAGATGGAGTGAGAGGAGAGAAGCTATCCATTTGCCCACTCAACACACACACACACACACACAAATCATCTCAAAGGAGGAATATTTCTGATGCTTAGATATAATTGAGCTTGGGCCGACACCAATGGGGCAAGTAGCTCACACAATATGGATGAAATATGCCAGATACAATCACAAATTTGAGCAGAGGCTTCACTCACAAGAGAAACTTTCACAGATTAAAAAACAGGAAAATAATGCGTAATTTGGCAAAATAGAAAGTTCCATTGTGTCCAGAATGTCCCAAAACCCCAGTCTACAATATCAAAGTGCTCAAATCCGAGCTCGGATGAGCAGTTTATGGTCAAAACAGGCTCCAAAAATAATAAAAATTGAGTAGCGGTTGTTCATCCTCTTCTTTCCACATTTTTCTTGTTTTTTTCTTATGTTTTTTAGTGTCCACACTTCACTTTATCCCTTGGGCACCTTTGGCCTTTTTATTGACCTCAAACGGACCCCGAATAGGTCAAAAAATGGCCACGCAGTGCGTTTTTGTTACCCTTCTCAATCCATCCACACACCTGGCACTCAACTTTTCCCAATACTACATCCTTTTTCTAACCCGCAATCACGTGAAGTGATCCCCAAACATAGTCCTCATGATTACCTTTTTTGCATAATTTATCACAAGAAAACGGTCTTGTTGTGTCCTCACTTACCCACGTGCAAGTCTTGATCCCATTCGACCTCCTGATGCCACTGGATGCCACTTGACGCACCTCATTACCTCATGGCATTGGCCCACTAATAGCTTCCTCGAGAATTTTTATGATCCACAACTCCTCATTATTATGGAAAACCCACTGACACTCGTGATAATGATAATAGATGTACTATGTACACATTGTCCTACCTGTACACATGTGGTCCCCACGTAACCACCTAGCTCTGGACAATGGGTAATTCTTTATTTGATGCACCATGCATGTGTATGTAAAAATGCACAATCACTTCTTCCAAAAAACTCCTAACATAATTTGCCCATCCACTAGCCTGCTACATTAGGAAAAATATGAACCCTCTAGGGGCCCTTTGGGATTAAGGTTAATTAGAGGTCAGCCAATAGAAAGAGGGTGGTGGACACACTCTATACCCTCAAAAACGTAGGGGGACAAGGTAGCCTTACACCTCTTAATTGTCTCTTACCGAGTGAGAAGGTAAGGGAGGTGGCTAGGGGAAAGAGGGGGGGGGGGGGGGGGGACCACTTTGACCTCTTTTCCCCCACTTTTTGGCCCGGATTTAAAAATACACTAAAAATTTTAAATTTTCAAAAAATTTCAAATTTCAAGTTTTCCCTCCTTAAAAGGTCCCCAAACCTATTTCATGGTCAAAAAAGTATTTTTGACCTTCAAAAGTTAAAAACGTGCACTAAAAAATTCAAAAAATTGTTTTTTTTTTAAATTTTCACCCTCCAAAGTCTTTCCAAACCTATTCTATAGCTAAAAAGTGTTTTTCTCTCTCTATAAACCTTTTTCCAAGCTCTCCATTGCTGCAACAACCACATGCACCCCCTATAGTCCATCATTATCTCTCTGCTAGCTTTCTCCCACCTCCATTGTAGCACCAAGCAAGCTCCTCCTCCATCTCTTCCCCTTACCCACCACATAGTTTCACACCAAGCTAGCTCCTCTCCCTTCTCTCATCTCCATTACAACATGAAACAAGATTCTACTCCTTCTATTTTCATTCACTCACACTACATGGAAACCTCTACTCCTGAAGGTGGCAAAAGTATGAGCTCACATGAGTTGCATACCACAACAATAGGAGGTGTGAATATCGCATGGGCATTGCAAGGGTTCATCTCCAACATAAAGATAGAATGTTAAGAAAACTACCCTTGTAGCTTACATTCAGAGCTTAACATCATCTCCATCTTTAAGTTTATCATGCTAGAGAGAATTAACCTCTTTATGGATTTTAGTGTTTAGGCTTCACACCTCATAACACTGGGTGGTGCTATTTTGTTGATGACTTTGGTGCGCCATCTATAGTTGTGTAGCATGTGATTTGAGTCTCACAATGTAAGTAAGTTGTGTTATCTATGGAGAGTCGTCAAAGAATTTTCTTGTAATTTATTCTTCGTATAATTGTCATTAGATAATTGGAATGATATCATTTTGTACTTTATAACTTTGTGCTCACATAATCTTTTGTTTACTTACAGATTCAACTTGTTTTAAGAGGACATGAGCAAGCAACCATGTGTAGAGATGGAAATCACTCTATTTTTGTTCCTTGAGGAACCTTTCACTACCATGTTAAAAGATTTTGATAAGAATAGTAGGTGTTTTTTAGAATCTTGAACCAATAGGGACTCTCTAGGAGCTCTCATAGAAGCCATCCATATAGTACTACTATCTTCCCTAGTGTCATAGACACACAAATACTCAAGTGTATATGAATCTCTAGATGAGGAAGACAAATACTTGTAAGATAAGCCTAACAGCAACAACATTGTCTCCATTTGTAATTATTTTTCATGAGGCTGGATTCCTCTATAAATGCAATATAAATATGTTTTTTTGTTAAATGGTGTCGAATTGAGTGAGAGTATTTAATTTAGATTACTGAAGTTTCATACAGATCTGAGAAATATTGTTTACTTTTATGGATATTTTGATTTGCCTGTACGATGATTCAAGTCGCAAGTCTTAATCACTCCACCTTGAAGAAATTCAAGCAATATTTTGATTTCAGTTTAATCATTAATGGTTATTCTTATTAAAGTGGATCATAAACTTTGTCACGATGTCCTCATTTGGGGATGTTGAATATATATCATTAGCAATGTTTCACAAGAACACTAGGTGGACACAAGGAAGTAAAAATTGTCTCCTTGTTTGGTCGATTTCTAGTGTTTAATGTTTAGTGCACAGGATTTGTGAGGCCGTTGACATGGGGAGTTCACTAAAGTATATGTAACATAGCACATGTGTTTAACAAAAGGGATTTTATATTCTTGTAAAGTTGCAGAAACATGTGTAGATAAGGCCTATAAGGGGTACTTTTAATCCATTCTAGTGAACGCACGTGATATAGGAAAATTTTACATAGTGAATGCTCCGGACCTTTGAACACAAAGAAAGGGGGGGGAGCTCTAATTACATATGAGTGAAAAGAAGTGGAATTTGTACTGTCATGTTGCATAAAGATTTTCTTTCACTTAATCTTAAAAAAAATTGGTATCCTGGGGTGCAGACAAGGCCATATAATGCAAAAAAAGGGGTGGCCACAAGCGCGCGTAGTGAGCCATCCAAAACTGCTGGATGGGCCATATGTGGGCCCTTGTGGCCACCCTTTTTTTGCATAATTAGGCTATTGCTGCACTCCAGAACCCTGGAAAAGATGAGATGAACCTAAAATTGAACTTTTCAAGCACATTATGCCTTCTTTCAACTCAACTTACTAGTTCCCTGCACCAAAAGGGCAAATCACATTGGACAGTATAAAAATCTAGTCTCATGCTGCATAAACATCTGGTTTCATCAAATATTAACATTCTTGCTATTATAAGGGGCAGACAAGGCCATATAATGCAAAAAAAAGGGTGGCCACAAGGGCGCGCAGGTGAGCTATCCAAAACTGTTGGATGGGCCATCTGCGCGCCCTTGTGGCCACCCTTTTTTTTGCATAATTCGGCTATTGTTGCACTCTTGGACCTTGGAAAAGGTGAGATGAATGTAAAATTTAACTTTTCAAGCACATTATGCCTTCCTTCAACTCAACTTACTAGTTCCCTACACCAAAAGGCCAAATCACATTGGACAATATAAAAATCTAGTCTCATGCTACATAAACATCTGGTTTCATCAGCTATTAACATTTTTGCTATCCTAAGGGGCAAACAAAGCTAGAAAATGCAAAAAAAGGGTGGCCACAAGGGCGCGCAGATGAGCCATCCAAAACTGCTGGATGGGCCATCTGCGCGCCCTTGTGGCCACCCTTTTTTTTGCATTTTCTAGCTTTGTTTGCCCCTTAGGATGGCAAAAATGTTAATATTTGATTTAAATTTAACTCTTCATGGCCAAAACCACTTAACTTAAAACACATGGATAAACCAAAAAGCCAAATCACTATGGACACAGTAGACACAACTCTTAATCATTTTGTCATTGCAAAGTCATCTGAAATGATGTGAGCCTCTACAACTTCCTGAATAGCCTCCAACGCTATTGCTTGCATTTTATACTGATTTCCATAGCTTTGAAGCACCTCCTTCACCGTGTGAGCATATTTTTGATGCATGGCCATGATTCAAATGTTACGTTTTTTTTTTTTTTTTTTTTTTAAATGTTGAACTTTTCGGTTGTTTTCAACAGCTTCTAGATTTCAATCGGCTCCGAATCTGTCTGGGCTTGTCTCACATGAATTTGTTCATCTCATCGCATTCTTCGACCATCATGTGATGAGAAAAAATCATATCTTGCTCGCATTCTCCAGAAATCAACGCGCAAGTTGACAATTTATTTAAAAATGATGTAAAACATACATTTTTTACTTTTTTCTTAATCTACGGGCTCCAACGAGCATTAAAACCATGGAATCTGAAAATACTCAAAGAACCATTGTTTTTTATTGTGTTAAGAACTGTATTTCCTACATACAAACTTTCCCAAAATCTCGCCCTAACACCTTCAAAAGTGGCTTCCAAGGAGTGTACTCGGTCAAAATTTGAAACTGAAGAAAAATAATCAGAATGAACTCCTAGACTGTGTATAAACTTTAGAATAACCAAAATTTCCTTCAAAAAAAAGTTATGCTAAAAATTTGAAAATAGCCCCCCATTGGACTCCCCACAATGATAGAAGTCAAAGGGTTCAAGGAGAGGTATGGTGTCACAAGTGCATGGTGGGAATCTCATTGAGGTTTATTCCGTCAAGATCTCTTGTACTTTATCATGTCTTCTCATGTACAATCTTACCCAAAAAAAATGACACTTTAAATGACTACAAACAATCTAAAATATGGTAGACCAAGAGTGCTCTTACACATCAACAAACAAAAAAGTCCAAACTTCTTCTCATTAACTTTGATTAACATACATTCGTGAACAACTTCCAAGGGGTAGTGCAGTCATAGTTCTTACATCCATTCCATGACATGGTATGCTCATGGGGTGACCTATCATATAAAAATATCTCTGGTGGGGGTGCCCTCATGTTAGGAAAGGGTGTGCTGCTGATGAAAAGTTGTTGTATTGTCCTACTAGGGATCTCTCCATGTTAGCATAGTGATTTTTGGTGTAGTGGGAGCCACATTGCTTGAGGAGAGCTTTGTGCCACCGTAAAAGCTTCATGTTATGCTAGTTCCTTGAGCCATTCTTGCATTAGGATGAGATTACCCACCTATAATAAGGATGGATTTGAAGCACCTACCTGCAAGATGTAACAAAGAAGGCCGTTTTAGAGGAAAAGTGGTGACACTTGACCTCTCTAACCTGCACCCACTGTTTCTTGTAATGCAACTGTTTTGAGCTGAAGAGCTTGACATTCGTGCATCCACGAATGCAAAGAAGCACCTGCACCCATACACAACCAATTGCAATAGCCTAACAAGCCTACTTATCCCCTCCCAAGATATTGAAGAACCATACACATTCGTCTCACCGACAGTATGACGATCTTGGGATGACCTCTGCTCACCCTCACGTGCGGCCTTCGGTGCAAACACCGTGGACAAGCAATATGTACACTTTTGTTGTGCGGAGTACATGGTGGTGGAGGGATACGATTTGTGATGTCCGTGAGAACCATGGCAGTTGTTGCGTGAGGAAGCAAAGAATGAAAAGAAAGAGGGGGGAAGGAGAGGGAGGAACATGGGTGGAGAGAAGGGGGCAGAGGGGGAGAGGGAGAGAGAGGGGAGGAGGAGGAGAGAAGGGGGTAGGGAGGGAGAGGAGAGGAACATGGGAGGAGAGAAGGGGGCAGAGGGGGAGAGGGAGAGAGAGGGGAGGAGGAGGAGAGAAGGGGGTAGGGAGGGAGAGGAGAGGAACATGGGAGGAGAGAAGGGGGCAGAGGGGGGAGAGGGAGAGAGAGGGGAGGAAGAGGAGAGAAGGGGGTAGGGAGAGAGAGGAGAGGGAGAGAGGAGGAAGGAGGAGGAGAGAACAAAGGTTTTTTTTTTGGGGGGGATTTTTTTTTTGAAAAAGTGGACTTTTAGTGCTTGTAGGTTTAAAAAATGTCAAAAATTGATTTTTTGATGTGTATATATGTTGGGAGGGAATTTTAAGTCAAAAATAAGTAAAAATAACTTTTTTGAAAAAAAGTCAAATTTTGGCTCTTAGTGACCCACGTTTTTGCTGATGTGGCCACACCCCTTTACTCCCTTCACTTTCCAAAAGCTAGAGAGAGAAAGTGACCTCCTAGGTCCACATCCTACATGTGTCTAAAAAAAGGCTAGAAAAGTCTACTCAAAACTAGCTTCTTGAATGCCCTTGTCCCCTTAACCCTACACAACATTAGCCTTAATCCCTAAAAATTAGGATTCCTTACAAGGCCCATGCAAGGTTCATATTTCTCCTAATGAGATCATTCATGATCAGCAGCAGTAAAAAGAGATATGAGACTCGCCGCGTCACAAGTCTCCTCATCCCTTACAGACATTACTTGTTCTGCAGACAACTCATCTTGCTCCACCATCATTAATCTAGCATGATATAATTTAAGGCGCAATCCATTTACCCGTGTAGGATCCCATCCAGGTTAGCCAGTTGATATGTACCATTCGGATAACACTTGACTACCTTGAAAGGGCCTTCCCACTTGAAACTTTTTTTAAAATGTCTTGTCCAGCTTATTGTTGTAGTGCAAAACCAAGTCATGTTTCTTGATACCCTTACTTTTGACCTTTGTATTTATCTTTGCTAAAGCCTTATCTTGCATATGTCCATAATGTTCCAATGCGCTCATCCTATCTAGTTGAACCTCTTTTAATTGTAAGAGCCTCTGTTTGAATGCATGACTAGACTGCCCAAGCAACTTCTCTAACATCTTGACCCGCCGGCAACTCTACTTCCACAGGCAATAGTGCTTCCTTTCCATATATCAAATGAAATGGAGTAAACCTTGTCCCTGTCTTCACCGAAGTACGGTAAGCCCATAATGCACTAGGGAATTCCAAATCCCAATTCTTTCCTTGGTGCTCTTTCACTTTCAAAAGAATTTGTACCAACTCACCATTGAATCTTTCATTTAAGCCATTACATTGTGGATAATAAGGATTGGTATAGTGGTGCCTAATCCTCATCTTTGCACATAAAAAATCTAATGGTTTAGCTTTAAATCCTATCCCCTTATCCAAAAGTAGCTCCAGTGGCACCCCAAACTTGCAACATATTTCATCGGCCACAAATTTTTCCACATCCTTTGCAGTGATTTGTTTTATTGTTGTAGCCTTTGCCCATCTAGAGAGATAGTCCACTACAGTCAAAATATAGCTTTTGCCCCTATTTGTGATAGGTAACGGGCCTATTGCATCAATCCCCCACTTTTCAAACACATCAAACACCATAATGGTTTTTCATAGCTCTGCTTTCAACACTCTCTACCCAAATGCTTGACATCTATTGCAAAACCTACACCAATGGTGAACATCCTTGTGCAAACTAGGCCATACATACCCCTCTTTCAAGATCTTATGCAAAGTGATATTTAGAGCAAAATGTCCGCCACATGTGCCTTCATGATTCTCTCTCTCTCTCTCTCTCTCTCTCTCTCTCTCTCTCTCTCTCTCTCTCTCTCTCTCTCTCATTATTTGCACCTGCACACTCAAGCAAGCCATGGCTTCTCGCCATTGGCATCCACCCTAAATGCATCTCCTACAATTGGTATCAGAGCCTAGGTAGTCCAAACAATCAGCATTTTGATAGGAGGCTACAGGTGGGTGTTCTAGAATGTAGGTAAAAGCAACAAAGTCGGCAAGCCTTGTGAGTTGCATCTCAAAATGTAGGAAAAATTGATGTAGGCAACCAAAGCTTCAAGGCATAGAAAGAGAGTTTCTGAATGTTGTCGCTATGAAGCCATCAACATGCATTGCAGTTTTGCCACAATGGTGCAGACAAGCATATAAAATGCTGCAAGGCAAAGCATCTCAAAACATTGCCTGTGGTGGGAAGTTTCACAAGAGGCAACAAAGGTTGGTTGCTGGCTTTGCACAATAGCATTTTGAAACACTGCAGCAGCAGAGCCAAGATTTGATGATAGCAAGTTTCATGCACAGAGTGCATTTCAAAATGGTTCAACAACATCTTGAAACACTGCTATAGCATTTTGAGGTGGTTGCAGTGCTTTTCAACACACTGCCCACGAAGTTTGAACCAATGGATGGTGCACCTATCCATGGAGAATCAATACCCCTCATATTATTTCCTAGTAACTATGATCTTATTCCAACTTACTACAATATCAATGATAAATACAATGTGAAGCATTTCTTCAATCTTGTCTTGGTCAATGAAAAGGAGAATAGTTTTCGAGCACCAAGAGGTACATCAACAAATGCAGAATATAAGGATTTTCTTTGAGAATGTGGTACAAGCCTTTGCAAATTATTTTTACCAGTTTAATGTCATAGCTTTGTTCAACGTTTCTCTTTGTTAAAAGCAATCATATATTTTTCATCAAAGCCTTGTTTTAGCCTATCAATATGTCAGTTACAGCCATGCCAAAAAAATTATACGGGTTATAGACCACATATAAGTGGTAAGACCTCCCACTTCTGTTTGTCAAATTCTTGTTGTCTCACTCTGATTATTGTCTGACACACACATACACACACACACCTATGTTGTTGTCGGGGGGGGTTCTACTCATAGTTTCAGGTGATTGAGCACTACCATAGTTTGTATCAAGTCCATTGTTAGTGGTTCAGGCTTGAGGGGGGGATTGTTGGGTTCAAGCCCTTGTCGGCGTGTCTGAGTCATACGGGAACAAGCCCTTTTGGTTAGATGAAGAGAACTACTCCTTATTCTTGAGTTTGCATGGAAAGTTTAAACTCTATATATGTAGTAGATTGTTTAATCAAATATGCAAGCGAGTTCTATCTCTCTCTCTCTCTCTCTCTCTCTCTCTCTCTCTCTCTCTCTCTCTCTCTCTCTCTCTCTCTCTCTCTCTCTCTCTCTCATTCTTTCTCTTTGCACCTGCACGCTCAAGCACGCCATGGATTCTCACCATTGGCATCCACCCTATCCGCATCTCCTACATGTGGAATCAAAGCCAAGGTGGTCGAAACAAGTCGGCGTTTTGATAGGCGACTGTAGGTGGGAGTTCTAGAATGCAAGTAACAAAGTTGGCAAGCCTTGTGAGTCACATCTCAAAACGTTGTGAGCGGGATGGAAACACAAACAAAGCCTCTATAATCACCCCACACACACTCTTGGGATAATACACACACACACACACACACACACACACTATGGGGCATCACTCGGCTTACACAACCCACCTGACCGAGACAAGGAACACACCGATGGAGTGAGAGGAGAGAGACTATTCATTTTCCCACTCAAAACACACACACACACGTACACAAATCATCTCAAAGGAGAAATATTTTTGATACTTAGATAAAATTCAGCTTGGGCCGACACCAATGGGGAAAATAGCTCACACAATTTGGATGAAATATGCCAGATACAATCACAAATTTGAACAGAGGCTTCGCTCACAAGAGAAACTTACACAACCAAAATAGTAGGAAAATAGTGAGGAATTTGGCAAAATAGAAAGTTCCATTGCGTTCGGAATAGCCCAAACCCCCAGTCTACAATATCAAAGTGCTCAAATCCGAGATCGGATGAGCAGTTTATGGCCAAAACAGGCTCCAAAAATAGTAAAAACTGAGTTGCGGTTGTTTATCCTCTTCTCTCCACATTTTTCTAGTTTTTTTCTTAGGTTCGTTAGTTTCCACACTTCACTTTATCCCTTGGGCACCTTTGGCCTTTTGATTGACCTCAAACAGACCCCGAACAAGCCAAAAAATGGCCACGCAGTGTGTTTTTGTTACCCTTCTGCATCAATCCGCACACGTGGTACTAAACTTTTCCCAATAATGCATCCTTTTTCCAACCCGTATTTTGGGATTAAAGCCCAAGTGGCCTCTTATACAGACATGGCCGGCCGCCCGCTTCACTTGCTTGTCACTAACTCTTTGTATATACTCAGTCATACTTGTGTAAATAATAAGATTTGGGTGATAACCCTGCAACGAATTCTCTGCGTACTGTGTAAGATCTTTGTATGTGTATCTCTGTGAGTGTGTGTGTGTGTGTGTGTGTGTGTGTGTGTGTGTGTGTGTGTGTGTGTGTGTGTGTGTGTGTGTGTGTGTGTGTGTGTGTGTGTGTGTGTGTGTGTGTGTCTGTGTGTGTGTGTCGATCTAAGCTCCGCTCCGCGGCTTCAATTGGTATCAGAGCAAGGTTCAATGCGTTTTTGCGTAATCGCGTGCGCGCACTTTTCAGGCAGATTCTGGATCCGGAGCTTGGAGATTCACACTTGATGTTCCAGGAGTATTTCCACTAGGTGATCTACAGTTTTACCCCCTTTTGAAGCTGTTTATGCCCTCAAAATTTCATTCTGAGCACTACATCAAAAGATAGATTTCAGTCGCAAAGAAACCCGTCTTGTGTAGATTGGCAAGCACGAGGTGGTCGACATCAATATCGGCATCTACATACATCACTCATTAGTCTTCAAAGCATCATCTATAGACCAGGTACACATATATATCATCAGATATATATATTGCAGTCTGCATTGCTACTTCTTGTGCTTGCCAGGTTCCAGGGGAGGTGTGGCCATACGACGGCTTGACACCACTGGCATGTATTGCAGATTGATGTACTGTGATTGTGGGTTTTCTAGTTGTGAGTCACGCTAGCAGACAGACCGACGCAGCGGCCATAGGACAGTGATTGGTCTATTGTAGGATGTACGCTAGTTTTTGGGCAGTTTGCTGAGCCATTTGAGAGGGTCATGTGTGAGGTTTTTGAAGCCAAGCACTGGGGTCTGGGTTACCCAATGTGAGGTGGATTAGGTTGTTGGAGTTCCCCTCTACACGCATCCTCTTTGGCAACTTTTATCCCATAGGATGTATGACTTTGTGTAGATACTAGATTGCATCTTATGTGTCATGCCGTTGAGGCATTGTTCAGGGTTCAATCTTGAGACAGATACAGGTTCTGTGATCACCCAGATAGGAGACAGTGTATGCTTACTAGATAGCATATTACAAATATTTTTAGATTTTTCACTGGTCAACTATTTATGGTTGTTTTTTAGCTATCTTTTGGTTTCTAGAGCTCAAATTACAGGGGAGACTCTGTCAAAAAATTTCAAAATACTGATAGTTCTTGAGGAAAGGTGTTTAGCTTGTTATTTACAGCTTGTTTATTGTGTACAAAGGCTAGTTACAGGGGAAACTCTGCTGGATTTTTCCCATGATTAAACAGTTTGGCAGACATGGCATCTTCTCAAAGTGAGAATCTTTACAACATAAGAAGCTGGATGGCACAAACTTTCCATTCTGGAAGAAAAAGAGTTGGTAGGTTTTGGTGCAGAAAAAACAAGTGAAGCCACTGAAGCTCAAAGGGGAGAGACCAGAAGGTATGGCTGAAGATGAATGGGAAGAGCTTGATGAGTTAGCTTGTTCCACAATCATGTTGACACTGGCAGAAAATGTTTACTTCAACGTAGCAGAAGAGACTACAGCGTATGGCATATGGCAAAAGCTATGTGGTATGTACGAGAAACAAAGTGGTGCTTCTCGGATTTACTGCCTCAAGAAATTGGTGGATTTGAAGATGAAGGAAGGGACAACCATGTCAAATCATCTCAATGAATTTCACACAATTTTCAGCCAGTTAACAGCACAGGAGATAGTCTTTCCAGATTCAGTAAAGTCTATGTTTCTCTTAATTACTTAATGTCGTGCAAAAAGTATCCCAACTCTATGGCAATTGGCAGGTTCTAGTGCAGAAAAAACAAGTGAAGCCACTGAAGCTCAAAGGGGAGAGACCAAAAGGTATGGCTGAAGATGAGTGGGAAGAGCTTCACGTGTTAGCTTGTTCCACAATCATGTTGACATTGGTAGAATATTTTTACTTCAACGTAGTAGAAGAGACTACAGTGTATGGCGTATGGAAAAAGCTATGTGGTATGTACGAGAAAAAAAGTGTTGCTTCTCAGATTTACTGGCTCAAGAAATTGGTGGATTTGAAGATGAAGGAAGGGACAGCCATGTCAAATCATCTCAATGAATTTCACACAATTTTCAGCCAATTAACAGCACAGGAGATAGTCTTTCGAGATTCAGTAAAGGCTATGTTCCTCTTAATCACTTTTTCAGACAGTTGGGATACTTTTCGTATGGCATTAAGTAATTCTGTCACGCCAGAAGGTCTTACAAGTGCCAATGTAGAAGGCAACTTGCTCACAGAGGAAGTGAACAGGAAGAAAATTGACAAAGGCAAAGGAAATAGTGCTTTGGTCGTTCGAGGGAGACAACAGTGTAAAGAGAAGAAGGGTAAAAGGGCACAAAACCGAAGTAAGTCTTGTGACTCGAAGTCAAAGGATGACATAGAATGCTACCATTGTGGCAAGAAGGGTCACATGAAGAGAGACTGTACGAAGTGGAAACAAGAAAAAGGCAAAACAAAGAGTTCTGCGCAAGATGAAAAGACGAGTTCAGTGAAGACTGAAGAGGTGAATATCATAGGATTTGGTTCAGACAACGATTCTGGTATAGCAGCTGGTGACATATTCCTCACAAGCAATTTTGATTATGTTTTCTTGACTGCAGAGGATGGACATGCTATGAGTGATTGGATTATCGACTCAGGGGCATCTTTACATGTTTCTCCGCACAAAGAGTGGTTTACATCATATGTGGCTACTAAAGATTATGTCAGACTTGGCAATGAGCAGGTTTGTGACATACTTGGAGTGGGAGATGTGCAGTTGAAGTTTCAGAATGGATCTTCTTCATGTCTCAAGAATGTTAGACATGTTCTAGCTATCTGAAAGAGCTTGATCAGTACAGGGAAGTTGGATGATGCGAGTTATGTGACAGTTTTTGGGAATAGTGCTTGGAAGATCTCCAAAAGTTTGATGATCGTAGCACATGGCATCAAGTCAGGAACTCTATACACTTTACATGTTTCAGAGGTTAAAAACCATGTAATTAATGTGATTGATCAGCCAAGTGTGTCACTGTGGCATCGTAGGCTGGGACATATGTCAAAAAGAGGAACGGTAATACTTTCTCATTATGGTTATTTGCCTGGCTTTTCATTTCAAAATTTTGAGTTTTGTGACCATTGTGTTTATGGTAAGCAAACACAGGAACCGCACAAATCAAAGAGGAATCGTAGGGATGAAAGGTTAGCTCTTGTGCACAGTGATCTATGCGGACCAATGCCTAATTTGTCACTAGGGGGAGCAGCGTACTTTTGTACATTCATAAATGACTATTCTCGCAAAGTATAGGTTTATTTTGTGAAGAACAAGGATGAGGTGCTCAAGGTCTTTAAGACATTCTTGCAGCTTGTGGAGAATCAGAGTGGTCAAAAGCTGAAGTGCTTGAGAACTGACAATGGTGGAGAGTACATTTCCAAAAGCTTTTCAAGACTTTTATGAAGCAAAAGGGATGAAGCGGGAACTTACTGCACCATATAATCCTTCACAGAATGGGGTTTCAGAATGTATGAATAGAACCATACAGGACAAGGTCAGAAGCATGTTGTCAAATGTTGAGTTGCTTGATGGATTTTGGGCGGAAGCAGTGGCTACAGCAGTCCATTTGATCAACAGGTCTCCTAGTAGGGTTCTAGATAAGAGTGAAGTGGCCGAGATGCTATGGGCATGCAAGGCACCTTTGTATAAGCATCTCAGAGTCTTTGGTTTTGAAGCTTATAGCCATATTTCTAAGCATTTGAGAAATAAGTTAGAACCAAAGAGCAGGAAGTGTATATATCTTGGCTATGGAGAATCGGGCGAGATGGGTTACCGGCTTTGGGATCCTGAGTCCACAAAAGTTATTCATAGCAATCATGTGCATTTCAATGAAGCCAAGTTTCACGTTAAGCCAAAGAATATAGAGGAGATCAGAAGAGTTGTCTGCAGGGAAGATGGACCTAGTGCTAGAAAATCAAGACAGCATGGTCAGGCTCAGGAACATCCTATAGTGGCTAGAGAGCCAGAATCAGTTGTGGTGAGACGTTCTAACCGTGGATCCAAACCACTTGATCGTTATGTGCTACCTGTAAATTATGTCATGCTCACGGACTGCGAAGAACCATCTTGTTACAAGGAGGCATTACAAGTGGTTGACTGGAAAAAATGGCAGTTGGCCATGCAATCAGAGATGACAGCTCTGCATAAGAATCAAATGTGGGACTTGGTTCAATTGCCAGAGGGCAAGAAGGTCTACCTTGTAAGTGGGTTTACAGGTATAAGCTTACTCCTCATGATGGACAGCCAAAATACAAAGCACGGTTGGTTGCTAAGGGTTTTAAGTAAGAACATGGAATAGATTCTGATGAAGTCTTTTCACCAGTTGTCAAGATGACAACATTGAGAAGTATACTTGCTTTGCTTTCCAAACATGATCTGCATTTACATCAAATGGATGTGAAAACGGCATTTCTTCATGGATATTTGCATGAGGAGGTTTATATGCAGCAGCCAGAAGGATATGTTGAGAAAGGCAAAAAATTTTGTATGTCATTTGAAAGAGTCTTTATGGCTTGAAACAGGCACCAAGAGAATGGTACAAGAAGTTTCACCAATTTATGCTTTCTCAAGGATACAAGATAAGTGAGACAGATCATTGCCTGTATACTCGACAAGCTAAGGATGGTAGCTTGATAATCCTCATCTTGTATGTGGATAACATGTTACTTGTTGGTAGACAAATGGAAGAAATTTCAGCTCTTAAGTCAAAAATGGCAAAGGTTTTTTACATGAAAGACATGGGTGAGGCAAATCATATACTGGGTATGGGTATCCAGCAAGATAGGTCAAAGAAGATTCTTTACTTATCTCAGGAAGAGTATATTGACAAGGTGTTGCAACGTTTCCATATGGACAGGGGAAAGGCATTGATGACACCATTGCCGTCATATGTGAAACTAAGCAACCAAGATTGCCCACAGTCTGAGGTGGAAAAGGTTGAAATGGATACGGTGTCGTATGCATGTGCATGTGGGAGTTTGATGTATGCAATGATTGCTACACGTTTGGATATTGCATTTGGAGTGGGAGTGGTTAGCAGATATATGTCAAATTCCGACAAGAAACATTGGGAGGCAGTGAAAGGTATCATGAGATACTTAAAACATAAAAAGAGTATGCGCATATGCTATGGTAGTTAGGATTTGAGTGTCAGAGAATACACTGACTCAGATTATGCAGGAGACTTGGATAAGAGGAGATCTAAATTAGGCTATGTCTTTACATTGGCTGGAGGTGCCATATCATAGAGATCTCGATTACAAGATTGTATTACACAGTCGACTACAAAAGTTGAGTATGTTGCAGGAAATGAGGCATGCAAAGAAGCTATTTGGCTTGGTAGATTGGTAGTAGACTTGGGAATCAAAGTAGATATGCCAGAGTTATATTGTGATAGTCAAAGTGCTATACAACTAGCAAAGAATCCAATGTTCCATTCAAAGACTAAGCATATTGATTTGAAATATCACTTCATTAGGGAAGTACATGCAGACAAACAGATACAACTGATGAAGATCCACACCAAGGACAATCCTGCTAATCTACTCACAAAGGGACTTGCAGGAGAGGTCTTTGTGCATTGTCGTGAGTTATTGGGCATTGGATAGATGGCAGCCATGTAAATCTTTGTTCATAGATTTACAGTTACTTAAAGTGACACATTGGACTTTAAGTGGGAGGTTGTTGGGATTAAAGCCCAAGTGGCCTCTTATACGGATATGGCCGCCCGCCCGCCTAACTTGCTTGTCACTAACTCTTTGTATATACTCACTCATACTTGTGTGAATAATAAGATCTGGGTGATAACCCTTCAATGAATTCTTTGTGTACTATTTAAGCTCTCTGTCTGTGTATCTCTCTATGTGTGTGTATGTGTGTGTGAGAGAGAGTTGATGTAAGATCTGCTCCGTGGCTTCACTGTAATCACGTGAAGTGGCCCCCAAATATAGTCCCCATGATGACCTTTTTGCATAATTTATCACAAGAAAACACTCCCGTTGTGTCCTCACTTCCCCACATGCAAGTCTTGATCCCATTCAACCTCCTGACGCCACTGGATGACAGTTGATGCACCTGCTTACCTCATGGCATCGGCCCGCTGCTAATAGCTTCCTTGTGAATTTTTATGCTCCACCAACTCCTCATTATTATAGAAAAACACATTGACACTGGTGATAATGAAACTTGATGTACTATGTACACATTGTCCTACTTGTACACATGTGGGCTCCACATAACCACCTGGCTCTGAGAACTGGATAATTCTTTATTCGATGCACCATGAATTTGTATGTACATATGCGCAATCACTTCTTCTAACAACGTAGGCGCCACAGTTACTGCAGGTAGGCAAAGCTGCAAAGCACAAAGAGAGCATTTCAGAATGTTGTCTCTACGAAGGCATCAACATGCGGTGCAGTTTTGCCATGGTGGTGCAAACAATCATATCAAAATGTTGCAAGGCAAATCATCTTGAAACACTACCTATGGTGAGAAATTTCACAGGAGGCAACAAAGGTTGGTCTGCGGCTTTTCAAAATAGTATTATGAAATACTAGAGCAGACAAGATTTTACAGTAGCAAGTTTCATGCACTTAGTGCATTTCATATGGTTCAACAGCATCTTCAAATGCTGCTATAGCACTTTGAGGCGGTTGTGGTGCTTTTCAACACATTGTCCAAGAAGTTTGAACCAATGGATGGTGCACCTGCCCGTGGGGAATCAATACCCCTCATATTCTTTCTTAATAACTATGATCTTATTCCAACTTACTGCAATATCAATGATAAATTCAGTGTGAAGTATTGCTTTAATCTTGTCTTGGTCAATGAAGAGGAGAATAGATTTCAAGCACCAAGATGTACATCATTAGATACAAAGCATGAAGATTTTTCTTCAAGAATGTGGTACATGACATCGCAAATTGTTTTTATTAGTTTAGTGTTATAGTGTTTGAGGTTTCTCTTTGGAAAATACAATCATATTTTAGCCTATCAATTTGGCAGTTACATACATGCCAAAAATTGTGTACGGGTTATAGACACTGCCACATATAGGTGGTAAGACCTCCCATTTCTGTTTGATCAAGTTCTTGTTGTCTCACTCAGATTATTGTCTGAGGGAAGTACACACACACACACACACACCTATGTTGGTGTACAAAGGGGGGGGGGGGGGGGGGGGGGGGGGGGGGGGGGGGGGGGGGTCTATTCGGAATTTCAGGTGATTGAGCTCTACCATAGTTTGTATCAAGTCCATTGTCAGTGGCTCAAGCTTGACGGGGGGATTGTTGGGTTCAATCCCTTGTTGACGTGTCTGAGTCATATGGTAACAAGCCCTTTTGGTTAGCTGAGGAGAACTACTTCTTATTCTTGAGTTTGCATGGAAATTTTTAACTTGATATATGTAGTAGATTTATTAATCAAATATACAAGCGAGTTCTATTATTGGTGTTGAAGCTCAAGCTCTCTCTCTCTCTCTCTCTCTCTCTCTCTCTCTCTCTCTCTCTCTCTCTCTCTCTCTCTCTCTCTCTCTCTCTCTCTCTCTCTCTCTCTCTCTACACCTGCATGCTCAAGCATGCCATGGCTTCTCACTATTGGCATCCACCCTAGCTACATCTCCTACACATAGGAGACAACCATCAAGGGAAATATACTTCTTTCTTTACTTGTGCCACAAAAGTACAAAGTGGTGAATATTGATGTCTACCTTGAGCCCCTCATCAAGGAGTTGGAGGAGTTATGGAAGTGCATCTCCATTGTGGATGTATCACTTGATAAGGAGAGGAAAGAGGCCATTGTGAGTAGTATTCTTATGTGAACTATGCACGACTGTCCTAGCCACGAAGAGATTTTTGGTATTTTGTGTTCATTCCTCTCGCT
Source organism: Adiantum capillus-veneris (assembly GCF_014529385.1). NCBI lineage: Eukaryota > Viridiplantae > Streptophyta > Polypodiopsida > Polypodiales > Pteridaceae > Adiantum > Adiantum capillus-veneris. The sequence goes on along the minus strand of NC_140956.1, from coordinate 32,427,543 downwards.
CTTTATTATATGAAGAGTAGAGCTTTTCTCTAAAGATATGAGTGCAAGGTTTTCCACATTGGGCCATAATGCTTGTCCTACTTGCTAGCCATCATTGTTGGAGTGTCCATATGCCTTGTGCAAGGTAATCTATTCAAATAACCATCGTATCCCATAGCAAATACAATGCTCCTACAAATGGTAAGACCCCTCCAAAGTGAAAAATGGCCAATTGGGGGCAAGCATTTAGGAAGTGCACTACAACATTGATCCACCCCATCTACTCCACCAAAAGGTATGTCAAGGTACTCCATAATTTTAAGTCTTCCATATTGGAAGGACTTGAAATTCAACCTCTTAAAGCCCATGCACATATTCAAGAATGTTGCTCGCACCCTTTGGGACCATGTCATGGGCAAAAGGGACTCATTGTGGGTGAGGGAGGATTTGAGGGTCTTGAAATGTCTCCACGCTTCATCCACACTATGTTGAGGCCTCAATCAAAATATTGTGCTTCCTAAAGCCCCATGGATTCTTACCAAAGACGAGCTTCATCAAGTGAAGGTTCCATTGCCTCTATTTGCACACCATCGGGATACATGAGATCACTAAAGGGAGCTTTCACAAAGGCAAAGAAAGGTGAAAGCATTCAATTGTATGGGCTGAAATCTCATGATTGTCACAAGATGTGACAGGTATTACTTTAATGTTTATGTTCGTTTTCATTTAGTTTAGATCTTGAATTTTGTGTAGGACTAAAACAATATCTTGTCTAAATTTGTTGACGTTGTAGTTCATTTTTCCCATGAGTATGTGCGGGCGTGGGGACTAAAACAATATCTTGTCTAAATTTGTTGACGTTGTAGTTCATTTTTCCCATGAGTATGTGCGGGCGTGGGGACAAGAAAGTGAGGGAAGCTATTTTGAAACTCAATGACTTAGTAAAATGCATCATATCTCTATTCCACTAAACTATTCTATACACACTAAATCCTCAACATGCACTTAATGTACTCTTATTTTTTATCTTGTAAAACTACAAAGAAATAGAAATACATGTCATCTTTGCTGCTCAAATGCTGACCAAGGAAGCATTGTGTGCCATTGAGGATGCATTCCCTTGATCTGTTCTTGCTAGTCAAGTCCACCTCCTAGTTCATGTGGTTGAGGAGATAGCTATATGTGGAGTAGTGCATGCACGATGGATGTTTTCTCTTGAGAGGTTTTTAACAACTCTAAAAGATTTTGTGCCCAGCCAAAGGCATGCAGGGCTGAAGGATGGATTTTGCAAGAGGCATTTATATATATCTCAAAGTATTTGTCTTCCATTGATCCCTATATGCCTTGGATGTGGTCAGATGAGGAGGATGCAAGGATGACTTCACTTTGCCAAGCGGAAAGGGAAAATTAATTAGTATGGATATGGATCTATGCCAAGTGGTCAACAATTTTTGTGTCCTCAAAGCAAAGATTATGACCAAGTGGATGGACTTGTGGAAAATGGCAAAGGTAGTACATTTGTAAGATAGGGAAGCATGGAAGAAATCTCATGGAATTATTAGGGCACCTCCACTTCCTCGACACCTTGCATGTTTTCTGATAATGCCACTTGTAGAGAGATCTTTTTGAAGATGAATCATAAAAATTTTCTATATTTTATTCTAATGAGAATTTTTATCATGTTGTCCCTCTCTCTCTCTCTCTCTCTCTCTCTCTCTCTCTCTCTCTCTCTCTCTCTCTCTCTCTCTCTCTCTCTCTCTCTCTCTCTCTCTCTCTCTCTCTCTCTCTCTAATTTTATCAAACATGCTAATTTTATGTTAATCGTATTTATGTGATTAATTTAATGATCAAATGTTTACCATTTTCTTTGTCCATTTTTTTTGAAAAAGAGTAATAAGCATAGTCATATATACAATAATGTTTAATTTACAAAAAAACTCCTTCCCATTCCCTATCTCCTCTTTGGCCACCCCATTTTGGACTCTCTTACTATTGAACGCGATAAATGACCACAATAAAATTTGAGAAAGTTTTATAGTGAGACATGACACCTGTGACCACCATACAACCATTAGGAATCTTCATGAAATGGAGTCTAGACTTTATGGGACCATTCAAGAAGGTCACTCCCGAGAAGAATAAGTACATAGTGAGTGCTAGATGTTATGTGACAAAATGGGTGGAAGCTAAAGCATTACCCAACAACACTCCCAAGTCCACATCTTGGTTTTTGTATGAACATATTTTATGTTGATATGGATGTCCAATTGAGATAGTTTTAGGTTAGGGGACCCATTTCATCAACGAAACAATTCAAATTCTAACTGAAATCTTTCAATCAAGCATCAGAATTCTACACCATATTATCCCAAATGCTGTAATGGAATTTGCCTATTCAATTTGAGAATAGCGGAATTTAATGAGAGTACTTTCAAGAAATGATTTTGTGAGCATAGCGGGTAGACATAATTGAAGATAGCAACATAATCATAGCGATTAGTTAACTTGGCATAGACAATATTTTTGCAAGAGAGAGAGTTTAGAGAACATGACAACAGTTGAGGACCGGATTTATGTGGAGCCGGTCCCCCCTCCAATAGGCATTTGTATTATGATTTCTCCCATAAAGAGAGACTTGTTACAATACAATCTTTGTGTTCCTTGTGACCTAGGTGATGCCATGAAGATGGAAGGCTTCATGCATCTCAAACATAACATAAACTTGAAGAAAGCTTTAACTATCCCAAGCCTCAGTCCCAAGACTTCAAACACCTTCGAAGGTGGAGAGAGCTAGCAGGGAATGAGGGTAGGGAAGAGGAAGAAGAAACATTTCGTAGGAGAAATAATTAGTTCCTCACTTATCATACTCTTGTTGCTAGCATACATAATAGCATAGTAATGAAGAAGAAGAAGATGGCAAGCTTAAGCATTGAAGCATGGCTCTTGGTTGGATTTGCACTCCATAGCCAAGAGTGTTGGTGTAGGCTCTCAACCTCTACTTGCTTGGAGAAGGATAGGGAGCTCTTGCACTTTTGCATAGTACACAATGAGAGTGCTTGTGAGTGTGTGCGGGTGAGTATACCCCCTAAGCACCCCCCCTAGATTGCTTGGGTCGACCCCCCCTTGTAGCTCATGCTTGAAGCTCATTGGACCCCTCCAAGCCTAGCCAATCACAAGCAGAGCCTATTACAAGCAACAGGGATAGCCTTGGGACAAGTGTCCCCCTTTCCCCTTTGAGAGAGAGGACTTGATAAATGCAAAAACAATTAGATAATTCAAGTAATTTATCATTGGACCCCTTTGAAGCCTAGCCAATAGGCTTCAAGCAACACATGAAGGTAACATTGGTAGGGACCTGACATGTGTCATTGCTGCCTCTTCAAGCTGGGGCTTCCCTTGTGAGTGTGAGTGTGTGTTCTCTCTCTAATCCCTAGGAAAAGGTCTCGCCCCCCCTCTTGTAGGGATGCTTTTGACTTTAGGAGCTCAAGAACCTTAGTCATCAAGCATGACAAAGCACTTGGACTAGGGGGTATTCCCACAAGCATCTCAGGCAAGCATGTCAAGGCACCTCAAGCACCTTAATCAAGCGGCAAGTCAAGCACCTCAAGCATGGAGTAAGTCAAGCACCTCAAGCACCTTAATCAAGCACCTCAAGCAGGACAAACACCTCAAGCACGACAAGCACCTCAAGCAGGACAAACACCTCGAGCTTGGGCCGGGTTCCCACCTCAAGCTCAGCCCTAGCTTACTTAAGGTCAAAGGACTTTTACACACATTATTGGAGGTCTTCAATGAAGCTATCCCTAAGGCCTTATGCTCCATTGGTTAGCCTTGATCTTGATAGACCATCTCCCATTTGGGCCCCTTTACTATTGGCCCCGTGTTGAGATAGATCTTATTAGCACATATCTATATCTTAACACTTGTAGTTGTTTATTCTCCCACATTAGGTGATCAATTTAATATGAGAAAATCATTTGGGTTGGTTAGATATTAGATTTTATGACATTACCTCTCTCTTGAAATCATAGTCGTCCTCGACTATGAGGTAGAAGAGATAAAGGCTTAGTCATTAGTCAATCGTACTTAGCGGGTAGAGGATCCCTTTTTTACCCTACGACATCTTTCCAAGATGGATGACTAATCCATTTGGTGCTTGGGAGACATGGATGCCGCAAGCATGTCTGCTCTTTAGTCCATTTCATTCTCCCAAAGTAGAGTGACAAATTCTATTTGGTGTTTGAGAGACGTCGTCATCACAAACATGATTCTAAGCATGCATACTAGTTAAATTTGTGCACAATTAAAAAGAGGATTAGTATTATAAGACAAAAACATGAGTCATTTAAAAGAGAGTTGTACATTTTCTTACTCTAATGTAGCATTGTAAGCATTGACAAGGTTCATACTATCCTTAAGTTGTACTCCTTGCATCCATTTAGCATCTTCAAAAGGATAATTTTTGAACTTAATAAGATACCGTCGGATTATCTTACCATGTTGTAGTACCTTGTCTTCATGCCAAAGGACAGCTTCGGGTTGTAGCACCTCTTCTTGGTCTTCAACTTCGGGAGGGTCTTCAATAATTGGTTCAGTTGGTGGCTCTCCTTTGTAGGGCTTAAGTAGGCTTACATGAAAAGCATTGTGTATAAGCCAATGGTTGGGCAACTTGAGTTGATAAGCCATCTCATTAATGGGCTTCAAGATTTGGAAAGGACCATAGTATCTTTTTGCTAGTTTAGCATAATACTTTTGATGGCCCGTAGGATTTTTGCCCGTCGTTTGCCTTAATCGAGCCTTAGGAAACTTGAGTAAGACCCAATCATTTTCTTTGAACATTAAGGCTCTTCTGTGCTTATCAGCAGCAGCTTTTTGCCTTTTTTGAGAGATGGCTATAGCCTCCCTAATCTTTTGAAAAGATTCTTGTAGGTCACGGCTATACTCATCGGCGGCAAAGATCTTCCCATGTACTTTGAGTAGCAAGGGACTTTTAGGTCTTCCCTCTATGATCTCGAAAGGTGCTTTCCCCGTAGAAGTATGTACAGTATTATTGTAGGCATACTGTAATAGAGGTAAATACTTTTCCCATTGTGAGTGTTGATCTACTTCGGTAACATAAGTCTTGAGTAGATCGAGTATCGTAAGATTGGCTATCTCACTTTGGCCATCCGTTTGTGGGTGATAGGCTGAAGAGAAATTCAATCTTGTTCCTAGATTTTCAAAGAGACCTTTCCTAAAATTACTAGTCATTCTAGGATCTCTATCTGACACGATGGATGTGGGTAATCCATGGTGCTTGAAAATCTAAGATATGAAGAGAGTTGCCATTTGATGTGCCTTACTAGTCTTTTTGACAGGAATAAAATGTGCTTGCTTGCTAAACCTGTCGACTATTGTCCATATTCCTGTATTCCCATGGATAGACTTGGGTAATCCAAAGATGAAATCCATGGATATACTCTCCCATGGTGAATTTGGAATAGGCAATGGCTGGAGTAATCCAGGTTGCTTCCCTCTATCATACTTGGTCTTTTGGCATACTACACATTTTGAAACATACTCTTGTATGTCCACTTTCATGGTAGGCCAATAGAAATACGTCTACTCCTCGGAGAGTAGGTTGAATACCTCTATGCCCTGCATATGGAGGAGCATGGGATTCATACATAACCTTCTCACGAAGGGAATGGGTAACACATAGCCTATTGCCGTGGAGAAGATAACCATCCTGCAAGGTGAATGGTTCCTCTTTCTTCCCCAAAGCAAGGGCTGACATTATGTCTCTAAAGTCTGGGTCAGTAGCATACTCATCTATCATAGAGGATAGATCATTGTGAGTAGCTATAGACACCGCATTAACTTTTGGTCGTCGTGAAAGTGCATCGGCAACTTGATTGTGCTTACCAGCTATGTGAGCAATATGGAAATTAAATTGCGAAAGAAAATTTGCCCACCTCATTTGTTTGTCGGAAAGTTTGGTTTGCGTCATGAAATACTTGAGACTTTGGTGGTCGGTTCGTAGGATAAATGGAGTCCCCAATAGGTAGTGCTTCCATGTATCTAGGGCATGTAGAACAGCTAAAAGCTCTTTCTCATAAATGCCTAAGACTCGTTCATCACTATTGAGCCTTCGGCTCTCATATGCTATGGCATGCCCTTCTTGAAGCAAAACCGCTCCAAGGCAATCACCACACGCATCACATTGGACCTCAAATGGTTTTGAGAGATCCGGAAGCATGAGGACTGGTTGGGAAGTAAGCTTCTCTTTGAGTTTTTCAAAAGCATTTTGCTCCTTAGCTGTCCATACAAACTTAACGTTCTTCTTTGTTAAGTCGTGTAGTGGTCCTGCTACTTGAGAGAATTTTGCTATGAAGCGTCTATAGTATGCACACATACCAATAAAGCTTCTTAGCTCATGTAGATTCCTTGGGTTAGGCCATGATTTTATTACCTCTAACTTTGATGGATCCATACGAATACCATCATGAGAGATAATATGACCTAGATATTGAATCTCTTGAAGGAAGAATTCACTTTTCTTTTGGTTGAGAAAAAGTTTGTTTTCCCTCAAGGCTTGAAAAATCACTTGGAGATGTTTCTTATGTTCCTCCAAAGATTTGGAGTAGATGATGATATCATCAAAGAACACTCCAGTGAATTTACGATATGGTCTAAAAATTTTCTCCATGAGACGATTGAAAGTAGCTGGTGCATTAGTCAAGCCAAAAGGCATGACTAGATATTCATAAACACCAAATGTTGTGCGAAACGTGGTCTTTAGGATATCTTCATCCACTATCCTTATTTGATGATAGCCACTCTTAAGGTCAATCCTACTGAAGTAGGTAGAGCCTTGTAGCTTATCAAACAGATCTTCTACCCGAGGCACGGGAAATCTGTTTTTGATAGTGATATGGTTTAGTGCTCGATAGTCCACACACATACGGTATGTACCATCTTTCTTTTGCACTAAAAGTACTGGAGAACAAAAGGGAGAGGAACTAGGCCTCACCATCCCTTTGTCTACCAATTCCTGTACTTGCCTCATAATCTCCTCTTGTTGAGCTTGTGAGACTCGATAAGGAGGTTTGTTAGGCGGTGAGCTTCCTGGAAGGAGCTCAATACGATGGTCATCATCCCCTCGTTTTGGAGGTAGGTCCATAGGGATATCATCGATGAACACATCTTGGAATCCTTTTAGAAAAGTAGACAAGTCTAACTCTTCTTGATGCCTATCATTTTCATTTGATGAAACATTAGTAGCTTTAAGAGACTCTTTGACATAAATCATGTACGCAGAAACGGAGCTCTTCATTGATTTATCAAAAGAAAGAGAATTTACAAGTGGAATAGTGCGACCACGCTCACTAGCATCTATATACATGTTCTTTCCCCTGTAGGTGAAGTAAATTCTCCTTTCAGGGAACTTCATGTTGGCAGCCATGCGATCAAACCATGGTGCCCCTAGGATAACATCTTGATGTTGGAGAGGAGAGATGAAGAAGTCTTCTTTGTCGACATAGCTTTGGACATGAAGCTTCAACTTCCCAATCAAGGGAGTAACGGAGGCTTTTTGTCCCTTGAAAGCTGCATCAGCTGTTACTATATCTCCCATCTCAAAAGCTTGAATGCCCAACTTGGTGGCCAACTCTATTGATATGAAGTTGAGAGTAGAGCCAGGGTCAAACAAGATGAAGGCATCATGCTCTCTTACCTTTCCCCAAGCATAGGAGAGTGATGATCCTTTGCAATGAGCATCCTCTTTTGGAGCTTCGATGGTGGAAGCCCTAGGAGTCTCATTGCGAGTATTCTTCTTGGGGCAAGAACGATAGCCATGTCCTTGCTCCCCACACTTGAAACATTTATGGTCCTTGCGAAAATCTTCAAGCTCTTCAGGAGAGAGTTTGTTTTTACCTTTGTAAACTCCCTTCTCCTTGGACCGATTGTTGTTGTTGTTATTGTTGTTGTTGGATGTGCCTTGGGAATTATTTTGTGCATTGGATTTCCCCTTTGCATCATTTTTATCTTTGTTTTCCATGGGCTTGACATTACGTCTAGCCCCTTGATGGAAATTGATGCGTGAAGCAGCCATGGTGTGATGGATTACTTCAGTAATAGTACCAGGCCGTTGAGAGTTGATGTATTCGGCTATCTCTTCAGGTAATCCCGCACTGAATTGCTGTCTTTGCTCGGCAAAGTCTATCTTTTGAAAGACAGTAGCTTTGAGATGTAAATCCCAAAACTTGTCTACATACTTGTTGATAGACTCATGAGAGAGAAGCTTCAAGCCGCGCCATTCGGTAAGAACTTTATCTTTAGTATCGCTTGGAAGAAATTGCTTCATGATGGAAACTCGTAGAGTTTTCCATGTCTTTGGGGCTTCTCCATTGCCACGAAGGCTAGCCCACCATTGACGAGCTGATTTTTGGAAGTGCATAGCTACATGGCGTAGCTTGGATCCAGGACTCTGTGAAGCCCTCGTCCCCAAAGTCCGCATCAGATTGCTGGATGAAGGCCAACACTTTTTCAGTAGCACCAAAGGTGCCATCGTAGGTGAGAAAAGAGATACTCTTTCCTCCCTCCTTGAACTTCTTTAGCTTTTGTGACCTTCGCCATGCAGGAAATGATTTGCGATGTCCTCCCCTCTTGTATTCTCTAGGAGAATATCCATAACTTTCATCAGAAGAGGAGGAAGGTGAAGAAGAAGGAGAAGAGGGTGACCTCTTCCTAGCCCTTTTCTTCCTTTGTTTCCTCTCTTGCCTTTCAGTGTGATGAGGAGAAGGATTATAGGTTGCTCTTTTCCTCTTGGGAGGAGTAGGCGATCGTCTAGACCTCCGTCTTCGTGGAGCCACATCTTCAGAAGAACTTAGACTGTCATTGCTTTCTTTCTCTTTGGATTCCTCCTCTCGAATGGGAGAGAGTCTTCTTTTCGGGGTCAGGCTTCAAGAGGCCTCCTAAGCTCTCTCTCCTCTGGGAGAGGAAGGGAAATTCCATAAGCACGAAGTTGTTGAGTAACTTCGGCTTGCAAAACAGGGTTGCCCATAGCTTTTTTCAACCTAGTGACGAGATAATTCACAAACATGGGAGCATCATCATTAGCACCTTCATGTGCAAAATCAAAGCTATCAATGTTCATTCTACTCTCTTGCTTATTTTCAGCCATGTTAACAAAATTTATGTTTATACTTAGTGTATGCTTTGGCAATACCAAACCTTAGTTGCCACTCCTCTTAGCCTTTGAAAATCGGCTCTTAAGTATCTACACCCACGGCTCAAAGTGGTTAATTATAGAGAGTAGAGGAGTAGGTCTAACATAGCAGAGTTGCCAACGGCTATCTCCTTTTGGACTTCTTATGGCTCAATAATGGTAGAGCCGTAGGCAAGTCTAAAAAGACTCCATTATTAAGTCCAAAGCTCCCGAGGTGTGCACCATCCCCCACATAGTGGGCTTAGCAAAACCGATATTAGATCCCAGTTCCACTTACTCTATTATAATTAACAACATCAACCATTTATAGGCTACTTAAGGACCTCTCTTCTTAAGCAAGAAAAGAGAAACCAAATGCTCTGATACCAATGTAATGGAATTTGCCTATTCAATTTGAGAATAGCGGAATTTAATGAGAGTAATTTCAAGAAATGGTTTTGTGAGCATAGCGGGTAGACATAATTGAAGATAGCAACATAATCATAGCAATTAGTTAACTTGGCATAGACAATACTTTTGCAAGAGAGAGAGTTTAGAGAACATGACAACAGTTGAGGACCGGATTTATGTGGAGCCGGTCTCCCCTCCAATAGGCATTTGTATTATGATTTCTCCCTTAAAGAGAGACTTGCTACAATACAGTCTTTGTGTTCCTTGTGACCTAGGTGATGCCATGAAGATGGAATGCTTCATGCATCTCAAACATAACATAAACTTGAAGAAAGCTTTAATTATCCCAAGCCTCAGTCCCAAGACCTCAAACACCTTCCAAGGTGGAGAGAGCTAGCAGGGAATGAGGGTAGGGAAGAGGAAGAAGAAACATTTCACAGGAGAAAGAATTAGTTCCTCACTTATCATACTCTTGTTGCTAGCATACATAATAGCATAGTAATGAAGAAGAAGAAGATTTCAAGCTTAAGCATTGAAGCATGGCTCTTGGTTGGATTTGCACTCCATAGCCAAGAGTGTTGGTGTAGGCTCTCAACCTCTACTTGCTTGGAGAAGGAGAGGGAGCTCTTGCACTTTTGCATAGTACACAATGAGAGTGCTTGTGAGTGTGTGCGGGTGAGTATACCCCCTAAGCACCCCCCTAGCTTGCTTGGGTCGACCCCCCCTTGTAGCTCATGCTTGAAGCTCATTGGACCCCTCCAGGCCTAGCCAATCACAAGCAGAGCCTATTACAAGCAACAGGGATAGCCTTGGGACAAGTGTCCCCCTTTCCCCTTTGAGAGACAGGACTTGATAAATGCAAAAACAATTGGATAATTCAAGTAATTTATCATTGGACCCCTTTGAAGCCTAGCCAATAGGCTTCAAGCAACACATGAAGGTAACATGGGTAGGGACCTGACATGTGTCGTTGCTGCCTCTTCAAGCTGGGGCTTCCCTTGTGAGTGTGAGTGTATGTTCTCTCTCTAATCCCTAGGAAAAGGGCTCGCCCCCCCTCTTGTAGGGATGCTTTTGACTTTAGGAGCTCAAGCACCTTAGTCATCAAGCATGACAAAGCACTTGGACTAGGGGGTATTCCCACAAGCATCTCAGGCAAGCATGTCAAGGCACCTCAAGCACCTTAATCAAGTGGCAAGTCAAGCACCTCAAGCATGGATTAAGTCAAGCACCTCAAGCACCTTAATCAAGCACCTCAAGCAGGACAAACACCTCAAGCACGACAAGCACCTCAAGCAGGACAAACACCTCGAGCTTGGGCCGGGTTCCCACCTCAAGCTCAGCCCTAGCTTACTTAAGGTCAAAGGACTTTTACACACATTATTGGAGGTCTTCAATGAAGCTATCCCTAAGGTCTTATGCTCCATTGGTTAGCCTTGCTCTTGATGGACCATCTCCCATTTGGGCCCCTTTACTATTGGCCCCGTGTTGAGATAGATCTTATAAGCACATATATATATCTTAACACTTGTTCCCGTTTATTCTCCCACATTAAGTGATCAATTTAATATGAGAAAATCATTTGGGTTGGTTAGATATTAGATTTTATGACAAATGCAATTGGTGGACTAAGTGTTTTCAAGGTCTCGTAGCCGTTCCTTGTCGTGGGGACTACATAATCCGCATCAAAGAAGAAGATGGACCGTTCTGAAAGCTCTGACAAAGTGTATCTAGAATATAGCAATGAGCGAAACTCACAGTGGTGAGCCTCAAAATTTCTGAGGAGTGCCTTTAGAGGCTCCCATTCCATAAATGTTGTGATGGAAAAATATATGCAGAAGTCAAACGCCATGCCTACAGAGTTTCTCATTAGTTACTTCATGTGAAATCATAGAGTTTTCTACAAACAACACTAGAAATACTTACAATCAGAATGAAAATGCTTGCGATCAATGTCGTTGATTCGTAGGTGAGAAGCTTTGTAGATGTGTTGTGTCTTCACTTTCTTGCTTCCATCAACCGCTTGCTTCATCTTTAATATACGACCTTTTCAATGATGGTACTTCAGTCCGATGAATCAACGAGAGACTTTGTGGACTCCTTTTGAGATTGGCCGCATTGTCACCCACATGCCTGTCACAAAGGTTTTGGTTACCCAATGGACATTATCATCTTTCTCGTTGTTGCAGCAGAATGAGTCTATGCTTGAATGAGGTCTACGACTCATGCTATCCAAGCTTCTTGCACTGTGCAAGTTGAATCTCCCTTACCCCTAAAACTTTGCAAGTTGAAGGTTCCTAAATCCTAAAGACTTTTAAGTTGAAGCTCTCTAACCCTAAAGCTCTGCAAATTGAAGGTCCCTAAACCGTAAGCTTGGGTAGTTGAAGCTACTAAGCTCAACAAATGTATGTGAGCTCCCAAGATGAGAGTGGAGAATGGGTGCAAGCATGAGAGGAGGACCTTCAGGAAGGGGAAAAATGGAATGTATTACAAGCTCTCCGGGAGCTCTCCATAGCCAAAAAGGAGCCAAAACTTAGAACTAGGCTTGGGAAAGAAGGGGAAGGTAGATTGGAGAGAGAGGAGGCCAGAAAGATACTCTTTCAATAGGACAGAGAGAGAGTGAAAACTGAGATTCTTGGTTCTAGAGAGAGCAGGGGTGAGATCTGGTATGTAGAGAGAGAAGGAGTGAGTGGAGGGAGGGAAAAGTAGACTTGAATGTAAAATAAATGATGTTTTTGGTAATAGCCGATGTTTTGAGTGTGGCCCATTTACTCCAATCAACATTATTTAGAATAAAAAATAAGCCCAAATCTTCTATTTTTGAAGATTTTACAATTTTCATATCCATTTACAAAAAAGAAAATCCTACACTCCAAGTTTGATCCCTAGAAATTAGGAGCCGACAAACCCAAAATTTTTGTCCACATGGCTTCCTCCTATTGCTCCACTACTTAAACGAAGGCTTGGGGCAGATTAAAGGTCCCAAGAAGACCCCAAACAAGTCCTAATGATCTAGAAGCCCCTAGCAAAAGACCCAGATTGGTTGATCCCATCAAGCCAACCATTGAGACAGAAGTGGCAACTCCCGCTCAACCTACCAATGTGAAGCAGTAGCCCAAGGCGATGACCCACTACTAGTATTGCACCTCCTAAAAGACCGACATGTTTTCCATTTGCAAGCTCTTGAACTCGGAGAAGGCATATGGGTATATGTCAAGCAAGTTTGTGTATTATATCCTACCGTCTCAGACCTTGTGTATGCAACTAAAGAATTCAAGATTGAATACCAAGGTATAATCCTGCCACTTGGCATCGTGCATCACTCCCCACGACCAATGCTTATCTTCAGATATTGGAGTGATGGCCATGTGGAGCAGTGGATACAAGTATGTCACTCGGATGGAAGCAAGCTTGCCATCAAAGAGTTTTTGGAGACAGCTGGTAGTATACAGTGCTTCCAAGATAATATATTACACATTGTCAATGCTCTACTATAAATGTTGAAGTACCTACATCACCATGATTTTCTTGCATAATTTAAGCAAAAACTTAATGTGTTTAAGTTCAAAATATCATTGAAATCAATTTAATTGACATTTGCGTCATTGTATATATATTGATTTGTCAATTTCAACTTGCAGAAGATTTGCCTTGGTTATATGGTTGTTAATTTTGGTATATTGTTTGTAGATATGGTTGAAGGCGATCGAAACATGTTTAGGACAAAAGAAATTCGCTCAAAAGATATATTGATCGAAAAAAAGTATATATACTGGCAACGTGCCTTGTTGAGACTAGTGTTCCTCACACAAGGTACTCCATGTCAATAGTAGACAAAAAAAATGAATTTTGATATAATATAAAAAATAAAAATTCATATTTTTTAACTTTTTGATTAATCTAGTTTAATGTTTCGTCTAAATTTTATTAATTATTTGTTTTAAAATCAAATTAAGCTTTGTATGTTGTGTAGAGCTCAAACTCTCACTCATACAAGGCGTTTATTTTTTAGGAATCACTTGCTACGTGCTCAGTTTACTAACATGTGGAAGTGAATTAGTGATATAATTAAGAGATTTCCATTGTGTGCAGAGTGTACTCTCACATGAGGTTATCTATCAGCAAAATATATTAGAATAGAGGTCACTTTTATTTAGGTAAGTTCGATTTTGATGTGCAGATACTTTCTCGCCTCAAAATGAACATAGATATAAATTTTTTTGTCTTGTGTAGATCCATCACACTATGCTCTCACTGGAATCAAAATTTAGGAATCTTATGTCCAAATACATTGATATTACATTATCCTTATTTGGATTTCTACGCCTATCATACTGTGTGATCGTACATGTGCATCAAATGTAGATAGATAAGCTTTCAAAGATCTACCGTGGAGTGTGAGAACTTCATGTTTGCACTTCAGATAGATATGACAATCGTCAAAAATTGCAATTAATCCTCAATTCCAATGAGAATCAATTGCAACGTTTGATCAATATATCGATTATCGTAATGTGTAACGAGATTATGAGTTTTGTTTGTATTGTTTTAAATAAGTGATTAAAATTATAGATTATTGTAATGTGTGAAAGCCAAAAGCTTGCACTTTAGATGAATCGATATAGTGCAATGTGATTGAAATGTTTTTTTTGAAGTAATGAAGTTATTTAGTGCATCAAAATATAATTTGATTGACATGAGTTTATTGAAAAATACAAAGACTATTATTGTCTATTGCTAATTGATAATGTAGTGCGAGACTAATTGATAATTGGACATATTTTGATAACTATATTGATTGATAGAGCATTTCTTGTGTAGTTTGTTGCTTTGAATTGATTTTGACCTCAAAATTAACAAGTGGATTTGTTGATCTGGCAGTTTAAATTTATCTGTTAGCATTGTGAAAGGACATGAGCGGAGTTACGTCCATAAGCTACGTGCTAGAAAGAATACATCTAAATTGAAATGCAAGACATGTGGCCATGAGTTCAGTGGTAATGCGATCAGAATCAAAGAGCATTTGTTTAAAGTCCCTGGTAATGTGTCCGAGTGTACGGCGCCGCCAAGAGATATTCATGCTAGATTGCCAAAGTACGCTCGCATTGTAGAGAAAATTCTTACAGCTAAAAAGAAAAAAGTTAATGCCAAACAAGTTGCAATGGATGTTGAAATGTCTGCTGTCAATGAGAGGACAGAGCATGTGACTATGGAAGAAAATGATCACACTCCCCAATCAACTCCTTTTCATGAACATGCTTCAACAAATCCTATCTCAACTAAAGTTAGTAAAGCATCATCTAATGACCAAACACTGTATGAAGTGATAGGTAAGCAATGGTTTCTTGAGTTGCACTTGAAATGGACGCAAGCTTTTGTTGCATGCGGTGTACCATTCAATGTTATGTACAACTCCATATTTCAAGATGCTTTAATTAGCACGATCGAAAAAAGGGTTTGTGCTTCTTGATTATAATAAGATGTGCATAGAGTATCCAAATAAAGTGAAAGACAATACTGAAGCCATCCTCAAGCGCATGGTGGTGGACTTTGTTCCTTCATATGTTGCACCATAGCATTGGATGGATGGACCAACTCTCAGAAGAAGCCACTCATCAATGTGATGCTTATCAATCCCAGAGTGTCTATGTTTGTAGAATCCATTGACACCTCTTTTAAAGAGAAGACCAGTGATTATCTAGCAAGGATATATGAGTGTGCCATAGCAAAGGTAGGTGGACCAAATAATGTGATTGTAATTGTCATTGATAATGCATCCAATTGCAAGGCTGCAGCAGGGCTATCCAAGTTAAGTACCCAAAAATTACTTGGGTGCCATGTGCCGTGCATACTCTTAATTTGCTATTAAGAGACATTAGAAAAATGGCCATCATAAAACAAACACTACTGGATGCTAATCATGTAGTGAAATTTATTAGAGAGCATTAATTTTCTTATGCTCTTTTTCGATTAAAATTACCCAGCAAAACTTTGCAGATATTTTGTGCGACAAGGTTTGCAACCGCATATTATGTTCTTGCCACCTTGCAAGAAGTAAAGGTTGCATTGATGAAAATAGTAGCTAATAGACGTTGAGATGCATGGCTCAGCAAATATCCTACCTACCAAGAGGAA
Source organism: Adiantum capillus-veneris (assembly GCF_014529385.1). Taxonomy (NCBI): domain Eukaryota; kingdom Viridiplantae; phylum Streptophyta; class Polypodiopsida; order Polypodiales; family Pteridaceae; genus Adiantum; species Adiantum capillus-veneris. Next base: position 32,411,834 of record NC_140956.1, on the reverse strand, counting down.
ACTACAAGATGTGTACAACTTGTGAACTCGCAAGTTTTTTGGTGCAATGTAGAAAGAATTGTCACCCTGGCCAAACAATTTGTAGATGTTTTGCGAATAGTCGACAAAGACTCTTTTGTCTTTGGTTGACTCTATTGGTATATGTCAGAGGCATTACGCAAAGTAAGAGAGCATGCTAGCTTTGGTGCGAAGGACAAAGCTTCCATAATCACAACTGCCAATAAGCGATGGGTGCAATTGCATATGCCATTGCATGGTACTGCATTTGTATTAGATCCCAAATTTCAAATGCACCAACAATCAGCCAATAAAAAATTCATGAGTCACTTCAAAATAGTGTGCTCTCAACTATTAGGACAAGAGGATGGGAAGATTGCTTTCATCAGCAAGTTGATTATGCTAATAGAACTGGGATGTTCCAGGATCGATGGCATATAGGTGCCATCACACACAAGTGCGCCTCTATGGTGGAAGGAGTATGGTGGGGAGAAAGTGGAGCTGCAACACATTGCTGTTAGGATTCTATCTATTGCAGAATCAAGTGGAAGTTGTGAGAGGAATGTTAAGTATGGAGCCTGATTTACCCTTGTAATTTTCTGTGGTAAAAGCGCACATTTGTAAGGCCCCCATTATGAGGAGAAGCCATCGTGCGTGAAGGAAAATCACTCACCGAAAACCAAAATTTTCACGGACAAGAATCAGGGGCAACTTTAAAGGCCTCGGGGGCGGAGGCCCCCGATACTTTTTTTTTCACCGGAATATTATGGCCGGACGGCGGCCGGAAAGTGGTCGGAAAACAACCGGTCAGTTGGCCGGGTGGCCGGTAGTCAATGGCCGGTGGCCGGTGGTCGGAAGTCAATGGCTGGTGGCCGGTGGCCGAATTCAAAAGCGGACTTGTCTTCTCAAGGGCGGCCACACATGGGCGGATTGGAGGGTCCGATTTGGACTTATTCGCACAAGGGCGGCTACACATGGCTGTCTCTCATAAGAGAGGGCAGCCCTTTTGGCCCATAAAAGTAGGCCATTTCTACACACATTTCATAGTGTGAAGTTGATGCAACAAGGTGAGTGTGAGGTGGTAAGAGTGAAGCAAGGCGGAAGCTCCATTAAGGGTATAATCCCTTTGTAAACTACTTCTTGTTTTGAAGTACTAAAGCCATTGAGTGGCTGCTTTCCCGTGGACGTAGCCCACATTGGGTGAACCACGTATATCGCGTGTACTCTCTCTCTCTCTCTCTCTCTCTCTCTCTCTCTCTCTCTCTCTCTCTCTCTCTCTCTCTCTCTCTCTACTCTATAATCTCGTGTATATAAATCTGTCTCTCTCCATTAAGTAATCTACTCAATTATCTATTTAGCTACGTCTTATTTCCCAACAACTAGTATCAGAGCAAGGTTTGCTTGTAGCTAAATTATCTCAAGGAAAGGATTCCTTGAATTGAGTGGGAGTTATGGCAGAGGAAGGGAAGCTCAAGATTGAGAATTTCAACGGCAAAAACTACCAACATTGGAAGATGCAGATTGAAGACTATCTCTACCAGAAGGACCTCTATTTGCCACTAGGCGGTCTTGCGAAGAAGCCCGCAACAATGGCAAATGAAGCATGGATTGTCCTTGATCGAAAGGCACTGGGAACAATCCGGTTAAGCTTGGCATCAACGGTGGCCTTCAATGTTTCGGAGATGAAGACCACGGAGGACTTGATGAAGTCACTTGACGACTTCTACGAGAAACCATCGGTATCCAATAAGGTATTTCTTATGAAGCGCTTGTTCAATCTAAAGATGGCAGAGAATGGTTCAGTTGTAGAAAACCTAAATGACTTTAACACAAACATAAGTCAACTTCGATCAGTGAAAATCAATTTCAATGACGAAGTGCGAGCTCTCCTTATACTATCATCTCTACCGGATAGTTGGGACGGCCTTGTGATGGTTGTAAGTAATTCTATCTCTGGCACAAATACTCTTAAGTTTGATGATGTTGTGGGTGTTCTCCTAGGCGAGAAAATGTGAAGGAGAAGCACAGGAGAATCATCAAGTGCTGCACTATCAGTGGAAACAAGAGGAAGGCTTAAGGAGAGGTTCAAAAACCAAAAGGGTCGTGATCCCTCAAGGCGGATCAAGTCACGCACAAAGTCAGTTCTTGAATGTTGGAACTGCGGCAAGAAGGGCCACATCAAGAAGGATTACTGGTCCAAGAAGACGAAGGAGACAGAGTCTCAAGACAACAAGCCAACATCGGAGGCCAATGTGGCAGGTAAAGTAGAGCAAGATGCTCTAATTCTCTCATTAGACAATGTGTCTAATTCCTGGATAGTAGATTCCGGGGCTTCATTCTATGCGACACCACACAAGCAACATTTCCAAGACTACACCAAAGGTAATTTTGGGTATGTATACTTGGGAGATGATGAAGCTTGTGAGATTGTCGGCAAAGGTACAGTTTCTGTCAAAACTGCTAACGGAAATGAATGGAAGCTTAAAGATGTTAGGCATGTTCCTTCTCTTCGCAAAAATTTGATCTCTACAGGACAATTGGACGATGAAGGTCACAACATTGCATTCGGAAACAAACGGTGGAAGATCTCAAAGGGATCTTTGGTGGTTGCCAAGGGTGAAAAAGTCGGTATACTTTACTTGTGTACTGTTAGCACGCAACCTTCAGCTTGTGCAGCAACTACAGAAGTTGACAGTGCGGTGTGGCACTACCGACTTGGGCATATGAGTGCCAAAGGAATGCAAATCCTTCAAACAAAGAAGCTTCTACCAGGTTTGAAAGAAGTGGACTTAGAGTTCTGTGAAGATTGTGTTTATGGTAAACAAAAGAGGGTAAAATTTCAAAAATCAAGAAATGAAAGAAAAAATAAAAAACTTGAGTTGGTTCATTCTGATGTTTGGGGTCCTGCAAGTACACCATGACTTGGTGGCTCATTGTACTATGTAACATTCATAGACGATGCGACTAGAAAAACATGGGTTTATGTCATGAAGAATAAATCCGATGTATTTTCCATATTTCAAAGGTGGAAAGCCTTTGTGGAGAATGAAACAGGTACCAAGGTTAAATGCCTCAGATCCGACAATGGATGCGAATATTGCAGCCAAGCTTTTGAAAGCTTTTGTGCTAGCAATGGCATTCGGAGGCAAAGGACAACCCCAAGGACACCTCAACAAAATGGGATTTTGGAAAGGATGAACAGGACAATAATGGAACGATCATGAAGCATGAGGCTACATGCAGGCCTACAGCTTGAGCTTTGGGCGGAAGCTATAAGTACGTCTGTGTACTTAATCAATCGATCACCCTCAACGGCATTGGATGGGGGAGTTCCAGAAGAGGCATGGACAGGTAAACCGGTGAATTATGAATTTCTCAAAGTGTTTGGGTGTGAGGCTTTCATGCACATAGATAGAAGCCTAAAATCAAAGTTAGATGCAAAGTCCAAAAAGTGTTTCTTCATTGGCTATGGAGAAGGAGACTTTGGGTATCGCCTATGGAATCCTGAAGATGGTAAAATCTTAAGGAGTAGGGATGTAATTTTTAACGAACAAAATATGTACAAAGATTACTTGGAAAGAAAACAAACAAAAGAAACAGGTGATGAGTACATGGAGCTTGAGGACAGTGAAGACTCAAGGACTACAAACGGTGACAATGTGCAACAACATCAACCAATGAGGAGCCTCAACCTATTCCCCGAAGATCTACAAGAGCAAGTAGACCTCCAGAAAGGTTTGTTCCTTCCTTCAACCATCTCTTGATCTCAGATTCTGGAGATCCGGAATCATATGAAGAAGCTATGCAACATGAATCCAAAGAAGAATGGACGAAGAGCATGCAAGTGGAGATGGAGTCACTACATCACAACCAAACATGGGAGTTGGTTGAGTTGCCTAAAGGTAAGTGGGCACTTCAAAACAAATGGGTGTACAAGCTAAAGGAAGAAGAAGGTGGGAAGAAAAGGTACAAGTCTAGGCTTGTGGTAAAAGGTTTTTCCCAAAAGAAAGGTATTGACTTCAATGAAATATTTTCTCCTGTTGTAAAAATGAACTCAATTAGGCTTGTCTTAAGCCTTGTGGCTACTCATGATCTAAATCTCGAGCAAATGGATGTAAATACGGAATTCCCTCACGGTGACTTAGAGGAGGAAATATACATGCTTCAACCAAAGGGGTATGAAGTAAAAGGTAAGGAGAAAATGGTTTGCAAATTAAATAAGAGCTTGTATGGTTTAAAGAAAGCATCAAGACAATGGTACTTGAAGTTTGATCGATGGATGTGGGATCATGGATTCACAAGATGCAACTCGGATCACTGCGTCTACACGGAGAATTTGGGAGATGGGAAATTCATCATCCTAATGTTGTATGTTGATGACATGTTGATTGCAAGTGCTAACATGCAGGACATCAAAGACCTAAAAGAGGAGCTGTCCAAATCTTTTTCAATGAAAGATTTAGGTGCTACAAAGAGGATACTTGGTATGAAAATATCAAGGGACAGGACGAAGAAGACAATAAAGCTATCTCAAGAAGATTACATCAAGAAGGTACTAGAAAGGTTTGCAATGCAAAATGCAAAACCAGTTTCTACACCTTTGGCTGGTCATTTTAAACTAACGAAGGATATGTGTCCAAAGACACAAGAGGAGATAGCCTATATGTCTAAAGTTCCATATGCTGCAGCGGTAGGTTCTCTAATGTATGCTATGGTCTGGACAAGGCCAGACATTACACATGCAGTGGGAGTTGTGAGTAGGTTCATGGACAACCCAGGTAAAGAGCATTGGCAAGCTGTGAAGTGGATACTTAGATATCTAAAAGGGACAACAACAAATGCTTTGTATTTTGGAGGAACTGATATTTTTCTAGAAGGGTATGCTGATGGAGATATGGCAGGTGACAAAGATACTTGAAGAAGCACTACTAGCTATGTGTTCACGGTTGGAGGCACAGCAGTAAGCTGGGCTTCAAAGCTGCAGAAAGTGGTTTCACTTTCTATCACGGAAGCAAAGTATGTAGCAATGACGGAGGCAAGCAAAGAAATTCTGTGGATTCACAGATTCTTAGAAGAGCTTGGATTCAAACAAGACAATTGTGTCTTGTACAGTGATAGCCAAAGCGCTATCCATCTTGCGAAGAACTCAGCCTTTCATTCAAGGACAAAGCACATTGAGGTGAGATATCACTTCATACGCACTCTTTTGGAAGAGGGACAACTAAAGCTAGGAAAGGTGCATACAAGTGAAAATCCTGCAGACATGTTTACAAAGGTGGTCAACAAGGAGAAGTTGAGCTTTTGCTCATCTTCAATCGGCATTCAAGGATAAGAAGCCAGAATGGAAAGCAATCACAGGTTTGGTTTGGAGATAAGTCTCCAAGTGGGAGATTGTTAAGTATGGAGCCTGATTTACCCTTGTAATTTTCTGTGGTAAAAGTGCACATTTGTAAGGCCCCCATTATGAGGAGAAGCCATCGTGCGTGAAGGAAAATCACTCACCGAAAACCAAAATTTTCACGGACCAGAATCAGGGGCAACTTTAAAGGCCTCGGGGGCGGAGGCCCCCGAGACTTTCTTTTTCGCCGCAATATTATGGCCGGACGGCGGCCGGAAAGTGGTCGGAAAACAACCGGTCGGTTGGCCGGTGGCCGGTAGTCAATGGCCGATGGCCGGTGGTTGGAAGTCAATGGCCGGTGGCGGGTGGTCGGAAGTCAATGGCTGGTGGCCGGTGGCCGAATTCAAAAGCGGACTTGTCTTCTCAAGGGCGGCCACACATGGGCGGATTGGAGGGTCCGATTTGGACTTATTCGCACAAGGGCGGCTACACATGGCTGTCTCTCATAAGAGAGGGCAGCCCTTTTGGCCTATAAAAGGAGGCCATTTCTACACACATTTCATAGTGTGAAGTTGATGCAACAAGGTGAGTGTGAGGTGGTGAGAGTGAAGCAAGGCGGAAGCTCCATTAAGGGTATACTCCCTTTGTAAACTACTTCTTGTTTTGAAGTACTAAAGCCATTGAGTGGCTGCTTTCCCGTGGACGTAGCCCACATTGGGTGAACCACGTATATCATGTGTACTCTCTCTCTCTCTCTCTCTACTCTATAATCTCGTGTATATAAATCTGTCTCTCTCCATTAAGTAATCTACTCAATTATCTATTTAGCTACGTCTTATTTCCTAACAAGGAACTGGTCGGCTTTTGACTTTATGCATACTAGGAAATGAAATTGGCTTCATTCTAAACGTGCTAATGATTTGGTTTATGTTTTTTGCAACATGCGACTCATTCATACGCCAATGAACATTGCGACAAGAGCAACACAAAAGCACTATCGTGTTTTTCAAACCCATGTATCTTAGCTGCGGAAGTAAATGATGACGATGATATGGAATGGGAGATAGCTTTAGAATCGTCTGATATGGATGAAATAGATGATATGATTGGTATGTTTGATGGAGACGAAAATGTATGACTTAAGGTATATAATTTTTTCTTGCTATGAGTACGTGAAAATTAAGACACATCATTATTTTACACTACAATATATTCACCTCTCTCTCTCTCTCTCTCTCTCTCTCTCTCTCTCTCTCTCTCTCTCTCTCTCTCTCTCTCTCTCTCTCTCTCTCTCTTAAGATACTTTTGCAATAAGATTCATAATCACAAATTAGATACAATAAAATACAGTTATTTTGATTGAGAATACAAAAATGACCAACTGAGGGGATAAATGACGAGCTGTGATTACAAAAACTGTAGCCCTTTGCCAAAATAGATAGTGGTAAAGTGAGCAAAGTGCTCAACCCAAAGATTGAGTCAGCTCATTGAGTAGTTCGTCTATGTTGAACTCAGCACTCTCAGGCATAGGAGATGGGCCTGGAGGCCCTTGCTGCAAAGGACCAGCCTAATCTGGCAATGGTCCGTAGAGTGTTGCATATTATTGCAGCTTGGCTTGGGCCTCTGATAGCTCTATCTTAAGCTCAAGGATTCTGTCCCACGAAATATTAGGTGTCTCTCCTTGGAGGTGTCTCTCCTTGGCTTGTAAGATCTTGCCCTTTGCTTGCCAATGCAACGAGTCTCTCTGATTCTTCGGGGAGAAGAACTATGGGACGTTTGCATGGAGGCATTGGATTATTGGCATGACTTATAGCCACTTTCTCTGCAATTCAACCTTTAGGAGAAACTTGGACTCAATTTTGGGCCCTGTAAGAAACGCCAACTCAGCATAGAAAGAGGTAATTCTAGAAATATAAAATTAGTTTTTGGGAATTCTATTTCTCATAGTACATACATAAAAGTTTTCTCGAGCACTTAAATGTATGCTCGTACAATATGATTTTTGAGAGCCCAACTTAAGTGTACAAAAAATCCATGTCATGAATCTTAATGAGTGATGTGATGTGTGATCAGAGAAAACACATAAGAGATATTTTATGAATACAACAAGAATACCATGGATGCATCCAGAACGTCCAAAAACCTTAGGATAGCACTTTAGAACGCTGAAATCTGACGTCTCTGGCTCAAGATATAGCATTTTTAAGCCTAACGCCTCATGAGGTCAGAACCAAGCAAATATAGTCCCTTGAGACTCAAGGGCCCTTGAGGGGTCTCAAGAGCCTCTATTCGCTTGGTTCTGAGCTCATGAGGCCTTAGGCTTAAAAATGCTATATCTTGAGCTAGAGACGTCAGATGTCAACGTTTTAAAGTTCTATCCTAAGGTTTTTGGACATTTCGAATGCATTCTAAGGCTTAAAAATACTATATCTTAAGCTTAGGGCCTCATGAGATTAGAACCAAGCGAATAGAGACCCAAGAGACCCCTCAAGAGCCTCTATTTTCCTGGTTCTGGCCTTGGTTCTGGCCTCATGAGGCTCTAGGCTTAACATGCTTTATCTTGAGCTAGAGACGTCAGATTTCAGCGTTTTAAAGTGCTATGTTAAGATTTTTGGACATTTCGGATGCATCCTAAGTCTTAAAATGACATATCTTAAGCTTAGGACCTCATGAGGTCAAAATCAAGCGAATAGAGATCCAAGAGACTCCTCAAGGGCCTCTATTCGCTTGGTTTTGACCCCTTCATAGTCTTAAATACAACCTATCAATCTCTATCAAGTATGATTCGTTCGAATCTGAATCGCGAGTACTTCATAAAAAGGTGATTGATTCTTGTGTGAGATGCACACGTACAAGTACTTCACTTTATAGGATAGCAACAAGAGGTCATAAAAAGGAGTTCGGCGCTTGTGCAAGATGTCACTATCCAGTGCCTTACTTTTCTGGTGATAGTGACAATTTCACCAAAATGGTTTTCATGGACATTTTCAAAATGAGAAAAAAGGCTTTTTCAATGTAACGTTAGCCTCCTTACTATTGGCTAAGGAGCATTCTCTCACTAGAGCTAAAAGTCCCGAAAGTGAGTCCATTTCTTTCCTAACGTAAAGGATCCCCTGGGATCGTAATATCCTTTAGGCAATAATGTGTTTGCCAATGGTTTCAAGAGCTTGAGATCTCATCTCACCTACCTTGCTTTCTCTAGCTTTGTCAATTGACATAGAGGAATTCATGGTAATGTAGTATCTCACTCCTCCTGTGTGTTTTGCATTGTTTAAATCGTCTTATTTTACTACTGATATTTGGCTAATTCAATTCAAGAAAAAAATACCTTTACATTCTTAAGATGTTTTGACAACATATCCTTAGAGTAACTTCTTTGTTAATTGGAAAGTCATAGCTGCATTTACTCCCACTATCATGTATGCTCTCATTTCTCTATCATTAATTTCATCTTTAGAATCCTTCATGTTTGCAACACCCTATGTGGAGGTTCCCTCAAGAACTTTATTCTTCCCTTTAGTAGCTTTGGTGAGTGAAAATTTTGATATGATGGGTGATGCAAGCACACTAGTGGCACGAGTGGTCTGGGAAATTGAAACACTTGATATTTGGATTGTTTATCTTCTTTCCTTGCCGTCTTTGAAATTCAATGTAAATTATTTGAACAATGTTTGAATCTCAAATTAGTATTTAAGTATTATTAAGTGCCAAGATTGAAATATCTTACCAAATTGTCTTTTGACCATTAGATTATGTTTTTTTGTGCCTTGTTTAAGGAGATAGTGTCCATGTCCATAGGTGGTACATGCAAATGGAGAGCGTCTTTGCCATCATACACTTCAATGATAGAGATTGAGTAACAACCTGTTGGTAACTTCATTCCATGCAAGTGGGCTAAGTTGGATGTTTTCTCAATTTTTCCTTGAATTTTCCACTTTGTTATAAATGAACTCAATAAAAGCCCCAACACCATCTTTCCTTGTAGGTGCCATTTCAAATATCTTCAAAAATGACTTAAAAAATAAAAAGATATTAGTAGACAATCTCTCTCTCTCTCTCTCTCTCTCTCTCTCTCTCTCTCTCTCTCTCTCTCTCTCTCTCTCTCTCTCTCTCTCTCTCTCTCTCTCTCTCTCTCTCTCTCTCTCTCTCTCTCTCTCTCTCTCTCAGCTCAGAGCCTTTCGACTGCGCCCCAAACCCAAGCACCGCCTCCACAATCCCCTCCATGGGCGAGAGGCAGCCCTGTGGGCAGGGGGGGCATTAAGTTTGAGCTCCACTCTGCACTCCAAGCCCATTGACAACGCTCAGCCTTGCACTTCAAGCCCACCATACTTTTTTTTCCTGCTTCTCTCAGCACCCTGCCTGTCAATAATGCCTGATGCTCTGTTTCCCTACTTCTCTCGGTGCTTTAGTGGCACCCTCGGGCCTTATAGCTTTGTGTGGCCCTCTCAACATGCTCAACATGTTCCTCCTCAGTCCTCACAATCTTGGCTTCACACAACGGGTCTTGGTCAACACAATCACTTAATTCATTTGAGAGAGTCACACCTCTTACAACACAGACAATGGATTTATCCATGTTCAACCAAAGAGACAATGGATTTCTCCACTCCCAGCCGTGACAAGGTGAATGAAATGGCTACCAAGGCAAAGACAACACATTCAAAGAAACCCACGAGAACAAGGCCAAGTTTTGCTACCGTCGTAGTAGCCTCGAGCAAGGCCGACCGCATCGGACAACTCCAAGCAGCCTTGGACATAGTCATGGAAGATAACGTGACCTCAAGGCTTATGTTAGCAAACTTGAGGCTCAATTTGACTTTGTGGTAGATCTCACTACCAATCAGGTGAAGCAAGTCAAAGAAAAAATCACACAAGCTCACTCGGCAACACACGACATCACCAAGAAGATTGACACTAAGACACAAGCGGTCTTACAATAGCGTAGGCTACAAGAATCACTTGGCCTCAAGATCAGGATTGGGGGACTTGCCTCACCATGGTGCACCGATGAGGACAACCTTGATAAAGCCATCACCAAACTCAACGATATCCTTCAACCACTTCACATAGAGCCCAAAATCGTCTCTTGAATCAACGATACACACCGGAAAGTGCCACCTAAGTATTGCATCCTTAGCTTCAAGGGCAAAGAAGAGTGGTTGAGGTTGCTACACCAATCTCGCCTTCTCAAGGGACAAAATCTTTGGATTGCCGAAGAATTGACTACGAATCAACTGAAGACAAAATCTTTGGATTGCCGAAGAATTGAGTACGAATCAACTGAAGACTAGAAAAAGCAAGCTCAAGAAGATTCACAAAGCCCTCAAACAAGGCAAATGGGTGGTCTATCGAGGTGGTAAAGCGGTCATTCAAGAGGTTCGAACTCCCAAACCGGCTCCCCCCACATCTAACCCCTCTTAGTTTTTTTGTCTTTCCTCCTACAAGTGAACCCTTTGTCCTTAACTGAAATGTACCTAACACCTTCATTGAGAAGCACCATTGTAATGATTTGTTTTTGGTCCCATAGGTCATATTTGACCTCCGTGGACGATAATTTTATCTATCTATCTATCTATCTCTCTCTCTCTCTCTCTCTCTCTCTCTCTCTCTCTCTCTCTCTCTCTCTCTCTCTCTCTCTCTCTCTCATACGTGGAGCCAACAGGTGCTGACCATCAATTGGCTCCACGGATGGGGGGGAAGAGAGAGAGAGAGAGAGAGAGAGAGAGAGAGAGAGAGAGAGAGAGAGATAAAGGAAGGGAGAATGAAAGAGAGATGGAAGGATTGGGTGAGATAGATAGGGGGAGATATAGGTAGGCTAAAGGTACTAATCTAGAGACAGAGATAGAGATTGTTTTTTTCTAGCATATGAAATTAGTGACTCTCTTCATGTCCTCACTCCCTCTCTCTATTCCTTTCCCATTATCTCCCTCCCTCTCCCTCTCTTTGTGTGTTGCATTAGTGGTTTCTAAGCACCTACTAGCGAAACGCATGGAGAGAGAGAGAGAGAGAGAGAGAGAGAAAGAGAGGAAAATTACCTTGATAAATGCTTCTCTCTTGTTTTAAAAATGCACAAAAGATCATTGTTTAATAGATCCCCCTCCCTCATACTTATGTAGAAGAAGATATTACCCCCTCCTCCTCTCTCTCTCTCTCTCTCTCTCTCTCTCTCTCTCTCTCCATGCTTTACCCATGAGTGGATGTGTGATATGTTCAACCTTGCACTTCAACATGGTATGCCTTATGATTGGAGTACTAATTGGGTTAAGCCTTTGCATAAAGGAGGGGATGTAAAGAATGTAAGCAACTACCGGACTATAATGATTGGGTCTCTTATGGCAAAGTTGTTTGGGTGCATAATGGAGATGAAATTGAGTGATTGGGCTGAAGAGAATGACAAGCGTGCAAAGGGACAAGCGGGTTTTCGTCGATGCCATAGCACCATTGATCATCTTGTCACTCTTCGTGTTCTCATGGAGGAAAGTCGGTTGAAAGGCAAGCGATTGTATTGTTGTTTTGTGGACTTTAAGAAAGCCTTTGATATGATTCCACGTAACAATTTGTGGAGAAGGATGGAAGAACTCCAAGTGCCAAGTGAGTTTATGCTTGCGGTTTCTCGAATCTATGAGAAGATGATTTGTCAATTGCGCATGGGAAGAGAAATTTCAGAAATTTTTGTAAGCACTATTGGGGTTAAACAAGGATGTCCATTATCACCAACTCTCTTTGGTCTATGCATCGATCAATTGGAACAAATGGTACTTGACTTTATGCAAAAAGAAGGCATTGAAGAGGTCACTATTTGCAATGCGGTAATCATGCTTTTGTTGTATGCGGATGATGTAGTGCTTCTAGCACACACTTTAGAAGATGCACAAAAGCTTATGGTTGTCCTTGAGAACTTTTGCTTGCATAGTGGGCTGATTGTAAATGAATCCAAAACAAAGGTTATGCTTGTGAAAACCAACCATAAGGAGAAGCCATGCATTGTGTACAACAACGAGACACTTGAAGTTGTTGAGAGCTTTAAGTACCTTGGCCTTGAGGTTCCATCCAATCACAAGTGGCATGAATGTGCTATGCGTCGTTTGGAAGCGGGAAAGAGAGCATATTATGCATTTGAGAACATGTGTAATGCGGGAAACATCAAGTGTTGGGTTCTCAAGAAGTATCTTTTTGATGCATTGGTGACACCGGTTCTTCTTTATGGAGTTGAAGTGTGGGGCGGGAGCATCTCAAAGTCTACTTGGAAAGAGTTTGAGAATGTCCAAAAGCGTTTTCTTACAAACTTTCTCCAAGTTAAGACACAAACACCATATATGCTCTTACTTCTTGAGTTGGGATCTCTTCCAATTGAGGTTATGGGCATGGAAAGGGTTGTGGAGTACATGATAAAGATGCGTCAAAACCCCTCACATCGACTTCCTACAATTGCATGGGAAGCAAGCAAAAAAGTTCAAAAGACGCATAAAAGTAAGATCTTGAGCACGGGATGGATGCAAGACATAAAGAAGTGGTTTGGGAGATGGGATGCATTACACTTGCTACATGATGCTTCAATTGACTCTCAAGTGAATGAAGCTTTTCTACAATGCCAATGTATTACGGCTTGGGAGAAATCCGGTGGGTCACGCTTCATACATTACACCACCTATATTGCCCCCAACTACAAAACCATGTTCTTCGCTGAGAGAGGAAACCGTACTCACACTTACATGCTTGAGCCTATTCCCTTGTCCGTGATACGCACTATCGCAGCAATTCGGCTTAGCTCCCATTTCCTTCGATGCGAGATAGGGCGTTGGGGCAATGGAGAAGAGTCAAATCGATTGTGCACATTATGCTCACTGCAAGTTCGAGAGTCTGAGTACCACACACTACTAGAGTGCTCAGCTTTTGATCACATCCGAACTTGCTTCTCTCACATTTTCAGCCATAACTTAGACCTACACACTTTCCTCTCCCAGCCAAAGTGTGGGCTCTCCATTGCGACTCTCATCACTACAATTTTGGAGCATCGAGAGTCACTCATCAGCCATACACATACTACATCACATGTAACTTTGGTCCCATAGGTCATATTTGACCTCCGAGGACGATAATAAAATCTATCTATCTATCTATCTCTCATAGAACATGTAGGTGCTAAGCGCCCACATGTTCTACACATGATGTTGGGGTAAGCCTTTAGATAACACTCAATATATAACCAACCCTTAAAGCCAAGCATACCAAACTTATGCCCAGATGTGTATGCATACATTACACCACATAGATAGTCCTACACACATGCTTCCTTGTAGTCACATGCTATTTGGTATAGCCACATGCCAATTGACCTTTCTCTGATATGTGATCCAAAACATTTTCTAGCATTAAATGCCACGTTCCATTTTCTAGGCGTATAAATGGCCACTATGCAAAGCATATAAATCTCTCTCTCTCTCTCTCTCTCTCTCTCTCTCTCTCTCTCTCTCTCTCTCTCTCTCTCTCTCTAATTCTAATACAATCATTACATTTGTTTCAATTTGAATGGTTCTTTTGTCTATTCACCGTAGACTTTTCAAGTGGTATTAGAACGTGGTTGTATGATTAAAATATCTTAATCACTTATGATCTAATCACTCTATCTTCAAGTAATCTTTCCACTCATGTACTCTCATATCATCATTTATGTACAAAGGAATCACTCATCAAGAACTTTTTAATAACTATTTATTTTCTCTTATTGGACTTCACTTGAGAAATTTATTGGTCAATTAGATTGATGCTTCATTCATCTTTTTTTTTGGTTTCTCTAGAGCAGCTTGGAAGCATTTTATGTGTGTGTGTGTGTGTGAAAATGCACATGCTCAATGTACTGTGTGAGAAAAAAGGAAAAAACAATTGCTACCTTGCCCTATTGAGAACATGAGAAAAAGTCCTATTTTAGTGGTTCTATTGACTTGTTCAGCAAAAGGGGTGTTAGTTTCTCATCTAACAAGAATCAGAGAAAGAGCATTAAAAGGGATGCCACTCATTTTTTAAAGCCAATTTATTGTATTAAACCCCTTTGTATTACTCATAATCCTGCAAAGTTCAAATCCATTGTAATTTTATTGATTGAAAATGAGTCTTAAGGGGCTGAGGGCCTTCAATTTTGTAATCGTATGCATTTTTAAAGCTTTGTATTGAGCCCAAATAGCTATAAATCCATTCTTTGAACCTTGGCTAAGGTAAAAAAGGAGACTTTTGTACTTAAAAACCTAAGTTTTGGATAATGAAAGTGAGCATTGTCGTGTTGTGGCACGTGTATAATGTGAAACTAAAAATATATGCCTCACTCTTAATGATTTTGATTTGTGAGACCAAATGCTCAAATGTACATAGTGTGATATATGCGAAAATGGAATCTATGGTTGCATGCGTGTACATACCTTGTCGGGCAGGCCAGGCTAGGGACGTGGCAATGTTGCATGTTCTACCACATTAAAGCATGCATAATTTAATTTAGTAATGTACAAGTATCAAGTGTTTTGAAGTGGCACACTTGTTTTGCCTAGAAAGTTCAATGTGGGCGATCCCGGTAAAAAAACAATAGGTTTTGTGCGCGGGCATAAAAGACGTGTTCAAAGTTCTTACCAAGTGAGAAAATGAGGTTTAACATTAAAGTTGAGCTAAAAGGAATTTTTCCACAAAACTAGAGATTTTTCCCAGCTTGTTTGGGCATTTTACAGACAAAAAGGGGCATTTTTGTGCTAAAAAGGACTAAAAATAACTATAAAATGGTCAAAAATAGCTCCAAATAGCAAAAAATGGCTCAAAATGCCACATCAACAATGAGTCTATCTTTGCGCAAGTTGAGAAGGAAATTTTAGGGCCAAGATTGAGCTTATTTGGCATATGAACAAGGAGATACATCCATTACAATTTAGGGTGCTAATGCAATCCCACTGCTTCTACTACGTGTTCGAGGTTGTGAGACCACCAATTAGGGTTTCCCCTCATCAAACACACTGTCACATGGAAAGGAGACGCTAGTTTTGACTAATCTTAATGAGGGGGGGCATGTGTGGCCTTATCTTTTGATGATAATAACAAAGTGGTCAAGCTGGTGGGTACCACAAGGGTACCAAAAACACGGGTATGATTTTTGGAAAAAAAAATTGGACGTTTTCTTTTCTGCTATAAATAGAGCATCCATGCTCACACTTTAGTCATAGAGATTGCTTCTATAGTGCTCACGAAGTGCTGCCACTTCTCTTAGAGAGAAGGCGTCCACAAACCACTAAGAGAGCAAAAACTCTAGTGGACTAATAAGGTGCGTATTAATCAAGCATTCAATTAACTTTAGGAATGATGTATGTGTGCTATCTCTTACTCTAATCTCTCTAATAGATTAGTAAGAATCAATTAGCTATGTATGTGTGTGCTATCTCTTACTCTAAATCTCTCTAATAGATTAGTAAGATTCAATTACCTATGTGTGTGTGTGTTTATCTCTTACTCTAATCTCTATAATAGATTGGTGAGATTCAATTAGCTTTAGAAAAGGATGTGTGTGTGTTCTCTTTTACTCTAATCTTTCTAATGGATTACTAAGATTCAATTAACTTTAGAAAAGATGTGTGTGTATGTTTTCTCTTAGAAAAGGATGTGTGTGTGTTCTCTTTTACTCTAATTTTTTAATGGATTAGTAAGATTCAATTTACTTTAGAAAAGATGTGTGTATATGTTTTCTCTTACTCTAATCTCTCTAAGTATACCTACTCTCTCTAGTTAGTACATCTTCACTATTAACTTATGCATAGTTAATTGAAAGTTAATACATAAGAGAACTCATCATATTCTTATTATACATGATGAAATTCTCATTCACCAATTTTATTGTCAATTAGATTAAGTAGAATTTTGAATAATACTAAAAATTGATTTAGTTGAACTATAGAAATTGAAGTTAGAATTGGATTAGAAATGTGAAGCATAAAAGTAATGTATTCCTAAACTTTCACTCGTAGTTTACACATTTAATTTTTGATTAATTACGATTAGCAAATATTTGATGTATAGAAATTAGATGTAAAACAACAACAATAAGTGTGAATCCGAGTTGGCGAGGGTTCAAATTACAGACTCTCTTTGGAAACAAGAGATTACTAGGGAAATTGACCAATTTAAAGTTCTAAGTGTATAACATAAGTGTAGTACAAAAAAATGACTCCAAAGCGTGCTCGAACCCAAGGCACTAATGATCATGAAGCTGGTACAAGTAACGGTGGAACCCCTGCGGAACATACTATGTCTCCACCAATCGGACCAATCGGAGCTATGGTACAGGTTAGTATTGCAGTTTCAAGTTATGCATCATTGCATATGCGAGACCATAGGAATATATTATTTACCTTATGAAAAGAAAACACGGACCGAAACCACGGGGCTTAACCCCAAGAAACTTGTTATATGTTTGACAAGTATGAAAGATTGTCTGGTTAAACTGGTTGCTATAGGAAAGAATGTTTGTCCAAAACCTTCGGTATGGTTTCTCTAAAGTCTCTCTACTTATTAGCGCTGGTATTATGTGGCAGTTTGCCGAGGCGTGAGATGATTCCCACGATGGCACCGCTGATGCTGTGGTGGGAGTACACCCTGATTAACCCAGCTGGATACTGCAGTTTTGTTTTGCCGTGGCGTGAGGATGATGCCCAGATTGGCATCGTTGTTGCTGTGGCGGGAGTACGTCCAGATTAGCACAACGAGTACTTTTCGAGCGGTATGGGACGCTCATGAGAACAAGGGTTTTTATAAATAATGTATATACCGATCGGACATAATAGCGCCAGTAGAGATTCTTGAGTGAACCTAATCCAAGGGTTGTTGGTTTAAAATTGGACGACTTCTTGTTTGACTATTATTTGTAATACTGTTTGAAGGGCTGTTTTAACGAAAAATAAAGTAAAGGAACGTGTATCTTTAAATAGTGTGGTAGTAATTAGATAACAAAAGAAGAGTGAGTGTGGTGTGGAAAGTGGGAGAATGATACCCCGACGGTATCATTCTATGGACGGATGGACCCGATGAGTCGGGTAACTTTCCAACGCTAGAAATTATTTTTTTTAAGTCATAAATCTTAAAAGAGACAAACCTTGGCGGCTGTGCTTCTGAAACATGGGGAAAAAAGCGCACAGGTTGGTCACTCTAAGATTTATACTTTTAGGTATAATTGATTATAGATAGTTTTTAGATAGGGTTATGGTGGTCACGCTCCGCCAAAGCGAGATAGAACCAATCCTTCACTAACGGTTCATGCCCATGGCTACGTAGTAGCTAAGGCAATGTCCGTTGGTTTTTCTTTTTCAGGATTAGAGACCTATAAAAGTTACTCCGCTCCTCGCAAAAAGGGGCAGGGACCTCACACTAGTATCAGAGCCTAGGTTAAATCTTGGGGAGATTTTTAGATTGATGTTTGGATATTGAAGGATGCGAATGTTTGAAATAATAGAAGAACCTAGAAAAATTGTTTTGAGTTTTTATATGGTATTGAAGACTGAACTTTCCTGGTACAGGAAAATGCTCATTTAGCCTACCAGAAATTCTAGGTGTTCACCATCATGTTTGAAAATGCATGCCAATCACCAAATTATCAGTTTCGAAAAAGGGTGATGATGATTTTGGATATGATTTTAGATAGGGTGTTTGCACCACCTATTCCAAGGATGCATAGAGGATGGGGCATCAACTGGAGTCCATCTGGAGGAATCTATACCATCGATGCTGACAAGATATGGTGCATGGATACCAACCTTAAGAAACTTCGATGGGCAGAGGAGTTAAAAGTCATCGAAGTGTATCTTTTCCTTGGTACTAAGAATCTGGATGCTACCATTACCTTGGGAGGAGAAAAGATATCTCACACTCAATGGGTCTATAAACAAGTTACAAAAGTTATCCATGGTGGTAGGATTCGACCCATATGTGTATCTCGTAGCTTTCAAGGGTCAAAAGAAACTTATTATTTTGATCCTTTAGCCTATCCTTTTGTAGTCACTAAACTCAAAATATAGAGACATTACAATCCTTGTACCTAAAGACTACCAACCTTGAAATAATGTTTGGATTAATATTAGCTTTTGTTTGTATTATTGTCTGATCAAGTCTTGCCTTAAAGTGGATTAAAGTTAGAGTATCCAATAAAGTTTCACTTAATCTATATTGCACAGAGTGCGGTGTACACATCTCTTCAAGAGAAAAAGCTACTTCTCAAGCAAGCTAAACTTCCCTCTTTCAAAGGGGAAGGAGCCCTAGTTGAGCGCGATGTAGAAGTGTGGCTCGAAGAGATGGAAGATTATTTTGTTGCTGCTGGTACTACTCCTGATAACCAAGCAATGTTGGCTATGTTTTGTCTCACGGGGGATGCCAAGCTTTGGTGGAAACAACACTGCAAAGATAATCAAGTAGCTCAAAACACTCAAACTTGGGAAGATATTATGTATGCTGTCAAAGGATGTTATCTTCCACCTGCACACGAATCCCTTAAGATGAATGAATTCTTCAACTTACGTCAGTTTCATCTTACAGTGGAAGAATACTACTCCAAATTTGTAACTCTTAGGCACTATGCTCCGCCAATGACCGCAGATCAACAAGTAGCCCATTTCTGCCAAGGGCTAAATGCTCCTTTAAATACTCTTCTAGAAGCCATGAGGCCTGTAAATTTGCAAGATGCTCTTTTAAGAGCTAAACCCTTAGCTAAAGAGATGTCAAACTCTCAAAGGGTACGAAATGGAAATTTAAGGAATGTTGGAAGGAGAGGATGGCCTATGATGTGGAACCAAAGGCAAGTTCACCCAGTTCACCCATTTCACCAAACTCATCCAATAGTTGCAGCTTCAGCAAATGGAGCTCAAAATGCAGATCTTAGATGCTATGAATGCAACGAGCTAGGACATTTCAGGAATGTATGTCCTAGGCGAGTCTCCACAACAAATACACCTAATCGAGCTAGAGGACAAGGCCAAATAATAAATCGTGGAGGAAGAAATGGAGGATGAGTTCGAGGGCGCGGAATGGCTGCCAGAGTCGATGCTATCATAGGAGAACCAACATTGGGAGAAGAACAAGAGGAAAGAGCAACTCTACATGCTGCAATTGATAACCCAAGAGCAAGACAACAATATGCTGTCATTCAAACACCTGCAAATCACCAATGTGAAAAATTTGAGCTTCTTATTGATTGTGGTAGTACTCATTCTTTCTTGTCACCTAAATGTTTAAGGAGGTTAGGACTTAATCAACACCCTACAAGAAAGATGAGAGTTGAATTAGCCAATGGAAAGGAGATGTTATCTCAGTACACTATGGGAAAAATAGATTTCAAGTTGGGAGAATACTCTACTTCTGCTACTTTTCGAACCTTACCCATAGGAATCTATGACGGAATTCTTGGAATGGATTGGTTAGCCAGTCATAATGCCAATATCCATTGTGCCCAAGGAAGTGTTACTTTTGTGGACAACCAAGGTCAAGAAGTCACTATTCAAGGCCAAAATGGACGAACAAAAGCTTACTTGGTCAAAGCTAATCGTCTTTTGAAAGGGTTACGCAAGGGTCAACAAATTTTTGTAGTCAAGCTAAACAAAGTAGAAAAATCTTCTTCCAAGCCTGAACCAATGTGGCTAGAAGAATTTTCGGATGTTTTCCCTGCTGAACTTTCTGAACTACCACCACCTAGGGAGGTAGACCATGAAATCAAAATTTTTCCAGGTAGTGAACCAGTCTCAAGAGCGCCGTACAAGATGTCACTTCCAGAGGCTATAGAACTCAAGGAGCAGCTCAAGCAGTTGATTGAGCAAGGGTTTATCCGACCTAGTACATCTCCATGGGGTGCACCTGTTCTCTTCCAAAAGAAAAGGGATGGCTCTCTTCGACTTTGCATAGATTATAGGGGCTTAAATTAGGTTACCATCAAGAATAAATATCCAATTCCTCGTATTGATGAAATGCTGGACAGATTCCATGGAGCCAAAATATTCACAAAGATTGATCTTCAATCTGGCTATCATCAAATTCGAATCCAGGAGGCTGATATCTCCAAAACAGCTTTCAACAGTCGTTATGGTCATTACGAATTTACAGTGATGGCTTTCGGACTTACGAATGCTTCTGCAACTTTCAATCATCTGATGCACGATATCTTTAGAGAATTCTTGGACAATTTTGTCCTAGTATTCTTTGACGATATCTTAATTTATTCCAAATCAGAGGAAGAGCATGAAGGACATGTTAGGAAAGTGTTAGAGCTTTTACGCCAAAATAAGTTGTATGCAAAGAAGAGCAAATGTACCTTCTTTACCCCTAAGGTCTGTTACTTAGGGTTTATCATTTCACATGAAGGAGTCTCTGTTGACCCTGACAAAGTCAAAGATATTGTGGAATGGCCTCAACCCACTTCACAAACCGAAGTCAGAGGGTTCTTAGGTATCACAGGGTGGTACAGGATCTTTGTAAAGGACTATGCTCTTAAAGTTGCACCACTAACCGACTTGCTAAAGAAAGGAGCTACGATACTTTGGGAAGAAAAACATGAATCTTTCTTCAAACAGCTTAAGCAGTATCTTGCTTCAGAACCTCTCTTAAAACTTCCAGACTTCACCCAATAATTCGAGGTGATCACAGATGCTAGTAACCTTGCATTAGGAGGAGTCCTTACTCAAGAAGGAAGGCCTGTAGCTTATACTTCTCGGAAGCTTAGGATTCATGAAGTGAATTATGCTACACATGATTTAGAATTGCTAGCAGTTATTCACGCTCTCAAGCTATGGAGACATTATCTATTGGGACGCAAATTCCAATTGGTAACAAATCACAAGAGTCTTAAGTGGATTTTTACCCAACCTAACCTTAACATGAGACAGAGGAGATGGATAGAGCTCATGCACGAATATGATTTTGATATTAAATTTAGACCAGGTAAGGATAATGTTGTGGCAGATGCCCTAAGCCGTAAAGCTTTTCTGGGAGCAGTTTCCATGGCTAACAACCCTATTTTAGATAAGGTCTTGGATGCTGCTCTCAGAGATGCAGATTACCAGATGCTTGCTAGTATCCTACATGAAGAGAGGGTATCATCAGATCAGCCTAAACCTCTACATTACTCCTTCAAAGATGGGAAAATTTACTATAGGAATCGACTATGCATACCTAAGGATTCTACCCTAAGGAATGCTATCCTATATGAAGCACATGATGGTCCAACTTCAGGACATCCACGTTATGCCAAAACCATCAATGCAATTCGCAGAAGTTACTATTGGCAAGGTATGACGGGTGATGTCTTTCGCTATGTCAAGCAGTGTTTGTCTTGTCAAAGGATTAAGGCAAAGAGACTAAAGATGCCAGGTAAATTACATCCTTTTGATATTCCCCAAATGAAATGGAAATGTATTAGCATGGACTTTATCACCAGGTTTCCTTCTGTTCAAGTTGGCTATGATTCAATCATGGTCATAGTCGACTTGCTTACTAAAGTGGCTCACTTAATCCCATTCAAGAAAACCTTTACAGCTTCAGATATTGCTCGTCTATTTGGGAAGGAGGTTTTTAGAATTCATGGTTTACCCAAGAGGATTGTCAGTGATCGTGATGCCAAGTTTACTTCAAAGTTTTGGGTATCATTGTTTCAAGCTATTGGAACCCATTTATGTTTTAGTACTGCTTATCATCCTCAAACTGATGGCCAAACTGAAAGAGTTAATCAAGTAATTGAAGACATCCTCAGATGCTACTGCAATAGACAACCTCGCAAGTGGATTCAATACCTACCCTTGGTAGAGTATGCATACAATTCCTCTACTCAAAGAAGTATTGGAATGACACCTTTTAATGCTCTTTATGGTCAAGAATGTTTATCACCTCTTAACTTTTCTGACCCCACTATAAGGGTAGAAGCCACAAAGAAAATGCTTGAAGAAATGGAAGCTCAAACCAAAGCTATTCGAAGGGACATTCAAGCGGCTCAAGATCGACAAAAGAAGTACGCCGACTTAAAAAGATCTGATAGGATTTTCAAAGAAGGTGACAAAGTTTTCTTACGAGTAAAACCCAAAAAGAGCAATCTATCTCTCGGAAGGTATAAGAAGCTTAGCTACTGATATTGTGGACCTTACGAAATAATCAAGGTTGTAAGTGATCAAGCTTATAGACTAAAACTCCCTTCTCATCTCAAAGTGCATGATGTATTTCATGTAAGTCTGTTAAAACCTTATGTATATAACCCTGACCATGTCCTTGATGATGAGCAAATCATTTTACCTGCTCACGATGTTCTACAACTCCAACCTGATACTATCCTAGAAACTCGGGAGAGAAAGCTTAGGAATAGATCCATCAAAGAACATCTTATCTTATGGAAGGATTTCCCTATAGAAGATGCTACTTGGGAAGATGAGACATCCCTTCTTAAGGATTACCCTTCACTGTTCTTGAGATGAGGGCATCTCAAATTCTAAGTTGGGGAGATTGTAAGGTCTCTATTTTCAAATTTCATACAAGTTCTATTACGCATTTGAATTTTTTTTAACCATCACTCATTATTTAAGATATTCAAGTTCAAATTATGAATCGTAGGTTGAGAAAACCTAGAATTTAAAATTTACGTTACAAAATTCTGACATGATTAGCTATATGAATCACTAATTAACTTATTGCAAGACTTAGTTATTGATTGTAGAATTTTCTTTTACTACTGTAAAGTTAATATAAGACTGTAAAGTTTAACTTAAAAATGTAAAGTAAATTATCATTAAGGAAATAAATAAAATAATTATAAAGGCAAAAGAATACACAGGGATGACAAATGAAGGCACATGGACTCACTTGGACTCACATAGGAGGGGACAAAGTGGGACACACTGTCACATGGAAAGGAGAGGCTAGTCTTGACTAATCTTAATGAGGGGGGGCCTGTGTGGCCTTATCTTTTGATGATAATGACAAAGTGGTCAAGCTGATGGGTACCACAAGGGTACCAAAAACACGGGTATGATTTTTGGAAAAAAAATATTTTATAAAAAAATTATTATTTTTTTGGGAAAAAAAAGTTGGACGTTTTCTTTTCTGCTATAAATAGAGCATCCATGCTCACACTTTAGTCATAGAGATTGCCTCTATAGTGCTCACGAAGTGCTGCCACTTCTCTTAGAGAGAAGGCGTCCACAAACCACTAAGAGAGCAAAAACTCTAGTGGATTAATAAGGTGCGTATTAATCAAGCATTCAATTAAATTTAGGAATGATGTATGTGTGCTATCTCTTACTCTAATCTCTCTAATAGATTAGTAATAATCAATTAGCTATGTATGTGTGCTATCTCTTACTCTAAATTTCTCTAATAGATTAGTAAGATTCAATTAGCTATGTGTGTGTGTGTTTATCTCTTACTCTAATCTCTCTGATAGATTGGTGAGATTCAATTAGCTTTAGAAAAGGATGTGTGTGTGTTCTCTTTTACTCTAATCTTTCTAATGGATTACTAAGATTCAATTAACTTTAGAAAAGATGTGTGTGTATGTTTTCTCTTAGAAAAGGATGTGTGTGTGTTCTCTTTTACTCTAATTTTTTAATGGATTAGTAAGATTCAATTTACTTTAGAAAAGATGTGTGTATATGTTTTCTCTTACTCTAATCTCTATAAGTATACCTACTCTCTCTAGTTAGTACATCTTCACTATTAACTTATGCATAGGTAATTGAAAGTTAATACATAAGAGAACTCATCATATTCTTATTATACATGATGAAATTCTCATTCACCGATTTTATTGTCAATTAGATTAAGTAGAATTTTGAATAATACTAAAAATTGATTTAGTTGAAGTATAGAAATTGAAGTTAGAATTGGATTAGAAATGTGAAGCATAAAAGTAATGTATTCCTAAACTTTCACTCGTAGTTTACACATTTAATTTTTTATTAATTACGATTAGCAAATATTTGATGTATAGAAATTAGATGTAAAACAACAACAATAAGAGTGAATCCGAGTTGGCGAGGGTTCAAATTACAGACTCTCTTTGGAAACAAGAGATTACTGGGGAAATTGACCAATTTAAAGTTCTAAGTGTAGCGCCAGTAGAGATTCTTGAGTGAACCTAATCCAAGGGTTGTTGGTTTAAAATTGGACGACTTCTTGTTTGACTATTGTTTGTAATACTATTTGAAGGGTTGTTTTAACGAACGAGTATCATAAATAAAGTAAAGGAACATGTATGTTTGAACAGTGTGGTAGTAATTAGATAACAAAAGAAGGGTGAGTGTGGTGTGGAAAGTGGGAGAATGATACCCCGACGGTATCATTCTATGGACGGGTGGACCCGATGAGTCGGGTAACTTTTCAACGCTAGAAATTGTTTTTTTTAAGTTATAAATCTTAAAAGAGACAAACCTTGGCGGCTGTGCTTCTGAAACATGGGGAAAAAAGCACACAAGTTGGTCACTCTAAGATTTATACTTTTAGGTATAATTGATTATAGATAGTTTTTAGATAGGTTTGTGGTGGTCATGCTCCGCCATAGCGAGATAGAACCAATCATTCACTAACGGTTCATGCCCGTGGCTACGTAGTAGCTAAGGCAATGTCCGTTGGTTTTTCTTTTTCAGGATTGGAGACCTATCAAAGGTACTCCGCTCCTCTCAAAAAGGGGCAGGGACCTCACATTAAAACAGAGACGAGTTTGTAAATAGATGCAGATGGTGTGATAGTACTGACCATGTAAGGAGGAATTGTGAAAGTTTCAAAAATGCATTGATGAAGGAGCTTGTTTTTTTAAAGACGGTAAGATAAACTTAGCTGAAATAGGTTAGCTCTTGGGAAGAATCTTTGGAAAAGGCAAGATAAAGAAGCTAGTTGAGGGCGTGGCTACTAGCCATGCCATCTTGATGGTTGAGGCAACCACCTATGGGTTGAAGTTGGAGCCTATTAAGAGAAAAGGATCAATCAAGGTTGGGGAAGAGGAACCTAATGGGATTGGCTAACTAAAACAATCAGGAATCTCAATGCTCTCAATTACACCACCCAAACCTCATACACGCAAACGGAAGGAAACTCACTAGATCATGCCAAAATTGTACAAAACTTAAGAAATACCATCCCCTCACTAGGATACACCTGTCCCAAAGGCTCTACACTCAAAACCCTCACTCTAGACCCATATGTGGAAAACGTATATGAAGACAGAGCCGGATTCTAGAAGTTCCCAAAACTAAACTCTATGAGTACGTATGTGTAGCTTATGTTGCTAATATTATAATGACTACTTGCATACAGAAAACAGACATTGTTTGATATACTTACGACCACAAATATCTTGTAGCATCACGGTGCAGTAGAATCTCCAATGCGATGAGCGATTCGGGAGTTACGTCAGGATGAATCTCAAGCTCTCTCTCATACACAATCAAAGGCATCTCCAAGCTTGATTATGATAAAGGGTTTTCTTTACAAAATGACCTAGGTACCTTATATACTAAGGCTACCATAGGTTAAATTTAAAATAGAGTTCTTGTCAAATGGCTTTGTATTTACAATTTGGAAGTGCCATTGCACCCCAACTTTTGCAACTAGACTAACTACTCATTACAAATGATGTTTTTAACCATAATCCACAGCATTTCATAATTCTCAAAAAATAAGCTTTGTTGAGTTATGTTTTGATGTTGACCCATGGGTCAACACTCACAAGGGACAAGGTGTTTCAAATATTATGCATGATTGGACTTTACATTAGGAAAAGGATGGGGTCTAGGAGGGCCTCTGTATTTACCATGAGATTATGGAGGTGATTAACATTTTGACAAATAGATACATGCTATGTGTGCAAGAATGGTGGGTGTGTAAGAGAGGTGTAAGAGTGGTCAAAGGATGCACTTTTCTCCCCAAAAAAGGGGGTGGACAACTTTATGATTTTTGGCCTTCCATAACTCCTACATATGATCTCTAATTTGAGCGGAGATTGTAGATCTGTAATCTACACATTGATCACTTTCCATAGATATGTTACATGATATGGTTTTGCCCGCTAGATTTTGCATTTCATTTTTGGGGGGAAAGTTGAATTCAAATAAATTAGCCATTTTGCTCGTTTGAATTCAAAAAATATCCTTTGATTGATTTCTTAATACTAGAGGTTTGACTCTCTTAGACCTGCCAAATGAAGAGGCCCTCCTAGACTCCCCATTCTCTTCCTAATGAATAGTAGACTCCTCTAGTGCAAACTTTGTACAAATTGCTTGCACGTCAGAATGATGAGTGACTAGATTCCAAATTTCTTCCTTGACTTATAAACTAATGCTTTTGGTCCTCGTCTTAAACATTACCACAATTTTAGAGGATATTTTCTTCTTCTTTTCCTCATCAAAGGCAAGCTGTCCAACTTGAATATACGGTTTTTTCTTCTCTTATTATCCCGTCTCTCTTGTCTCTCATAATCCCTAGACACATCACAAATTGGATTGTGTAAGTTGGGATTCATCATCTATAAAGGATCCCTTCTATTACTTTTATTTGTTGCCATTAAACACACAAGTAAACTTATAAAATCAGAATCAAAGGTATAGTTCACCACCATAACTCTATGATATGTGGAGGAAGTGGGCTACACGGAGAGAATACGAGGCAGATTGAGATTGATTATTTTGAGAAAGAGGGTAAGAGGGAGAGGGTAAAATTGTTAGAGAGAGAGAGAGAGAGAGCAAAGAGAGAGACATCATTGCAAGATGGCTCATGAGGGAGAGACCCATCCACGACCCCATGACTTCAGTAACTAAAAAATATGGGCACTACCTTTGAACTTGTCTTGAGAGTGAACATAACAATTATTCTTAATTAAAAATGGACATATTCTTGGGTGATCAATATATGCTAACAAGGACTACTAGCTAGCATTGTCATGGACACCATTTTTGTGCACATTAACAAACTTGTACACAATAGACCCACTTGGTGAGATACTCTTAATCACAAATGGGCCCTTTGTTTTCTTCTTTAATTTTGGGATGTGTTGTTTCATGGAATTGACCAACACTAGATCTCCTTGCTTGAAAATTTTAGTCAACAAAAGGTGAGAGTCAAAGAATTGTTTTTTTTCTCTTTGTGTGCAATGGATGCAAGTCTTTGCTCATATAATTGTTCAAGGATTCCTAATTTTTCAGAGTCCACGAGCCATCTGTTTTAATTGTTGGGATTAAAGGCGGATGCACTTTTACCCCCAACTAGGAACTATATCCTGACGCCCACTTTTATTCTTATTTATTGTACATATACAAGAATTAAGGATCACTCTCATACACTTCTATTGAGAGGTTTCTCCACCCAGTCTGTGTTATCTCTCTCTCTCTCTCTCTCTCTCTCTCTCTCTCTCTCTCTCTCTCTCTCTCTCTCTCTCTCTCTCTCTCTCTCTCTCTCTCTCTCTCTCTCTCTCTCTCTCTCTCTCTATCTATCTATCTATCTATCTCTCTCTCCCTTCACACACACACACACACTACATTGTGCAACTTTTGATTGTTATTAGAGCACATGGCAATGACGGGGAGCATAGAGGCATTAAGAGCTCTGAGGTAATATCTTGCTTGCTCTTGGTAGTGGAAAGATCAAGGAATCTTGGAGTCTTTGTGAGAAAATTTTATGGGAGCTTGTGAGCTCAAATGAGAGTGATTAATGCTATGTAGAAGCTCAAAAGAGAGTAAGATAGTGTGTAAGTGAAGGTGATCTAAACATTGTGTGTGCATAGCAGCACCCTTTTTCACATCTATATACTATACCCCTCCATTTCAACGTGGTCTACAACTTTGCAAAATAATGTATGTTAATATTTCTCATTGTTTTTTGATATTCAACTCTAACTGACTGTATACAAAAACTTTCAGTTTTTTGTTTTGTGCAATGTGCAAGTATCATTGCACTTTTGAAAGCATGACATGTGCTCAAAGTTGGGTGTATTTTAACAAGCATGGAGGCATTAAAACACCCTTGTAGTGCTCTCTCTTGAGAGACACACTTTCCCGAGCTCACTCTTGCTTGGAGGTGGATACTTCTACCTCGACAACATAGGTGGAGAGCATTGGAGTCCGACCAAGGGTCACTTTTAGACTCAAATTATTTACTCATAGTTTGTTCTTTTTCTAGGGTAGATTATCTAGCACATCTATTGTGTTCATATATGATGTGTGGGCTACTTTCGAGAGCATTTACAGTACAAGTTTTTATAGTTTTTTTCTATGTATGCATATACAGATATCAAATGATTCTAGTTAGAACTTGCAAGTGACATATTCATAGGTTTACAAGGATTTTGGATCGGCATAATTGTCCATAGAGACGCTCGTTCAAGAGTGAACTAGATTGCCAAGATTTGGATAGTTTATGTATACCATATATGGATTTGCTCCTGAGACATTGAGTGCTTTTTTTTCTTGAATTTCATGCTTTTATCTATCTATAGCTTTCTCTATGATGCTCTAGTGGTCAAGATTTACTTTCACTTTGACAATGATCAAGTTTTGACTCTCACTTTGATAGGTATTTTCAGTTTTGGACACATATTAGTGTTGTCATATCCACTCTTGTAGGAGTGATGTTTTTGTATGCTTATAGTGGCTACAATTTATAGGTATTCATAGGTTCTACACATTATTTGTAGTTGTCAGATTGTGCATGTAGTTTTGTAAATGCATATTGAGCCTCATGTTTTCTCTCTACTTATGCATATGGTTATGTTTTCTCTATACTTATGCATATGGTTATGCATTTTATGCTCTTTTGAGAGTTGTTTATCCTCAGATTAACTATGTGTAGATTGTATTTGGTATGGTAGAGATTACTTTGTTGTAGTATGTCGAGTGTTGGACATTTTTACTATACATTGCTTTGGTAGAGCTACATTGTGCATAGGCAAGCATCAAATTGATATAGTGGTCGTGTGATCTCCCACTTTGTTCCCATTTTGGCATGGTTTATGGTTGAGGTTTTTCTTAGCTTACAAGGGAGACTGTGTCAGATGTCTCCTAGGATTTCCTGCCATAGTTTTTATTTCTTGACATCCATCAAACAGATATGTGTAACATTTCAACATTTACAAAATAACTCTTGAGAATGGAGGCCCATTTATGACGATACTTGCATTATTTGCATTGAGGTCACACAAGGTACATTAGGCATCATTGATTTCAACGTATGAGTTAGGGACAATGTTGTGAAGTGAGTAATTACCTTTGAAGTAAATCCAAATACCTTTCTCCCTAATATCAAAGGAGTTAAAAAGCAATGACACCCATCTCAAAGTCCCATCATTTTTCAAGAGTTTTCATAAAAACAAACATCACTGCAACCTACTATTTTCCTTTGTATGGACATTCAATTGTGAATCTCAAACTTTGTAGTGTCCTCAAGCTGCAATATAACAAAGGACAAGTAAATTATGCCATAATATTATAGCATCATGACAAACAGTAAACCAATGGAAATTTTTGTTATGATGTTCATCAATTATAAGCGTGAGATGTAGTAAATATGTCATCTCTTTATGAAACATGCACACTAGAATCGACAATTGTTGGCTTTGCAAGGGTGTTTATGGAGGCAATAAACTTTGAGGTAGTTGAGAGAGGCACATGATGTGATGCCAGTCGACAAGCACAATTATCTTTATCCTTCACAAAATCATTGTGTGCCTTCTTTTTTTTTGGAGGAAATGTGCCTTCACTATATTCTATGAGCCATGGTAGAGTTATGTACATGGTCCTCTTGAAACTACAAGACGGCTACACAGGAGTGAAAATGCTATCCATGCTCTTCTCATCCAAAACATATATAGACTTCTCACACTTTTAATGTTGAAGTTATGTTTATGTAACCATATGTAACATTTTGTGTGTCATTAGTACTCAATTTGAACTTGATATTCATGTACTAGAACACTCATTGTTTTATACCCTACCAGCAAAGACATCTTTTTCTTGCGTGTGTCAAGGCCTTATTCACCTTGGCCGATACTCCTTTCTTCATAAGTACAAGCTCATAAGGAAAAGACTTATTCCTGTGTTTCTATTTGGTATCCTCCAGGTTTGTGCCCTTAATAGGTTTTAATGAACTCTCCCAGAATTGATGACCACAAAACCTCAGTGCGTAGACATTCTCAAAAGATAGTGGACTCTCCTATTTCAAAAATCCTCTTAGGTTCAAACAATTGAAAAATTTATCATTAACTTTTGAACAAACATTAGGAATAGGTAGTACAAGTATCCTTTTAAGGGATATCAAGTCTCTTCACATATTTAGGGTCACTTAAAGCCATAACTCAAAGAATGTAAGTCTTCTTTCTAGGAGGTAGGTCTGTGCAAGACAATCCTTACAAGCGCTCTTGTTGAATCCACTGTAGCCGCCATGAGTTCCATTTGATTGTTGGAAAATTCCTACATGTTGAAAATTATAAAGAATGGAGTACAAGCATGAAATAATTAAACCCAATACCAAAATAGATTCCACAAATCCTAAATCAGTCAATCATTGTGCACCTCCATCAATAGTCCCCCAATGTTGGGGCAATTATGGCCAGTACATGCATTCTTCAGGAAGGACCATTTGTTTTGAAGAATGATTTTTTGTACTAGGCTTGAAACTTGGATGAGATCATGGAGCCTTTTTATCCGTAATCTTCTTTAGGGCTAGAGCATATGTTCTTCACTAGCATGCGTTTCTTATGTTTGTGGTTAAGTTCTTTTTCCATATTTGTCAATCAAGCAAACATTTCATCATGAGAAAGATTTGTTGTAAAGTTAGTTCAGGTTATCACTTTCAAATCTTCAAAGAAATATACAGGATAGCTTAATCTTGCAGCAATAAAGAGACATAATATTTATCACCATGTCGTTTGAAAGAGACAAGATAACTTGATCAACTATATAATTTACAAGCGCAATGAAAGAGGACCATAAATAATGCATCACTTCAATCATCAGTTGGTCATAGACCAGAAATCATTACAATGTCATAGCCCACTCTATGGGCACCATTTAGACATAGGGAAGGATCAAAAGCATTAGGTCGGGTTCAGGTATTGTTTTGCTTGCCACTCTCAAGGTGGGTAAGTACATTGCCTAAAAAATCCCTTTTGTTTTGCTCTTGTGGCACTTCCATGCACTTCTATATGCGAGTAGCTATGCTTGGCAAAGTAATGATTTCAGGATTTTTTAGATCCTGAAAAATCTTCACAATCTCTCCAATAGGCTGCTTGACCATGTTCAATAATGAACCTGATGTCATTAGAAATATGTCAAAAGCAGCGGGCATAAATGCGTGCTGAAGATGCTCAATAATAGACTTTTATAAGGCCTCTATGAGCTGGTAATACTGTTCTGGAGTAGAGGGGTTTAGGAACCACCAAATCTTAGGCTCTGACATGTGATTAAAGTGACATACTATCACTTTGAAGGCAAATTTTTGTTGATGTTTTGGGCTTAATATATGCCATATCTCTAAGATATAATTTTATAACATAAATGTTGTTACAAAAGAGGGGAAACTATCAAATTTGTGTCATGTTTGTTAATCCAGATTCCATACACAATTTGACTTAATTCATAGCAAACGACGATATATTATGATTGCAATACATACATTGTACAATACAGAGGAGAATACACAAAGAGAGATGGAGAGAGGTGAACAGGCCAGGAGTGTGAGGTACGCTCATCATAAGAACTAGACTCTATTATGTGCGTTACATAATACACAATTGAAGCGTGAATGCGAACAACCCAGCTTGTGCGAGGTACACTCAACACAAGTCATGGACATTGTTGTAATGTTGATTGATAGTTTAATCAACCTAAATCCTGATGAAGTGTGTGGAACGCACAGCACAACCATCAACAAACAATTTAAAAATCTTTGATTGTGGTCAAACATTGTACATATCTACATCCAAGTAGCACCAAGTCATCTACGGATCAGAAAGTACAAGGCGTGTCATGCTAAGATGAAGAGGGCATAGATATGCATCTGTCCACTCTTAGGTAGACAAATGTATCCCTCATATTTTTACGTAGTAAGAACGATGATGTGACTTAATCCAATCCATGATGAAGTGTATGGAACTCATAGCACAAACATCAGTGAACAACTTAACAATCTCATATGCATGCCAAATATCGTATGTATCTACATCCAAGACAACACCAAGTCATCTAGTGATGAACAATGATGTGTCTTTGGAGTTCAAAACACAAGAGTAACCAGTGTGTCACACAAAGATGAAGAGGGCATAAACTATGCATCTCTCCACTCTCTGTTTACGAACAAAAATCTTGTGTGACTACGTGAAACAAACGATAATTTGAGCTGGTCTAAAATTGAGCAACCTATAGGTCAATCTGGAGTGAGAGGTTTAGCATCATGCCTACTGCACTCCATGACTCAACCACTAAACCCTAAACTCAGCCTTGTGGTGAGAGATA
This sequence comes from Adiantum capillus-veneris, assembly GCF_014529385.1. Classification (NCBI taxonomy): domain Eukaryota; kingdom Viridiplantae; phylum Streptophyta; class Polypodiopsida; order Polypodiales; family Pteridaceae; genus Adiantum; species Adiantum capillus-veneris. Next base: position 32,379,020 of record NC_140956.1, on the reverse strand, counting down.
GACAATTGCACCACACAAGTGGGAATCTAAGTATGTCCTAAAACCCTTCTCTGTAGTGAGCCAAGTGGTTGCATAGCACAAGAAAAGTGACTAGTTTCTACACACTTCTGGAGTGAGCCGGATGGCTACACACCACGAAGTGGCCTATAACCTGTAAGCCAACTCTATGGTGAGAGTAAAACAACTGCACCACATGAGTCTGGCACAACACACAAAAACAAGTTAGAAAAGAGCAAGAGAAGTTGAAAATATTACCTCAAGCTTTGGTGGCTGTCCCAAAATCCACCTTAAGCTCTGGCACTGTTTTTTATCGAAACCGGCGACAGTTTCTTATATAAGGTATTTTTCAATCAAAAGATATTTTGATTGAAAAGAAATAAAATGGATATATGGTGATTATACAGGATTTTTGCATATAATGGGGTTTATACGTATATTTTTTTCAATACGGGTGTAAAAATGTAACCCAGGCGATGAGGCACAATAAATTACCAGTGCAGAGAAAACTCGAGTGGACAGTTGGACTTGTTAGTTATTGCCAGCATTCAGGAGGATGAATCAAACTTGGAGGGAAAGCCCTTTAGTTGCAAACAATGCAAGACTTATGTCCAAACCACTTTGTTTGGAATACACTTTTTAGAACAAGTAGCCACACAAAGAGAAATCCACTAGTAAAGCTCTCTAACTTGCAACATGTGGACTTAGCTTGAGTTCTTCTCCATAATTTTATTTGTCAACAACGTGCTATCCCCAATAATAACTAGATTTCCATATAATTCATTCAATACTGCTATGCACATTACATATTGGGCAAGAGAGTCAACTGGGATGATAAAACCTTCTAACGCAAGCGTTGGGCTTGGTCACATTGTCGACAAGGTTTTAGTGTAGAACGAGCAAAGACCCCAACTATCGCAAAATCATCTTATCGTTCTTTTACGAGAGGATCATGAAATCATTGTGGAGATAGAAAGCCATGGATTTGACCTAGCAAGCCAGGGTAAAACTCCTGTAGGCTTGAGATTGAAGGTGTCATATCTTGAGACACAGCTCGATGCCACTAGAAGAGAGCTTTTACTAGCCCAAAGCAATCTTGCAAAGTACAACAAGAAGTTTGGTCCCCTTGCAGAAGAGGACATTGCAGCTGCCACAACCGACCTCAATGCATTTTTGACTTCACCGACCAACTCTGCATCTCTTGGCTCTGATGAATTTTTCTTAAACGAGATTTTGGTAGATCTCACTCAGCATGCTGAGTTGTAAAATCTATAACTTCTATTGTTGTAATCCTTGAAGACAATGTTTTGTAATCATTTTACATAATCAACTCAGATATTTATTGCTTTGTCTCTTTTTCATCTTGGTTATAAACTGTATACAATAAGTATAAAATAAAAGTGATAGACAATCATACGACACAAAGTGACATGGCAAAAAGAGAGATCATAAGATATGGCCAACAAACTCAAGATGATTACAATTACATTGTATCAAAGGTGTTTTTAAACAATGTCGTCACAATCAAACACCGGAATCATCATTAGGATGAGGATGGGGTGTAGAAGGGCCTCTTTATTTTACATGAGCTTATGGAGATGGTTAACATTTTGAAAAATAGGTGTACGCCATGTGTGCAAGAATGGTGGATGTGTAAGATATGTGTAAGAGTGGTCAAATGATGCACTTTTTTTCCCAAAAAGGAGGTGGGCAGTTTTATTATTTTTGGCCTTCCGTAACTCCCACATATGATCTCCATTTTGAGTGGACATCCTTTATTTGCAATCTACACATCGAGCTCTTTCCATAGATATGCTACATGATATGGTTTTACCCACTAGATTTTAAATTCAATTTTGGGGGGAAACTTTGAATTCAAATAAACTAGCCGCTTTTCCTGTTTGAATTGAAAAATTGTCCTTTAATTACTTTCTTAATACTAAAGGTTTGACTTCCTTAAACTGCCAAATAAAGAGGCCCTCCTAGACCCCATTCTCTTCCTAATGTGTCATCAACTTCTTCCATGTATGAACATTTTGAAGCCACCTCCCACTCTGACTCACCATTACATTTTACCTTAGCAGCAACTGCCTCATGTGTTTTCTTTATACCAAAACAATGTTTAGCTTCTCTCGTTGCAATGTTGGTTGGAGCATGCAATAATCTCATATTACAAAACACATATACGAGAGCCTCAGCTCATTTTGTCTTTAACCTATTTCTCTTCTTAGTGTGTAAGAAGTCAAATGCAGACCAATTTCTCCCACAACTACCACTTAAAGCAGCAACAAATAATACTCAACAGCTATGTGTTTCCATTCTATCTTTTCTCCACTATATTCTTTACACCACATAAGTGTGCTAACTTTTTTGATGGCGTCAATGTGCCAAGGATCACCAACCATACCAACCCTATTTGCATAATCAATGTGTTGTGATGAAATCCATCTTTCCCCTCATCTGACCCTAAGAGTTGCATGCACACAGCTTTGAAACCATGCATCACTTCTAAATTGGAGGATTGTTCATGGAGCTGAAATTTTGGATTCAAAGCGAATGCTACACTATGTAACGGTGTGTGCATTTGCATCCATCAAGATTTTGTGCATGAAACTAGAAATGTTTTATCTTTACCAGTGTAGCCTTGAAAGTCTTTGAGATTTTCAATGGCTTGTGCCATATATCAATACAGTTTTCCAAAGACAAAAGAGTCTTTATCCACCAAGAGTAGCAGGTCCACAAAGGGTTTAGTAACATTGACAACCTTTTCCACATTTCTCCAAAACACTAGAGAATTGATGAGTTGATGAACCCTTAATGTTTTAGCTTGGTAGCTAGGATATTTGCTAAGCCATGCATCCCATCACCTGTCGGCGGCAACTGTTTCTAGCAGCCCATGTGAAACATCTTTCAGTGTTGACAACACATAATATGCAGTAGCAAACCAAGTGCACAAAAGATTTGTAATGCCTTGTTAGACAACTTTGTTCTGAAGAGAGCATATAAAAATTGATGCTCTTTTATGAACTTTACTATTGTCTTTGCTTCCAACAAAGTAGTCTTTATTTTTTCAAGTTTGCCAATTTCTTTAGAAGGAGATTGATAGTATGCGCACCGCATGGTACCCATGTTAATTTCACGTACTTTGCTTTAATTGCAAGACCTACACCTTTGTAATTTTCAGTATTGTTGGTGACAATGGCTGTCACATTCTTTGGCCCTCCAGATTTTGATATGGCATGCTCATAGATCTTTGAAATAAAGGGATTGTTTTTTCTTTCAACAAGTATGTGTCAATGGCTTTTAAAACTACTAACCCTTGAGGACAAATCAGCATCACATTGATTAAAGGCTTCTTCGTACAATTGGTCCATCCATCCAAAGCTATAGTACATCCAAAATTAGGAACATATTCCAAAACTGCACATTTGAGCATTCTTTCTACCTCATATTTAAACTTTTAAACATACTTTGTGTGCATTTTATTATAATCTAACATCATAAAATTTTTTTGACAATGCTCATCAATGCATCTTTGAAGATAGAGTTGCACACTACATCGAATGGAATACCACATGCAAGAAATGCTTGAGTCCACTTCAAATGCAACATGGATAACCACTATTAATCATAAGCTTTATGGAGTGTTTGATCCATAGACAACCCTCTTCTGATACCATCAATACAATTTCTCTTTCAATTAGATGCATTACTAGATGGACCTACTCTAAAGGATGTTGTACCATGCACTTCACTCTAGAAACAAGGATTATAAAAATTATGCTCTCTATTCTCAATGACCATCGGATCCCTCTTCTCATTCCTAACAGGTTCTTATTCATCCCTTGGATTTTCTCTTCCCATAGTACGACCGTTTTTTCTTATCCCTTTACTTTTTCCCTCAAAGGAAAACCTTTACTTTTCGTACATAATCATGAAATCTTTCATATATGTCTACTAGAGACAAGGTACAAGGCCCAGCATTACCTGGAACTTTGAACAGATGCTCTTTGATCCTCGTAACATTGCCACTGAACACATGGGGACAAGACTTGCACTTCAATTGAGATCCAGTTCATCCTAGCACTATTTCATGCACGTATGCCCGCTCATGACCGTGAACCATGAAACACAGATTTGCAACAAATAGACAATTGTAATTTGTAAATTGATCCTTTTATTAATCACACGTGAAGTATACAATTTATTAATTGATTATGTCAAAAAAATTGAAAGTACATAGTCAATCGTATCCAACAGTAGTTTTGCATTATATTCACATATCCAAAAAGGGAATATAATTCATTGTTTAGGTATTATGAATAAATTTTGAATACTTTACACCTATAAATGATAATAATCGTACCCTAAATAATATTTTGTCACATCAAATCATCTCGAAGTGTGAGCCTAATACTCTACCTCAACGTGATGGTCATTGGTTACCAACAATCAATTTTGGATTGTAGCGACATTATCATGATTTTTTATAAATCACATTGGTTTTAAAAAAAATGTATTGATCGTTGCATATCTTCCTAGAAGTGTGATCAACTACTCTAACACAAAAAAGTGATAACATCATTGTACTGGAAGCATTTCTAGTGGTACAAGATAAACATCAAGTACAACCAAAAACCTTTAACTGAAAATATACTCAAAAGTGTAAACAACTTCTCTAACACAACAAGGTGATAATATTATCGTAGTTGAAGCACCTCTAATGGTACAAGATAAGCATCAACAAGTACACTAAAAAATACTCAATTAGAACCTTCGTCAAAATTCTTCCATGTGTGAGTATATCACTCTTAACACAAGGACTCAGAGAAATACTTAATTCCTAAACCATTATCTAAGTGAAACAACTGATTATCTCCAATGCAATAAACACTTTAACTCTAGCACAAAAGTAAATAATCATTATTTACACTACGTACCCACAAGTGTGAGTATATACTCCAACACAATGATAGATGGTTACAAACCTAATTTTCTTCTTTAAGTGTGAAAAAAATCCAACACAGAAAGAGCAATTTCTAGTTTTAATTTTTATTCAAATTAAAAATTAAAAACCAAAAAACAACAAATTATAATATTAAAATTTAATTATATCATTAAAAATAATTCTAATAAATAACTAAATATTGTTTTTTTTGTATTTTTATAAATATTTTATCTTAAAGAGAGAGAAGATTACTTTATCAACTAACTCAATGGGGCTCCGATGGTTGCATATATATACTAATCACTTTGATCAAAGATTTCTTGAATCGAAGTGCATAGAAATAATACGAAGAGCTGAACTCAATGACGTGTCACCGTATAATACAATCATTTTATACTACTTAATGTATTATACTGGTATACTCATATAATACGTTTAACATTTAACGTATAATGCAATTAGCCTACTATAACCAAAGAGTCCTACTCTACCTAGGTCTCCAGACCCGCTGTCTGGTCTTTAGGGACTTCAGTCCCACTAAGCTTCAGAAGTATGTTATGTACATTGACATGTGGTGGAAGACTTGTTTCCCATTATAGGTATTGCTATTCTTACCATGCTTTGAACAAGTTCTAGGTTTTAACCTTGGCAATGTGAGTCACCACATTGCTCAGCAATGATCGAATTGAGATTGATGGGCAATTTTTTGTTCATTACTCATGCAAGAAGCATATTGAATAACTCTTTTGAAACATATGTTGTGTTATTTTCTCCAGGGGTTCACCGTTTAGTACTCCCCTATATAACGTGTGCTCATGGGGTATTAAAAAACCCCCTATTTTAACATGTTTGAATGATTAAAATGACCCATTATTTTAGGATTTTTTCCAAAATTAAATATAAAACCCCTTATTTTAATGTATCAAACTTTTGCATTAAAAACCCCCTCCAATCGAATTCATGCTATACATTAACATGATAACATAGTGCACCCCCGAGGTTATTTCTGAGACTAATAGCCTCTAAGACAAAGCGATACGCTGCTCTATTTTCTAGGGTAGATATTGGGATGCCCTCACCGCCCATCTTCCGCTTCTTTCTAGTTTTGATCGTCTCATTCAAAAAACTATTGATCGTGTCAACGTTGCAAGGTTGTGCCTTCTAGTCAAATGGTAATCTAAAAATGTATGAAATGACCATAGCCATGATCTAGAGATTTTCTACCATTGACTACTACTATGTCTATCTCAACAATCTATTCAATAATGTTGGAGTCTATGGGCAATCTGGTAGCTTCTAGCAGCACCATCATACCCCAATTATGTAGGAGCTCTCTTTTCCTATTCTAAAAAACATATTTACCAATGGGCTAATATGACACAATGAGTTGAGTCTCTGCAAGTACTAGCCCTGCTTACGGCTATGGATTGATTCTACTCGTCAAAGTAGAATCAATTTCTTGAGCAGAGATTGCACCCCGTTTTCACCATTTCTATACCATGTGATAGTGTTTGGGTGGAGAAGAACTCATAAAGGTCTCGGGGGGTTCATTGTTTAGTACCCCCTATATAACGTGAATTTGTGGGGTATTAAAAACCCCTCTTTTAACATGTTTGAATGAATAAAATGACCCCTTAATTTAGTTTTCTTTTCAAAATTGAATATAAAAATGCCTTATTTTAATGTATCTGTGTTAAATCGCCTAAATTTTTTTGAATTTAAAAACCCCTTCTTTCAAACTCACATTATACATTATCATGATTACATAGTGCACCCCCCAAGATAAAGGTGAATAAGTTGTAGTAGGAATTTTTGCAAAAGCAAGCTCTATAAGCACAAGGGGTGAAGGAATGCTCGTGGGGTCATGAACTCTCCTCATGGCTATTCTAATTCAAGCCATGAATGCTCCACTCTTTGCATGCCTTGGGAGTATAGCAGTCGTTATTGATGTGGAATTCATGCATTGGTCTTGAATATATAATGATTAGTTGTAGGATATTAAAAAATATACAGTCTTTAATGCACCACCAACAGTGACCATTATGGACTTCAGATGCCTTCTGATTTTTTTCTAACTAAGTTTGGAATCTGGTGACACTCAAATCATTCTCTTGCTAAATTTCCTCCATTACTTTGACTCCTTCTATCGATTGGAGAAGTTTCATAATTAGATATGTCATTGTCTTGTAGATCTGATACTAGAGGTTTTGCTGACCTATAATAATGTAGCTTGATCTTTACCCCATTATAGATACCTAGTAGCATCAACCTAGACAAGTCCTTTAGTTTGACTTTTCCATTAGAGAATACGCAGTTTCATATGGTCCTAACCATGCAATCTTTAGACTGGCCTTCTTCGGGCCTAACTTTGATTGATAAATCAAACCCAAATCATCCTTTCTAAACTCCTTTACTTTTACCTTGCTATCATGCTAGTATTTCCTTCATTGTTGTACTACTTCATGTTCCAACATTTCTCTTTACTTGATCTCATCCAGGTTAAGTAGTTCATCCAATATGTTCTTCAATGTTGAATTATATTCCATGTCATGCTCTATAGCCAATCTAAGATTGGGATAGAAAATTCCATGGGTAATATGGCTTCAATTCCATATACCATTCTAAATGGTATTATACCAGTTGGTAATTCTGTAAGTTGTTCTATATGCCCAGAGTGTTGTCTGAAACTTGTCATCCCGAGTGTGAGACTCCGTCTAAACTATCTAGCAAGACTGTCTTAATAGTCTTATTGCAACTTTTAGTTTTTCCACTCTAATGGATGATGATTGGCCAACTCCAAACAGTACCTCTATTGTATTAACCAAGAGGCAGTTTGAAAATGAAATCTTCAATGCAATGAAGTGCACATATGGGTCACATCAAGAAACACTTACATATTTTATGCCTACATATTTTTGTTATTTTGTTCAAGGTAGACGATGTGCATCGCACGTTTACCATAAGGGTGGAACAACAATGAATGCCTTCCTTCCATTTTCTTGGGACTCAAAGATTGTTCAGCACAATGGGGATACCGTAAAGTGCATGGTTGTAATAGAAAAAATGATCATTCAATACCCCATTGCAGAGCAACAAATCTCCATTATATTCCCTCAAGGAATCCACTAGGAAAGATAGCACGTGCAAACAAAATAAGGATTTATGATTAGGTACATTTACAAAAAAATGCACTTACATAGAAGGTTTTTAGTTGATAAAGTGAAAATTTTCATACATAAGGGCTAGTATTTTTACAAAAATGCATACATAAGGGGTGCATATAATACTTGAAAATATACAGGTAAGGGATTATTTAAATACCTCTTGTTCACACATGTTGTATGCAATTTTTACATGGTGGACTCCCTGGGTATATTCCCTTACCGGAGGTGGAAGCAGACGCGAGGTGAATGGGAAGCACTCGATTCGGATATCACTGATATGGAGCAAGTTGAAGTGTATGTGTGCAAGCAGGAGGAGTGTGGGACGTGGCCGTCAATGCTGATTGGAATAAGGCAAAGCTAAGGGATTACTTCGCGCTTAGGTTTGAGCTCAAGATGGACTACACCTTTGTAATCGGTAGCAACACCCCACGTAAGTGAAAGGAGAGGGTCTTTCTTTGTAAGAGCATTCCTTCCCTAGATGTATCCATATCAAGCAAGCAATTGTTGTTGCATTGTAATACTCTCATATTAGCACAATACTTTTTCGTCTAATTTTGTGATCCGAGAATGTCTAGTTTTCAGCTTTAGAGGCGTTAAGTGACTTTAGAGTCGTGGTGGGTGGTGACGTCACGTTGTTTCAAACTGTGGTGTTTGGATGGCAATACTATGCATTATAGTCTGGTCTTTTTGCGAAAGAGAACATTCAAATTTTAATCACCGTTGAGTTTTTAAGTTTTATAAAAGTGTCCTATTTTTAATTTCCTCCTTTATAATTGACTTGCAAGGCCCATTTTAAAGTCACTTTCTTATTTTTGAGCTTCTCTCATCTTCTCCACTGCTTCCTTGCTATATCCATCCCCAAGCACGTGCCATTTTCCCTTGCACTCCACCAGTAAGAATGGCTACTACTAATCAAGCCCTCATTGCCCAGCTCCTTGTGCATGATCTGGGACACATGATGGAGAATCTTAGCGCCGCGTTCCAGGTATCTTATCAACATGGAGGCTACCATCAAACTGCATGCTGATGCATTTGAAGCGCTTACATCCTACATGGAGACACATTATACTGGGTTGCATTTATAGGACCGTACCCAAATAATTATATGTATAAAATGCTATTATGCCCAAAATTCCGTATAATCACCGTATAGCCGATTTATTTCTTTTTTATCAAAAGATATTTTGATCAAAATATCTTTCGATCAAAAATGTCTTATATAAGAAATGGTCGCCAGCTTTGATCGAAAGCAGTTCTAGAGATTGAGCCACCTTCGATTGAAAACGGTGCTAAAGCTGACGGGTAGAGCTTGAGGTACACGCAGAGCTTGAGGTAATATTTTTAACTAGTTCTGCTCTTTTCTAACTTGTTTTGTGTGTTGTGCCAGACTCATGTGGTGCATTTGTTTTACTCTCATCACAAAGTTGGCTTGCAAGTTATAGGACACTTCGTGGTGTGTAGCCATCTGGCTCACTCCAGAAGTGTGTAGAAACTAGTCGCTTTTCTCATCCTGTGTAGCCACTTGCTCACTGCAGAGAAGGGTTTTAGGACAGACTTAGGTTCTCACTTGTGTGGTGTAGTTGTCTATCTCTCACCACAGAGTTGAGTTTAGGGTTTAGTGGTCGACTTGTGGTGTGCAGTAGGCATGATGATACACCTATCACTCCAGAGTGACCTATAGGTTGCTCAATTTTAGATCAGCTCAAATTATCGTTTGTTTCACATACACACAAGAGTTTCTGTTCATCAAACAGAGAGTAGAGATATGCATAGTTTATGCCCTCTTCATCTTTGTGTGACACACTCGTTACTCTTGTGTTTTGAACTCCAAAGACACATCATTGTTCTACACTAGATGACTTGGTGTTGTCTTGGATGTAGATATCTACATATGATATTTGGCATGCATCTGAGATTGTTGAGTTGTCTGCTGATGTTTGTATTGTGAGTTCTACACACTTCATCAAGGATTGGATTAAGTCACATCATCGTTCTTACTACATAGAAATATGAGGGATACATTTGTCTACCTAAGAGTGGAGAGATGCATACCTATGCCCGCTTCATCTTAGCATGACACGCCTTGTACTTTCTGATCTGTAGATACGTCACTTATAAGTAGATGACTTGGTGTTGTCTTGGATGTAAATATATACAATGTTTGACCACAATCCAAGATTTTTAAATTGTCGGCTGATGGTTGTGTTGTGTGATCCACACACTTCATCAGGGAGGATTAGATTGATTAAACTATCAATCAATATTACAACAATTTCTAGGACTTGTGTTGAGTGTACCTCACATTAGCTGAGTTTTTCACATTCACGCTCTGATTGTTTACGTGTATTATGTAACACACATAACAGGGTCCAATTCTTATGATGAGTGTACCTCACACTCCTGGCCTATTCACCTCTCTCCATCTCTCTCTTTGTGTATTCTCCTCTCTATTGTACAATGTATGTATTGGAATCATAATATATCGTTGTTTGTTATGAATTAAGTCAAATTGTGTATGGAATATGGATTAACAAACATGACACGAATTTGATAGTTTGCCCTCTTCTCTGACAACATTTATGCTATAAACTTATATCTTGTGATATGGCGAATATTAAGCTAGCAAAATATCACCAAAAACTTGCCTTTGAAGTGATAATACGTCACTTTCATCACTTGTCAGAGCTTGAGCTTCGTCGTTGACTAAACCCCTCTGCTCCGAAACAGTATTACCAATTCACAGAGGTTTTAATGAACTCCGTCTTTGAGCAGCTTCAACACGCATTTACGCCCCATAATGCATTTGGCATATGTCCAATGACCTCAGATTCATTATTGAACATGGTCAAGCAATCTATTGGACAGATTGCAAAGATTTTTTAGGATCCAAAAAACCTAAAATCATTACTTTATAAGGTGTAGCTACTTGCATACAACTTCTGCAATAGTTGTATATTGAATTCAAGAGCAAGGGAAAGCTGGAAAGAGTAGCAAAGGTCATGAGAGTGGAAGTCAGCTCTTTCGATGCTACTACAGAGCCAGAGACTACGGTTAGCATAGAGTCTCCTACTAGTGCCACTCTCACACTCGATCAGTCTCAACTCCCCCCTTTGTTATATCTTTTGCTAGAAACTGGAGTCTTCAACATATAGGCTCTGTAGCTGGGAGAAGGGAGATGGGCAAACGTGAAGCGTGTAGGTGTCACACACCCTGCCTTTAAAGAGCCATTGTATGCGGAAAAAATCTCCAAAATCCACTTGCATGGACCCACAGTGGATCAGCAAGTCAAGGATAAAGCCATAGCTTTGGACATCACTCATCATGGCATTATTTATCCACTTACCATGGCCCGCCACATAGAGCATCCAATGCTCATTTCACATTTTTGGAATGGTGGCCATGTAGAGCAGTGGTGGATAAGAGATTGCACTACAGATGGTATTCAACCTGCCATTCGCAATTATGTAACCACAGAAGGAACAGTAGAATTGTTCCAAAATAACATTTTGCAGATAATAAACGCTCTTCTTCAGACCCTGAAGTATCTACATGCGCACGACTATCCCCACAATGATCTTCACTCCCGCAACATGATGCTTCACTTTGGATAGAAGGGGGTCTATGCAGGCATTGTGGATTGGGAGTCGTATACAAAGACCAGAACAACAACATGCTTTCCTCCTCTCTGCAACTTGCAAATAGAAACTAGAAAGCAAAGCGAGAGAGATTTTCCATGGGCTACCCCATAATTCATATCTACTAATCCCCCTCCCTGGAATAAATCCATGGATATCTACTCCATGTGCCATACTTGTAAACAACTCTTGAAGTGCATGGAAGTGCCACAAGAGCAAAACAAAAGGGATTTTTTAGGCAATGTACTTACCCACCTTGAGAGTGGCAAGTGAAACAATCCCTTATCCCAGCCTAACGCTTTTGATCTTTCCCTACATATAAACAGTGCCCATAGAGTGGGCTATGACATTGTAATGATTTCTAGTCTACAACCAAGTGATGAATTATTTATGGTCCTCTTTAGTTGCACTTATAAATTATATAATTGATCAAGTTATCTTGTCTCTTTCTAACGACATGATGATAAATATTATGTCTCTTTATTACTACAATATTAAGTTATCATGTCTATTTCTCTAAAGATTTGAAAGTGATAACTTGAGAGAGAAAGAAAGAGAGAGAGGTGAACATGTTGTAGTGTAAAATGGCGATGTGTCATAATTTTCACATACTCACAAACAAGCAAAACTTATAGACCTTAAGTCATACATCTTCGTCTCCATCAAACACACCAATCATATCATCTATTTCATCCATATAGAGCATTCTAAAGCTATCTCCCATTCCGTATCATTGTCATCATCTACTTCCGCAGCTATAGCTTCATGGGTTTGAAAAACACCATAATATTCATCGGCTTATGAATGAGTCTCATGTTGCAGAAAACATAAACCAAATTAGCAGCATGTTGAGGATGAAGCCGGTTTTGTTTCTTAGTATGCATAAAGTCAAAAGTCGACCAATTTCTCTCATAGCTTCCACTTGATGCTACAATAGATAGAACCCTAACATCAATGTGTTGTAGCTCCACTTTCTCCCCACCATACTCCTTCCACCATAGAGGCGCACTTGTGTGTGTGGAATGGCATCTATATGCCATGGATCCTAGAACATGCCAGTTCTATTAGCATAATTAACTCGCTAACAAAAAGCAGTCTTCCCAGCCTCTTGTCCTAATAGTTGAGAGCACACTATTTTGAAGTCACTCATGACTTCTTTATTGGTCGATTGTTAGTGCATTTGAAATTTGGGATCTAATACAAATGCAGCACCATGGAACAGCGTATGCAATTTCACCCATCGCTTATTGGCAACTGTAATTATGGAATCTTTGTCCTTTGCACCAAATCCAGCATGCTCTCTTACTTTGTGCAATTCCTATGACATATACCAATAGAATCGACCAAAGACCAAAGAGCCTTTGTCAACTATTTGCAAAAGATCTACAAATGGTTTGGCCAGGGTGACAATTCTCTCTACATTGCGCCAAAAAACTTGCGAGTTTACAAGATGTACACATCTTGTAGCTACCTCTTGGTAGCTAGGATACTTGTTGAACCATGCATCCCAACGTCTATCAGCTACTATTTCAATCAATGCAGGCTTCACTTCTTGCAAGGTGGCAAGAACATAATATGAGGTTGCAAACCTTGCCGCACAAAATATCTGCAAAGTTTTGTTGAGTGATTTCAATCAAAAAAGAGCATGCGAAAATTGATGCTCTCTAATAACTTTCACCACATGATTAGCATCCAGCAATGTTTGCTTTATGACGGCGTGTGAATATCTCTTGGCGGTGTCATACACTCAGACACATTAATTCAAAGCAATGAACTACACAAGCAATTCTCTATCAATCAATATAGTGATCAAAATATGTCCACATTATCAATTACTCTAGGGCTACATTATCAATTAACAATAGACAATAATAGTCTTGGCATTCTTCAATAAACTCATGTCAATCAAATTATATTTTGATGCACTAAATAACTTCATCACTTCAAACAAAACATTTCAATCACATTGCACTATATCGATTCATCTAAAGTGCAAGCTTTTGGCTTTCACACATTACGATAATCAATTTTATAATCCGTTGCACTATATCAATTTATCTAAAGTGCAAGCTTAAAGCTTTCACACATTACAATAATCAGTAATATTGATCAAATCTTGCAATTGATTCTCATTGGAAATGGGATTAATTTGCAATCTTTGACGATTGTCATATCTATCTGAAGTGCAAACATGAAGTTCTAGCTCACACTCCACGGTAGATCTTTGAAATCTTATCTATCTGCATTTGATGCACGTGTACAATTACAAAGTATGATAGACATAGCAATCCAAATAAAGATAATGTAATATCAATGTATTTGTACATGAGATTCTTAAATTTTGATTCTAGTGAGAGCATAGTGTGATGGCTCTACACAGGACAACAAAATTTCTATGTATGTTCACTTTGAGGTGAGAAAGTATATGCACGTCAAAATCAAACTTACCTAAATAAAAGTGACCTCTATTCTATTATATTTTGCTGACAGCAGATAACCTCATGTGAGAGTACACTCTACACACAAGGGTAATCTCTAAACGATATCATTAATTCACTTCCACGTGTCAGTAAACTGAGCACGTAGCAAGTGATTCTTAAACAACAAAAACCTTGTATGAGTGAGAGTTTAAGCTCTACACAACATACAAAGCTTACATAATTTGAAAATAAATAATTAATAAAAAATTTACAAAACATAATTTGATTTAATCAAAGTTTAAAATTTTTGAATTTTTGTTTTTTTAATTATCACAAAATTCATTTTTTTGGCTCCTGTTGACATGGAATACCTTTTGAGAGGAACACTAGTCTCAATAGGCGCGTTGTCGATGAATATATTTTTTTTTATCATAAGATAATTTGTTATAAACATCTTCCGATCGAAAGATCTTTCAATCAAAAAATTGGGAAAAAAATATGTTGCCCGTTTTTTATGACGTGTCACCGTATAATGCGCCCGTATAATATCGGGTCAGGTAAATACGCCCATATATGATGTATTATACATTTTTCGTATAACGTATAATGCAACTTAGGACACATATAGCAAAGTACGCATCGATTTTGAAGATGAAGAAGGTTTGTGGGTGCCAATAGATCTCCTCAAGCACACCTTCAAAAGAAGACAGTATTTTTTGCTTCAGGTTGGGTAGGGTGATCAAAGGAATCATCACCAAGGAACACTATCGAGAGAAAGAAGAGAACAACCTCATAGACCTGGGCATGGGGAGCATTGGCACGGGATTTATGAGGTGGGACATGGCGGTGTGTCATAAAATCTAATATCTAACTATACCCAAATGATTTTCTCAAATTAAACTGATCACTTGGTGTGAAAGAATAAACGAGAACAAGAGTTAGAATATAGATATGTGCTTTAGATGCATCTCAGCATGGGACCAAATGGGAGATGGTCTATCAAAGAGCAATGCTAATGGAGCTTAAAAGACCTTAGGGTTAACTTCATTAAAGACCTCCAATAGTTAGTGTGAAAAACCTTGGACCTTAGGTAAGCTAGGGTTGTGCTTGAGGTGGGAACCCGGACCAAGCTTGAGGTGCTTGTCGTGCTAACTAAGATGCTTGAGGTGCTTGTCGTGCTTGAGATGCTAGGGTTCTACTTGAGGTGGGAACCCGGGCCAAGCTTGAGGGGCTTAAGGGCCAAGCTTGTGGTGGGAACTAGGTCCACGGTTGAGGGACTTGTGGTGTCAAAAGTTCAACAAGGATCCCTACAAGGAGAGGGAGATCCCTACAAGTAGGGTATGAGAGAGAACACACACACCCTCATAGGAGTCAAGCCTAGACCAAGGAGGCAACAAGGACACATGTCAAGCTCTTCATGTTGCCCTCATAGTGTGCCTAAAGCCTATTGATTGGCCTCCCAAGGGGTCGAATGATAATTTAGTTAATTTAATTAATTGTTTATGCATTTATCAAGTCCTCTATCTCAAAGGGGAAAGGAGGACACTTGTCCCAAGGCTAGTGTGCTTGCTTGATATGCACTCTGCATGTGATTGGCCAGGCTTGTAGGGGTCCAATGAGCTTCCATGTTGAGCTAGAAGAGGGGGTCGACCAAAGCAATGAGGGGGCTATCTTGGGGGGTATACTATCCCATACACACACTCTCTCTCTCTCTCATTCATTGTGTGAAGTGCAAAGTGAAAGAGCTCCATCTCCTTCTCTGAGCTTGTAGAGAATTTGAGAGCCTACACCAACACTCTTGGCTATGGAATGCAAATCCAACCAAGAACCATGCTCCAATGCTTAAGCTTTTCATCTTCTCCATCTTCATTACTATGCTATTATGTATGCTAAGCAAGAAGAGTGATGATAAGTGAGGAACTATTTTTTTCTCCTATGAATGTTTCCTCTTCTTCTTCCCTACCCTCATGCTCCGCTAGCTCTCTCCACCTTTGAAGGTGTTTGAGGCCTTGGGACTGAGGCTGGGGATGGTTAATGCCTTTTACAAAGTCTATGTTATGCTCGTGATGCATGATTGTTTCCATCGTCATTTCATGATGTAGGTCACAAGAAACACAAAGATTGTATTGTACCAAGTCTCTCTTGATGGGAAATCTAGAATACAAAAGCCTATTGGAGGGGGAGCCGGCTCCACATAAATCTGGTCCTCAACTATTGTCAAGTTCTCTAAACTCTCTCTCTTGCAAAAGTATTTTTCATGCCAAGTTAATTAAGTACTATGGTTATGTTTTTACCACTAATTAAGTTCACCCTCTATGTTCTCAAAGTAGTCTCACAAAAATGCTCACTCTAATTCTCCTAATTTTGCTATTCTCAAAGTTCATAGGCCATTTTCATTACATTGGTATCAGAGCTATTGGTTTCTCTTTTCTTGCTTAAGAAGAGAGGTCCTTAAGTTGTCCATGAAAGGTTGGGCATGTTCATTACAATAGGGTAAGTGGGAGGGATCTATTATCTTGGTTGAGAAGGACTTAGCTCAAGGTACATAGTTGGGAACTATAGACTTAATAATGGAGCCTCTCTGGGCTTGCCTTTGGCTTAATCATTATTGAGCTACGAGCAAGCTCAATAGGAACCATAATTAACCGAGCAATGTTAGACCCTCTCCACTAGTCTTTGCAATCAAAAATGTCTAAACCACGGGTGTGGCTGCTTGAGGACTGATTTTCAAAGGTAAAGAAGAGTAGCGACTAAGGTTTTTTAGGGTACCAAAGCACAAAGTAATCTATACACTCTGGGTGTGCACTGTGTAATCATGTTAATGTATAATGTGAGTTCAAAAGGAGGGGTTTTAAAATACAATTTTTTTAGGGAATCTAACAGAGACACATTTAAATAAGGGATTTTTATATTTAGTCTTGAAAAAAAGTCATCAAATAAGGGATCATTTTATTCATTCAGGCATGTTAAAAGAGGGGTTTTTAAAATACCCCGCTAACGCACATTATATAGGGGGTACTGGAATGGTGAACCCCCCGAGTCTATACATAAGCTTAATTAGCATGGCTGATAATAACCAAGAGAGCAGAATGAAAATTGATAACTTTGATTATACACATGAAGGTACTAATGATGATGCCCCCATGTTTGTCAACTATCTTGTTACTAGGTTGTAGCAAGCTATGGGGGAAACCTTGCTTTGCAAGCCGAATTTACTCAACAACTTCGTGCTTATGGGATTTCCTTTCCTATCCAAGAGGAGAGAGAGCTTACGAGGTCTCTTGATGAGACCCTCAATAGAAGACTCTCTCCCATAAGAGAGGAGAAATCCAAAGAACGAGAAAAAAACGAGTCCCTAAATTCCTTTGAGTTGTGGCTCCACGAAGATGGCGGTCTAGACGATCACCAACTCCTCCCAAGAGGAAACCTTCAATGCACAGTCCTTATCTTTGTCACTCCAGAAAGGAAGAGAGGAAACAAAGGAAGAAAAGGGCAAGAAAGAGGTCACCCTCTTCTCCTTCTTCTTCACCTTCCTCCTCTTCCAAAAAAAGCTATAGCTAGAGAATACAAGAAGGGCAGACATCGCAAATCTTACCCTACATGGCGAAGGTCCTAAAAGATCAAGAAGTTCAAAGAGGGAGGAAAGAGTATCTCTTTTCTCACCTATGATGGCACCTTTTGTGCTACCGACAAAGTATTGGCCTTCATCCAACAATTTCATGCGGCCTTTGGAGATGAGGGATTCACGGAGTCCTCCAAGCTACGTCATGTAGCTATGCACTTCCAAAAATCTGCTCGTCAATGGTGGGCTAGCCTTCATGGCAATGGCAAATCCCCAAAGACATGGAAAACTCTACAAGTTTCCATCATCAAGTAATTCCTTGCAAGTGATGCAAAGGACAAAGTGCTTATCAAATGGTGGAGTTTGAATTTGCTCTCCCATGAGTCTATCCACAAATAGGTGGACAATTTCTGGGATATACATCTCAAATCTATTGTCTTTCAAAAGATAGACTTCGCCGAGAAAAAGCAACAATTATGCGCGGGTTTACCTGAAGAGATGGCCAAGTACATCAACTCCCAATGGCCTGGTTCTATCACTGAAGTAATCCACCACACTATGATTGCTTCGTGCATCAATTTCAAAAAAGGGGCTAAAAGGAATTTCAAGCCCATGGAAAGCAAAGACAAAAGTGATACAAAGGGGAAAACCGATGCCCAAAAGTCTTCCTAAGGCAATACCAACAACAAGAACAACAACAATCGGTCCAAGGAGAAAGGAGTTTTACAAAGGTAAAAATAAACTCTCTTCTGAAGAGCTTGAAGATTTTTGCAAGGACCGTAAATGTTTTAAGTGTGGGGAGCAAGGACCCCGGGGCAGTCACTTTTTAGAATGTGTATGCTATCACGTGAGTTAACCGGAGAGGATTATTAAAAATCAAAATGTATCAAAATGTATACATACAGAGGGGGGTGGGGGTTTTTTAAATGGGCACGTAGTGTAAATATAGTATGTATATTGAGGTATTATTAATAACCTCTTGAACGCACGTGATATAGGAAGCTTTTGATAAGTGACCGCCCCAGGGCAAGGGCATGGCTATCGTTCTTGCCCCAAGAGAAATGCCTGCAATGAGACTCCTATAGCTTCTGCTATCAAATATCCAAAAGATGATGCTCATTGCAAAGAATTACCTCTCCCCTATGCTTGGGAAAAAGTTAGGGAGCATGATGCCTCCATCTCGTTTGACTCTGGCTCTACTCACAACTTCTTATCAATGGAGTTGGCCACCAAGTTGGTCATTCAAGCTTTCGAGATGGGATATATTGTAAATGCCTATACAACTTTCGAGAGACAACAAGCCTCTATTGCTCCCTTGATTGGGAAGTTGAGGCTTCATGTCCAAAGGTGCGTCAACAAAGAAGGCTTTTTCATGTCTCCTCACTAACATGAGGATGCTATCCTAGGAGCACCATGGTTCAACCCTATGGCTGCCAACATGAAGTTCCTTGAAAGGAAAATCTACTTTATCTATAGGAAAAAGAGAATGTATATAGATGCTAGTGAGTCTGGTCATACTATACCACTTTTAAATCCTCCTACTTTTGATAAATAAATAAAAATCTCAGTTTTTGCGTACATAATTTTTGTCAAAGAGTCCCTAAAAGGTCCTAATGTTTCATTAAATGTAAATGGTAGGAATCAAGAAGAGTTAGACTTGTCTCATTTTCTAAATGGATTTCAAGATGTGTTCATTGATGATATCCCTATGGACTTATCTCCAAAACGAGGGGATGATGACCATATACTTGAGCTCCTACTAGGAAGCTCACCGCCTAACAAACCTCCTTATCAAGTTTCCCAAGCTCAACAAGAGGAGATCATGAGGCAAGTACAATAATTGGTAGACAAAGGAATGGTGAGTCCTAACTCCTCTCCCTTTTGTTCTCCAGTCCTTTTAGTGCAAAAGAAAGATAGTACATACCACATGTGTGTTGAATATCAAGCACTAAACCATACCACTATCAAAAACAGATTTCCCGTACCTCGGGTAGAAGACCTATTTGATAAGCTACAAGGCTCTACCTACTTCGGTAGGAGTGACCTTAAAAGTGTCTATCATCAAATAAGGATACTGGATGAAGATATCTCAATTTCGGAAGGGTCTTTAATAATTGGTTCACTTGGTGGCTCTCCTTTGTAGGGCTTAAGTAGGCTCACATGAAAATCATTGTGTATGAGACAATGGTTGGGTCGTTTAAGTTGATAATCCATCTCATTGATTGGATTCAAGAATTTGAAATGGACCATAGTATCTTTTTCCTAGTTTAGCATAATACTTTTGATTGCCCGTAGGATTTTTGCCCATCGTTTGTCTCAATCGACCCTTGGGAAACTTAAGTAGGACCCAATCATTTTCTTTGTACGTTTAAGGCCCTTATGTGATTGTTAGCAATAGATTTTGGCCTTTGTTAAGAGATGGATATAGGCTCCTTAATCTTTTGAAAGATTCTTGTAGGTCGTCACAGCTATACTCATCGGCATCGAAGATCTTGCCATGTACTTTAAGTGTATCAAGGGACTTTTAGGTCTTCCCTCTATGATTTCAAAAGGTGCTTTTCCCGTAGAAGTATGGACAATATTATTGTAAGCATACTCTACAAGGGATAAGTACTTTTTCCATTGTGAGTGTTGATCTACTTCTATGACATAAGTCTTTAGTAGATCGAGAATCGTAAGATAATCTATCTCACTTTGGCCATCCGTTTGTGGGTGATAGCCCAAAGAGAAATTCAATCTTGTACCCAGATTTTCAAAGATACCTTTCTAGAAATCACTAGTCATTCTAGGATCTCTATCTTACAGGATGAATGTTGGCAATCCATGGTGTTTGAAAATGTGAGATATGAAGAGAGTTGCCATTTGGTGTGCCCTAATAGTCTTTTTGACATGAATAAAGTGTGCTTGCTTGCTAAACCTGTCAACTATTGTCCATCTTCCCGTATTCCCATGGATAAAGTTGGATAATCCAAAGATAAAATCCATGGATATACTCTCTCATGGTGAATTATGGATTGGAAATGGCTTGAGTAATCCAGATTGCTTCCCTCTATCATACTTAGTCTTTTGGCATACCACACATTTTGAAACAAACTCTTGTATGTCCACTTTCATGGTAGGCCAATAGAAGTACGTCTCTACTCCTTGAAGAGTAGGTTGAATGCCTCTATGCCCCACATAGGGAGAATCATGGGATTCATACATAACTTTATCACAAAGAGAGTGGAAAATCATTTCTACGAGAAGATCCTAAGAACTTGGTATCAAAGAATGCTTTGCATCATATTACATATATTCATGTTTGTTAGACTCTATCAAGAGGTTGTGTCATGCATCATTTTTAAAAATGCATCAGACTATACATGTAGGAAGCATAGTTCAGTTGGTGAGACATTTGTGATGTAACGCCAAGGTTGAGGGTTCCAGGCTCGTGGGTTGCGTTCTCTTTGGTGTATCCTCCCTTCCTATTGGGAGGAGGTTCCCACAGTCGCCCCTTGAGGGTGTGATATATAACAATGTGCCATTGTAAATACATGATATGTGTAAAGTTTCTCCCTACTACCATCACCGCGTTCAAACTGTTAAAAAAATGCAATAGACTATACACGTAGGAAGAGAGTATTGATAGTGTTCCACTTGGAAGAGAAAATAGCCCTATGAGAATAGAGGTGATGTTTCTTTGACCGTAACAATGTGCGGGTCACATAATAGTATCTCTTATGGACAAAAGTGGGAAATCTATAAGCATACTTTCATTAGCTTTTCATATAAATGTTTGTTTGCAAGAAATTATGCACTATATATTTTCTTAAATTACAATATGCTTGCGAGTTTGAAACCTTGAAAAATGAATAGTTAATGGTTATTGGCCTATAGATACACTATATGCCTTAAGTTTTGTCCCATAACCTCATCATGTTAATGAAAGAGGCCTTTAAAGACCAAAATGTTTTCCTCTTTGTCAACATTTTCAAGATTTTGGTTTTTCTATTCTAATAAAAATATGGTTTAAGAAATAAGTTATGAAGCTCAATTTCTTCTTATAATAATTTTTTCCATATCCATAAACTTTGAAATCTATGAAAAATCTGATTTCGATGAGAAGTTATAATCAATTTATGAAATTTTTGTTAATGTTATTCACCTCATGGCTGACCTAAAGCATGAAAATGACCTATATATTTTGTTTCTAGCTTTGCCAAGTAATTATGACAAGTTGCTGGAAAATTAGTACACTTGAGTCTCCAATAGTAAAACTATTGTCAACGCACCTTCTTGTGATTTGAAGGTATCGGTTTGTGCAGCCACCATCTTTCAGTGAGGTGAAAACACTCATTTGGGAGACTCGCATCAAATATTCATCAGTGGTTGAAACATATTCTACATATTGGTTCTTTCTAAAGTGAATCCTTTGTAAATACACTTTGCACCTCATGCATTGAGTGTTAAGATATCACTTTGTACAACCACCTTCTTTTAGTAGTGACAACAATTTTCTAGAAAAATAGGACACTTGAGTGTCCAATAATAAAACTAGTGTCAACACACCTTCTTGTGATTTGATTGTCAAGGTATCGGTTTGTGCAGCCACCATCTTTCAGTGAGGTGAAAACACTCATTTGGGAGACTCGCATCAAATATTCATCAGTGGTTGAAACATATTCTACATATTGGTTCTTTCTAAAGTGAGTCCTTTCTTAATACACCTTGCACCTCGTACATTGAGTGTCAAGATATCGGTTTGCACAACCACCTTCTTTTAGTAGTGACAACAATTTGAGAAACTTGTATCAAATAATTATCGACACGATTGGAACATATTATATACTAGTTTTTCCTAAACTAAAATCCATTTACTCAGGCAGATGGATGGATTGTTGGGGGGGGGCGGGCGGGGGGGGGGGGGGGGGGGGGGCGAAGAGAGAGAGAGAGAGAGAGAGAGAGAGAGAGAGAGAGAGAGAGAGAGAGAAGAAGAAGAAGAAGAAGAAGAAGAGGATTTTAACGTTGTAGGAAACTATCCCAAGAGACCTTAAAGATCTATCCAATGAGGAGAGTTGAACTCAAGACCTGTTATTCAAGAGGGAAATGACATAGCCAACCTACCACACTTGGGTGGTAGAAAGGTTATACCATTTTGCTCTTCTTATTAGCGCGGGTGCACACACACACGCACGCACACACACACACACACACACACCCTGAGAAGAAGATAATTTTAACATTGTAGGAAACTATCCCAAGAGACCTTAAAGATCTATCTGACAAGGAGAGTTAAACTCAAGACCTGTTATCCAAGAGGAAAATGGCATAACCAATCTACCACACTTGGGTGATAAAAAGGTTATACCATTTTCCTCTTCTTATTAGCACACACACACACACACCCCCGAGAAGAAGAGAACTTTAATGTCCTAAGAAACTATCCCAAGAGACCTTAACACTAGGGTTGTGTGACATGAGCCACTTTTGTGGCTATAAGCAAATAAAGAAAAATCTTGTTCTCATGGACCACAAAAAACCTCATCAAACCCTTTTAAGGATTTGTTCTCAAGGCATGTAGGAGTTGAAAGAAAATAGAAATAAATGTTTCCATGTAAAATTATTATTTTTTAAGAGCCATCTTTTAGGTACAATCGACAGAAATCACTCAAAAGTTTTGATACCCCATGTAGACCCCTTAAAACCTTCAAAGCAGGTCGAAACTTTTTTGAAAAATAAATGGATATGTATACAATGAGAATCTATGCATACACTATTTTTAGAAAAAAATATTGTCGACTTGTTTTAGGCCTCAAATATGTGTATGCTGTTAAATTTTAAATCCAGTTTTGTGGCTTCTTACTATTTTTAGAAAATTAATTTTTTAAATTTTACACTTTTTTGAGATAAATGGTATACTAGAATTTTCCTCTATGTCATAGGATCTCAATGGTATCCTACAATCATGGTTTCTTGAAAAATATACAGTCTTAGGGCCAATTTTATAGAATGAGGTTCTAAGCCACTATTATGGCTCAAGCCACTTAAGTGGCTAAAACACAAACCTAGTGTTAAGACGAGGAGAGTTGAACTCAAGACCTGTTATTCAAGAGGGAAATGGCATACCACACTTGGGTATTCTATCTATGTTGAACCCATGAATCTCAAATCATGATGCCATCCACGCATACAAGCATGATGTGTCCCCTCCATGGTAAGTTGCTTACAAGACAAAACTCAAGAGCAAGTCAGGCATTGTCAAGTCTAAGGTAGGTCTGGGTAGTAGGCTTAGGGTCGGGATGCTCATGCGATTTAGGAGGCTATATTTGGCAGGCCAAGGGCCTATATATAACGTGCTTCATGTGAAAATTCTCTTAGGACATGCAAGGCAAGTTGAGAAGTGAAGGCCATGTGGTGAATGGTGGAAAAGGAAACTGGGTGAGTGACTTGATTGCATGAGGAGGTTTGAAAAGTTCTTATTTTGTAAAAGTTTTGCAAAACTCATTTTTTTGTAAAAATTGTTGATGAGTTTAAAGGTAAAGGCCGTTCCGAACATTTTTGTGCTTCAAAATTGTGAGCTTATTCAACACCATTTGAGAGATATTTTAGTTTTTGTAACCTATGTGCAAAGAGAGAGAAGGAGAGAGAAGTGTTATGTGTGTGGTTGAGAATCAAGAAGTGATCATGATGATTGAGATGTGTGTGATTGTGGGCTTGGGTGTTTGTAGATAAGTGTTTGTAGTGAAGTTTTATTGTTTGATGTATTTTTTTCAAGAGGACCAAGGTGCTATGATTCCACCTAATTTATAGAGAGGCATGTGTGTGTTGTCGGGTGTATTTTCCCTTCCCCCCGTTCATCTTCGTGTGCCCCTATGCAAGAGCATATGATTGCTCCTAATTGAAGGTGAAGACATGGTTTTGGCGATGTCAGATGTGCGATTTTTGAAGAGTGGGTGTTATTGAAGAGAGATGTGGTCAGGATTTCTAGTTTTCATTTGGTTCAAGATGCAAAAACATGGCTATAGGATTATGGACTATTTTTGCTAGAGAGCAAATTGTTGAGAGAACAAAACATGTTTGAAATTTTTTCATGTTTTGGTCAAATGAACAGCTGGATCCATGAAGAACGTCACTTTGTTGAAAAAATTAGTGTTCTTACGAAGATATCGCAACATGATTTGTCTCATGGTAATCAAACTCCAAGTAGAGAGATAATCTTTCTAATTGGGTTGCTTGTGCTAATGTATGCACTTCGCATATCCTTTAGCACAAGATCAATACTTGTAAACTATCTATCCTCTTTGGATAACTAACAGTACTGAGGTGTGTTTTCCCACCAATTACAGACAATTCTCCAAAATAACGGGTAAACAGGGATTGCAATTCCTTGCATTATTTGCTGATTAATCAATAACTTTAGGAACAACCATCCTGGTTAATTGTAGTGAGATGATCTACAAGCACCCAAACTGGTCCATGACCTCTATTGGTGATCGATAGAACTACAATTAATCTCATAGAGATATCGCACATAGAGGTCGAAAGTCTTTAGAAGCTACTAATGTCATGAAAGTGCATGCCGCTCCAAATCAGCCTTTGCTAAACACTAGGGCCCATAGCACGTAGTGTGTATTCATTCAGCAAAATAGATCCAAACCTACATATCCATAACCATACTTTCCAATGCGTATGGTTGATATTATGCTCCCATCCCACAGGGAAAGGATGAAATACTTTCCATGTGAAAGTCGTGCTAACATATTTGGACCGTAACAGATTGTGAAAATCGATCACACCTCAGCACCAAATGAAACATGCTCATGAACAGAACATAGCTATGTTACATGTGTAAAAAACCATCTGTTAAAGTTTTTTAACAATAGCTTGTAACCTTAACAAGTCTTACTATGTATCGACAATTTTTGGGCACTAAAATTATTCCTAATACGATGTGCTCAATGTGGTCTAACAAATGGATCCGACTAGCACCTAGGGACTCTCTCATGACACATAATTGAAATAATAGGTACCATTGTCAGATGCAAATACTCATATTCTCCACATGTGGAATATGTCTTATATAAGGATGTCTCAAAAAAGACATCCATCAAGTACAAGATGTACTTGTGTTTGGAGGTAATTGTAAACACTTAACGACATGAGTGAGAGGGACCCTCATAACTTTGCTCCACACTCACTAAACTGAACTCCATGAGTTCTTAAACCATGTTGTATCCCTTGTGATAAAATGTGCCAAACCAAACCCTACCATGTAGGTCCATAATTGCATAATGCAAAAATGTATGTGGGACACTATGACCCCAAAATTCTTTGCTTCTACATTACCTTGTCATGTCTTTAAAGAGAAAAATGGATGAAACCATTCAAGCCCATACATCCTACTTATTCAAGTAAATCAAAGCCTATGCAAAAAGAAAATAGAACCAGGATGAGATATTCCTCAAGAGGTCTACCATGATGATGTTCATGAATTCCAAAGAACCAGACGAATTAGGAGCCTTTAATGCCAAACCTCCAAGCTACTATCTAATCATAGAAGGAATTTATATGGAGTAAGAGATCGTCTACTCCAAAAAAAATGACAACTCCACATTGTCTTTTTCCACATGTTATTGGAGGTTTCAAAGAGGCCGCATACCTCAAGAGGTAAAGGATCTTGTGGTCAAATTTTGGACGACCAAGACTCGTGTGTCCCCTAACAAAAAGGACATATTTCAAAAAAGAATTGGTCAAAAGGACTACCTCACACGTCCCATTCATCTATTGGAAGTATCACGGGTATGTGTGAATTTGATGTTGTGGAGGTGAGTGGTAGATAGATATTTGATAGCTTTTTGACATATCTATTGTAAACTAATGGCCATGTAACAACAATCAAATAGATATCTACTAGCTAAATGATCGAACTAGGTACCTAGCACATGAATATTTGATATCCATTTATTATGATAACAATTGCTATCAAATAGTTGTGTTAGAGCCTCATAGCTAATGGGTAGCTATGTATTACCATTTCACAACTAAAAACTACCTAATATTTTCTACTGAGATAAGATCCTTTTGATAGCTATGACAAACTAGTTACTATCAAATAACAAGTTGGCAAGCTGAAGGTAGCTTTTCAGACCATAGTCATGGCAAAAAACTATGTAATGGTTGTCAATTGATAGCTACCTACTGGCTATGTGATAGAATAAGATAGCTGGTGAAAGATTTTTCATAAATATTGATGGATGATTGTTTAGTAATACATGTAATGTGTATAATATATAGCTATTTATTCACTATTTTGATAGAACCAAGTAGATAGTACATATGTATTTTTAGTCCTACTTATAACAACTATTAACAATCGATACCTATAATAGCTATCAAATATCTATGTGCTAGTACCTAATAGCTATGAGGTATTTTTGTTATATCTCTTGTTTGCCATTGGCTATCTAACAACTCTCTATTGGTGAATTCCAACAAGACTCTCCACCAAATAGCTGATAGATACATGTTGTTATCTAATAATTGTCTACTAATGATTTTCATATACCTATGTGCTAGAAACTAATAGCTAGAGGTAGCTTTGTAATATCTCTGGTTTGCTATTGTCTATCTAGTAACTCTCTATTAGTGAATCCCAACAACTCTCCAATAGCTTCTAGGTAAATGTTATTATCTAATAATTGTCTAATAGATGTCAAATACCTTTGTGCTAGAACCTAATAGCTATTAGATAGCCTTGTGATATCTATTGCTTGGTATTAGCTATCTAATAATTTCCTAATAGTGGCTCCTAATAGCTATCTAATAGTAACTCCCAATAGCTATCTTCCAATGGTTGGCTAACGCTTGGTATCTAGTAACTATCGAATATCTTTCACGCACCTATTGCTAATTAATAGCTGACACATACGGTTTAATATTTTCTTGATAGCTCTTAAATAAAAAGTACAAAAACATTTATTCATAATTGCTAGCTATAAATAGTTGTTACCTAGATAAAAATATTGAAATAGTTATATGATAGATGTTGTAATAGCTATATGATAGTTATTACATAGTTGGCAAAGTTATTTGATAGTTATTGATGCATGATAGCTACCTGATAGCTATCATGCATCAAATTGTTGATAGCTAGGAAATTGTTATTAATAGCTATCAAAGTTATTTGATAGTTATTGATGCATGATAGCTACCTGATAGCTATTAATAACAATTTCCTAGCTAGCAACATTGTAATTACTATCTGATAGCTATTATATAGCTGGAAAATAGTTGTTTGATAGCTAATGATAAACAAGAGTTTTGTAATAAAAATGATAGGTGCCCAATTGCTACTAGAAACAACATAATCAATATGCTCTTTGATAGCCATTTATAAATGATATATGTGTGAATCTTACTATCACCTACCTAACAACTATTTAAAATCTATTGAAGAGCTAGTGGAACAATCTAGTCTAGAAAAAAACATAAGGGAGCTACCAATAGGTACCTTATTTCTACATAATTTTTTTGTATTCATTAGGAAGAGAATGGGGTCTAGAAGGGCCTCTTTATTTGGCAGTTAAGGAAGTCAAACCTTTAGTATTAAGAAAGTAATCAAAGGCTAGCTTCTGAACTCAAATAGGAGGCAAAACGGTTAGTTTATTTGAATTCAAAGTTTTCCCCCAAATTGGAATTTAAAATCTAGCGGATAAAACCATCTCATGTCACATATCTATGGAAAGAGTTCAATGCACAAACTGCAGATCTATGATCTCCGCTCAAATTGGAGATCATTTGTGGGACTTATGGGAGGCCAAAAATCATAAAATTGTCCACCTCCTTTTTGGGGTTAAAGTGCATCCTTTGACCACTCTAACACATCTCTTACACACCCACCATTCTTGCACACATGGCGTACACCTATTTTTCAAAATGTTAATCACCTCCATATGCTCATGGAAAATAAAGAGGCCCTCCTACACCCCATTCTCTTCCTAATGTGAAAACTTTCTATGTTGTGGATCATTGGTTGAGCTCTACCAAGGTTTCAAAGATGTAAATCCTAATATTGCAATCCAGATTCGTGTCTTTGAATCAAAGAAACTTTACTTTGTGCGAAAGTTAAAGGAAAAGATAACATGTTGCTATATCTACCACGTGCAAATTTCATATTTGAAGGAGGCTGTCAGTCACATGCATACTTAGGCATTTGGAATGCATGGTGGATTGTGCAAATGTACATGTGTATTGTGCATGGATTCATCACTTTTAGAAACATGCTCTACAGCAAAGCACACTATGAAGATTAATTCAAAGCTTATAGATTCTATTTTGTGTCCCAAGCAAGCTGGTTCTACTTATCATGTTCTAAAATGCCACATGGGTGAATGTACCAATTGTGGTTTAAAGAATCTTGTTTTTGTCGACGTGAACTTTTTCAAGATGCCAGAACCATTAAAGTGAAATTATTGAAGGATATGTAAATGGGCACTTCTAAACGTGGAAAGAAGAAGAAAATAAAGGGACTTATATGCAAGGAGATGAGTTTTGTTGATTTATTACAGGTGTTTAAGGTGCATCTTCAAAAGTACATCAAGCATGACTTTGTATATAGATTGCAGTTTGAATAGTTCAAATTGTGCATCATGAATTTCCCAGACGATGTTGTTGTATCTATGGTGGAGTTTGCAAAAAATTACTCATTCAAGGAGCAGAATGAAATCCAATCTATGCATTGGTATTCCACCCAAGTCACAATTTCTGTACACATTACCTACTACCGTGTCAAAGGTGAGGTGAGAAAGACTATACACTTTTTCATTTCTAACAATAAGCAGCAAGACACACTATTTGTGCAACATTGCTTCATGCTACATTCGCAATGGATGGAGGACAAAGGCTTAGATTTCAACCAACATTGGGCTTAGTCTGATGGAGCGGAATCACAATTTAAGGCAAAGAGGCCCTTCTATTTTGTTGGCAAATATACTAGAATGACAGGAGAAATCATGGTGTGGGATTTCTTTGGAAGTCGTCACAAAAAGGGAGAACATGATGGGGTAGGAGCAGTTGTGAAGAGGGCTCTAGCACATGAGAAATTGAAGTGCAATGGAGCTCGGCTTAAGTGTACTACTGATGTTGTGCAATTCCTTTGTCAACACCTATCTGATAGATCTATTGCACACTACTATTCCAAGCATAGGCATGTAGAATGTCTATTTTGGGAGATCAAGCTAGGAGATGTAGATCGAGAGAATAGGTGGAATTGTGAAGTTGTCCCTGATGCAAACTTTGATGCATTTTGTTTGTGGCTAGTCAAAACAAGATGCAAACTTTGATGCATTGTTTGTGGCTAGTCAAAACAAGATGGATCCTCCATTGCACACAGGAAGCAATCTTGCTATTGTAGTGCATGCATGCAAGATCAGTGGAGGAAATGTAGTAATAAAACACATGTGTCAAGATGGAGCTTCCATAAGATCACTCGAAGTGACGATGGAAATAGCAATGATGAATTGGAAGATCCTACCTACAAAGGGTAGTATGAAGCTTTGAGTGAGGCAATCCAACTAGGTGATAATTTTGATGTCAATGCTGAGGAGGGAAATGAAGAAGGTGTGGATTTCTACCTCATTAAGTGCACAAGTACAAAGCACCAACTCAAAGAACTTGAAGTGGACAATTGGGATAACAAAATTGAACCAAGGTTGTACATTTTGAAGGGATTCTATTATAAGCAAGTTGATGATTGTTGCTACAAGTTGTTGGGAAAAAAACCTATCTTCATGTACTTTCATCTTGTTAGATGTATTAAAAGTTTCCAATGACACATGTGCTAGGTGCTAGAAGATTGTATATGATCTCATCCAAGGTCATCTATATACAATAGCATGCCATGGAAGATTTAATTTCAAAAGTTTCCTTTTTTACATTTCCAAGAGCAATCGTCATCCTTTCTTTAGATATGTGTTAGTCTACCATCATTGTTAGTCATTCTTGTCAGTCTCTCAAATATCATCATATGGCAATGTTAATGAGCCATAGCTATTGGTATTGGCTTCTTGTATTTTTCTTTTTGAAAAACTTTGATGGATATTTAATAGTTATTCACCAAGTAAATGTAGATAGTGATCTAATAGCTATACAGTAGCTTTTGATGGTTAGTATCAACCCAATAGTTATCTAAATGATGTCTAATATAGCTATGAATTAATAACATCATCTATAGATAGGTATATTTTCTACCTATTTGAAAGCTAATTCCAGCTATGGTCTTTTAACATACATCAATTAGGTATGAAATTATTATTTGATTGCTATCTAATGGCATTTGTTAGATAAAGGCTATCTAATAGGGATGTGTGAACCAATGGTTTAATAGCTATTTAATAACTATCTAATAAGTGTCTAATAGCCGCATGAGAAATCTATGAGTGAACCAAAGTGGTTGTACATATATATATATATGTTGGCTATTAGTATCCAATAGCTGTGTGATAGCTGTAAAGAACCTATCACATATTTATGTGCTTGATGCAAGATGTTATAAAAAACTAGCCTTGGTAGCTATTGGAAAGCTATCACTAGCCAATGGCTTCTTAAAGGCTGGAAAATAGCTATCATATATTTGTCAAATATTTATGCTAGAAGCCAATATCTATCAAATGCTAGAATTGATAACTATTAGACACATATCACAAGCATAGATGTTTGATTGCTAGCCAAAGTCTACTTCATACTTATATGCAATCAATACCTAATAGCTCTCTAATAGCTAGCAAATATCTATCACATATTTATGTAGATAATTATAGATACCAAATAGTTATTAGGGTCCTATCTAGCAGTAATTCCTAGTAGTTGTCTCATAGCTATTAGGCACATATTTATTACTAGGTATGTCAAAACCAGCAACTAAAAAATCTACAGGTTTATCTAGCTCAACAAAAGAGCTTAAGGATTCATCAATAATACTCCTACAATAGTCAACTGCAATACATCAGATCTTGTGGTTTTAAGCAGTTCTCAACTAGAACCAGTTCCCCTATTGTAAAGTCCATTCATAATGTTGCAAAGATCTTGCTATTAGGGATATGGAACTTGAACCCATTTCAATGACAAAAATATTTGTGGAAATGAATATTCAATACAAAAATAATATACGAGTATGTCACTATCAGAGCAAGATCCACAAAATATCATATTACATCTTGAAATTGAATTGCAATACTCTTGCTTACAAGCCAAAATACAAGAAGCTGCATCACATGCCCCTACTACATCAAAAGCTCATGGCCAAGTATCTATACACCAAAATTATATCAATGTGCTTGATTGAGTCTGTATTGCTTATTTATACATTGGTGTACTTCATACCACCTTGAACACCTCTTTTCATTTTTGCTCGTCCCCTGCTTTGTCATATTTCTCCTTCTCAAGCTCGCTTAAGGTCTTTTCTACTATGTGACCAACATGACACTACCACAACAGTTCAGTTTTTTCAAACCATATTTTTCAATGAGTGTAAGGACCATAACATATTCTTCACTGCTCCATGTGCCAAACACATCTCCTGTCTTAACAAATTTAATTATGTCCTCTACTTTTAGGTAGCTCCATAGCCCTGGGCGTAGCCTGTGGGTAAGATATGGTGCACTCCTTCTATCATTTGATGAGCTAAACTTTGGCACAATACAACAAGTGCCGGTGGGATTGAAAAAGCATTTATATAGGGTGTCATCAACCAGCAAAGTATTTTCTTCACCAAAATAATCCCTAGATTTGCTTCAAAAGTTTCCTAAGTGCTTGAAAAACATAGGTTTTTTTTTATGTAACAAAGTGTCCTTCAAGACATCACATGAACCTTGTGCAATGAATCCTAAAATCACACCTTGCAAACCTAGAAATCACTCACAAAAGTGCACAAGTGAATTGCATTCCATGCATGAGCTCCATATGTAAACCTTAAAGTGGATGCTTGCCCACAACAAAAATTGTCTTGCATCAAGGCACAGGAGGAAGTAAAGCCTTCTTGGCATTTCCACCACAACCTGGTCATATTCAAGATTCTAGGATGGGAAAAAATAATCTTCTTCTAGATCCACTTTGTGAATGAGAAGACCATTTAGATCAAGGATCAAAGTGTGAATTTCATCTTCAATGTTGATGACTAGGATAAAATCACATTCTTTTGGTGATCCGATCATCTATCCTAGATTGTTGCAATTTGGAAAGTCCCATGCACAACTACTAGATGGGAATACATGTGAAAACATTTTGTAATACATCTGCTTGAGCTCCCTTTGCCTTCTCCACTTGCAGAATGGGTGAAATGTGCATAACTTTTTGACCCTTAACTTCGGTTTGGGTGGAAAAAAAACATACTAAATCCATCGTCATTTCTCTTTGAATGACTACACAAACAAGGCATCCTATATCAGACAACAAAATTGTCATGATACATAATAGAATATTTGAAAGAAACAATTATGCAAGGCTTCACAAGAAAGCTTGATATTATCAAAAGATAGATTATTGAAATAGTAGAAGATCATTACAATAATTTATTTCTCTGTCTCCTTGAGCAAATAGAACTACAAAAGAAAATTTTGGGGAAAAACATCACCACCATTGATAGGGCTTGTAGGAACAATGTGCTCAGAAGAAACTTCAGCACAATCAACATGGCTTGGATAAGCAATGTCCTCAATAGTAGGACAACTACTATCAATGGAATTTCCATCCTCAACACTTGTACTTTACACACATAGAGATGTTTCTTCTACAAGTGGTACACGCACTGTAAGTTTCTTGAGCCTCTTGGATGCTTTCACGTGACTAGATTTCTTTCATCGTGCAAATAGAAACAAGTCCTACAGAGTGAACAATCCTCAATCAACAGTCATTCCTGCACATTCACAACATGGAATTTTAGGATATGCACTAGATAGACAAAATATTTTACATTTAGAAAATTGAACTATACGGTCCATGTTCATTCTGTATTTCATAAGCATACCTTGAAGTGATGAAGCGTGTAAGGTCTCTACTTTTGAATTTCACACAATTTCTATTACATATTTGAATTTTTCAATCATCGTTCATTATTTAAGATATTCAAGTTCAAATTATGAACCATAGGCTGAGAAAACCTAGAATTAAAAATTTAAGCTACAAAATTTTGACATGTTTAGATATACGAAACACTAACTAATTTATTACAAGACTTATTCATTGATTTTAAAGTTTTCTCTTACTAATGTAAAGTTATTCTAAGACTGTAAAATTTAACTTAACAATGTAAAGTAATTTATCATTAAAGAAATATATAAAATAATTATAAAGTCAAAAGATACACATGGACGACACATAAAGGCACATGGACTCACATGTACTCACATAGAAGGGGACAAAGTGGGACACAGTCACATGGAAAGGATAGGTTAGTCTTGACTAATCTTAATGAAGGGGACTCTGTGGCCTTATCTCTTGATGATGAGGACAAATTGGTCAAGTTGATGGGTACCACAAGGGGACCAAAAACGTGGATATAAATTTTAGAAAGGGGAAATTTACTATACACTAATCTCTCTAATGGATTAATAAGATTCAATTAGCTTTAGGAAGGATGTGGTGTGTGTTATCTCCTACTTACGTGTAGCTAAGGTAATGTCTGTTGGTTTTTCTTTCTAAGGATTGGAGACCTATCAAAGGTACTCCGCTCCTTAAAAAGGCAGGAATCTCACAAAGTGACATTGTCATGTCCAACATTCTCATGATCATGTGCACTTTGAGAGCATCATGTGAACCTACGGGCCATACTCTGCTTTGGGTTGCTATGTTTTGCATGTTTTTCCTATTTTGAGACGTCTTTGATGGTTTCTCCAAATTCTTTATCCACATCACTTGCTATCTTATGTGCTAACCCATCATCAAGTGACCGCTTCACGTTGAAGATGCTACCAACACAGCACAAAAATTCACACAACTGCCAAGTAACCTAAAAAATAGCACAGCCAAGATATCTAGTAACATGCATGCATTACATAGCTATTAACTCTCAACATTAAGAATGCAACAACATATTGATGTTTCTTACCTATTGTTGGCTTTGTTGTAGCATAGCTCCAACAAATCAACAAAATCATCAATCCGTGGAAGGTAGCCACCTGGCTAGGGCATGGAAGCATCACACATGGGTGAGTCTGTGAGAGTAATGGATAAGATAAGAGTGAAAAAATCATGAGAGTCCATCTAAATTAGAAAGAAGAGAGAACTAATGGAAGGTAATAGTGTAGCACACTAGATAAACCTCATGCTAATTAGGCAATGCTCTTTGTTGCATTCCCTACTAATGTTTGTAAGCACATCCTAAACACGACCTCACCCAAGCTCATGACATTACGATTAGAGCAATGTATACACAAATCCTTATCTACACACTAATCTAAGCATGCACTCAACGCCGTAATCAAACACACAATAGGTAGTCAAGCAATTAGAGGGTGATTATTTCTTAATACACACAAATCAAGATACAAAACTTAAAGGAAAAGCAAAGAGAGAATCAATAGGACTCAACTTCATTGCATGCTTAGCCAGTTTGTGAAGAGAGTACATGCGGCTCCATGCCTACACCTCCTTAGCCTCCTTCTTCTTCTTCTCCACGCTATGTTTTCTCACAAAATGATCTCTCCCCTTTCACATGACCTACAATTCACTTATATGCATAGGGTTTTAAAAACAGATGGCCAACTTTCCAAGGCACATAAAGTATGTACAATAGTTGTTTAAACTGCTAGTAGTGAAACCAAGCTATTTGGACATAGCTATATGGTAGCTATTGAAAATCTATTACTTGCTAATAGTTATCTATTAATAGTTGTCAAGTAGCTATCATGTAGCTATTATATTTATGTCCTAGAAGTAGGTTGTTATAAATAGCTACTCTTGAAAGCTATTTGATGTCTAATAGTTGTTGAAAGTGCTATTAGTGAAGCAAATTGTTTGGACATAACTACATGGTAGCTATTGAAAAGCTATGATTTGCTAATAGATGTCTAATAGTTGTCTAACAGTTTTCAAGTAGTTATCACGTAGCTATCATATTTATTTCCTAGAAGAACGTTGTTATAATAACTATTCTTAGTAGTTATTTGATGTCTAATAGCTATGTAATAGCTATTGAAAATGCTATCAGTGGAAAAAAAAAATTGGACATAGCTATATGCAAGCTATTGAAATGCTATTGAATTTCTAATAGCTATCTAAAAGATAGGTATCACATTGATAGCTACCATATTTAGGTCCTAGAAGCTAGTTGTTATAAATAACTAGTCTTGGAAGTTATCTGATGACTAATAGCTATAGAGAATGCTATTAGTGAATCAAACTACTTGTACGTAGCTATATGGTAGCTTTTGAAAAGGTATTACATGCTATTAGCTATAATAGCTATCATAGCTATGTCCTGAAAGAAAATTGCTATAAATACCTAGTATTTTGAACTATTTGATAAATATCGCTAGCTACAATTGACAAGTAGTTATGACATAGTGCTAGAAGCTAGTAAAAGCTCGTACATATAGCTATTGTCAACTATCATTGTCCAATACTTGTTTGATAGTAGCTAGCAAAAATCTCAACAAATATTCATATGTTGAGAAGCTACTAGATATCATTAGCTAATAACTATTGAATATCTCGTAATAGCCAGTAATATCTTGTAATATTCATATGTTAAGAAGCTAGTAGCTATCAATAGCTAATAACTATTGAATATCTAGCAATATCTATCGAATAGCTATTAGGCTCTTATTTAACACTAATAACTATTTGTCACATCCCCCCAACCCTTGTATTACACCTATTAGATAGCTAATGGATCGCTAACAGATACCTATCAAAAGTTTCTCATTGAAAAAATAACACAATTAGTGACTGAAAACTTAACAAAAAAGTTAGTAATATTTAGAATATACCTAGTGGGGTACATGTTTCTAAATAGATTTCTATAGCGAGTGTCGCCTTTGCACCAAACATCATATTCACAACAGGGGGGATCTCTTGGCCGCATTCCTTTTCCAAGGAAACATTATTACACATACACAATGTGGAAAAGCAAAAGATGTGGTAAGGGTGTTTGCATGGTAGCATGAAAACACCCACAACCATTTCATCTTGTAAACTTAAGCCGCAAGCTATACAAGGATACACAATGGTAATTTCTTCCCCAGATACCGTGGGCATAGGAGATGCTTGCAACTAAGAAAGAGAATTGCTAACAAAATCCTCATTCTCTTTAAGGCACCCCAAAACCATATAAGACCATATTAGGTATTTTGGTAAAACTCCTACATTATGGGAATCTCTAAATTGACCAAATTCATGTAATTAGGGAATTTCCCACTTAAAGTGGGAAAAAATGAGATAAGCTTGTTGATGTATGGTTGGTAAACATAGTGAAAATCTTATAGGATTGTGATGTTGATAAACATGAGAAGACAAGAGTATGCACAATACATGTATTTGAAGAAATACTATTGATTAGATAAAACAAAGAAAGGTACAACTAAAGACCTTGTTTACAAAATTGACTATTATAGTCACAAGCTGCACATAATCTACTGCAAATTTGATACCATATCCAAATTTTGATCCAAGCATGATTGATGTGCACGAGAAAGGAATTTTTTGGCTTTTAGAGCATGCCTTTTTGGGATCTTAAGTCTAGAAAATGGTCCTTCTTTGTTCAGTCTCCTGGACCAAACAATTGTATCTACAGTTTCCCACACTTGTAGGTCCTTATAATTGACAACCCAAAAACCTTTCCAACAACTAGTGTAAGCTTGAGCATCTGGCATCCGCTCTTCTTGTGTAAGTTGCCCAATACTAAATCAAAATTTTGTTGTAGTTTGGTGATGTAGGCTCATTATCAATGTTGGCTAAAGCCATTGCAAGCCAAACCGGATAGATTTCTGTGTCACTTAGCTTTAACATAACAAAGTCACCTTGGTGCACATCAGCCATAGGGTCAAACTCTTCCCTTGGTCTATCTAGTTGAGGATCACAAAAATGATCATTCAACTCTTCAGGGCGAAGGAATATTTCTGCTTCTTGTTGTAAATTCATTGTAGTGATTTGTAGGAGACAAGATTCTTGAAATTTTGTCCAAACATTTTCATACAAGACTCCCTCTGATATGATTGCTTTTCCAATCTCATCAATTATCTTACTCCAATAATTTATCATGGGTTGTAATATCATCGCACACTTGAACCATTCCCTAAATTTTGTTAAAATTTTATATAATTTTTCAGCCCTAAAATCACTTCTTCATGATCCTTGACATACTCCGCCATTGGTACCAAAGTGGATCTCCATGTGGTAACATTGGTGTTCCTTTTGCGTCTATTTTCCAAAGACAAATACTTCTACTCCAACTTGACACACCTACATTTGCTTTATATTGTATCATTGGTGAAATACGTGCAAGAGGGAAATGGTCACTCTTGCACGGGGGGAGATTGCACCCAGTGTCTATGTATTCTTCTCTCCTCTCCTCTCTTCTCTCTCGTCGTGCTGACGTAGCACTCCATTCTAGGAGGTGCATCTGCACGCGCCCTATTGCTATCTCTCGTACTCTGTCTCCCTCTGTTCATGTATCTTGCGATTATGCGTCCATGTGGTTGCCAGGTATGTCGATTAGTCTGTTTTATGGTTTGTAGTATGCTATTTTGGGTATTTTGTAGGGAACTCCATGCCTCCGGCTGTAGCAGTTGTATCAGAGCTATGGCGACGCTCCAATCAATCCGACACGAAGAAGACTACTTACCCAAAGATAAGTGTTTTATGCATTGCGTTCATTTAAAATTAGTATATTAGTATAATTAATAGTGATTAATTAACAAGGAGTGGTGGTTAAATGACCCTTACTTACGATTATGATATCGAAAACAAGAACGTTGTGATTGACAAGGAGACGAGAAGCCCCGTTGTGCATCACGAGAAGGAGATACGCAATGTGTAGAACACACGCATGCACCAATCAATCACAATCGGAGACTACAGGCCTCATGCATGCGACACCAAATGCAGCATGTACACCACGCAAAGGAGAGAATCAGATACATACAAGAGAGGACGCGCTACAACATGAGGGATAATACGCAGTTGAAGCTAAGTGACAATTTGGAATCTTAATTAACAAGTTTCATGATTAATTTGTCTAATTATGGTTAACCAAGTAGAAAATTAACGCCTTACATTATCCCGTGCTTTAAAAAAGAAAAAGAGAGAAAAAAAAAGACTGCTAACGTTTTACTTCCAATGGGATTCGAACCCATGTCTCCCTGTATGACACAGGTGCACTACCAGCTGTGCTATGGAAGTCTTAATAGGAAGCCAAGTGCGATTCAAGTCAATAGGGGCACAATCAAAAAAAGAAGGGGAGGCTGCACTGCACTCTGAGAACCGAATTAGAGCTCGCAATTCAAACCCAAAAAGTGTGTAGGAGATCAATAGTATTGAGGGGGTGGGTATGGCTACCCTCGTATACCCTACAGCTAGCCACTGCAGACACTAATTGCTCATGCATTGAGCCCTGCGAGCATGATTTCCATCCCCATCCCTGGCTAGTTTGCTACATCAATGGTGTCCACACACCCCACGTTTTGTCCCTACCATGCATGGAAGCGCTATGTATGCTCTAGGAAGAGCATTGTGCATGCAACCTAGGTATGCCCCTCGTTCTACCACCTATGAGACGGGTGGCAATGAGCAGCACTCTGCCATGTGGATTCGAGGAAAGCCTGAGCACGTTCTCTCCCACTTCTTTTTACCTTCTCGCCATGCAACATTTGCGGCTGTGCGAGCACTAGTTAGCCCGTCTCTCTCTCTCCTTTTCATCTTCTAACAGCCACATTCTTTTGGTTGCATGGTATGCTTGCCAACCACACACATAGCTTCCCGCTCGATTCTCTCCAAACCAATCGTCCCACAAGCTGCCCGCTACGCCCGTGCCTACCCCAGTCAGCTCTTGGCTCACCATGCAGTGCGGCCGGTAACCGCTCACCCGTCATTTTATTTTATTTTTTTAAGAACTTATCACCAGCCTGTAACGAACGTTGCTACTTTGTTTTCTTTTTAGTTGGCATGCTATAGCCACCACCCAATCGCCTGCTTCACCTACTCATGCCCAACCTTTTTTTGGCATGTATACTCGCACGTGCAGCCCAGTAATCATGCAATACACCCTCGACTCATATAGCAAACTCAATCCTCCAGCCAACCCACGTACATCTAATGCATGCTCTCTCTCGTCGCTCTCTATGACTTAGGGAGCCCATACACCTGCAACCATATCCTTTTGTGCTTTGCTACATCCAAGGTGTGGAGCACTCACATCAGCTGAGTTTAACTAGGGCTGAGCTTTGACGTGGTGGTTGCATTCACTGTACTGAATGGGTTTGTTACACACACACACACACACACAGCCAGACATGGCGCTCTCTTCTTCTAATGAGAGGGCAAGGAAACATGACCCCCACTACGGGCCGGATCTTCTAGGATTCCAGTGTGGAAGCAGCAGTCCATTGTCAAGGGCACCCAACAGTGGATCCCGCGGACGCAGCAGAGGCGGTGCTCAATACGATGATTTCAGTGTCTCTGCATATTTCCATGTGCTCCGACCCCAGGTCCTTGCACTCAACCTGACACACGAGTCTTTAATTCAGCGCGAACAGTGCAGAGCAGGACAAACACACCCCGATGTTTTCAAGCGGTCTGAGACGGTGCCACTTCGGGTGTCCGAACCCTCAGCCTCTGCATCCATTAGTCCTCACCCAATAGCTGGTAATTCTGCATCGGCGCTGCCAGCAACTTGAGGCAGCATACTAATGTACTGACATGTCTTTGGACGTGTATATATGGCTTGCCATGGCTCTAAGGTACCCAGTTCTTCTATCGACGTTGTAAAATACATGCAAAGATGGAGTCTGCTATGTGCCCCTCATGTGGGTGTACTTCTTCGAAGAGAATCGCATCATGGCGGTACTTGAAAGTCCAATTTACTCACAACCCATGCAATATATCAGTAACGGTGTGGAGTATTGTTGTGAAATGCAGACCGCATGTATCTATACATATATACATGGTTTAACAATCTTTTATTGTGCAAAACCTGATACACCTTCTTTAATATATATATATATATATATATATATATATATATATATATATATATATGGAACTCTCCAAAGGTTATGGATTTTATTTTATTTTAAAAAAAAACACAACAAAACCATTTTCCTAGCTGAAGAAAATAAAGGCACACCTAACGCTCTTTTGTTTTTTTAAGGTCAAAATTCAATGAACTTTTAGGTATTCACACTAAAACTTGTAAAACTTTCCTGGTTCATTTGAAGGTAAGCTTGGAATTTTGCTATTTTAGCTAGTTTAACTTACACTGGTGAAATTTTACCAGTTTGAGCATAAATACCAATAGAGGCTTTAAATTTTAACCCCAACCTTTACTAGCTCGAATCATCGTCCATGGCGTTATTTTTCATAGGAGGATATTTTACAAGAAAGTAGCATTGTATTATGACTGCTAAATGCTTCTTAGTATCTATGCCAAATGTCTTAAATGCTATCCCGAAAGCTACTATAGCACTCACGTAGTAGTACATGATATCTCCCATGGACATGGGCGATGGTATCCAAGACCTCCATTAATCTAGGGACCTGACATTACGGAGCGTTTTAAGCCTTGTCAATTTGGCTTACTTTCCTTTGTACAAAAATTTACTTCCCCTCATGGCACTCCATTCATACACAGACTTTTATTTCATAACTTCCTTATCAATTTAAATACTAGGTGTATTTTCACAGTGTGAGCGGGATGAAAACACACACAGCGCCTCTATAACGACCCGACACACACTCTTGGGAAGATACACACACACACTATGGGGCACCACTCGGCGTAGACAACACACCTGGCCGAGACAGGGAACACACCTCTGGAGTGAGAGGAGAGAGACTATCCACTTGCCCACTCCACACAGACACACACACACACACACCCAAAAAACTCAGCTCAAAAGAGGAGAATTTCTGATTTTTAGATACAAATGAGCTTGGGCCAACACCAATGGGGCAAACAGCTCACACAATATGGGTAAAAGATACCAGATACAATCACAAACTGGAGCAGAAACTTCGCTCATAGGAGAAACTTACACAGAAAAACAGCAGGAAAAGAGTGAGGAATTTGGCAAAATGGACAGTGCCATCGCGTCCAGAATGGCCCAAAACCCCAGTCTACAATGTCAAAGTGCTCAAATCCGACCTCGGATGAGCAGTTTACGGCCAAAACAGGCTCCAAAATGAGCAAAAAACACACCTGCGGCTGTTCCTCCTCTCTTCTCCACGTTTTTTTCTGGTCTTCTCTCTGTTTTTTCAGTTCCCACACTTAGCTTTATTAGTTGGGCACCCTTGGCCTTTTAGATGACCTCAGGCCAAAAACTGACCTCGCAGTGCATAGTTGTCACCTTTTTGCATCATTCGCACACCTGGCACTCAGCTTTTTTCCAATAATGCATCTCGCCACCACGTGAAGTGGCCCCAAAAAGTGGTCCTAATGATGACCTTTCTGCATAACTCTCACAAGAAAACACCCACGTTGTGTCCGTCCTCATCCGCGTGCAAATATTGACCTCGTTCGCCCTCCTGACGCCACTAGATGCCATCTGACGCACCTGCTGACCTCATGTCATCGGCCCGCGGATATCTTCCTCGAGAAGTTTTACACGCTATAAACTCCTCATTATTGTAGAAAAACACAGTGGTACTGGTAATAGTGAAAATCGATGCACTATGTACACCCTGTCCTACCTGTACACATGTGGGCCCCACATAACCACCTGGCTAAGAAAAATGGACAATCCTTTATTTGATGCACCATGCATGTATATGTACATATGCGCAATCCCTTGCTCCAAAAAACTCCTGACATAATTTG
This sequence comes from Adiantum capillus-veneris, assembly GCF_014529385.1. Classification (NCBI taxonomy): domain Eukaryota; kingdom Viridiplantae; phylum Streptophyta; class Polypodiopsida; order Polypodiales; family Pteridaceae; genus Adiantum; species Adiantum capillus-veneris. Next base: position 32,336,291 of record NC_140956.1, on the reverse strand, counting down.
CCCATCCCCTAGCCTGCTAGATCATTCATGATCAGCAGCAGCAAAGAGAGATATGAGACTCGCCGCATCACAGGTCTCCTCATCCCTCACCAACACTGCTTGATGCACAGACAGCTCATCTTGCTCCACCATCATCAATCTAGCATGATACAATTTAAGACGCAACCCATTTACCCTTTATTTATGTAGAACACCATCCAGGTTAGTCAGATGATATGTGCCATTTGGAAAACACTCCACTACCTTGAAAGGGCCTTCCCACTTAATTTGAAACTTCTTTTGGAAGGTGTTGTCCAACTTACTATTGTAGCGCAAAACCAAGTCATGTTTCTTGGTACCCTTACTTTTAACCTTTTCATTTATCTTTGCCAAAGCCTTATCCTGCATCTGCCCATAATGCTCCAATGCGCTCATCCTATCCAACTGGACCTCTTGTAACTGCAAGAGCCTCTCTTTGAATGCATCACTAGGCGGCCCAAGCAACTTCTCTAATATCTTGACCGCAGGCAGCTCTACTTCCACAGGCAATAGTGCTTCTTTTCCATACACCAAATGAAATGGAGTAAACCCTGTACCTGTCTTCACCGAAGTACGGTAAGCCCATAATGCACTAGGCAATTCCAAATCCCAATTCTTTCCTTGGTGCTCTGTCACCTTCGAAAGAATCTGTACCAACTCACCATTGAATCTTTCATTTAAGCCATTACACTGTGGGTAATAAGGAGTGGTATGCTGGTGCCTAATCTTCATCTTTGTGCATAAGAAGTCTAGCAGTTTAGCTCTAAATCCTGGCCCCTTATCTGAAAGTAGCTCTAATGGCACCCCAAACTTGCAACATATTTCATCATACACAAATTTTGCCACATCCTTTGCAGTGATCTGTTTTACTGCTATAGCCTCTGCCCATCTAGAGAGATAGTCCACTGCCGTCAAGATATAGCTTTTGCCCCTACTTGTGATAGGTAACGGGCGTATTGCATCAATCCCCCACTTTTCAAACACATCAAACGCCATAATGGTTTTTCGTAGCTCTGGCTTCAACACTCTCTTCCCAAATGCTTGACACCTATTGCAAGACCTACACCAATGGTGAACATCCTTGTGCAAACTAGGCCATACATACCCCTCTTGCAAAATCTTATGCAAGGTGATCTTTAGAGCAAAATGGCCACCACATGCGCCTTCATGATTCTCTTCCAACACTCTGTAAAGCTCCTCCCGCCAAGGTACACGTCTCAACACGAGATCAGCCCCTTTCATGTATAAGACATCACCAATCAATTTGTACCTGTATGCTCTACGCACAAAGCCATACTTCTTAGACTTTTGAATCTCCTTTGGAATGATTCCTGTTAGCAAAAACTCCTCTTCTTGAGCCAAACTTTCCCGGCCATGATAAAGAGGTAAAGTGGTCCTCAATACAAATAGCTCCCCAATTATGCCTTGAGCTGCTTCATGTGCCTCTCCATTTAGAGCACATTCAATGTGTCTGATACTCCACGCTTCAAACTTTTTTAACAGGCCTTTAATTCTAAAGCACATTTCCTTCAATGAGGTGTTCTTGCTCTTCCACACACCCAGCACTTGCTTCACCACTAACAAGGCATCACCTTTTATGCTCAACCTTCGAACCCCATGCTTCAAACAAATGTGTAATCCGGCTTCCAATGTAGCATATTCAGCCTCATTGTTACTATGCGCATCCAATTTGAACCCTCTCTTGCATACTAGCTTCCCCTCTGGATCATAAAGTGCTATACCCCCTGAAGCTGCATCGTGGCTCTTTCTGTATGAACCATCAAAGAACAACACATGTGCATTGCTGATCTGTGGAACTTCTTCAACTACCTTTCTCACCACCTCTTCCTTAACAATAAGGGGATTCTCCTTGTAGGTCAACAAATCAGCTAGGGTAGCCCTTGTACTATCTTCCACTAGAAAAGAGAACTCAAACTCTTGCAGCTCAATTACCCATTTCTTCACCACATTTGACATGTTAGTACCATTAATTAACTGTGGCAAAAAGGCATAACTCGTCAAGAAAACAAAAGGCCGTGGTAGCAAGTAATGACGAAATCGTCGACAAGCAAATATTACACTGGCCATCACTAGCTCTACTTCCGATAACTTTCTCTCCGCTACCAACTTCACTCGGCTTGCACAATACACTGGCCTCATATAATGGCTGCCCTTTCCCCTTTGCAATAGCATAGCTCCAATGGCATCATCCCCTACTGATGGATTTACATAAAAAACTTTCTCCCAATCAGGAGCCTGCATGGCTGACAAACCCCCCTAACACCTCTTTCACCTCTTGAAACACTTCTTCACACTTGTCATCCCATTGCAATAGATCATGCTTTGCCACTTGTTGTAATGGATAAAGAATCTGAGACGACAATGGAATAAAACTTGCCATGTACTTCACTTTGTGTATAAAGGTTGCCAATTGCTTCGTACTCGTAGGTGATGGAAGAAGAATAATAGACTTAACCTTGTCTGGATCAGCCTCAATGCCATTTTCTGACACCATGTGGCCCAATAACTTCACCCTTGGCTGTGCTAGATGACATTTCTTTGGATTTAGTTGTCCTCCACATTCATCATATCGAGCCAATACCATCTGCAGCTTCTCATGGTGTTCAACCCTACTGCTATAAACACAGAAGTCATCCATAAAAGCTTTAACACAACTACCAATGAATGGTTCCAACACCCAATTTGCTCTCTCTTGATAAAAGGAAGGTCCATTTGACAACCCAAATGGCAATATTGTGTAGCAATAGCAGCCCCATGGCGTAATAAAAGTGGTCTTTGTGTGGTCTTTAAGAGCAATCTTCAATTGAAAATAGCCTGAAAAACCATCACACACACTGTACCTCTCATAACCTGCCACTGAATCCAAGATCTGATCGATGAATGGAAGAGGATATGAGTTCTTCTTAGTGGCTGCGTTTAAGGGTTTAAAATCCACACAAATTCTCCACTTCCCATCCTTCTTTGGACTGACTACAACTGGACTCACCCATTCTGTGGTCTCCACTGGAACTATGAACCCTGCCTTCAATAACTTGTCCACCTCTACCCGCAAGGCTTCCATTTGCTCTTGACCCATCCTTCTTAGCCTTTGCCGCACTGGCTTAGCACCTTCTTTCAGCTCTATATGCATCTCTTTGCCCTTGAACCCTCTGATCTCTTCATATGAAGTAATGAACAAATCAGGAAAACTAGCCAGCATGTGCAAATATATGTCCTTCTCCATAGCTGAGAGGTCTCCACTAATCATTTGCGTCATTAATTCCTACTTCTTTGACAACTCAACCTTGGTTTGCATCAGCCCTTCAATCACTTCATAAGGCCCTTCACTTTCATCTTCAACCTCATTCGCAAATGCAACTAAGCCAATCTCCTGGATTTCTTTGTCCATCAAAAGAAATGCAACATCAGCATCCTCATCACTACTGGTAGTGCTATCACTGTCCTCATCTGTCACCGTGGAAGAGTCTTCATCACTAGACTCATCCTCATCTTCATAAAGCTCCTCTAATCGTTTCCTTGTGTCCATATTATAAAGCTTCTTGGTACCTGTCTTTCCATAGAGGCTAATCGTACCATGTCGCCAATCTTGAACAGCTCCCACTGCACGTAACCATGGTCTGCCCAGTATAATAGGATATGCTCCCAACCCTGCTGGCATCACATGAAAATCAACCACTGCCTTTGCATCATATGCCTCCACTTCTAAGCTCTTTACAACACCCAAGCATTTTACTTTTTGATGGTTTGCCAATCTGATCCGAAAACCTGACACCCCAGCCACTGTGAGACCCATCTTCTCAACGCATGAGTGTGTTATGACACATATTTGGGCTCCGCCATCCACATAACCTTGTCCCAAATTTTTCCTTTTATGCCACACATCTACTATTGGACAAATTTCTGGTAGCTCGTCCATTGCCAACACCTTTACTGAACCTCTCTCTGGCTCTTTCTCCATTGGGTTAACCATCCTCTTCCACTGTCGCTTTAGCTTAGGCACCATCTCTATAAGCTGCCCAAAAGTAACATCTGCCTTCCTGCTCGTCAGATCCTCCTTCAAGTCATAGCTTAATTGCCCATCCCCTAGTGGAAAATCTGAAACATGAAACTTTCGACGAGCTCTCCTTTTCCTCTTGGCCTTGACATCCTCGCCTTCATGACTCTTTCCTTTCTTCTTACTAGGACCTGGGGCACTTCTTCCTTCCTTTTCCTCCGTGGTCCTCTTCCCAATAGGCATCACTAATGTATCCTCTAGCTTTGATGCCTTCTCCAAGGTGACTACACTTAGCACTTTTGTCTTTCCCTTTTCCTCCTGGGTCAGTCCACCGGTTCCTTCGTCTCCCTTAATTTCGATGCCATAATCATTTGACCTAGTTAGCACCTGTCTTGGCAATGGATACATGTCTCCCCCCATCCTTGGTGGCTTATCACATTGCGGGCTGATGTGACCCAACTCTCCACAATTATAACATGTGGGCGTCTGCCTCCAAAACCTACCATTGCTTTGTCCAACACCATTCCTAGGCCTTTCTTCACCTCCTTGCTGATTTGCAAACCTCCCTTGACCTCGATTATTTCCCACTTGACCTAGCATGTTTAGGCTGAGATTCTTCATCAAATCTACCATTTGCCTCATGTCTTGCCTTAGCCCATCATCTTGCACTGCTGTAGTGACCACTGCTGGCATAACCTGAGTAGTAACTACTGGTTCATGATGAACCCCTGACATGCGCCCTTGTAAAGACTCTATAGGCTGAAATTCAGACCTCATTGGCAAAGACTCCACCCCTAACTGGATCATTTTCCTCAGCTTCCACTCTTTGTTCCTTGCTACCTCTAGTGCATCCTCATATGTCCTAGGCTTCTTTAGCTCCACTCTCCAACGTATATTCTCCCAAAGACCAGCCAAGAACCTGTCCTTCTTCATCATGTCAGGCGGGGGTACGTGTGGTGCTAAGGCCTTGCACATTCGCTCCCATGCCAATGAAAAATTACGTATGTACGCATCTACTGGCTCACCTTCCTTTTGCATCAAACCTTGTACTTCTTGCCACACTTTGTCAGGATCTTCTATCTTCACAAACTCCACTTCCAATCCATGCCTTAGATTGTCTCAACTCAATCTTATAGGTGGATCTGCTGCACGCAACTCCTCTTCAAATACCTTGGACCAAACTCGTGCATCACTCTTCAAACAAATTTGGAGAAGGCGTAACATTTGCGTAGGGTCATGAATCTGGTTGCTAATGCAGGCAACCTCCATCTTTTCCAAAAATTCTTCCACATCTTCATCACTTCTTCCATGAAACTCGGGATAAGAGAAAGCCATGGCTACCCAAGTTACAATGCTTTGAGAACCCCTTCGAACACACGTGCCAGAACCCAAGACTTTTGACTACCCAATCCCCAGAAACTTCAATGGAGCTCAGCTTTAGATAAGGACAAACACATGCACATCAAATGAGTTTTCATAGTTGATCATCGGAATGACAACAGGCAAAGGACATTCCAGGATCTCTCTCAATCTTCTTGGCCCAAACATAAAGACTATGCGCTGCTGGAAAAAGATCTTCCTGGACACATGAACATTAATCTGAATTCTTTGAGTTAAATGAAAAGGAGTGAACTGAGGGCCATTTTGATCATCCATTAAAGCCAACCATGAAGCTCCCAAGAAGGCACACCTGACTTAACCTCTGATTTTGCCAAAATTTCAGCAACATAACAGCATAAATGGCTCAAAATACCAAAAAACCAGCCATCATAACTTGGGAAAATTTCGACAGAGTTTCCCCAGAAGTAGAGCAGTAGGAACCCAAAATATAGACTGTCTATGTATGCATAAACTGTCAACAATAGAACCCGAGCATCAAGTAGGACTCACTAGTACATAGCCTATGGCGAGGTCACAAAAAGGGTGCTCCAGCTACCTGTATCACCGAAAGGATCTCTACATTTGAGAATCCCCCAGCTCAATAAAAACCTCACGCTATCGACCCTCACAAGAAGGCTAATGCAAATCGCGTATAGTCAAGTCTCAGAAATGACTATCTTCCAGACCAAGTCTCAGAAATGGCTGGGACTGCCAAATACAACCAAGTATGGCTCCACAAATGCGTACAATGGCAGTTTCCACAAGTAACGTACAATCCAGCAGACAATGCGCTCAAATAGGCGCCAAATGATGCATACCCACAACAACTGCAAGTGACACCACTGCTATAGTATATCAATGTACTCCAGCTACCTGTACCTGTGTGAATCACTTGTACCTGTACCTGTCCCTGTAACTTGTAACCTGTAACCTGTAATCTGCAACCTGCAACCTCTAATCCCGAATCTCGAAGCTTGAAGCTCGAAGCAGAAGGTACTCGAAGAAGATCCTCCGTGGGGGCGCCAAAAGAATGTGAGCGGGATGAAAACACACACAGCGCCTCTATAACGACCCGACACACACTCTTGGGAAGATACACACACACACTATGGGGCACCACTCGGCGTAGACAACACACCTGGCCGAGACAGGGAACACACCTCTGGAGTGAGAGGAGAGAGACTATCCACTTGCCCACTCCACACACACACACACACACACACACACACCCAAAAAACTCAGCTCAAAAGAGGAGAATTTCTTATTTTTAGATACAAATGAGCTTGGGCCAACACCAATGGGGCAAACAGCTCACACAATATGGGTAAAAGATACCAGATACAATCACAAACTGGAGCAGAAACTTCGCTCATAGGAGAAACTTACACAGAAAAACAGCAGGAAAAGAGTGAGGAATTTGGCAAAATGGACAGCACCATCACGTCCGGAACGGCCCAAAACCCCAGTCTACAATGTCAAAGTGCTCAAATCCGACCTCGGATGAGCAGTTTACGACCAAAACAGGCTCCAAAATGAGAAAAAAACACACCTGCGGCTGTTCCTCCTCTCTTCTCCACGTTTTTTCTGGTCTTCTCTCTGTTTTTTCAGTTCCCACACTTAGCTTTATTAGTTGGGCACCCTTGGCCTTTTAGATGACCTCAAACGGACCCCGAACAGGCCAAAAACTGACCTCGCAGTGCATAGTTGTCACCTTTTTGCATCATTTGCACACCTGGCACTCAGCTTTTTTCCAATAATGCATCTCGCCACCACGTGAAGTGGCCCCAAAAAGTGGTCCTAATGATGACCTTTCTGCATAACTCTCACAAGAAAACACCCACGTTGTGTCCGTCCTCATCCGCGTGCAAATATTGACCTCGTTCGCCCTCCTGACGCCACTAGATGCCATCTGACGCACCTGCTGACCTCATGTCGTCGGCCCATGGATATCTTCCTCGAGAAGTTTTACACGCTATAAACTCCTCATTATTGTAGAAAAACACAGTGGTACTGGTAATAGTGAAAATCGATGCACTATGTACACCCTGTCCTACCTGTACACATGTGGGCCCCACATAACCACTTGGCTAAGGAAAATGGACAATCCTTTATTTGATGCACCATGCATGTATATGTACATATGCGCAATCCCTTGCTCCAAAAAACTCCTGACAACGGTATATATATATATCATCCATGAATATTGGGACATATATCTCTAACAAGAGTATTTTACATTTTTATAACAATCGCCCACTCTACATATTCTCGTTCGATAAATTGCTTTGCTTTCTTCTAACTTGCTCTCTTTATTTATGACTCAAATTCATCTATGATATTAAGTCCCAACGCATAGTTTTTTTTCTTCTCGCTAAGTTGCCTCCCGTTTCAGTTTCAGCAAGGTTATGTATAACCTTTTTTTTTTGTGTTTGAGTTTACTTTATTTTTAACTTTTCGATTGTCCAGTCAAGGTGCCAACACTGTACACTCTAGAAGTGTAATCAAACACTAATATTGAATCGATAGGCAGGATATTCTTTTATTTCATTGCAAATTACTAACATAAAATTACCACATTCTGAATTTATTAACTATATTTTGGTGTAAAACGCGAGTTGCAGCACTTGTACCTCATTGATTACACCAACAATGGTGTGTATATTTTCAAATACAGTTTACTCTCCTGGTATGTACATCAAATATGTACTTCCTCTTTTCATATTTCATTTCTCTACATTGTGTTCTGACCTGAATACTCAAGCACTGCTAAGGTCATCACTTCTAATTATATTGAAAGGAATTTTTCTTGAGATGATTTGTCTATAAGCTATGCAGCTACTCATGTGAGCTAAGGTGCTCTCGGATACCGACAAACAATTTGTAAGTACTTTGTTATATTGCACAATGGTGTCCAGCATATAGTACATACTCTTTTCTCCTTTATGACTTGTCTAGTCCATTGGTCACATGCACACAGATTCGCCGATTTAGGCAATGTGTAAACATTCATCCTGTGCCGATTCGCCGATTTAGGCAGCACACAACACACAACAGATTTATTATAATATCAGTGCAGATTCACCGGTTTAGGCAGCACAAGTGCAGATTCGCCGATTTAGGCAGCACGTCGGGTGTAGATTCGCCAGTTTAGGCAACACCGATCACAAAATCATGCTGCAGTTGGCTGGCCACCACTGTAACGGTGTGATTTTGTTACTTGGGTATAGAAAATGAAAGATATTTTGGATTTGGATTTGGAATTTGTATCTAATTATTTTCTGTCGCAACAGTCTCTATGGAAGTGAACTTGAGATTGATGAGAATTGATTTATACAATGCTGAGTGTGACCAATGATATCCTGATTCATCAGGGTATGACATATACTACTTATTCTAGTGGTATGGGACACTAGAATAAGTAGTATGTGGATGATAGCAGGCATAAGCTAATGTTGTTTAGTTTCATACATTTTTCTTTTATTAGGTGATGTTTTTGACACAACATACTAATCACTGTTTTTGACAAGTATTGTTTGCAGATTTTTATCTTCGCAACTGAGGACAGTTGCTTTCCAACGGAGAGGTATGTTATGGAATTGACATTTTACTATTTATTGCAGCTGACAGGTGGAAAAGGCTTGACCGAGCTAGGCTATTGCAAAAGGAAATTACATTTTATGTATATTTATTCAAGTGCTCTTTTATGAGCTTTGGCCATCTATGACCGGCCGGCTAGTCTGTACTCATTTTGACCATTCAAGAAATCTATAAATGAAATACGTGCAAGAGGGAAATGGTCACTCTTGCACGGGGGGAGATTGCACCCAGTGTCTGTGTATTCTTCTCTCCTCTCCTCTCTTCTCTCTCGTCGTGCCGACGTAGCACTCAATTCTAGGAGGTGCGTCTGCACGCGCCCTATTGCTCTCTCTCATAATCTGTCTCCCTCTGTTCATGTATCTTGTATTATGCGTCCATGTGGTTGCCAGGTATGTCGATTAGTCTGTTTTATGGTTTGTGTAGTATGCTATTTCGGGTATTTTGCAGGGAACTCCACGCCTCCGGCTGTAGCAGCAACAAGTCGGGCCTTATGGCAATCGATCTCACCATCCGGCTTGCGTTTCAACTTGTAAACCCACTTCGTACCAATGGCCTTTTTTCCAGGAGGAAAATCACATAAAGTCCATCTGTCATTTTCTATAAGTGCAACATATTCTGATTGCAAGGCAACCATCCAATTTTCTGAATTCTGTGCTTCATCAAAAGATAGAGGTTCCTCAATATCATGTAAGCTAGACACAGCCAAAGAATAACAATCTGATGCATAAGATGCATGGCCAGAGCCTGAACGAGTACGACTAGACAAAGGTGCATCCAATTTACTGTCACGCAATGTATGCACCAACCATTTTGGCATACCTCTAGCCTGCTCATTTTCAACCCTTTTGTCATCAAGTACATCATGTACATATGCTTCAGTAAACATCTTCGGAGAAGATGAAGGAAGCTCAAGGCACACAATTGAGAGTGTATTATTTAGTGTGCAATGGAAAGATAGATAGTCCTAGAGTGATGGGCGTATATACAATGCAAGGGGAGAAAAACCTCCTAAAGAGGGGAAAAATGCCCCGGCAGTCCTAGTGTGTTCACACACATCACTACCACATGTATATGGTAACATCTCTTCCTTTATCAACCTCTCTTACGGATCTTCCAAACTCTCTTGCATTGGCACAACTCTTGCTCTATCTTCTCTATGTGCTTTCTTGCCATATCCATGGAAGGTGAGGGAGAGAGTGAGGATGATGCTTCCATGCGTGCCATAGCCATAGCCATAGCTTCACTTAGTGAGTGTGTGTGGAGATTGACTTGGTAATGGGAAGCTCCTTGAAGGTTCCATGGTGAGAGGCCAAGCCTCAAGCATATATTTTGCTGCTTGTGTGCCTTGAGAGCATGGGTGAGAGCAATGTTCGTGTTCCTTTCAAATTTAGGCTGATTCTTAATCTTTAATTGGCAACATTGCTAACCACTAACTACGATGTTATATCAAGTTTTTCTATTTCAAGCTCTTTAGATGACCGGGCTAATATGGCTTAGAGAGAGTAGAGAGCACTCTCTTTATCAATAGATACTTGGAGATATACTTATCTAAACATTGTACATGAGACACGGTGGTTAATATCTATAATTACCTCTTAATCCCCAACAAAAATATCTTATTTATTTTTAAATTACTATCATTATCTTACCTAAATTCCTCAATGGAGATAGATTTCATGAATTAAAGGCAATTAATTATTGGAATTTTAATTGAGTAAAACTTGAAACTAACCTTATTTTTTGAAAAAGACGTTATAATTTCTTCAAAAGGAATGCTCTCATGAAAGGCTCACAACTTTTTCTTTGATTATGCATTCAAGTTAAATGAAAAATAGAACCTTTTTTTTCCTCTCTACAAAGTATGTGTGTAAGACTTTTAGTGATCTAATTTAGTTAGTATCTAATTCTCTCAAGAGAAAGTTGAGTTTTGAAGGGTAGTTTTATCATAATCAAAAGAGTTGTTTGAAAGAGAATTCCTATTCCAAGTAAGTTTATCCTCCTCCCCTCGTGTCATTTGGAAAAACCCAAATCTTTAAGCCTCCCCTAGCTACGTGATTAATGCTCTCCATGATAGTTATGTCTAAATTCTCGTTTAAAGAAGAATTTATTAATCCTTCATACTCCATTTCATGATAATTTCTCACTACACTAGCATGTCCACTCTTAGGAACTTCACATTCTACTCTTACACTACCATTCATTGAAGGGTTCTAATCAATTAGGGAAATTTTTATGATTATTTGCCTTAAGAGTACAAGTTGGTGCACTCTAAAGTTTTGTATTTATAATGGATGGTTCTTCATACTAAAGCAAAGGTTGTTGTAGAGAGCATATACATTGTTCATTTTAAGTGTGTCTAGTTTCAAGTTTGTTTTTCAATCATGAAGGGGAGGAGTAAGGGGATAGTTTCACGAATGTCTGACCATGTTCTTTGAACATAAAACTCCAACCACTTCCATGGAGATGCCCCATGGATGACAGAAAATGAAAGAAAGAAAAAGAGGGATACCATCAAAGACGGTGGTGCAGCCAAAGTGTGTCAACTCTAGAAGGTGGGAATGATAGATGTGTGCAGGCAAGGAGAGCATGGCAAAGGACTAGAGCAGCTAGGGAAATCATGGGATGGCAAGTAGCAGCGGAAGTGTATGCACAATGCGGCTTATAGGCCAAGAAAGGCTCCATAATGGGCTAATTGGGGTAGCAAGTGAAGGAGATGCAAAGTGCAGCTTTTGCGTCCAAGAATGAAGAGCTTGAAGTGCTGAAGGAGCAGGTCCAAACGGTTCATCAAACCGAGCTACGGAGCCCAAGTTATTGAAGGTTGAAGTTTTGGTGGTTTGCAAATTCTTGCTGCGAACAGGGTAGCAGGAGACAGGTGATCCAACGGGAAATCGAGGTACAGGTGTGTAGAGCTCAATTCATGGAGCCTACCCGTCTTTTTGGATTGTGGATTGGAGCCATGGCTTGCAAGATATGATCAATTGGAGTTTTTTCGGGGCTCGGGTCTAAGCGCCCCACTTGGCCGCATTGGAGGATGTGCCATCTGGCATCTTTTGAGCCTCGACAAAGATCTAGAGTAGGGTATGCATCATAAGGAGCTAGCAGGAAGTGAAAATAATGTCAAACGAATTCTGGAGCAAGAAGTTACAACAGTCAAAAAATGGGATGCCTTTGTCCAAAGTAGGTTGCAGATGATTTTTTCCATTTTTAAAGACCTTGGTTCGAAGGTACCGAGGGGTCGAAATGCAAGGATGGCAAGTGTGGTTGAGGCCAGGAAGATGGAGTTTCAGGAGGTTATTACGGCTTGTCAATCCAACCTTGGAGCAGAGAATGGGAGCTGGGGAAAGAGGACAAGAAAAAAAGTTTTTTTCTAAATATTGTTGAAGGGGATTATGGCCCTTGGGGGTGCAAGTCAAGGCCAAGCGCGCCACATGGCCGCGCTAATATCCCATACATGCAAGAGATGGGCCGGAGGCCGTGGTATATAGTTTGGGCCGTGAGGCCTTTTAGTACCACAAGAGGGGAGAGAGAGGGGAGCTCTCCTCCCATGGTGATGGCGTGCGTGTGGGCGGCCCTGCCGGGCGCTGCGCGCAGCGCTGTGTGGCGATTGGGCGGCGGTTTTGGCGTGTGTTGGCGGTGCAGGGAGGTGGTGCGCCTGTGGGCGCCCGGGTGGTGTATAATCTCGGTGATGACGTGACAGACCATAAGGGGATGTGCCCACGCCCGCTAAGGGTCAAAGTTTTTTTAGGATAGGGGTGTACCCCCCCCCCAATAGCGACATCGCTATTGCCTCGACAGGGGAGGGGTCTCACTGCAAAGAGAGTGAGCCAACAAGGGCAGTTAAAGGGCAAGGCCAAGGACACTCAAAGGCCCAAGAGGCAATCCGGGCGGCCAAATGATAGGGACAAAGAACCAATGTGCACACCATGTAATTCTTTCCAAAAATGAAATGTGCCAAGGTGTTGGCAATGCAAACAAATTCTAAAAGAAGCTCTAAGTGAAGGCCACGGGAGGAGAAACTCATCCATTTTTTTATTTTTTTGGACCTCCTAGAAGGACCCCTATAAAAGGTTGTAAATGCAAAAATTTGAGGGCTTTTTTGCCTGAGTGTGTGAGTGCAATCTTGAATCTTGTGTGTTGCTAAGCTTGCCATTGAAGCTGCATACTTGATTGTACTACTCCCTATGCAATAATACCACTTATTTGCCCCAATCTCTTGTGTTGCTTCTCCCCATTCCCCTCCTTTTCTCTCACTCTTCGTGTATTGGCCATTGCTTGCAGAGGATTTGCCTGCAGCTCGAAAGTTGCTACCAAGAGGGTAGATTAGGAGTGTTTTGTGAGTCGGAAAAGGTGAGTTGAGCAGTGTGGGTGCATTTGTGCTGTGGAGTGTTTTTTACAAGGTGTGAGATAGTTGTTTTGTATGCTAAAGTGGAGTTGTTAGTGCAAATTAGCCAATTTGAAGGTGTTATTTGAGAGGTTAGGGGTGTTGTGGAATCCCTGGGCTATAGAGAGGCAGATATTTTGTGTGTTGGGTGTGTTCCCTATTCCCCCTCTCCAACGGGGGTTAACCTTGAAACTTACATCAAGACAAAAACTTTAACTCCCAAGAGACTCATTGTTTTCTTAAGGTCTTGTTTCAGTAGGCATTAAAAGGAAATAGGAACTAAGGGATTATAGCTCAATGAACCTAATCTAAATTTCAATTAGTATTAAAACTTTATCAAGAATATTTGATGTGCATATCCCTAGCATAAAATAGAATTTTTAAGTGTGAAATTTATCATAAATGTTTGAAAAAAGTCCGTTGTAGGTGTTTACCCATGGGATGCAACAAGAGATGGTCCATTCTAGATGGGATTGATAATCGTTGGTCTGTTTTGAGCTCGGATTCACTCAATTCCATGAAATTGGAATTGGATGTGGGAGAGAGTCCCTGTCAAGTTGGAGGATGCGCATATGCATATGGAAATCGGCCTAGTCCTAGCAGACCTAATGCCAAGGGAAATAGAGGAAGGAAAATGGATTCAGGAAGGGATCAGATAATGGAGGAAGATATGATATAATTAGGAATACTTCTAATTGTTTGGTAAAAAGGAACCTTGGAAATGCTAGGAGCTTAAATGGGTTATCCCGCAATTGTCCTCCTCAACCGAAACATTAGCCCTTCTTCTTGGATATTTATCTAAAAGGAAAATAGAGTAGAGTAATTTTGCCTTTCCCAAATAAGATTAAAAAAATTTAAGAATTGAAAATTGTGTAAAGGTGCCATATCCACACGTGGCAAAGGAGACACGATACCAGAGTCCTAGGATGAGGAAAGGGACATGCATAGAGAAGTATACGTGATTGCTTGAAAGATAACTAGATAACTTTAATAATATTTTAAAAAAATATGTAAATAATTCTAAAAATAAAAAAGGTGGAATGGACCTGATAAATGCACACTCCCAAGGGTTTACAACAGCTACATGATGCTTTCAAATTTCTTGAAATCTATTCTCTGGTTGACTAGACTAGAATCCTATTTTCCTAGTATCATACTACTACATTGGGAATGTGCATTTACTAAACAATTTGGTGGGAGGGTGGATTTCAAAGGGTTATATTGTCGGCCGAAAAGTTGATCCAAATATTTAAGTTGTATATTCAACTAAGAACAAGAAAAGGGATTTTGATTTACAGAGTAGGAACAAACTTGGGAACATGGGATACGAGTAGTTAGTAATAGCCTCATCTTAGGGGAATGCATCGGCAGTTGTGCTCATCCATGTCCAAAAAAAAAAAGCATTGATGACCTTGAACCAACTTTTTCTCATATGGAACCATCAACCCCGAAACATCTTTCCTTATCGGTTCAATTTCAAATCAAAGCCATCATACTAAACTTGAACTCTACCTTCCAAGGTCAAATGGTGACAGTTCTCTAATTCACCCTTGGTTCAAGGTCAGTGACGCTTTTCTACCAATCATGACCAAACACAGCCGCTAGTGCGTTCCCCTGAGATGAGTGTATTTACCTTAAGTTCCTTTTAGATAAATATTTTGAGAATCCAATCAAAGGTTTGGTGGCTGATGATGAGTTCCTTAATTAAATCATATCTTTCTCCCTTATCTGATCTCTTCTTGGACACATTTTCCTTCCTCCATTCTTGTTGACATTTGGCCTACCAGACTCAGCCAATTTTTAGATGCATCTGTGGGTCTTACCACCCGACCGTGACTCACTCCCATTCAATTCTACATTAAGGGCCTTGAATGAACCCGATCTCAAAATATAGACCAACGGCGATTATCAGCCCTAGCCAGAAAGGACTATGCTGCATCCTAGAGGTAAACACCTGCACTGGCCTTTTTCCAAACATGTAAGACAAATTTCACACTTAAATCTTCTATGTTATGCCAGGACTATCCACGTCAAATATTTTTTAATTCTAGTTGAAATTTGCATTAGATTCATTGAGTTATAATCCCTTTGTTCCTATTTCCTTTTAATCTATACTCATAGCAAGAGCTTAAGAAAACAACGAATCCCTTGAGAGTTAAGGTTTTGTCTTGACGTAAGTTTCAATTTAACCCCATCTTGGATAAGCCCATTTGTTTCCTTTGCATCACTTGCCATCTATGGGGCATCTCCATGGAGGAAATGGGGGTTTTATATTCAAGCAACACTTTCATCACTTCCGTGAAGCTATTACCGTAATCCCCCTTCTTTGTAATTTCAAAACAAATTTGAAAGTAGACAAACTTGAAATGAACAATGCATATTCCCTTTACAATTACCTTTGCTTAAGTGTGAACCATGAGTAGTAAACACAAAACTTTAGAATGTCTTGCCTTGTAATCTTAAGGAAAATAATCTTAAAACTTCACTTGATTGATTATGCAAGAGTAGATGATTGATTATGCAACAATAGAACCCTTGAATGAATGGTAGTGCAAGACTAAAAATGCAAAATTCCTAAGAATGAAAATGCTAGTGTACTGAAAATGTGCATGCACTGAAGTATGAATAATTAACAAGTTATTCTTAAAGATGGGAATTAAGCATACATCGCTACCGTGGAGAGGATTAGTTTTGTAGTTAGGAGTGGTTTAAGGATTTAAGGTTTTCCAATTGATAAGAGGGGAGGAAGGATAACCCAACTTGGAAGGGAAATCCTCTTTCAAAGAAGACTCTTTTATTTATGATAAAATTTCCCTTCAAAAACTCAAATCCCTCTTGAGAGAATTATATATTAAATAAAGTATGTCACTAAAACTTTTACACACATAATTTATGCAAAATCAAGAAAAGGTTGTGAACCTTTCATTAGAGCATTTCTTTTGGAGAAATTATAATTTCTTTTTTGGAAAATAAGTTGAGTTCCAAAAACAAATCCATTACTTAGTTGCCTTTGATTTATGGTGTCTACATTTATAAGAGTAATTTAGGTAAGAGAATAAAAGTAACGTAAAAATAAATTAAAAAGTTTATGCAAGAGATTAAGGGATATTAAGGATCTTAGTTACCATTCATCATGCATACTATTTACGTAAGTATGATCTCCATCACCTGTGGTTAAAGAGAATGCTTTCTATTCTCTATATTCCATATTAGTTTGGTAATCTAAAGAAACTTGAAATAACATTGTGGTTGGTTGTTAGAGACGTGGTTACTTATGATTAGTAATGATCCATAATTGGAAAGAAACAACAAAATTAAGAAGTTTTTCTTCTTCCCAATCAAGAAAGGGAAAGACTTGCTTGTGGAAACATGAGAGCTTAAGCATGAATTTAAGTGAGCATGAAAGGTAAATCACTTTCAATCAAGTGTACTAGCATAAAGAGAACAAGAAAACAATACCTTAGTGTGTGTATGGTAGAGTCTTCTCCTTGCTTTGGGAGTTATCGGAGAACCTTTGTGGAGTACTCGTCTCTTTTCCTCTTAACTTCGCTTGAAAACCACCAATTGCACTACTTGGAATGAGAGAATCAAAAGAGACAAGGGAGATTCAAGCTATGGAAAGCTTGAGGGTTAGGAGAGAGGATAGGGAGAGTGTAATGAGAATCTGAAGATCAAATTATGACAAACTTGATTAGGATTTTGGCCATCGCTTCTCTTGCAGAAAAGGTGTGAGTGAAAGAGGTTTATCTATGGCTTCCTCAGGATTACTCTCAAGTTTGCACCTTAAAAAATGAAGGAGAGAAGTGTAAAATAAGAAGAGAAAACCTCTTTTTATGCATAGCTTAGATAAGTGCCTTCACTTATCTTGATAGCTTATCTTTTGATAAGCTCTTTTTACTTATCTTGATAACTTATCCTTCTTTTGAAAACTTCTTCAGCAAGCTATTTACTCACCTTATCCTTATCTTATCTTTTCCTTTATTCTTTTCGTTTTCTTTTCCTTTTTCTTTATCTTTTCTTTTTCTTTTTCCTTACCTTTTTCTTGAGATAAAAAACTAACTTTTGATGCATTGTTTACGTCCATGTTTCCACATTGTAAATGCAAAGTGTCTCGTGAGTAAACTTTGGTGCTTAAATTTAGCCTGACTTTAACTTTTTTTTAAGTCGATGGTTTAGATGCATTGGTTAAGAGTAAAGTCTAGGAGGAGGCCCTTTCAAACTCCCCAATGAAAAGAAATTGTTTTCATCAACTCAGAACAATACAGGAAGGTGGTAAATCTTCATCCTTTGTAGTTTGCTCATCTATTTAAAGCGCAATCTATCCTAATCTCTTACAGTAATCTTACCCCTATCTTTCTCTTTTGTTCCATGTCCTTGTCATGAATTTCTGAGGATTATCAATTTTAATCTTTTAGGGTGTCTCTTTGCTCATCACCTTACTTTATGGACCAGTAGTAGGACCTAGTTTTATCTGAGGCCATTCCTTATCTTCAACAAGTTAGTGAATCTGCAAGGAGAGATTTTATGGAGTGATATGAAATCTTGCTCTTTCCTCACTTGCAAACTTTAATAGCACAAACCAAATAGTGTACGTTTTGTGGAATAACACGGGTGACACTTTGGGGTCAAGAGCACTTTCGCAACAATGTTCGCTTGGCTATGGTCATTGAAGCTATGGGTTTGGGTCCTTGATATTAGTATGTGTTGGGAACAAATGCATCGTGGGTTCTCTGAGTCTTTTTGTTGGAAGAGTTACTTCTTCACCACAATATTTATCTTTATCCCCATTTTTGCTTGTCTTTCAGAGGTCCTTTTGACATATCACCTCATGCTAATGAGGCGGGTGTTATGATAACATGCCAAAGTATCCCAATAAATGAGCTACTATGTACCCTACTTGTGATAGTTTCTTTTGTGATCATGTGATGGATGGGCTTATTGACCAGTAGAAACAATATCTTCATTGTATCTCTTAACAAGATCTTGGTTCTTGTGTTGAGTCCTTTCTTTGGTTTCTATTGACAAATACAATTAAATTTGTTTTTGGCTTCATATGTCTATTGTTTTGTAGAAGTCTCTAAGAGAATTAAAAATGTAGCTAGCCTTATATATATATATATATATTTGTAATTCCATACAGTGACCCAAGTGACAAGATTTATAGGATAACACTAATCTTGCTATTATTTACAAAAAACAATCGTATTACAACAAGTGGCATCAAAAAAGATAACAAGATGAAGTTCATAATAATTGATTATATGGGCTATGGAAGAGTAATAGGATCACAAAAAGGAGGAAACACATTACAAAAGGTTAGAAAATTAAGAAATGAGACATTCCTAGTCCTCCAAGGAAGTATCTTTAGTGGGATAGTCCTCCCACTTGACCAAAACCTCTTGAACCATTTTGTGTAGTAGCTCCATCTCCTTCATGTCTAAAGTTTTTTGTACTCCATCCTCATACTCTCTCTTGGGAAATTGTGGATTTAGGTCACTAGGATCCAAGGTAGCATAAACATTGGCTTGTTCTTCTATCTCATTCTTTACTAAAACAAAGTTTACTATTGCTAGTCTAGTTGGGTTGATGGTTGACCCATGAAAATGAATTCTAAGGGGATTTCTTGCTTGGGTTGGGTTTCTTCCTCTGGCTCAAAGGTTTTGGATTGTTTCCCTTGATTGGGATGATTTTGAAAGTTAGTGGGGTAGGTAGAAGACTGGGGTTATTTCCATGTGGGTATTCGGCCTTCTTATGGACAAATTCTAGGTATTTATAAAATTGAATTTGCCTTCCACTTTGAGTGACTAGAAGAGCATTCACATGAACAAAATGCAATGGCAGTTGGGATTGGGCAGTTGGCTTTGGCATAAACGGAACTTTGGGTGCTCTAGAGGGCTAATTGGGATAAGAAGGGAGTTCATGTTTCCTACTTGTTGTAGTACCTCCCTTAAAAATAGTCTTATGCTAGTGAGGTTTTTTGAAGGAACTCTACTTTGGGAGCCATATCTTCTCCCAGCCCAAGGATGAAACAGCTTAAATTTTGTTCTTTTTCATGAGAGGAGCATATCTTGAAAGTCGGTCAAACTCTTCATAGAAGCTTCAACAAACCTTGTTCCCCAACTTGCACGAAAGAAACTCATTCATCTTACTGGTGGAGTAATCTAGGGAAAGATATCGTGCCTTGAGATGATGCTTTAACTCATCCCAACTCTAGGTCACCTCTGCCACTTGGTGAGATTGGCAGTTGAGCTTCCACCATGTTTTTAATGGTCCTTCTAGCTTAGCTCTCCCCATTTGAGATAAAGTTTTGAATGTTGTTTGCATCTCTAACTCACTCAAATCTATCATCCTTGCTCTCTATATTTCTCAAAAAGCAGAAAGATACACAATCATGATCTATCACTCTTGTTGTCTTTGTCCTCTTTGATCTTGATCAATCAGTCAAATCTGTCATTCTTGCTTGCTATCTCTCTCAAATCATGAAAACACAGTCATGATCTATCATTGTTGTTGTCTTCATCCTCTTCCCTCTTACATAGATTCATCAAATTACAGATGTGTGTTATCTCATTCGATTAGTGCAAAATCCCAAACCTCTATTTCTATGGCCCTTTGTTGGGCCCTAGAGGTATTTTCAAGAAACGTCCTTGTTGTCAAATAGTTAACTATGTATTGGCTCCATTTTAGTACAATTATCACCTGAAACAGTGTAGCGTGTTCTACTGGTGGTTTAGACCTGTAGGTTGCACAATTAGTAATGTACTCCTGAACATCAATGCGCATATTTAACCAATAGACTCCTAATTGTTGCAAGCGTTGGTATGTTTTCTTTTGCGATCAATGAAATGCTAAGTCTTGAACATGTGCTTCCAAATTATAACCGTACTCCTCCGGACCTCGGGGGGTGCACTATGTATTCATGTTAATGTATGATGTGAGTTCGATAGGAGGGATTTTTAAATGTAAAAAATTTAGGCAATTTAACAAAGATGCATTAAAATAAGGGGGTTTAATATTCAATTTTGAAAAAAATTATAAAATAAGGGGTCATTTCGTTCATTCAGACATGTTAAAAGAGGGGTTTTTTTTAATACCCCGCGAAGGCACATTATATAGGGGTGTACAGAAAGGTGAACCCCCAAGCTCTGGACTTATGCATAACTGCAAAATGTTGTCCAAGCCTAAATGATACAAACATCCGCCAAGTAATTGGAAATACCATGATTGTCAAATCGTTTGTCTTTTACTTCCATGTCCCTTTCTATCGAACTCACCTCCATAGGATAGTAGATTGATTATCTCTTGATACCATTTTGGTATCATTTCAACATTGAAAAGATATGTGTCAGGGATGTCATCCTCTACCCCTTTGAGAGCTTCTCTGTTTGGAAATCTAGAAAGGCGTAGATGCGTCTTCCCTTTTTTAACCAGGATGATAAAATCAAACTCTAGCAATATGATAAACCATCGTACATTTTTTTTTTGGTATTGCATGGTTTTTTAACGAGGTATAAGAGGGCTTGATGATCGGTGAAAAATACGAATCTGTTTGCAAGGAGAGAATACAAAAATTTCTTAGCAGCATATATCATCCCCAACCCCTGTCTCTCCATGGTTGTGTAATTCTTTTTAGCACTATTAAGCTGCCTACTTACATAACCAACTAGAAAATCCATATTTATTTCTCCAAGTTGAGCCAAGATGCATCCAATAGAAAATGTTGAAGCATGGATATGAACATGAAATATCTTTTCCCAATTTGGTGCTTTCAATATTGGAGCAGATATGAGTGCTTTCTTTAATTTTTCAAAGGATCTTTACACTCATTCATCCACACAAAGGCTACTATAAGTCTGTACAGGGGTTGGGCAACAATTGCATACATGTGTATAAACCTTCTGTAGTAACCACAATGTCCCATAAAGCATTGTACCTGCTTTGTGTTGTTTGGTCTAGGCATCTCTACAATTACTTTTATCTTGTCCAAATTGGTAGATATGCCGTTCTTTGAGACAATATGTCCCAATATTTTGCCTTGTCTAACCATAAATATGCACTTTTCTAGGTTAAGACAAATCTTATAAGTCCTGCACTTCTTGAATACTTTTCTGAGGTGCCCTGTATGTTCATCTCTCAAAAGAGAGTGCACACATAAGTCATCCATGTATATTTTCAAGAATATCCTCAAGTATTCCTTAAAGGCACGTGCCATCAATCTTTGGAAGGTAGTTGGGGCATTGGTCAGGCCAAAAGGCATCACCTTATATATGCGTATATACCCCATTCTATGGCAAATGCTATCTTGTATTGATCTTCAAGAGAAATGGCAAGTTGGTTATATCCTGAGAATCCATCTAAAAAGGAGTAGGCCCGTTTACCTACCACTCATTTCAAGACATGGTCAGTAATAGGTAAGGGATAATTATCCCACCCTCCTTTAATTTATCAATCTCCTCCTTGATGCACTTAAAAAATGTACCATTGTACGTGTAACCTCTCTTTTGGCTAGGCTTTGCATCGGGTTTTAATGGGATCATGTGTTGACATATAGTAGGATCTACTCCCTTTAGGTTTTTATATGACCAATCAAACACGTCCTTGTACTCCTTAAGAAGACTTATGAGCTTCTCCTCCTCTTTCTAGGGCTAATTTCTCAGCATTCGAATTTACTATATTGATCATATAGTATGAAACCACGTCATAACCGTCCTTGTCACAAAATTTGGTTGTGGGGCCATCTAAAGTAGCACACACATCTAGGGTCATTAGAATAAGAGTCCATTCTAATGTCTGAAGAGCCTCTTCAGGAGAATTTTCAAGGACATATTCCTTATCTTGAAGCACCCTTTCCAGAATACACTCTTCTTGTTTCAAACTCCCACACTATGATGGACCGCACATCCATAGCTCTTTGGGCTTTCCTAACCAAGCTATAAGCTTCAATGCTACTATTGTCGCTGAATCAAACTCCTCCACTAGGGTTCAGTTCACATCTTTATAGCTGTGATGTTTAAGGTTTATGCGTGTCGTGGTTTCCATGTGTTTGAGGTATATATGATCATGTCCCCACTCCTTGAACCATCTTAAGTTGTTGCATAAATGGTCGTCCAAGTATGATGTCATAAATTTTCTTCTTGCCAAAGTCAACTATAGTACAGGTATGCTCATACTCAATGCCACAAGAAGTAACAATCATTTTCTCTAGAAGTCCCGGGGGTTTCTCCATGTACCCATCTGCTAGTTGCAATCTCATTCTGGTGGCCCTCAAGCTCCACTATGGAGAATTTCCATGGTTGTTACACCTAAGAATTCTATGGAAGCATAGTATTCCCATCTTCACCCTTGTAATACTCACCAACCTTGTTTAATGGTAAATGTCTTGTGTTCAATTGATGTTTTTCTAGTTCTCGGGTCCCTTCTTGAATCTGTGATGTTGGATCTTTTACCCCAAACTTATCCAAGAATTTTCCAACAGTTGCCCACATCTTTGGTCTTATCCAAAGGAGCTCTGCTAGCATAATAGTACAAGTCACAAGTGAAGACAATATGTCTATCAATCCCCGAGAGTCCATAGCCTTTCTTGACGAGAGTCTTTGTGATGGCATCGCCTTCACATTTGACTTGGCTTCATACTCTCTTATATATGAGGGTAAGGTTTTCAATTATTGAGGTTGACTCTCTAAGGATCATATTGATCCCTTATCCCCCCAATATGAGAGAATGTCCAAATCTGCTTGAGATCCTGCCTCAAACTCCTCAATAGGTAGAAGAAAAATATCCCTCCCCTTACTAGGTTGGTTGACTCTCTGACTCAACTCTTTTTGCATCCTTTGCTTCTCGTATTTGTCTCAAAATATCATCAAAATCATCATCCTCTTTATAGGCCTCTGGTATCATAGTATGGAGACCTTCAAATGTCTAATATGTGGTTTCACTACCCTTGGATTTTTTCTTTCAACTGTAAATTCTCGATGGTCCTTGCAGTTTCATGCCTAGGTGGGATTATCGATGTTGGAGGTGAACATCTATCCAACTCTTTGGCTTGCTTGTCGGTGGCTCTAGCAAAGCTTGGGGAGTTTGGATCATTTTTTGACACATCTCCAACCTTTGTTTTTCTAACTCTGCAGCATAAGGATACGTCATCTATTTTTGTTCCTGATTTTGGTTAGTTTGAAGCTGCACTTTCTAGGCTTTAATAAGTGCGCTAGGGTTCATTCATTTTTTTAACTAGTACAAATCCTCCAGAACTTGCACTCTTTGGTCTCTTTTTCTCATTAGGTTCTCTCGTCTCAGAAATTTTTGAATCAAGGTTAGTTGATTCTCTAATCTCTCTAACCTGTCCCTGGTTAGTTTTAACTCCTCCGCTAGGGCCGTCTATTCACGTTCCTTCCAATTTCATGCATACCTTCTTAGTTTTCCATGTATTTTGTTGACTTTTTTGTTCATAATTCGGTGCATCTATTTTAGGTTCCTTAATTTTTGGTTCTTCCCTTGCTTTTTGAGCTTGCTCTCTTGTGACGACATGTATAGGTATCACCGTTTCATTTTCTAAATCGCTACTTGATGGGATAACCCCAGTATGTTTACTGTAGTTTTCACTGTTTTATTTGAGTTTTTCGTACAATCACTGATCAAATGAGCAATGCTGCAATTTGGACAATACACATTCACTCTAATGATTTATGTATGAGGACACTCTTTCATAAGATGGTCACTACCACACTTGTAGCATCGTCCTAAAGGTTGAAGAGGTGCTCTTGGAGTCGCTCTTTGTTGATAGGCAGGTCTTGGTCATGTTAACCCACCGTTGGCTATAAACAACAATGTGTGTTCATCCAATTGTATCTACTTTCTCTTGTAGCATGAGCTGTTGTTGGTGATCCAACACTCTCAATCATGCTCCAAGGTTCCGGTGCTTTTGGCTCTTCGGGTGGATAGTATGATGAACTAGCTTCGTATTTGCTTGGCTCTTTGTAATACACAAGCATAGGCACTAAGGCTTGTTCCTTCGATTCCTCTATAGTGGGTGTATGTGGGGGTTGTCTTGGCAGAATGTGCGTGTGAGGAATGTATGCAATCGAGAGAAGAAGAAAATTGGGAAATGGGATGAAGCATAGACAGGGAGTTGGGTTAGTGGAGAGGAAAGTGAGAGATTGCCAACTCTCTCACTTTCTCTCCCTATATTGATTAGGAAAAAGTAAGAGTAAGGATGGTTTCCCACGGCCACCTGGCCTATATCCCAACAACCTCCCACTTGAAGGTCATGGTGGCCAATAGTGGCATCAATATAGTTAGTATATACAAATTTGATGAAGCATCTCCTAGGCTTCATCCTACACCCATATTCTATGCAATGTGTAAATTGCTCTGAGGCTAGGCTCTTCGTGAGAGAATTTGTGGGGTTGTCGTCAGTGTGAACCTTGACAAGGTTGATGTGCTTGCCAGCCAATGCATCTCGTATGACATGGTATCTGACCTCTATGTGTTTTGTCTTTGAGTGAAACACTGGATTCTTTGCCAAAGCAATGGCACTATGACTATCACAATGTAGTACTAGAACCTCGTGAATGCCCAAACCTCCATTAGATGAGCTAACCATATGGCTTACTTGCTTGCATTAGATGCAGCAACATATTCTGCCTCAGTGGTAGATGAAGACGTGCAGTCTTAGAGACACGATCTCCAAGAGATAGCTACTCCAACAAACATGAACATATAGCCAGATGTGGATTTCTATTATCCACACAAGCCGCATAATCCGCATCCGTGTAACCTACATAGATGCATCATTGTTTTTGAAGCGTAAACACTTGCTATTTGAACCCTTCAAGTATCTGAGGATTTTCTTCACAGCTTCCCAATGCTTCTTGCTAGGTTTTTCCATGTACCTACTAACCACTCCCACTGCATGTGCAATGTCTGATCTTGTGGCTACCATAGCGTACATCAAACTGCCAAATGTTGAAGAATGTGGCACTTTCGCCATTTCCTCTTTCTCGGCAACTATCTTGGGTGAATCTTCCTTGCTAAGTTTAGAGTATGAACTTTTCTTGAGATAATTCAAGAATTCCATGTTGCATGTCTCTCTTGATGCGCATACCAAGAAAGTGATTGGCATTTCCCAAATCTTTCATGGAAAACTGAGTGCTTAGCATCTTTTTCAACTAATTGATCTCATCAATTGATTTTTCTGCGATAAGCATATTATCTACATACAAGATCAAGATGATTAAAGAACCATCATTCAACCTCTTTGTGTATAAGCAGTGATCCTCTTGACTTCTTATGTAACCCTGAGACTGCATGAACTTGTCGAATTTTCGATATGACTACCTTGAACCTTGCTTGAGGCCATAGAGTGCCTTTCTAAGTCTATAAACAATTTTTCCCTCGGTGGCTTTTGGGTTTCACATACAAAACCGTCTGGTTGTTTTATGTAGACATCTTCATTTAGATCCTCGTGAGAAGAAATGTTGTGTTCACATCCATTTGGACAAGTTCCATGTCCTAGATAGCAACCAAGCCAAGCACAATGCGAAGTGTAGTTATCTTGACTACTAGAGAGAAAATATCATCGAAATCTACACATTTTTGTTGCTTGAAATTGGCAACTAGACGAGCTTTGTACCTAGGCTCAGGATCTTCTGCTCTATACTTCTTCTTGTATATCCATTTGCAAGATAAAGAATTTTTTCCTTTTGGTATTTCAGCCAAATCCCATGTCTCATTAGCCTCAATCAAATTGTATTTTGATTGCATAGCCTGCTCCTGCTCCCACTTAACGCTATTATCCATTTATATAGCTTCTTTGTAGCAGGTTGGCTCTCCATCGTCAGTGGGTATACACCAAAATGTGGTGTATAAAACCGCTACGGTGCATGTGATGCTCTTACATAGCGTCTCAGTGCCTCACTGCTGGGGACTCTGCTCTCTCCGGAGCAATAGTAGTATCTCGCACTTGAGGATTAGGTGCAACACTACTGAACTGAGTTGGTTCGGAGGCTACATCCTCAAAACGAATGTGTATGTACTCAACTTCTTTGATGGGGTTCTTGTGCATTTTTGATTCATTGAACATCACGTGTGAGCTACGAATGATTTTGCAAGTGCCAGAGACAATAGCCCATCTCTCCATTTGCACCATAGTCGATAAAAATGCATTTGTGTGACCTGGGATCTAACTTGCGAAGAAGTTGTTTGAGAACATGTGCATATGCCTCACATCCAAATACACATAAATGCTCATAGCGTGGCGTTTTCCCAATCCATACTTCCTCTGGAATTTTGAAACTCAAAGGAGAACTAGGTGATTTCTTGACAATGTGCGCTGCTATCAGAACAGCTTCCCCCCAAAACTCTAGAGTAAGCGTCACCATAGAAATCATAGAGATAACTCGCTCTTGAACCGTGTGATTCATTCTTTAGCTATCCCATTTTTTGCAGGTGTGTATGGAGCAGTAAATTGCTGACGAATGCCTCTTTGATTGCAAAAATCCTTGAACTCCATGGAGACATATCCTCCACCATTGTCCGTTCAAAAATATTTGAGCTTTTTTCCTGATTGGTTCTCAACTATGGCGAGAAATTTTTGGAACGTAGAAAAGACCTCTTCCTTATGCATAAGGAGATACACCCACACCTTTCTGGTAGAATCATCTATGAACGTGAGAAAGTAGTTTGCCCCCCCCTAGAGTTTTATGTGGAATTAGACCACACAAATCACTGCGCACTAAGTCTAGGGGTTCGTCTAGTTTCTTGTTCAATGGCGAAGATGTCAACCTAGTATGTTTGCCATATAGACAATGCTCACACAATGGAAAGTCTGTGTAATCTAACACAGGTAAGTAGCCAAAATTCTGAAGTATTTATATTATTTTTTTGCTAATATTCCCTAGCCAACTATGTCACAACTCAGTAGAAGGCAGCTCGGCAACATAGATAGAGTGTTCGTCAACACTCAAAACAAAAATAGAGTACAGGGATTGGTTTTTACCACCTTTCATCATGACAAGGTTGTTTTTGCTAGTCAACCAAGAACGATTACCAAAAACTGTAGTGTAGCCAAGATCATCCAATTGCCCTACAGAAAGCAAGCTCTTTGTAAGCTTGGGCACATGTCTGACATTTTGCAACATAAAAGTAGTTCCATTATGCCTTTGAAGTTTCATATCACCAATTCCAATAATGTCAAGCTTATAGGAATCACCAATATTTACTATGCCATGCATGGATGCATAAGAGAAAAACCACTCTCTATGCAGTGTGACATGAAAACTTGCACCAGAATCAAGAATCCAATTTTGTGCACAATCCTCATCATGTGCAATCAAAGTAGTTGGAGTGAGATCTAAAGTAAACATGAGAACATCTGAGTAATTTGTTGTCACCTCTGCATGAATCTCTGTTGGAATAATGTTCATCATTGGAAGAGGAGCATCCTCTACTATAGTGGTAGGTATGGGAGACTCAACCGCATTGAGCTCCTCAATCTTTACTGTACTTTTGCCTTTGCCAAAATTATCTTTTTGCATGTTTTTCTAATCTCTTAGGAAACTGCGACAATCCTTTTTGTAATGGCCTTTCTTATGGCAATAGTAACACTCGACATTTATGGCATTGCAGTCTCTACTTGAGTTCCTATGTCTGCTAGGACTACGAGGATTTCGCTCCCTACTTTTGCTTTTGTATTTGTTCTTCTCATGGCCTCTTGCCTTTGCTGAACTGTCAGCCATATATGCATCTCCATGACTAGCACTGTCAAGAGATTTACGTCAAATTTCTTCAGCGAGCAACATATTTGTGACGTCATTGAACACTAACTTGCCATTTGGAGCCGAATTGCTAATGGCTGTGCAAAAGATGTCCCATGAATTGGGTAGAGAGCATAACAAGAATATAGACTTGAGTTTGTTGTCAAACTCGTTAAAGCTTTGAGATGTCAACTGAGTTGAGCTCATTTAAGTGACAAGAAATTGTGCTACCTTCTTTCATGTTGAGCTTCATAAGCTTTTTGAGAGAAAAAAAATCTGGATGCACTTTTTCTCTCCCATGTTGAACATAAGCTATCCCAAAGTTCCTTGGTTGTTGTCTTCCCTATGATAGTGAAGGACACTGACTTGGCTAGATGTAGACGTATCGTAGCTATGGCTCTTGCATCCAAAATCTCCCACTGAGCTTGTGTATAGTCATCATCCTTTGCATGCTCTTTCAACGGTTCTGATAGGCCTTTGTTTGTCAAAACATCTTTCATGTGCTCTTTCCACATGGTGAAGTTTCTGCCATAAAACTTGTGAATGAAATACTCTTCATTTTCTAAAGAAGAAGCCATCACTGACAAGAGGGTTTAAGAGGTGCCAAACTATGGTAAGAAGCTGCAAAAATTTGGACAAAGTAACCTTTGTATTGGGAGTAAAATCTCAACCGAAATAGGCTCAAAAGATGCCAACAATGAAAGTCACGACTCGTGGGAAGGAAATTGGATAGAGTTTCCTTTGTATGAGGAGTCAAAACTCATCTCAAAATACGCATAAATGTTCCAACTGCACTAACTAGGCATCCAAAAATTGATACTTTCACTACCAATGTGATTTCCAACTCAGTGTCAAAAGCATATGAAATTGTCCAGATACATTTTCTATGGTGAGGTTACCGAAAGTGGGAACTCCAGCTGCATGTATCACCGAAGGTGTCTCAACATTTAAGCACACCTCAGCTTAAAGAAAACCTCACTCTACTGACTCTCCAAAGGCTAAGGCAAACACAAATAGACTAGCCAGAGTCTCAGAAAGGGCTCTTCGAGTTTGAGTCTCAGAAACAATCGGGAAATACTGCCAAAATAGCCAAAAAATGTCTCCACACGTAGCACAGTGGGCAATGTCCTCAACTCAACATACACGAGTGAACCGCGCTCAAACAGGCACCAAGAACTGTTGCATGCAGTAAAAGCGATCCCTGTGGGGATATCTACTGTCAAGAGAGCTACTGCTTCGTGGAGGATTCCTCACCGTGAAGAAGAAGGAGCCGTCGTCGTGCCGCGCTCAATCGCTTCGCCGCCGCCGTGCCGTTGTTGCAATGCTCGATCACTCTCTCTCTCTCTCTCTCTCTCTCTCTCTCTCTCTCTCTCTCTCTCTCTCTCTCTCTCTCACACACACACACACACACACACACACACACACACACACACACACACACACACAAGGAGGTGAAGAAGAAGAAGATGGAGATGGAGATGGAGCAAGAGCTCTCTTCAATTGCACAAATGAAAGAATGAGTGAATTTTAGGTTTAGTTGACTTTTATATGAGCTCGCCCCATTCACACTTGGGCGCCCATGCTTAGCCAACTAGCCCTTGAATGTCCCAGTTAGAGTGCGCCTCTCATCGACGATCACTCTTATCCTTTTCCTATTGGACCGACAAGCCCAGTACCTGACTCTACCAAATAAATAATACGGCGTTTGTCGTAGATGATAGGAATGTGCATGAGGGTTAACATGTCCCCCTTCCTAATGTAGATTCCGTCCTCAGAATCTATTGAGTTGAAGCTCGTTCGTCGAGGTGGAAGAGCATTTGAGATGAATGTCCTTAGCCTTCTTCAGTCACTGCAAAATCAAACAACATTGGCACAGTAATTGCATTCTCATATACAATTAAAAATCATATGCAATTTTAGGCAGACAAATTGATTGGTAGCAGAATTTTAAACCATTTGTCAGCAATAAACATTAAATTGTAATATAATCAAATGCATAAACAGTTGTAAAGGTCAAAAACTAAACAAGTCTGGGGTCACTAATTTCACGGTCGAAAGACACTAGAGGTCAACTATTAATACCATGGGCAAGCTTCTCAATTTTCTCTGGTCAATTAGGTTGTTTAATCATGAGAGCTAAGTATTTCATGTCCGAGGGCTGACTAGAGGCTATACCTAGAAGAGCTTGTAGTTAATCTACGGTAAAAGGAATTTCTCATGAAATCATTGCCTGACTTATTTCCTTTTCTTTGACCCCCCAAAGTCTTTTCATCGTGATTCAATTTTGATGTGTGTGTTTATTTTGTATGCCTCGGGTTTTTTTCTTTTCAAGGAAAAGCGCCCACATTGGGAACCTCTAGGGCTCTAGTACCATAGGCGATACATGTGAAGTACCAGATCAAGCTGAGATTTCTCTTCCAACTTAAGCTTTCACATTGTGGCACTTTGATTTTTATTTTATTTTGTTCGTTTTCATCATTTTAATTTTGTAGCTTTGGGGGGTCATATAATATTGTTACCTTTCCAGGCTCATCACATTAGTAAACTCCCTTTATCATACTCAAGTTAAAGGTCAATAGGGACTAAGCCCACTAGAAAGCCCTAGTACATTGCACACAATGCTGCCTAAATCGGATTAAGAACCTAAGTAGCCATTGATTATTAGGAAGGCATTCCCCATGGTATTAAGAGAAGATCTCTAACTCCTAACTTGGTCAAACTAGCTTAGTCGGACTGCTTGTTTTTTAAACCTGAACAAGTGATTATGACAAAAAATTACATTGAATTTAATGTTTGATACTAAGAAAATGCGGTGAACATTATGCTACCAATCACAATTAAAGCAGACAAACATGGATGCAAAAAAGATAAGGGGCAATGCTAATGGACAAGAAACACCTGCTTGTGTTGATGATCGCGCTTGATTTGAAGTGTGAATGAGAGAAAGATTCCATGAAGGTCCAAATCTTAACAACATCAACATGTTCATGTACACACTAGGAAACACAAATAATACCTCTAGGAGGCACATCAATGGGAAAAAATAACTTTGTTAATCACTAAAGTCTAAAATAGAAACATTCCTATTGTACTAATCCTACCTACCCTCCATCACTCAAATCAAAGATGTTTGATGACATAGGTTTCTAAAATAGAAACACTGCTATTGTACTAATCCTACATACCCTCCATCACTCAGATCAAAGGTGTTTGATGACATAGGTTTCTGTTTCAGTGTACCAGATGTGAATGTGTAGGTCTGGGTCAATGTTTTGACTTTTATTGTGCATACTCATTTGCTAATTGCTCTTGCTCTTTACTTTTTTTCTTTTTTGTGAGTATAAGGCTTTATATATACATTCCCTAAGATTGGGAGATTGAGAGGTTAGGGAGGAATGTTGAAAGGGGAGTGAGTGAATGATGACTGTCAGCAAACACTCCCCCCTTCCTTGGGTAGATCATACCGTTTGAAATGTGCTCGTCACCCTTTGAAACCAATTGTTCCAGTTGGTAATAGGTGAGGATTTTTGCCAGTAGTTTTCTATTACCTTAAGTGCCTCATCGAGTTGCAAGGGTGGTAAGGTACTCTCCGAGGATCGAACTTGAAGTGGTTCATCAGGTGATTCTTGAACACTCGGAGGTGTGGATTCCTTTGTAGCTTCATGGAGGTCCACTATTGTAGGTGGAGGCTGTGGAGAAGCTTTTACCTCTATGGATGCTTGCATGAGGAGCTAGAAGCTTCATGGGACTCCCCCCTTCCTGAGCTAGGTGGAACAAATTGATCTTTCTTCGGTACCCAAACAAGCTCTGGAGTGGGTGTGTAGCATTCTGTGAGTTTTTTCTTTTTGCGATCGTCAATTCGTTTTGGAGCTACAAGATTGGGCGCACATGGGTCAGGTGACAGGTAAGAACACAATCTATGTTTTGGCACCCAGATTTGATCATTTCCTTCATAGTAGCCTTGGGCTTCCAATAGTCATTTAGGAATCCAATGCAACGTTTCTTTACATTTCTTGGGGCGAGTGGGACATTTCTTACAAGGCTTCTATTTTTTAGCATTAGCTATGGTCGGTAAAGAAGCTTTAGGGACCCACTTGTATGTTTTCTTCATTATATTAGGATGAGTCTTGTCAGAAGCTATATGCATTGCTTGTAGCATATTTAAGGGTAAAATTGGTGGCAATTCATCCCCCTCAGGTGTTACCCAAGTTGTCCCCTTGTGTCTATGGTTGCTGCTAGGTGGACCCAATCCACTTTGTCTGACTCAGTCATCCCACGTAGTACATCCATATAAGGAGAATCTTCCCCAACATCACTGTCCTCTTTACATGTGTAGCAATATTGCAATTGGGCCGAGTGAACTGTGGTGTCAGATCTATGATCAATTATAAAATTGTTTCCTAGAGGATGTGCTCGACCACTTACAAGATCTACTCGAATAATAGAATCTTGGAACTGCAAGTAGACATGGTTTTTAGACCAGTCATGCACCATTTTTGCTTCCCTCATGAAAGGGCATCCTAAGATCATCTTAGATGCCATAGTGTGCTTGGAGAAATCCATAACAATGAAGGTAATTTGTATTTTATGTCCAAAGACCTTGATCTTGAGATCTTCTAGCATCCCAATAGGTTTAACAATAGACCCATTGGCCATCTTTACTATTATGGTTGTGGTCACAAGGTGAGGTCTTCCCATAGTTTCCCAACAATTTTTAGTCACAATGCTAACCCCAGCGCCACCATCAAGGATTCCCTTCACAGTTATACCTTGGTAGTGATTGGTATGGTTGCATTGGATTCATCTCCCTCAAAGTATTGTCTCAACTTGTTAAGAGGTATTTCTACAACACGGTTCTCATCTAGGTTGGGTTGGGGATCTAAGTGTTCCTCCTCTATTGGCATTTCCCTAGCTCCATCCATCTGTGCAAATTGTGGTAGCCCGACCTTCAGTTCTCCATTGAGGAAAGCTCGAAGAGCTAAGAATAGCTCAGGGTCTCCATATAGTTTGGACATGATGATGGTTCTAACTTCGGAAGCTATGAAATCTATCAATTTGGCAATATTTAACGGCACCTTTTGGGCTTCAGTCCCTTGACGTGGGGAAGATGGGATCTCCATTTCTTTGATAGGGTCAGGTAGTCCCTCTGTAAACATTCTTTCCAACAAGAAGTGAGTACACCCACTTTCCCATGACTTTAAGTCACTTTCTTCTTGAATGACACTAGGTATGGCTAAGGGTCTATGGACATTCTGAGGTTTTTGTTGCGTAGGGAACATTGTGTCTGTAATCTGGATCTACCTAGGTGCCGGCTCTAGATCCCTTTGGATATCTTCTACCAAACTCCTTAATTGCTTGACTCGCTAGATCTCCTCTATAGGGTTTGGATAAGTTCTTATCTTTTTCTTGGATCCTGGCCATTGTGGCTCATGACGATCTTCCTTGTTGGTTTCTTTCTTAGTGGTCATTTTGGTCTCCATGGTTTCACCTGAATCAGAATCCTCTTCAACGTCGTTCATATATACGGGGTCGTCACCAGTTCCTATGTTGGTCTTTGAACTGGGGTCTGACTTCGCTGCTTTTTGTGATCTCTTCCTTCGTGTTTTCTTCTTCTTCTGAGATTGGACAATTGATGCTGTGTCTCTTTCTTCAAGAATATAATTTTGTTTTTGGAGCATCGATCGTGTGAGTACGTTTACTGGTACCACCGGTGTACTTGGTGATGGCTCCTCGATAACCTGAATCAAGTTTAATGGCGTGATCTTCGGCGCATGTGGATTATTCGGACATTGGGCAATCAAATGATCTATGCCACATTGATTACACATGAGTATTGGCATTGTAGACGTGCTCGCTTGATTGGTTTGTATTAGTGTGGCGTTCTTTTGTAGCCTAATAGATATCGGCCACACGATGTGGACCTCCACACTTGTAGCATTGAAGAGGTGGTCTCTTGGTAGTGTAATTGATATTTTGGCCTCTTGCAGCAAGAGCAGCTACTTGATAGACAGGTTTGACTTGTCCCCAATAGTCCTCCATGTAGTATTGTGGACTTTCTTCAAGCGCATCCATCCCATAGGAAATATTAGGGTCTATATCTTCCTCACAACCTTCGAAACAAGCAATATATGACTCACAACCCACTTGATTCACTGAAGTGATTCTCGGATGTGGTGGTTGCGCTCCTAGCACTGGAGGTGGTAAGGGTGTTGTTTGAACAACATTTTGGACCCTAGGGACCATGTGTTGTGACGTTTTTTCAAGAGGCGGGGTCGGCATCAATGCAGGCACTCGAGGTGTGTCTGTCCATGCTAAGGTTGATCTATTGGCCATCGCGCGCTTAAATACTATGCAATCCTTAGCATGATGACCATACCTCCCACACGCATTGCAATTCCCATTGAATTTCACTCTAAAAGTAGGGCATTCACTGGTACTATGTGGACCATAGTATACTCAGCACCATTTGGATATATATGATTGTTTTGTGGAGCACGATTGTCTCTAAGACTCTCTTGAATAGCCTTGGTGAGATCTGCTAAAGTCATCTCAGATATCTTTGGCTCCTTAGAAATAGGATTTAGGGTCATTGGTTGATGCCCCGATGCTTGCGAGCTAATAGATTTAGGCTCAACAGACACTCTTTCTCCTTGAATCATTAAATTATCCTCCAATTGGATCACATTGGTGGTGACTGCTTCCCAAATGGTGATACCTCTAATGACTAGGCCATTGTAGATATCCTCATGTCGTAATCCCCTAATGAATCTATCAAGCAATTGATTATTATTGAAGTGCTCATTTGGATTAAACGAGAATTCAAATGCTTTAAGCGACTAATAAAGTCTCTCACCGACTCTCCTTCCTCACGTTGGGCTTTCTCGAGCTGAGAGGCTACACCCCAAAGCACTCCCTCTCATATGTATTCTTTCAAGAATAGTCTCCTAAGAGTAGGGTAAATCATTTTTTCTTCCACCCTTAGGGTTCTATACCAATCCCCAGCCTTTCCACTTAAGGTTAGGCTTAAAGCATTACTCTTATGCAAGTCATTTTGTTCTCCTAGAGAATCGCATATTTGTTCAAACAGTTCGATATGCTTTCTCACATCCCCGTCTCCACTAAATTTTTGTGTGAGCTTGTCTATTTGTACTGCCTTACTTCTAGGTCCTTTATCAGGCATGTTACGCATATTCTCAGCAATAGATCGATCGATAGCTTGAGTAAACGTTGCCAAGTCACCTATGTGAGCAGGCACCGTGGGTCAAGGCGCTCCAAGGACTACATGTGGAGTAGGTATTGGCATTGGGCTTGGCGTATAGAAAGCCCTTGGGTTCCACGGCTGGTACGGTGTTGTGCCATGTGGCGGCCCAAAGTTTTTATGTGTGGCCCTAGGCATAGTAGACGTCGGATGTGACATGCTAATGCTAGCCGGTATGGTCCCATGGAAATAAGAGCTTGGGTGTTGTGGTTGTGGAGCATAGGTTGTTGAAACAATGGGAGGGGTAGGGACTACATGATTACGAGGACCCATAGGCGCATACGTTTGGTACACACTTGTGGGTACTATTGCAGGCATTGAGCTACCATGTAGCAGTGCTTTACTAACAAATGAGGTCCATGGCATGTTTCTTGGCATGCCCATCATTGGGGTAGGCATGGTAGCCGTGGTGTCATCAAGGGAAATATGAGCTAGACTTGGAAAAGTAAACCTATCACTTGTGGCTCAGATTGCACTGAGACCCCGGGCAAAACAACATATGGGGGATCTATCGGACTTACCGAGGGAGTCTCCATTTGCGATAAGGTTGGTTGTTTAGCCTTCCCTGTATCCAAGAATCTCATGAGACCCGTTGAAGGCATGTGGATTCCCTTGTTCTATCTCTCTAGCTCAATAACCCTATGGATGACCTCACAAACTCTTTGTTGTTGATCCTCACGCTAGTAGCACCCGTTGTGGATTGTAGGACATTTAACCAACCCACGTGATAGGTGTGACCTGTGTATAGGTCGGTTAGAGTTTCCGTTTGTAGTTCGTACTCTTAGTTCTCATTTAAGAACGCTCCATCTAGGATAGAGGTGTTAGGGGTGTCCTTTGAACTAGATGCAATGTGGCTCTCTATGGGTTGACCCTTAGTGGTCGCTAATTCAAGAGCACTCGATTGCTCTCCTAGCAATGATATTGACATAGGAGCTTTTGCTTTTAACTCTCTTTGTTGCTCCGCTTTGCGTAAGCTCTCAATTTCCTTTTCCCTAGCCCGCGATGATATACCACTCAACTTCTTGTACTTCGGCAAGGCTTCTACCATCACGTAATATAACCTCGGAGGGGAGTAGCTCTAAAGAGTCAAGGGGTGCAGTGAATGGAGTATTCACATGCACGCTCTCTAAAGGCATAGGGTCTACGTTGGTCATGAATGGCGAATTTACTTACCCAACCCCCTCATTTACATCGTTAGCTCCATGTTCGGAGGGAGTGGCTCTACTAAAGGTTTCCTTGAAGCGGCTAAGCAACTCGGCCCGGGCCGTGGACCCATGGCATGCATGTCTTGGCTTGAGCTATCAAGATTAGGCATTGGGAAATCCTCCATGACATCGTAGTCAGAGGAAGAGTCACTAGCCTCTATGTTTGGGTCTTGGTTTGTACTACCTTGGGTCCCCGCCGTGGACCCGGAACCTAAGGTAGGTGGATATTGAGAACTCGTGTAAGTCAAAATGCTCTCTAGTTTCTCGGCCTCTAGCACATCACCAGAGCGCAGATTCATGTGCCTTTGGCACCCTACAAGCGTCGACGAATAACCTCGAAGGTTAACCGCTTACTTTTTTAGGCGTCCGTTTTCACTCGTCTTTTGATGTTTTTTTTTAATGTTTTTTAAAAATATTTTTTAATGATCAGTTTTTGGATTAAAGCGTGTGATAGCTCGAAACAAGCGTATCGCTTAGGGAGTCGTGGTGTGCTTTACAGCACAACGTTCGGTTATCCAAAGCTCCCTTGGTCCTCAAAAAGGTTGATTTTTACCTACGTGTGAGGCTAAAACACGTAATTTGAAAGGGTGATTGAGGCCTGAGCCTGAGTGTGAGCTTGAGCTTGGGTATGGGCTTGGGTTTGGGGGATATTCCCGATCTCAGTCCTACCTTTAAATTTTTATTTTTTATTATTATTATTTATTATCATTATTATTTTTTATTTTTTTGGCATAAGGTCGCTGCGGCCGCGCTGTGCACGCAAGCACACACACCTAATCTACCTACTTACAACTAATACAGGTACTCTTACACACTAACACACTACTACACTAACTCACTGTCTAACAGAACTACTTAATCTACTTTACACGGAACTAACATTATGGATATACAACCTTAATACTAACACCTTATCACAGAGAAAACATAGTACCTTTCAAAACCTTATAACAAAGAAAACACAGTACCAAAACAAACTCCTTCTCAACCCACATACCTTCCTTCTCTACCTTTCCACCAATTGAAATTGCACCACAGGCACGGCATTTCCCCTGCAGCGGCACCAAAAATGTGTGCGTCTGTCGCACATGTCAATGCAAGGAACTTGCCGATACACTATGTGCGAACCACAAATGGCTCCAAGCACACAACCAAACTAGTCTAGCAAGCTCAAGAGAGCAAGGGTGTGTCACTCACCGCTCTACGCTCGCCTTTGTGGAGGATTCCTCGCCGCGAAGAAGAAGGAGCCGTCGTCGTGCCGTCATCGCAATGCTCGATCACTCTCTCTCTCTCTCTCTCTCTCTCTCTCTCTCTCTCTCTCTCTCTCTCTCTCTCTCTCTCTCTCTCTCCCACACACACACACACACACATACACACACACACACACACAAGGAGGTGAAGAAGAAGAAGATGGAGATGGAGATGGAGCAAGAGCACTCTTCAACTGCACAAATGAAAGAATGAGCGAATTTTAGGTTTAGTTGACTTTTATATGAGCTCGCTCCATTCACACTTGGGCACCCATGCTTAGCCAACTAGCCCTTGAATGTTCCAGTTAGAGTGCGCCTCTCATCGGCGATCACTCTTACCCTTTTCCTATTGGACCGACAAGCCCGATACGTGACTCTACCAAATAAAATAATACGGTGTCTATCGTAGGTGATAGGAATGTACGTGAGGGTTAACAAGTGTTTTTTGCACCCTATCAACTTGATTTTTTACATTGTTGTGTGTACTATAAATATTTTTTCAGGTAAAAGTAACCTTGAATCCTCAAAAAGAGAATTAGTGAAGGACCAAGTTGGCATTGAAGGTTTCTTTTGCCATACCTGTTTTATCTTCCTTGAATCTGCATTCGCGTTGGTTGGGTGGTCCTTCTTTGATTGTGAAGACTCCATTATCTGTTTGATTCTCCAATTAGGCATGTTGATAGGATTCTTTGATGTTGTTGTAGGCCTCTGTTCACTATTAGCATTTGGCTTTTGACTAGGAGCATTGGAAGACTTAGGAATCCAAATTTCTTGAGAACCTTTGTATCTCCTTTGTTGACTTTGCTTTGCTCTAGGTCCTGCTGATACCTTGATATCTTCAAGCAGGTCTGGTTTAGTTGCAATTGGCTTGTGGTTGACTGGTAGCCAAATCTTTGTATAACTTGTGTAGAATCCTTGTCCAAGAGGAAGATTCTTTGAGACCTGGTTGTTATAAATCCTCTTGAGAGTTATGTTAGACTTTAGCATCTTTCAATGTTGTTTTATTATATACATGCTTCTTAGGTATCCTAGGAGATTGTCGAGTTTGATACCTTATGGGCCTTCTTTCTTGGGAGGGACTTGACGTTACTTCATAAGCTCTAACCTGCAGTTTTGGTACCCATATATGTTTGTTATCTCCATGGTACTCTTGTTCCTTTAAGCTCCACTATGATTCTATTTATCCCATGTGTTAGTCTTTCTGTGTTGATTCCCTGTCTTTAATCCAAATTAGATCATTGACTTTGGCTAAACTTCTCGGAACAAACACTTGCTTGACTTTCCTTTTCTTTCTTGAGTACGTTGGTTGACATACCTTTGATTTTTTGGGTGTCTCCTTAGAGGTTTTAGTTGGGTCATCAATTGACTTGAAGTTTTGAAAGCCTGACTTGCTTGAAGAAGTTGATCCATGAGGGTTCTTTGATGTAGAGGCATATGCTATCACACCTTTCGTGTTATTGGATGGAAGGTCCACTTTGGCTTTACCTTTGTCTGCAAGATTTGTCTTTGATTCTTGTGACTTTTATAACTCTGAATCTAGCATTATTGTAGCCTTACCCATAATTTCTCTATTACTTGGCTTGCCCTGAGTCACTAGAATGCTCTGGATATTGTCTGCAACCATATTTCCATTTTCTTCTTTATCTAGTAGAGCATTGCATCTGACATTCGCTCCTTTTGTATTGCTGAGTACTTTAGCTATTCTCATTGTTGGTTCTATTGAAGATCTCTGTCCTGCATTTTCCATGGTCTCATCTTGATCCAATTGTGTCTCTCTGGAGGGTCGCTTGAGACTTTGTTTTCCAATCTGATTTACATCGGTTGATTCAGCTGGCAATGAGTGATGATCTTTGAACTTCCTATTGCTTCCTGATTTTTTGCAACCTCATTCTACTTTACTTTTGGCTTTGGTGGTATTCCCTGCTCAATAGCTTTCGCGGTTGCTCTTTTCTCTGTTTGATGAAGATAAATCATCCACAACAAGGTTTGCTTTGATATCAGTCTCCATTTTAACTATGTTTGAGGACTTTTTGTTGTCGTCCGAGGGTGACCAGTCTTGGTCTTCATTCTTTGTTGTCTATGATGACTCCATCATGTTTGCATTCCGTATCTCTAAAACCTTCTGAGATAGTGGCTTTCCCAATATGAGGCCATCAAGTACATATTTTAATGTGATCACATGGAATTGAGCAATGATGATCTATGGACCTATTTGAATGGCGGTGGAGATGATTCCCCAGCATTCTGCTTGTTTGTCTTCAGATATGCTAACAAATTCAGGAGCATCTTCCAGCTGTGGTTGGCCACAATTTTTCCAAGTGCGAAAAGACATGAGGTTCTTGTCTAACTAAAAATCTAGTTTTACTTTGCTTGTGAGTTTTTTTTATTCTCACCAACAATGTTGCGCTTGATCATCTCATGATTTGTGTCTGAATTGACTACTTTTGTTGTGGCAGTGTCCTTGAATTGAACTTTTTCTTCAACTTCTTTGCTTTGACCATTTTCTTCAATCGATGTTGACTCCATTTTCTGTAATATTTCACTTTAGCTTTTATTGACTTTGACTTTTTTGTCACCTGGTTTGGAAACTTGAGGCTTTGCATCATCTTCAGATAGTCCTTGACTTCAATCGGCGGGCCATCCGTATGGGTTTTTATAAGGTCATGATCTTGCTTCTTGTTGATAGTTGTTACCATGTGCATCTTGATATGCATGGGGTGAGCTTGGTCACATGCATTTGCTTGAGCAATATGGGATTTTTTGGCTTTTGGCTTTGACTTGTGGAGATCAACCAAAACTTTTGTTCTTGATGATCTTCATACATGCATTTTTGTGTAGATTTGATGGGATCTGGGTCAATGGGAAACTTTCAACAACCATATGATCTTTCAATGGTTTTTGCTTTGAAGGGGTCTGCTAGCTAGAAGTTTTTGGGCTTCTAATTGACATTGCGGTTCTTGGTACATGAGCTGAGATTGATGGATTTGTAGTTCCCCCCTTCCTAGGGTGATCACTATAGCCTTCTCCATTATGAGAGTTTAAAACTCTTTGGCTCTGGTTTAGTCTCACCTTTTGGGAGTGTGAATGCACA
Organism: Adiantum capillus-veneris; assembly: GCF_014529385.1. Taxonomy (NCBI): domain Eukaryota; kingdom Viridiplantae; phylum Streptophyta; class Polypodiopsida; order Polypodiales; family Pteridaceae; genus Adiantum; species Adiantum capillus-veneris. The sequence continues at coordinate 32,295,346 of NC_140956.1, read as the reverse complement.
CTTTGGATAGCATTGTTGATGTTTGGCATATGTAAGCCTTCTGCATAGTTTCCTATGTATCTCATGAAAGATGACAATTTATTCCCCAAGTCAAGCTATAGATAGCATTATCTTTGCCGTGATATTGTATATCCCATGGGTCTCCTATGATATGAGCTTTTTGTGGTTTCAGGACCCAAGGCATCATAGATTTTAGACTCTCGTCTATATCTACAATTGTTTTGGTCAAAGTATATGCTCGTTTGGGCACAAGTCTAAGTCTGATTTCCGATGGAGGAGAGTTTGGCTCTGAATAGATTTTTGGGTTCACTCGGGTAATATCCTTAAGCTCTAGAGATGATGTGTTATAATGGTTTGTATCCTCTAAAATAAACCATCCTTTTTTGTCTATCATTGGACGTACGTCTATGAGCTGGTATGTGGACCGTTCAAACACGGGTTGATCCTTTTTGTACAATTGTCCTTTTTGGTCTACATAGTGTGCATATGAATTATGGGTGCCATACAATGCTAACAACATTCTGTTTGATGTGTCCCTTAGACTCATGAATGATTGCACACTTGTGGAAGTGGATGCAGAATCATTTGCAAACCTAACAGTCTTTTCAACATTCGGTGATAGCTGGACATCTTGACCAAATTCATGCAAGAATTTGTTGTTCAAACAATCAATTTTAAGCTTTTTAGTTGCATGTGCATCTTTATGCTGATTTTGAACTTACAGTGCTTTTACTAGTGCTTCTGACGATAATGTAGAATCATTTGATTGCATTAAAAGTGACGAGTTAGATGCACTTACATCGCGATTCGCATTTCCAATCTGCTATGTGCCTTGCTTGGCAGTTGATGTGTCCCTGTTGTCTGGTTTTCTTGGACAATCTTCGACAAAATGTCCATTTTTTTGTCCACAATCTGAGCAATATGCCCTGAATGGTGGTATTTTATTTGGTTCTGTCATGTCAATCTCTAGCTGAGAAGTTTCTACTTCTATGCTTGCCAAGTTGTTGGCATCTTCTTTCAAAACAATAAGCATCAAGTTGTAGACTGCTCCATCTTAACCTTTGTATTGTCTTTGACCTGGTTCTCCAATTAGATTGGCTTCTATTGGTTGATCTGTTGGATCTTGCAATTGTGGCTCTCGACTATAGATCTGACTACTGTAATCCATGTACAATGACCCTGATTGCATATGCATCGACAGTATGTTTTGCTAGTTTGTGCAAGGTTTTGGATAACCACTTGGATCAATCTTTTGCAATTCTATTTGCACTTCATTTTTGAGCTTGTAATACATGGCTCCACTGAAGTCTGTGAACATCTGGGAGATCTCTGAATCTGGCTTTACTCTGATCAATATGATCTTCGCTCCTATGTTGCATTTGTTGCTCATAAGATACCTATGACCTTCTAAATCTGTATACAAAACCTTATCTCCAATGTAGCCATAGAGCTGTAAAATCTGCTCTATTACATTTGTATATATGTTGCTACTGCTACTGGTTATCTTTGGTTCTTGTGCATTTGAACTCTCGGCTTGACTTGAGTCCGTGTTGTCTTGGTCTCTAAGAACTAGCTCTTAGCAAATCCTGGTGTTGATTAGCAGAATTACTCCAACTCGAGTTTGATAAGAGTGATTTTGCCAAAGTACTTTTGGCAATTGATTGCTCTTAGACTCACAAGAGTTGATTAACTCTAGCTCGAAAGTGTCAGAATTGATTGCAGCCTTTGAAATGATGAAAATCTAGGCCTTGAATAACCTAACCTACAATCCAATGTGATTTGTGTCCCTGTTCGTCCAATTGGAAGATCGATTTGCAATGCAATTACTTACACTTTCCCGTTTTTGGTCGACACAATCACTTTTAGTTCTTCTATGTGCTTTGACTGCACTGCGGTCCAACTTTCAAATTTGAGCTAGAACAATGATGTTCTTGGTCTGTGTATATCACTTCAATATGAGCTAAGTGAGTCAGCAAATGAGACGTCCAGATTCTACTCTTGCAAAGAGCTAAAGGACTAATCTGTAAGTTGAAAACTGAGTTAACATGTGCTAATTCGGATCTGTTGGAACCCACACTTTACCAGTGACCTTGTATTATGTTGTTCTAACATTGTACAAGCTCAAAAGTCCAAAATCTTATCTGTGGAGCTCAAAAGCAAATAATTTGATTATTTACTTTTTTAAGTTTTTACACTTTTTAGGCTTGTTTTTCCATGTAGACACCTTGTTGTAGTCTATGGACAAGTTTCATTGAGTTTGGACAAGATTTGTCCAAGTTATGAACTGTGTCCGCAGACTCTCAGTTTTTGAGAATTTGGCTTAAGTCCACTTTTGTGATTTAAATTTCACCAAATTTGATATGTGGAGTCTACTTGATATGCTTGACCTCGTGGTATACTCAATTGTGCAAAAATTCTTAATTCTGGAGCAGACGTTACTAATCGCGATTATTTACTCATGAGATTTTTTGTAACTTTTTGTCAAAATGTTGATACAAATAGGTTAAGCAACTCAACTTAAGCTCCCTAAGCTTCACCAAGTTTGGATGAATTATGCTCAATTTGTCAATAGTTTTTTGTTTGCAGACTCACTTTATAAATCTGGCCACAATTTTCACCTTAAAGATCCAAACCTTATCAAATTTGATATGAGTGCTCAATACAACATGATAGAAATTGTGGTATGCTTGGTTGGCCAAAAAAAACTGAAAAATTGGGCAAAAATAAATGATCACAATTATTTACTTCTTAAAAAAATTAGCATCTTGTTGGTCATCTGAGCATACATACATGTTAAACACTTTAAACTAAGCCTCAGAGTCAAGTTTCACCAAATTTGAACAAGATTTAGCAAGTCAAACTCAATTTCTCATTTTTACCAAGTTTTTGGCATGTTTTGTGATCCAAACTCTATGAGCCTTCACAAAAGATGTTTGTAATCATGCATAGAGTCTTTGGTATCAACCTTGATCCATTTTCACTCAAAGGCAAAAAGCGCGATTATTTACTTTTGACCTAAAATGAACATTTTTTGCACTTTGTTCAATACTCAGTCTTTTTGTGATATGTATTAAGCCTCTGAGTCAAGTTTTACCGAATTTGAACAAGATTCATCAAGTCAAACTCAATTTCTTGACAATCGGTACAGATTTCAATTTTTACCAAGTTTTTGGAATGTTTTGTGATTCAGACTCTATAAGACTTCACAAAAGATGTTTGTAATCATGCATAGAGTCTATGGTATTAACCTTGATCTATTTTGAGCCAAAAGCAAAAAATACAATTATTTACTTTTGACCTAAAATGAACAATTTTTGCAATTTTTTCACTGGTCAGTCTTTTTGTGACATGTTTTAAACCTCTGAGTCAAGTTCCACCAAATTTGAACAAGATTTATCAAGTCAAACTCAATTTCTCGACAATCGGTACAGATTTTAATTTTTACCAAGTTTTTTGCTTGTTTTGAGATCCAAACTCTATGAGCCTTCACAAAAGATGTTTGTAATCAAGCATAGAGTCTTTGGTATCAACCTTGATCCATTTTGACCCAAAAGCAAAAAATACGATTATTTACTTTTGACCTAAAATGAACACTTTTTTCAACTTTTTCAATGGACAGTTTTTTTTTGACATGTTTTAAGCCTCTGAGTCAAGTCAAAACTTAATTTGGCCTAAAATCTAAAGAAAAAGTAATCTCGAGAAAAAGTAAATAATTCGAGTTTTTGCAAACTCTTGAAAATTTACCTCAAATGCATCCTTAAGCTTACCCATTGGTTCATATAACTTTTATGACCATAATCTCCAGCCGGTTCAATGGTGGACGGTCTTTGATGATGTTTCAAGCCGTAGACTTGAAATTTTGCAACTTCACATAACAACTCACATATGATTCCTTTGGAGTGAGCAATGATTTGAGATCTCACTTCGGATTCTACTTAGCTTACTCCTAGGTTCCACTGCAACTAGGTTGTGGAAAGTGTCCACAAACACTTCTTTTCTTGTTTTTTATGGTTTCTTGAGCATTGATCTTAAGATTTGTCTTGTCCATCAATCATTCTCAAAATTCTAACCTAATCCTACAATCCTACAAGGTACTTAGCAAGTACAATCTACTCCCAGGCTACCTCTACATAGCAAAAGACGACACTCTTAAGCTATGCGGTTTTTAAGAGAAAGTTTAACTCTAGGTGAACCTAGAGAAAGTTAATGGACAACTACACTAGACTCTCTTGTTTTCCCTAGTTTAGGTCTATTCATCCCCGACAATGGCGCCAAATGTGGGATGGGTTTCCAACCTCACTCTTATCTTATTGCAGGCATAGCGAGAATACAAACATAATTGTCAATCCATGGGACAAAGCTGACTCGACTAATGCATAGAAGCTACAAGAGGGTGTCAATCTCTTGGAAAACAACAGACACCTCGCATCTAACTCAAGCTACACTCAAATGATCAAAGCCATCAAAAGATAATCACTAATTGGCAAACAAATCATAACCGTTACAGCATCAAACGACATCCGAATGTTAGGAAACTTCTAGGACATGTATATAAGACCTAAGCACACATACTTATAGTCTCAAAAGCACGATTATTAACAGCAGTGAGTTTTTGAGGTAGTCGTTTTTCGACCTCGAATGCATCTAAATGCTTAGCAATGATTCCCTAATTGCTTATTTTGTGATTTCCTACCTTAAATTCCTACTTATGATGAAATTAGGCCGTGGATTGCTCAACCTAGGTACACTAACTAACCTATGCTTACATCTTGGAACTCTTATTGAGCCTGTAACACGTTACAATTATCACAATGGCTAAATAAATCGAGAAGTTACAAACATGGCCATTTTGGAAAAATGTGTAACTCCAATCTTCATTGATTCTTCATATTCATCTTCGATGTGCATTCATAAGGCTTCAATCTTCAGCTTCTGTTAACTGACATCGGCTTAGTTAACAGAAAGGCGTTGTGTCTGGTAACTTGGAGGATCTGTGTGTGTGTGAACAAGATCAAAAGCCCTCTATAAGCTGTAACATGCGTGTCGGTGTAGGTATGTGCCAATTTTTGCCCCGAGCAGAAATATGCTAGCCGAATAGCCGCCAAAGGTGTCGTAGTCGAAAATCATGCCGTAGAGCATGATCGGTGCATTTGGTGCCAATGTCGGGTGTTACTCCTCTATGGTAGAGGCACCTCACCCGTGCGTGTGGCGAGCACAACTGTCAATCGCTAGAAAAAGTCCTCCGCGTGAAACCTGTGTTGGGTCGGATATCATGAAATCCGTCGTAATGTGTAATCATGTCAAGCCGGTACGCTAGAAATGGTGTCGAGACATCGAGGTCGTCGAGATTCTGAGTCGATGTCCAAACATGAGAGCCGGTGTCCAAACGGTTCTAATCGCCGATGTCGATGTCATCTCCCGCCGTCGGACGAGAGTGGCTAGCCAAATAGCCATAGATGCTTCGAGGTTGAGGTCATCGATGCTTCAAGCCACCTGTTGGGGGTTCCCATCGTTGCATAGCTCCAATGACCAACAAAATTATCAATCCGGAGGGATGAGCTACCCGGCTAGGGCATGGAAACACTCACACGATTAGTGAACTAATCATGGCAACATGAATGGTGACTCTATGAGGTGAGCTTCTCGACCTATGGAGAAGCTAAGCCACAATGATGGGCAATCTCCACATCCACTTCTCTTTACCTCTAATCAACCTAATCAGACACACTAACGATTGCAAGACGCACACAACACTAATTCTATCATGCAACACACTAAACGCAAGCACACACACATAGATCTATCAAGATCACACTCCAATCAAACCTGCATGCACACACAAGCAAAAGAGGGTCAGGTTTATGCTCTAGGCTATATTACTATTTTTGGCAATGGTTCTTGGATGGTGTGTAAAGCAAATTTGGTTGTCATAAAAGGTCACAAATTTGTTTCATGGTACTCTGTATATGTCTCTTCAGTCAAAGAGAGTTCTATCTATGTAGCCGAGCAGTCTTCTACTGAGTTGTGGCATAGCCGGCTAGCCATATGAGCCAAAAAGGAATGAAAATCCGTCAACTTGTGGGCTACTTATCTTTGTTAAACTATTATGATTTTAATTTATGTGAGCATTGCATCTATGGCAAGCAAACTAAGCAAACTTCCTCGCCATTACATCGAGAGTTGAGAATCCATTTAGATTTGATTCATAGCGATTTATGTGGGCCTATGCCACACAAATATCTAGGGGGAGTACTATATTTCCTAACATTCATAAATGACTCTACTTAGAAGATGTGGGTCTACCTCCTGAAGGGGAAAGAAGAAGTGTTTGCTACATTCCATAAATTCTTAGCCATGGTTGAGAACCAATCTGGTCAAAAGCTAAAAGCTTTTCGAACAGAAAATGGTGGAGAGTATTTCTTCACAAAGTTCAAGAATTTATGTAGCAAACGAGGGATTCGACGACATTTTATGTATGAATGGTACGATTCAAGAAAGATTCACAGCCATGTTATCTATGGTGAATTTACCTCTTGAGTTTTGTGGAGAGGCTATTATGACAATTGTACACGTCATCAATAGATCGCCTAGTACTCTGTTGAATTTTAAGATTCTGTAGGAGATGTGGACGGACAAACATCCCAATTATGATAGATTACGTGTATTTGGGTGTGAGGCATTCTCACATGTGCCAAAAGAGCTTAGGCAAAAATCGGATTCCAAATCACACAAGTGCATCTTCATTGGTTATGGTACAGATGGAGAGATGGCATATCATCTCTGGCACCCAGAATGTAGAAAGGTCATTCGCAACTCACAGGTGATATTCAATGAGTCAGTCTAAAATGCATAGACAACCTGTTAAAGAGGACGAATATCGGAAGTCAGATTTGAGGATGTAGTCTCCATAAATTTGAAAAAATCAACTCAGTCTACAGGTGAAATTCCTACCACTAGTAGTGCTCCAGAGAGAGAAGAATCCAACATTCAAGCAGTGAGGAGATCTACACGTGTATCTCAAGCACCTGAGCATTTTGAGCCAGGATTGGACTATGTGTTAGTTACTGACTACAATGAACCCACTTGTTTCAAAGAAGCTATTCAAATGGAAGATAGCGTGAAGTGGGCGCAATCTATGCAATCTGAGTACAACTGGATTGTGAACAATGAGACATGGGACTTGGTTGAATTGTCAGAAGGCAAGCATGCCTTACCTTGCAAATGGGTTTACAAGAATAAGTTTACATCTGATGATCCTAAGCCTAAGTACAAGACTAGCTTGGTTACTAGAGAATTCAAGCAGCAAAAGGGAGTTGATTTTGATGAAATCTTATCACCAGTGGTCAAGCTGACTATATTGCATACAATGCTTCGTCTAGTCGCCATAGTGGACATGGGGCTTGTCCAAATGGATGTGAAGACAGTTTTTCTTCACGGGGACCTAGAAGAGGATGTTTACAGGAAGCGGCACCCTGGAGGTTTTGAGCAGCCTAGTAGAGAGGAGCTTGTGTGCAAACTCAAGAAAGCACTTTATGGCTTGAAGCAGGGTTCTAGGCAATGGTATCAAAAATTTCACGCTTTTATGCAGTCCCAAGGTTTTAAAAGGAGTCAAGAGGGTATATCTCTTATACAAAAAGGTAATAAAGAGACACAAGTTGGATGTGCTCACAATTGTGTGTTTCCCCCAAACCTTATGCTCTCTTCTTCTTCTTCTTCTTCCCCCTTCCTTGCATTCACGCGCATGAGAAAACCGCCCCTTCACCCTCTCTAGCTTAGAAAAATCTTCGTTCTCTTCTTAATGGGAAGAAGTATGTGCATTTTGGATGATACTTTTGGAGTTTTGTGCAACCTCCTCTCAAACTTAGAACGCTTCCTTGCTTATTATGGGCACACATTCAAGATCACATTAAAATCTCCTCCCATTAAGCCTTTACCCTTGATAGTTTTTTTTAAAATTAAAAAACAAAGGATTGTGATTTTAATGGCACTACCTTGGATTCCTATTGTCTCCAAAAGAGCCGTAATCCTTACAATTACAACCCCTTTGGAAATCTTTGCACCCTACACACCAAAATATATCCTTCAACCTCTTCAAACTCAAATAGAAATTGTTAGTGAAGGCTCTTGAGTATTTGCAAGATTTTGTTCTCTAGACTAAGAGCTAAAGAATCTTCCATTCCCCTTCTTTGATTTCTTTCTAGCTATTGGCAATAGTTTCTTCTCTAGACTAAGAGCTAAAGGATACTCCATTCCCCTTATTATCACTTGCTTTGCTCTAGATCATCTCTTCTACTTCTACACCTCTTTAATAATTGTCAAAGTGCCCTCTATACCTTTCACGTGTAACCTTCTCATGGCATGCTCCATCAATAAACCACTTTCTAGCTTGCTTACCTCCAATCCCAAGCGCCCACACCTTTTTGAACCCATCATTTGTTGTCTTAGCTCTCCTAACTTTGGTAAAGTTCTCTCTTTCATTGTCTGTCCCTAAACATATTTCCAATTTCCCTTTTCCTCTCCTTGAAATACTAAATGTGAGTATAATCCCTTCCTCTCTTCCTGGACAAATTGAAATTGAAAGGCATTTTCTTCCTCCACCCAAATCTAGGTTTGTTCTAACCTTCTATAGTCTTCTCTTCTGAATTCCCCTTGGACCTATCCTAGCCCTTTGATTCCATCTTCTTTCCACTTAATTGAGGTTTACTCTTGAAAATTTTCCTCTTGATGCATGGGGTCATAAGAAACTCTCTTGAAAAATTCCCTCTTGATACATGGGGTCATAAGAAACTCTCTTGAAAAATTCCCTCTTGATACATGGGGTCATAAGAAAAGATCTTTATAGAATCTCTATGTCCTACCTCACAAAAATAGTTCAACTTTTCTCTACTTTTTGAAGGAAGTTTCTAAAGCTTTACTCTTGTACCTCTCTTAATCCCTTACAAGGATATACCATCTTGTTTGTCCTTACAAGATTAGTGTAACTTCTAAAAGATCCCTATTTATGAAGGAACTTTCTACAGTTTTTCATATACCTCTCTTACTCCCTTAAAAGATAGTGCACCTTGAAACAATCCAACAAGATGAAAAGAACCTCATGTATACCCCTTGTACCCCTTTCCTTCCTTTGCATCCTCCTCCTCCTTATGTAAGGATTAACACTATTGATAATATAAACAAGTCAAATATATTTAGTGGTAATCTAATGTGTCTCTAAACACCCAGACCCATCCCCCCACCCTTGACCTTCTCTTTCTTTCTCTTACCTCCCTTTTCATTAGCTTTTTCTCTTGGTCCTATGGTGAGCATTACTTGCTTTTTTTTTTGTCCACCACATGAAATTTACATTCAAAAACTCATGCATTGCAAGTTATCTTTAGGTATTTTGGTATTCACACTGTTTTCTCTTCACATATGCAAACAATCTTGCATCCCTTTTAGAAACATAAAGTGGTATAATAGCATGTACAAGTTTATTATGTTAAGATATTTATGTACATCAACAAAATTGGTCACCTTCATAATTGAATCCGTCTTTTGGAAATGTAGGTTTTACCTCTCTTCTTTTTTGCAAAACCCACAATAGGTGGGTGAATATATTAAAGCCAAAAAAATTGCAATAACATCCGTGCTCAACACAAGCCATACAGAGAACCACCACCACGAGCCATACAATAGATCAACCATGAAGAGGATGCCACCAACCCAACTCGGGCTGCCACTCCGACCTATAGTTGCCCTCAAGATGCAGACAAAAACCGACAACAAACCATAACAATTCAAAAAAAAAAACCATAAGTTCATGGCTCTAGGGGGAGGATTGAGTCAACTCTTTCCTAGGTTTACATATGATCTCTTTCTTTTTTAAAGAAAAGCCTCTCAAGCACAAGTGCACAAAATATAAATTTGTTGTTTTAAACCATGGCATGTAAAACTTAGCCCTACTAATCACATTCACACTCATATTCTCTTATCCATGACTCATCCGTTTTTTTTTAAGTGCTCGATTGTGCTTGAATTGTAATAATCACAAAAAGTTACAATCACTCCTGGCATATCCTTCACGCATGGAACTCCATAAAGAAATGTACCACAAGGGATGTACATCCACAACTTCTCTTACTTGTTAAGCTTGCAATTTTTATTCCTTTCACAAATGATATTCCACTTGCATGACTCCAGAACAGAATTTGTGTCCAGAGGCTCACACTTCTTTCAAATGACATACAGTCCTCAATAATGTAGCTCTTATTATGTACATGTCAGCCAATAGATCCTCATTGTCAATGCATCTAGAGCCCATAGCAAGGTCGCGTCTAAAGAAGGGAGTTTTTAGATGTAAGAATACCCACCTGCAGACAGTGCCCATGAAGTTTCTAATTTCAAGACATCCCCAAAACAAGTGTGCGAGGGTTTTATTCGTGTGCTTGCATTTGACACAAGAACCTTCGGCTAGTCCTCTCGCTTTGGCTTTATCTCCACTTGGCATGAATCCAAAGAGAACCTTCCAAGGAATACTCTCTCTCTCTCTCTCTCTCTCTCTCTCTCTCTCTCTCTCTCTCTCTCTCTCTCCACATTTGGCTTTCCATATGTTTCCAACTACTTGAGACCATTTGCTTACAACCCACTTTTTGAACAGACCTTGTCGAGTGTTCGCTACAAGCCTAATCAAATCATAGCTTTTCATCTCTATCGATTTAATTTTGGGCAAACAAAACAATCTTTCTCCAAGCCATTTCCAAGCTTTCCAATCCATTGGTGTGGAGCAGGGAGGAAGGGTTAGGAGTAAGATTTTTCCAAGAAGTCTACCGATGAGGATCTCCTCTTGAAGCGAGAGATTGTAGCATAGCTTAAGATGCTCCAAGGCTTGCCAATCCCCTTTTTTAAACCCCCAAAAAGAATCCAAGGTAACAAAACCCTTATTATTAAGATTCCTTGCTATGTTCCATATCCATGACTCATCTTGTGGAAACACAAAATGATAGTTCTTGTGCTTTGTTAAAAGCAAGCTTTCATCAAGAAAACATACTATGAGTTTCAATCTACAAGACACAAGAATTTCCAAGGCCCTCCTAGATCCTAATAAAGGACAAAATTCCATCTGAAAAGAGGAGAAATTTCTATGATGAACGACCATAGTGGTGCAAAAATATTCATGTTTCGTTGGACATCTCTACAAACACGTGACATGTTCGCATAATGTTAACTAAAAATAAGAAGTTCGATAGTCCTTTCTCAAGCAAGTTTACAAAAATCTAGATGTTACTATAAGGGTATAGTTGATTTCTGAGTCGATTGAATTTCAGAAAAACTATTACATTTTGGTGCAACAACTTGAAAATTATAAGTTTCTCGTGTCGATTTAACCCAATATCCCTACTATTGTGGCTCATAAAGAAAGGCCGTAAAACCTTGGAAGTTTTCTTAGATTAGTGACTTGTGTGATGTGTAAACCAAATCTTTTACGTTTGTACATAACCAACTGGAGAAGATTCAGTTTGTCAATAGTTTCTCTAGTATTAGTATAGCTCATTTTCTAAAGAGTCAATAGATTTTTGGAAGAACATTTTGGCTATAACCTATGCCAAAATTTAAAGAAAGTTTGGCATAGGTGGATGCATAGGTGTTGGAGCTTGCGTATGGTTGCTTGAGATTATGTAACCACCATTACTTGTGTGTGTAACCACTATGACCTATAGACAAGGTGTAGGCCCACTTAGGTATTCTAAAACAAAGAAAGGAAAAGGAAGTCAATTGAGATCTTTCATGAAAAGACCAAGTTACTATGTAAAGAAAGTTTGGAGTTTTAAAGTGTTGCATGAGACTTTGATGGAAGAGCCCATTTAAAATATACAAGGAACGCATATAAAAATTTATATGCCTTTCTCCTTCTCCAAAGCATGTGTCAACGTGTCAAAACTAAAGTGGCTCTTCAAAATGATGTAGCTTCATTGTGTTGCATGTCATTCTAATCTTTGAGGAAATTCTTGACAAAGTGAAACTTCTCCAAATTAGTATGTACGGTCATGGAATATTTATCTTACATAGTGCACAAGTCTATAGGTCATAGTGGTTACACACATAAGTGATGGTGTAGGGAATGGTCTCCTGGAGACCGTTCCTTGTACTAACAGTGACCACGTGGCGACCGGCGGAGGCCTGGAGCCACTGTGGGAACTATTATTACAGAGGAATGGTCTCCTGGAGACCGTTCCTTGTACTAACAGTGACCACGTGGCGACCGGCGGAGGCCGGGAGCCACTGTGGGAACTGTTATTACAGAGGAATGGTCTCCAAGAGACCATTCCCAACCGTCAAATGTCCAGGGCGAGTGGGGCCAGAAAGCAACCTACGTGCGCATTCCCAGCATTGAAAGTGACATGGTGACACATTCTGTGCCACGAAAGCGACTCAAAGGCAGATTCGGCGCAACGAAAACGACCTTGCGATTACTCATGCTGATGTGTAGGTCAACGATTGGCTTTTAAAAAAAAGGAAGTTTTGCAGATTCCGCAGGTTGATGTGGCAAGTATCCAACGGCTTGAGAAGATAATCCTGTATTTTAATCACTAGTCAATGGAGGGCCACGATCTACAACCCCCCTCCCCTGGACTTTGACGATGGTTACATCATCTCAAGCAGCCATACACAAGCTCCAACACCTATGCATCCACCCAGAGCAAAAAAGACATACAAAAGTCCTGGATTTTGTGGAGCAATTCACAAAGTCGTCACACTTGCAAAAGATTGCTCACAAAGAAAGTTCCCAGGCAATGTTACCTAAAGAGCAGGTCACAATTGCTGTTACCTCGACCATGCTATGTACTTTGATAAAGATGACTGTCTCATTCACTTCTCAATTTTGGTCCTACAAATTGCACCACCTTCTTTTTTTTTCGACACACCATAGGGCCCACAGGGGGAGGTGCTTATCCCTTCCAAATATTAGCCATGTTATATGGTCGAGCAAGGGCCGCGTACCATCGGGCAAGAGCCACGAGTAGGCATCACCATGGCCACCTAATTGATGCACCACATGCTAGGAACGACGGAGAGAACTCTTGGCAACCAGCTAGGAACCTCCTCCTCGGGTGACCCACCCCAAGAGGAGGATGCACTTGAGTGTCCAAGGGCAAGAGCCCTAACAACGTGAACACCAGGTGAGCACAAGGTGTCCCTCTAGAGTGTGACCCAATAGGGGCATGGAACCCACAAACCGTAGGGTGAGAGGCCAAAGCCTTACCGTTAGACCAACTCTTTGGGAACCAAATTGCACCACCTTATCATGCTTCCACCCACATTGATTATAATAGAAGCCGTGTGACACATTAGGACTCTGGGCTACAACCAACTTGTGTTCCCAACAGTTAGCTTACATTATATACTCATTGCCCCATGGGACGAAATATGAGGTTAGCATGTAATTACAGTTATGCTTATTTTGATTGTGTAAAAACAGTTGCCTTCATGAAGCTCATAAACTAAGTTGGTAGATGCTCTCGTATTACCGCATCTACCTCACTCAAACAAGATGGCTAGACCAGGAGCAAATGAACCTGCATGCTGTTGACAAGACAAATTGCAGAGATCCCCTAAAAGCTCATTGCATTCTCAGAAAAGAAATTCTTCTCAAATATGTAAAGATGAATGTGGACAAGTCTCTAAAACCATTTATACAAGCAGCTCTACTAACACTAATGTAGCCTAATTGTGCATGAATTTCTCATTTTGTAGTCTGTGAAGGGCTTCACGCTTTCCGCATATAGAGTGTCTTGGATATGACTTTCTTAATGCAAAGCAAACATGCACAGTTCCCACATGCAGATCCAATCACATTATTATGAAACCACCGCAAAGATGTAGATTGTCAATCCAAATATATGCAAAGTGGCCGAGTGCGCGTGGCCATGTGATCCTGGATTATGACATGGGAAAATGCCACATGAAAATTCTGCCCAAGTCTCAAAAAATGCAGTTCCATCTCCAAACACGGAAGCCAGCCCGCATTAGCATTATCTGACAGTGCCTCCAGAATATTAGGAATTTTGTAACTGCAGTTCATCGAATCTCTACAGCCCTACCAATCAAAGCTTTGTACCTACCTCATGAGTAAAACAGGAACAATAATGCACACCCATTGAAAGCCCTATACTTGATAAGGCAACTTGGCAATAATGCTTAAAAGCCGCTATACTTTCCGAATTAAAATCAAAATTTGAGGCAGCACCCACATTACCATTATCAAGGCATGTCTTGATCTTCTAACTGCAATTCATCGCATCTCTACAGCCATACCCATCACTGCTTCATACTACCTTGGAGATAAAACAGGAACAATAATGTACACCACATTGGAAGAAAAACCTCTGCATGCATTGCTCTACAAATGCAGAGGCTGTGCAGATCCTCCCTGAAAAATCCCAGTAGAAAAGAGCTTTTCTGCCATTGGTGGAAAATTTGTGGGTATGGGCACCATGAAATTTACAATCTTCTCATGTACATTGTACCTGTTGGGCAAAGGGATGGACTATCAAAGACAGCCAAAAACAAATGTTTTCTGCTTTTAATTATATTGCAAAAAGGACCCACCTTATTTTCCGACCCTTAGAAGCCCTACGATCCACAACTTTCCTGTTTTTATGCCGAAGATTCCTCACCGGGTACAATGCCCCTACACAAAGAATGAGATCAGTATTCTTCGCACCAGGTAAAACCTACCCCAGAATTTCAATCACTTTAAGACAATCCTGTACAAACCCATAAGCAGGACAACATGTCCAAGGCTGAAGCCCACTCTTAGATTTCCAAAATGCTAAAAATGCACGCTAACTGCTAGGTGGCTGAGGAGTCATAGGCTAAAGACTGCGTAAACATCCTACCAAACTATACTTGGCTCCTCTACCCCAAAAAAAACCTTGGTCTCTGATCATTACTCTCAAATTGTAAAGTAGCACCGTGAAGTCCTTGATGTCAAGTTCTATGAAACACTTAAGGAAAAATTAAGTTCTCAAGGTGGCGCAGAAGATGCAAAATCTAGAACTGAAGACAACTTGCCTTTCCTCAAAATACTGGCAAAAGAAACGAAACTAAAAGCATGGAACCCCTAACATGGAGTCGAATACCTAATGAAGATGGATCGGAAGACTCCAGAAACTCGCGGAGTAACTCCTGATAGAACTCGGTATCATCTATCAGCTCAGGATCACCACTGAAGTCCTGCTTAACATAAATTATTTCAGCCAAACAACAGAACAAAAAGCTTCCAAGTTGTGTTTGCTTAATTCAATCCCGCCTTTCCCATTTCATGTTAGATGAGGAACTAGCTATCTCACCAAGAAAACAATTTAAGCAAAGCCTCTGCTGCCTGCTGCACATATTCTCCCCTTCTCCCCAAAAAAAGAAACCAAAACCCAAAACCACCACCATCACCACCACATTAATTTTTCTACAGAAACTTTTAAAAAGTGTCTCCCGAAACACATGAATCTAAATCCTTGCCACTTCCAAGTTTCATTCTCATTCCCCACTCACCTTTTCTCTGACCCTACCCCTCTTCAACCACACATTCACAGCCTCTTCTAGACACCACCAGGAAAACCCCCTGCAAGCCTTGGATGTCTAGCGTATGTGCACACTCTCACAATATACATTCCTGTATACTCTACACAAGGGAAGTGGGCTTTTTGACTACTGACCGCTAGCTTAAGTTCCCTAAAGCAAGTCCCTAACGAATCAAAAACACTTCTAAACTGCCTACAAAACAACATATTAGCATTCCATAACCAATAAGAAACATACAAACCTTAGTGCCTTCACTAAAATCATCTCCATTGTTGTTTAAAATATCGTCTTCAGCTTGTGCTGCAGGCTGCAAAAAGCCAACAAATTTTAACTTATTTCAATCAATGGCAGGCTATTGCAAGACGCACAGAAGAAACAACAATAAAACTTAAGTCGGCGCCTGCCTTGAAGGAAACATTTAATGTAGATGTTCTATACCGTTCCAATGACGTTTACAGAGGATCGCCTCAAGCGCATTCTTTGCAGCATACGTGAAAAATCCCGCATGTGAATTTCGATTTGTTGCGAAATACTCTGCAACATTTAAAGCAGTCATACGCATCACATATATAAGCAACAAACATTATAAATGCTGACTGTAGGTTGTCTGGAAGCATCGAAGCGCCTTATCATCACACCAGGCACTATTTCATCAGTTTAGTTAGCTTTACCAGATAATTCATGGTCCATTAAGGCACAGCAACATAGTGCCCTCTAGCCTCTCTTAAACCTCGACCTCTGAAAATAACCCGACGACTATCTTGAACGTCAAATGACTACAATACAACTAGGCCACTTATCTTGAACATCAACCTCTAGGCATGCTTACACCTTCACTTAACTTCACCCTTGACTGCCCGCTTTCAAAAAAAAATCCTTGAATAGAACGCCGGCATTCAGAACTTCTAAAACTAGCCCTTGCCATTATGTCTCATAACAAGACTGACACTAAGTGATAGCTCAAGTGAAACAATGCAGGACTCTGTGGAAAAACACTCCATAATATAACGTTCATGCAAGATGAATGACTGCAGTAACACAAACTTGATTGAATGCTCTAAGCTTGCTTTTTGATGCAGCGGCTCCTGTTGACAATTGTGTCTTCCGCTGCCACCTGTCCACTGAGTTGTTTCGGAATGGTGCAAACCTGGAACACAGCTTAAACCCTCAAATGACTTGCAGACTAAATCAGGAGTTTCACCATGCCAACAGAACGTCCATTTCTCATTATCATTTGACGCACTCAAAAGGAACTCAAAAAAACCAGCTCATGCACATTCATAAACGCAGCTCCTTTTCTAGCTTAAGGGTCTCCTCCAGCAATTGAGAAATGATTCTTAGACTACCTGCATATCCACGGCCCAGGGAGACCCTAGAACTCCAGTCAAATAGCAGCAAAAGGAATACATATGCAGGAATACATTGTAGCATAAACTTTGCATGCCTCGTTTTCACATTTGCAGCTAAAAGGTTTTCAGTCTAAGCCTTGAAGGTTGCTTGTGAGCTTGCGAGCTGTTAAAAAGGCATGTAACACTTACCTTTGAGAAACAAATCAGACTCAAAAAAGGTCATTCAATCATTCCTGCTCACAAGCATACAAACTCACAACATTGCATCGAATGACAGATCTGGTCGTTGTACAAAAAGCCTTCTTTCTCTTATTTATTACAAAAGCCCCCATGAAGGATTGGACCTGCCGATGTTTACGATGGGACTTTTGCACTAAAGCATGCTTGAAAGGATATTTCAACAGCCTTACTAGACAATGGGACATGATTGGCGAGCACTCTTATTTTGCTAGTTCAAATCAATGGTACATTGGTCTGCACAACTGGGACTAGTTTTCAGACATTTGCCTTCCACAATCACAGAGAAGGGTGGGTCTATACCTTGTGACAATCCCTTCACACAAGTAGTTTGAGGATAATATTACCATGTCTTAACAGCCAAAATGGCCCATGAAACCAAAACATAGTGCGACTACTGATGATATCTCTCACCATAAAATGTAACAAAAAACGGGCCAATCTAGCAAAACAATGACCTGCAAGCTCCCACCTAAAAATGTTTATGAATGAGTCAAACTGTAGGCTACAACTGTCGAGTCATAAGCAAGTCGGTCAACATGGTCTATTTGGTATGCAATGGGGAACAGCCAGTCAAGATGAACATTCCAATGGGGTGAAGAGAATATGTTCTTACGTGCACATGTGTTAACCGTGCGCTTGACAAGGTCGCATATAAAAAATCCAGATCAAGGGATTCAAGAGTCTAGGCTGGTCAGAAACTTGCTGATACAATCAATACTACAAAAAACCTCTTAGAATTCTATGCCTGTTATGCAGCTTTCTCCTACATGTGGGTAACTTCATTCCAAGCCGCAGTCATGTTCTTCACTGCAAAAGAGGTTGCAACGGACTTTAGAAACATTGCATGACAAACAATCTCAAAGTTCATGGAAATTGCCTTGTATATGAAGCAGACATCTGTTCCCAAATGGTATTGAGGTCGTCCAACACTGTCAGCTCTTCATCATCTTTACTTGCACTATTATTATCTGGTAATCCTCAACATCGTATATAATGAAGTACCACAATGAGCATCTTAGTTCGACCATGGAAGCTAAAACTCAATTGGAAAACAAGTCTAAAGCTCTCTACCAGAAACTCTGCTCATAGAATCAACTTGATTTAGCAAGACCTGGAATGCAATCATGAGAATTGTGTTACAACCACAGCAAAAACAGTTAACTTGTACATCAACGTGAAGAAATCAATCAAAACAGACCTTCAAGGTTTGATGAAGAGAGAGTAATGTTTTGGTGGTTGTTGCATTAAGCTTTGCAAAGGCACCTTCAACTTCTCTTGACTGACTCATGCCCATTTTTACATCCCCCTGCACGCAGTTGTAACCCAATAAAAAGATTTGCCAATGTAACCAAAGCCCCTGGTACGCCAAAATTCATACATTTGCATGGGTATCTTGATTGGCCTACATACTCTACTCCAAAAAAAAGAGCTCTCTAGAAGAACTAACTCAAACTATAAACCTTGCTAAAGGCAGCTGCACTAATCAGACATATTCACAAAGGACCAAGTATTAGAGCTGCACCAGAGGTAGCCTGTTTGCATTTGAAAATGGTTTCTGCAATAGAATTCTAACTCCCAAGGCCTTGTCCCAAAGGGCCTGCCAGAAAATCATTATATATATACACAAATCGTTAAAAAAAAACTTGTCTAAAACACCAAAAAACTTCAACCACTGCCCAAACTTCAATTGACACCTTTTGGGTTCTCACAGCTTGACCTTTCAGCATCTCCTCATCACTGCGACCTTTCAGATTGTGCAGCATGTCTCTGTAAGAATGAATCAGCTCTAAGATTACAAAAGAGACGCAAAAACAGGAGTTAACTGATATACAGACAACATCAATCATTGAAACTGTTCATTTCAGAACTTCGAAACCAAACAAGGCACATGGTGAGAGCTACTGAAAGCCTCTTTACAACCAAAGAAAACAGGGCTGTTTTGAACAGCATTTTCAAAGCACTAATAGCACAATGCGCTCTGTAAGAAAGATGTTGGAAGAAGCTCGCTGCTGCCCACGCACCTGCAGTCCTCTCTCGCCATCGCTCACCACCCCCCCCCCCCCCCCCCCCCCCCCCCCCCCCGGGCGCTGCCCTGCCCTTGTCCAGCCCGCGCTGCCCCATCTCCATCCAGCCCGTCCCCCCCCCCCCCCCCCCCCCCCCCCGGCGCCTTCGCCTCTACCGTTTGCCTTAGACCTCTCTTCTATCAGCAGCACACACAGAATAGCGCCCCTGCTCCACCTCAGAGGGACTCTATAGAAGCCCCCTCGCCCGACACCGCGATCCGACCCGTCGACTTGCTCTTTCGCCAGAAGAGCAAGCGAGCTTGATTACCGAGGTGGAACGCTTGCAAGCCACCTCGGTCATCTGCAAGATCATTGGTACTCGACCCAGTCGAGGGGAGGTTCGAGATTTGCTTCAGGCCCGTCTCCTCTCCAATGTGGCAAGATGATCGATGTCCAGATTCTTGGGAGAGGGTACTACCAGGTAGAGTTCGAGTCTCCAAAGATGACGGCCAAGGTGATATCGATGAGCCCGCTCGGCATCCGAGCAGCTCGAGCTTAGTTCAGACGATGGCATCATGGTTTTGACCCTTCTACAGAGGTGCTTGAGGAGGAGGCCGACTTGCCTATCTCGGTCTGCTTCCCAAGCCTGAGGAGAGAGTATCTCCCGTTACTTGCCAAGATTGGTTCCATGATTGGGACTGTTCTGGAGTCACCGCGCATTGCAGCTTCAGTTGCGGCCAAGGCCGCAAGTTTGACCACTGTGCGGGTTCTTGTTCGAGACACACTCGCTCTCGAAGGTGATACTTCTGCCTCGTGTGAGTGGGGGTTGGATGAGACAGAGTGTGGAGTACTCAGGTCTCCCGAATCAGTGCTTCATTTGTAGACAGATGGGCCATCTGGCTAAGGCCTGTCCTCGCAAGAGATCCCGACCCACAATGAATGAGCAGCCTCCCAAGGCTGAGCATGCCCAGCAGTCAGATATTCGGGACACGCAGGCTGGTACTTCGACAGAGGCTAGCAATGAGACAGCTGACGGTTGGCAGCAAGCGCCTGGCCGCCGTCGACAGGGACGGGCTCATCACACTGCTCCCCCAGGTGGCCGGCCTCCTACAGCTCGGCAGCACTGGGTTCCGACAGGGAACCGCTTTGATCCCCTTTAGCGGGACCCCACTGAGGAGGCTCCACCCACCTCAGCTCCGCCTCCTCCACCCCCTCCCCCTACTTCACCCTCACCCTTACCTCCTCCTCCTCCTCTCTCCCCGGTGAGACCCTCAGCCTCATCTCCCGACCCTTCCCACTCTCCTCCTCAGACGCAGGGGGCTGGACACACGTCTGCAGCAAAGCGTTCTCTTGGTAGTGCTTTCACTTCGAGCCGAGTGGCTCGGGAGAGGCAGCCCCATCTGAGGCAGCCACTTCTGGTTCAGACTTCTCCTTTTGCAGCAGTCCCTCGGGGTTTGACTAGTTTTGACATTCGCAGACGATGGAACTTCTTCGACTACAGCTTCACATGATTCCTAGGTGATTCTTCTCCCGACCTAGAGGAGGCTTGCTCTCGAGTCCATGTCCTCTTTCTCACAGCTCGAGGCACTAAGGCTTTGGATATAGAGGTATGTTTCTCCTTTCCGTTGTGCGGTAGGGATCCTACAGAGTGGACCCTGCACACAGTTCTTGACTGGCTCCAGATCCAGGCCACTGAGTTCTCACACCACACAGGGGACCTAGGGGTGACAGATCTGGTACAGACATGTTGGCCTTTAGCCAAGTTCAGTGTGACGCCGCCAGATGCAGCAGGCTGTAGGCACATTGTGGTGCATTTGTTCGCTGACATTCAGAGCTCTCCCTGCTATGTATATGTACATGAGGATTCTTGGACAGAGGATGTAGCCTTACGGGTTGCACGCTCGGCTTGGGCCTGGGTGGGACAGTCACTTCACTCGCGCTTGTCTAGAAGTCGCTTAGATGCGGATTACTCCCCATCCAAACCGGCCTCAAAGATAGCGAGGTTGGCTGTTGTGGCAGCATCTGTTTTCTCTCACTGACTCCATGAGGATCGTCTCATGGATTGTGTAGGGATTAGGAGGGCCCCAGTTTCAACGCCGGAGTGAACAGTTGCGTAAGGAGCTTCAGCGATACCTTGTGGGTGGTGAGATTGATATTCTTATGCTACAGGAGCACCATCTGTGTGAGAGCCGCATTATACAATGTGGCGATATTTTGCGTGGTCGCTATGAGATATTTTAGTCAGTTGCATTTGGACCGGGAGGTATCCAGGGAGGGGTATGTATGTCGATTGCAAATTCTTTACAGCAGGCCATTGTTAGAGATGTATTATTGTGCCACGCAGAGCTCAGTGGATTACTATGCAGGTTCAGGGTTGCCTCATGGGTTTCCTGAACATATATGTGCCCAATGTGGCAAGTGCACGAGCAGAGTTTTGGTCTCATGTTGTTGAGTCTCTGCCGCATGCAGAGTGGTGGTATGTTGGGAGGGACTTCAGCATGTTGGAGGACCCCTCTGACAGGATTGGAGGTGGCCATGCCACGGTGCACGGGGCTGAGTTGGTAGCTTGGGAGCGGTTATGTATGACTATAAGGGTTTCTGATGTTTGGCAGCACTCATTCTTTGTGAGAACCCTAGACAGCTTGTCTTTCTCTCGCATCGCAAAGTAGGAGTGAATCTATCTTGGATAGATCGCTTCTATGCCAGTGACCACATTTGTGACATGGGAGGATCTGTTTGCATCCTTGCAGGGACTACTTTTTCCGACCATGCGCCAGTTATTCTGAAACCGGCCCGTGGGGCTGTAGGCTTTGGCTTTCACCCGAAATTCTTTACTTTACTTTAGACACACAGAGAGACAGAGAGAGAGAGAGTACTTTGCAAATGGAACCTGCGACAGGAATTAACACTAAAAGCACACACGCGGCTCGGAAACTAGAATGCTCCAAGCAAAGGTTGACAACTTGTAGGCCCCCAAAATTGGTGCCCCTCTCGGTATTTCTTTGTTCTTTAAGAGCGTAATTACAAAGAAATTCCTTGGAATTCTTTGTCTATATCCAACTACATACAACCTGTTTTGGCAAAATTTCAGTAACATAACAGCCCCAAAACTTGCCCGAAACCAATTCCCCTGCTGGAACTCCCTGTTTTCAGCCCTAAACAGGCCCCGCACTGTCCTCTATTAGTGGGGCAGTGTTCCCAATGGTTCTTGCGTCCATATGGCTGAAAAACAATCAAAATTCAATGCATAACCAGCGCTAAAAACGCACCTGTACGGTGAGGTTATCACCCTCACCGGTGCCTGCTTTTGGAGTAGCTCCTCAGAGAGGCTCTTGCCTCAACAAAACTCATGTAACCACACAACTATACATGAGTCAAATGAAGAGCCCTCTTGTGGGGCATCACATTACTGCACGTAGGGAAGACAGAGAGCAGTGTGAGGTGTGCAGGACATGACTTCTTGCACCACACTGTACATGAGAGGGAAAGCTTGCAATCAATAGCTCTTAACCTGTGGGGGCAGGCTGCAAATGAGCTCTCTCCCAGCTAGAAATCGAGCGTCCAAGTTTCTGCATAAGGAAACTGCACCAGAACGCGCCACTCGGGACATTTACAAGCATTTTCCCGTTTTGGGCTTCCGAGTTAAAAATCTCGGACTGGTTGCCCAATTGACTTTGCAGCAAAGTTCTAAAATGTCCCCTTGACATTCCAAAGATAATGACGCGGGTACTTTCTTCTGGTGACCCCACCTTGACTTTGTGCCTTTATTGAGATCACTTCCTAGTATCCATCAACTTGCTACGTCCACCCCGTTGCACTTAGCAAGTTGGTGGATACTAGGAAGTGATCTCAATAAAGGACAAGATCGATCTGCCTCAAAGATCTTGTCCTTTGTATGCAAAATGGGAGGAACTTTTTTGCCGCCTTCAACAATCTCAAAAGGTGCTTTGCCAGTCGACGAATGCACCGTATTATTGTACGCATACTCAAGCATAGGCAAATATTGTTCCCACTTGCCCTTATTATCTGACACATAGCATTTCAACAGATCTAAGACAGTAGAATTACCCTCTTCTTACTGTCCATAAGTTTGTGGACGAAATGACGACGAGAACTTGAGCGTAGTGCCCATGTTCTCAAACAATCCTCTCCAAAACAAACTTGTCATGCGAGGATCACGATCATTGATATTCGATTGTGGCATACCATGGTACTTAAACACATTGTACATGAACAAGCGTGCCATCTGATCAGATTTTATCTTCTTCGTGAGACAGGGATAAAATGGGCCTGCTTGCTGAACCTCCAGATAATGGTCCATATACCATCATTCCCTATTGGCGTTCTTGGAAGATCAAAGATAAAGTCCATAGCAATGCTTTCCCATGGCTTATCCGGAATCGACAGTCGTTGTAACAGCCCTGGTGCCTTTTATCTATCAAACTTGATCTTTTGGCAAATCATGCATACTCGCACAAAGGCATCCACATCTCTCCTCAAGGTAGGCCAATAGAAGAATGTCTCTACCGCTTTAACTGTCGCATCAATACCACGATGCCCTGCATACGGTGGGACATGACTCTCTTCCATGACCTTATGTCGCAATAGCCTAGTGACACAAAGTCTGCCATGCATCATCACAAAACCAACTCTGAGGAGGTAGTGCTCATGATGTTGCCCCTCTTGCAATTGTTTAAAGATTCTTGCAAAATCTTCATCAGTAACATATTGTTCCTTCATGTCATCAAGCTCATGATAATAAGGAATTAACACAACTGAAATTTGTGGCTTCCTTGATAATGCATCAGCCACAACATTCTTCTTGCTTTTCACATGCATAATTTGGAAGTGGAACATAGAAAGAATGTTTGCCCATCGCATATGCTTTTCGGATAACTTTGATTGTGTCAAGAAGTACCGCAAGGTCTGATGGTCTGTCTCGACAACAAAATCAGCACCTAAGAGGTAGTGCTTCCAACTAGAAAGCGCATGAATCACGGCCAAGAGCTCTTTCTCATAGACTTGCATACTCTTCTCTGGCCCTTGCAAAATTCGGCTTTCATAAGCTACTACCCGTCCATCTTGCATTAGCACTGCTCCGATGCTACTGCCACACACGTCACATTGGACCACAAATGACTTCCTGAGGTTTGGCAAAACAATTAGTGGATCTAAAGTAAACTTTTCCTTTAAGAGACTAAAAGCTGAAATCTCTTTTTGGGTCCATCTGAAAGTGACCTCTTTCTTTTGCAAAGCATGAAGATGTGATGCTATCTCTGCAAAATTCCTAATAACCTTCTAGAGTAGGAGTACAATCCCAAGAAGCTTTTGACATCATGCACAGTCTTCAAGTCTGGCCATGTTTTGATAGCTTCAACCTTTGCGGGATCCATTCTGACACCATCCTTTGAGACTATGTGGCCAAGAAAGTGGATCTCTTCCAGGAAGAATTCACTTTTCTTAGGATTGACAAGTAACCTCTGACTGCACAGCTCTTCGAACACAATGGTCAAGTGACGCCTATGCTCCTCTTCATTCTTCGAATAGACTATCATGTCATCCAAGAACGTCCTAACAAACTGTTGATGCGAGCGAAAAATCCGGTCCATCATTTTGTTGAACGTGACACGAGCATTTGTTAGCCCAAACGGCATCACTAGAAACTCATAAAGACCAAATGTCGTTTTAAACGCAGTCTTGTGCACATCTTCTGGCCTTATACGAATCTGATGGTACCCACTCTTAAGGTCTATCCTACTGAAAATTGAAGCACCCTCTAAATTATTGAGAATATCATCAATCCTAGGAATAGGAAACCTATTCTTGATGGTATTCTTATTCCACCCACGGTAGTCAATACACATGCGCCATGAGCCATCCTTTTTCTACACCAGGAGCACTGGGGAGAAAAAGGGTAGAAGAACTAGGTTGAATCAGGCCCTTCTCTAATAACTCCTCAACCTGGCCCATAATCTCTTTCTGCTGCGCCGCGCTAACCCTGCAGGGAGGTCTATTTGATGGGCTACACCCTGGCACCAAATCTATCTGATGATCCTCAGGTCTCTCTGGCGGCAATTGCGAGGGTAATGAATCAGAAAAACAATCACCAAACTCTTGCAAAAATGTTGACCTTTCTTTATCTAACACAGATAAATTTGACTGACAATTATCTGAGACATCACATGCAAAAGTGAAGTGCAAAGAAAGATGATTCTTTATTACAAAAGTGATAGCCGAAGCAGATACAATAGGGACAGACTCCCCTCTGAGCTTTACATCCAAAACATGAGTTTTGCCCCTATGCTGAAGGGTGATTGTCTTGCCGAAGACATCCAACACGCCATGTACTCTGAACATCCACGGAATTCCAAGTAGCGCATTGCACCCTTCCAATGGCATGATATTAAATTCTTTTGTGTCTACATATGACCGAATATGCAGACTCTGAGTGGCCAGGACATGCCAACCCTGCCTCTGCCCGTGTACCCCATCTCTTCAGCTCTGATGCCTAGCTTCATAGCTAACTCTTGTAAGATAAAGTTTGCTTTGGCACGTGGATCAAGGAAGATGAGTGTTGTCTGATCTCTAACTTTACCCCATGCTCTGCATAACTCACTGGCATCTGTACTAGGCCTGTCACCCACCATATCTGGCACCAAATGTGCAGTGGGTTTAGGCTTCTTGCCTTTCTGGTCCTCTTTATCATTAAAGTCAGCTGGTCTTTTCCTTTGTGGACAACTTGTAGCAAAGTGACCAGGCTGCTCGCATATAAAGCATTTGTTTTCAGCCATTAGGACCTTCTTTTCCTCGAGCAACTTGCGCACAAAGGGCTTCCTTTTCTGTTTCTTTGCCTGCGCTCCAAAAGTCCCAGCTGAATCCTTGTCTTTGGTGGCCTTTTCTAACTCGTGTGACGCTTCAGGAGCCGTTTTCACAAAGGGCTTCTTCGCTGAATTTTTCTTTTGTTGCCCTCCTTTCTCGTTGCTCGGAAACCCATTGTCCTCTCCTTTCAACAAGGCAAGACCAGTGTTAGCAACTTTCATGAGTTGGGTGAGGGTAGCCACTCTGTTCTTCGTACAGTAGTCCCGAAGCCCTCTAGGCAGCCCACAACAATACTTCTCTATCTGCTCTGTCAATGGCACAAATCTGTAGGAGGTCACTGAGAGTAACGCTTACAAAACCTCCGATTGCACTCCAACAAGCTCGGGCATGTAGCCGAAGTAAGCTGGTGTCAATCTATCATGACGTCGGCGTCAAATTCATTTGACAGCCAAGCCATGCAAACATTTGTTTGAAGTAGACCCAAGTGGCAGGTGCATGTCCTTGCATTAACAATGTCGTCCACCATGTAAGCGCATTGTCCTTCAAGAAAGTGACAGCTTTCCTGACCTTAGAGGCCTCTGTAAAATTCCCTCCTACATAAGCTGTATCGAACTGCTGGAGGAAAGTGAGAGCCTTTGCCTTATCCTCGAAGCCGCTGAAAGTGCTAAATTACAACTGCACCACCTTCTTTGTAAGCTTTCGGCTTTCTCAGTGCCCCCAAATTGTCATAGGGAATTGTTTACAACATGGGCATTGTGGTAGGCATCATCGGCACATCTTGGCCATTAACATTTTGCGTCAGAGGTGCCATATATCTAGCTGCTGTCCAGAAAAACCAGCCATGCCAAAATGAGCCTGTGGCACCCCAAACTGGCCCTGGTTGCTCTGAAAACCTTGCTACATGCCGATGCTACCATACATGGGGTTTGGCATCATGCCTTGCATACCCCCAAACATTGTTCCTGGCATGTACGGCTAACTTCCGACGCATAACCAACCATACCCTGGAATGCACATCCACCCCCGAAATACCGAGGATGTACCGTGGGTGGTGGAAAAAATGGGTGCACATTGCCTAGTATACTAGTTCCTTGTCCATTCAAGACAGCATGCGGGCTCTGAAAGGTGGCGGGCTGAACTGGCATAGCTTGTGAAATAGGCGTTCTAGCCACCTCTTCAAGGACGAGAGGAACCTGTTTTGGAGCCCCTCACTCCACAACATGCGAGTGTTCCCTATCCTGCTGAGACGCATGAAGTACTTGGGCTTGAGCCTCAACAAACTCTGTTCACGGTGTAGGTTGCCTATTTTGTTGTGGCACTGGTAGCGCTTACAAGAACTCCATAAACCTTGGGTTCTGCACCAGTTGCCAAATCACATTCACCGCGGTAACTAACTGAGTCCTGAACGCATCATCCTCAAGTTGCCCAATCATATAGCCCTGTACTAGAGGGACATTCACATCAACGAGAGGCACAGACGGGCGTGGCCGTGAGCTCTCGCCAATCTCGAGCACCATTGGAACTTATTGTCTGTCCTTCAAAGAGGAACCCTCTACCATAATGCCTTCCCTTTGTCGGCCGTAGTGTAATCCCGTGTTCCTGTACTGTGTGTCTTTACCCAAAACAACCGAGGCTCACTTCTAGAGGAAAAAGTGATTGATGTCACGGAAACGGAACCTTGAAACCGGCCCGTGGGGCGGTAGGCTTTGGCTTTCACCCGAAATTCTTTACTTTACTTTAGACACACACACACACACACACACACACACACACACACAGAGTACTTTGCAAAGGGAACCTGCGACGGCAATTAACACTTAAAGCATACACAAGGCTCGGAAACTAGAATGCTCCGAGCAGACGTTGACAACCTGTAGGCCCCAAAATTGGCGCCGCTCTCGGTATTTCTTTATTCTTTAAGAGTGTAATTACAAAGAAGAGTCCTTGGAATTTTTTGCCTGTATCCAGCTAGATACCACCTGTTCTGGCAAAATTTCCGTAGCATAACAGCCTCAAAACTTGCCCGAGACCAATTCCCCTACTAGAACTCACTTCCACTGGCATAAACCCTCTGATTTCTGCCCAAAAACAGTAAATTAAGCTCGCTGTATTTACTGGTTTTTGCCCTGTTTTCAACCCTAAACAGTCCCCAAACTGTCCTCTATCAATGGGGCACTGTTCCCAATGGTTCTAGCGCCCATATGGCTGAAAAACAGTCAAAATTCAGAGCATAACCAGCGCTGAAAACGCACCTGTACCGTGAGGTTATCACCCTCACCGGTGCCTGCTTTTGGAGTAGCAGTTAGCTACTCTTGTTCCTACTCAGAGAGGCTCTTGCCTCAGCAAAACGCATGTAACCACACAATTGTACATGAGTCAAATGAAGAGCCCTCTTGTGGGGCATCACATTACTACATGTAGGGAAGAGAGAGAGAGAGAGCAATGTGAGGTGTGCAAGACATGACTTCTTGCACCAGACTATACATGAGAGGGAAAGCTTGCAATCAATAGCTCTTAAACTGTGGCAGGCTGCAAATGAGCTCTCTCCCAGCTAGAAATCGAGCGTCCAAGTTTTTGCATGAGGAAACTGCACCAGAACGCGCCACTTGGCACATTTACAAGCATTTTTCCGTTTTGGGCTTCTCGGTTAAAAATCTCCTGACCGGTTGCCCAGTTGACTTTGCAGCAAAGTTCTAAAATGTTCCCCTTGTCATTCCAGAGATAATGACGCGGGTACTTTCTGTTGGTGATCCCACCTTGACTTTGTGCCTTTATTGAGATCACTTCCTAGTATCCACCAACTTGCTAAGTGCAACGGGGGGACCTACATGATCTTGAACTGAGCCTAGACATCCTCTTACTATATGAATTCCAATGCCGACCAGCTTCTCGCCTGCGGGTGAAACTACCATTCACATTGGCCATACAATGTCAGACCATTTGCAACTTCAAAAAGAGGGTCTCAAAAACAATAAAACAAAAATCATTGGAAAGAAACCGACAACTAAGGTTAGCAATTGCCACGTCCTCGTGACAGATTCTCACAGTGACAGACAGACAGAGGAGGGGGGGTGTGACATTACGCAGCCTCGAGCAGATCTTGTTGGATCCAGAGCTTAGAGAGTAAGTGGAGGCACTTTGGTCAGAGAGTATGGACACACACGACACCCCTGCTGGTAGAGTGGCCTCTGGACTGGCAGAGCTTAGTCGCTTCTTCCTTCAGGAGTCTGCAACCAGGGAGGATGAGAAGCGTCTTCGACGAGGAGTTGCTTCCTTATAGAGGATACAAGAGCAGCATCCAGACAGCCCTTGGTTGGAGGAGCACATGCAGCAGGCTAGACAGGAGCTGAGTAGCATTGAGGAGCAGCGCCATGAGTTTGCCTTCCATCGACAGGCATCTCAGTGGACCCAGGTGGGAGACCGAGTTATTGGGGAGTTTTTTGAGACAGTGGGGCCACGTCATGCACACACCAATGTTAGTCAATTGAGGAGACCTGGCGGATCTGTGGCCTCAGAGCCTAAGGATATGCGTGCAGTTGCTACTGACATCTACAGTGATCTGCTGTCAGCTGAGCCTCGCTCAGAGCGCCAAGATGCATGCAAAAAGCAGGTTTGGGCACAAATACCTTGCCTTGTTACCAAGGATATGCGACACAGACTTGAGCTTCCTCTCCAGTTAGAGGAGCTCCATGTGGCCCTCAGAGCACTTCCCCGCGGTAGCTGTCCAGAGGAGGATGGTTTGACCTCCAGCTTTTTCTTGGAGTATTGGGACTTACTTGGTTCAGATTTGTGTCGCGCATTTCAGTACGTTCTACTCACTGGCGAGATGCCTGACAGCATGAGTGAGGGTTTGATCTACCGGATTCCCAAGAAGAGAGCCTCCTTGGATGAGATTCGGCAGCGGCGACCCATTACCATCCTCAACTCATAACAAAATTCTAGCAAAGGCTCTGAGTTTGAGGATTCAGCCACTACTAGAGAGCATGATAAATGGGACTCAAACAGGTGTTGTCAAGGAGCGCAGCATCCTTGACAACATCTTCACTTTTTGGGAGGCGTTTGCCCTTGCGCGTCTCCGAGAAGAGGATTTGGTGATACTCCTCCACTTTGAGAAGGCCTACAAAAGAGTTGATTGGGACTTCCTCGAGGGCACTCTACGCAAGATGGGTTTCACAGATGCTTGGATTAGAGGTGTGTCAACTCTCTACAGGCGTGCGCACAGTCGGGTGCTCTAGGGGGCCGAGGGGAGCGTTTCTTGCTCACGCGTTCGGTCAGGCAGGGTTGCCCTCTTGCACCCTTTCTCTTCCTGTTCTATGTTGAGGCGATTTCTTGACTTCTTAGCAGGTTGGCCTACATGGCCTTGAGCTCCCTATTAGGGAAAATGAGCTTCTTGATGCTGAGTTTGCTGATGACTCACCCTTGTACTTGGAGGGCCAATAGGCCAATTTGCACAGGTGTTAGAAGGCTCTCGCGGTGTTTTGTTGGGCGTCAGGTCCACTCCTCAACTGGAGGAAGACAGTTCCTTTCTGAGTTGGCAGTGCTCCGATCCCTGAGTGGTCGCCAAGTGAGGGTTTCAGATGGATTCTCCAAGGGACTGCAGTTCGCTACTTGGACTGTCACGTTGGCCTGGACTTGTCTCCTGAGCAGAGCAGCAGACTGCTCCACTCCTTGTCCATCAAGAGGAAGTTGCTACACTGGAGCTCAGCACGGCTCTCTTTGGCGGGCAGAGTTGTTGTCACGAGGACGTGGCAACTGTTAACTATGTCACGAGGACGTGGCAATTGCTAACCTTAGTTGTTGGTTTCTTTCCAATGATTTTTGTTTTATTTTTGAGACCCTCTTTTTGAAGTTGCAAATGGTCGGACATTATATGGCCGAGTCTTTACTTCCAGCAGGGCACACACCGGCCTGTTATGTGTGTACACTGTACA
Organism: Adiantum capillus-veneris; assembly: GCF_014529385.1. Lineage (NCBI taxonomy): Eukaryota > Viridiplantae > Streptophyta > Polypodiopsida > Polypodiales > Pteridaceae > Adiantum > Adiantum capillus-veneris. The sequence goes on along the minus strand of NC_140956.1, from coordinate 32,264,446 downwards.
GGGCAGCCACGTCACCAATTTGTGACAAAGCCACAACAAAATAGGCAACCTACTGCGAACAGAGCTTGTTGAGGCTCAAGCCCAAGTACTTCATGCGTCTCAGCAGGATAGGGAACACTCGCATGTTGCGGAGTCAGGGGTTCCAAAACAGGTTCCTCCCGTCCTTGAAGAGGTGGCTAGAACACCTATTTCACAGGCTATGCCAGTTCAGCCCGCCGCCTTTCAGAGCCCGCATGCTGTCTTGAATGGACAGGGAACTGGTTACCAGGCAATGCACCCAATTTTTCCACCACCCACGATACATCCTCGGTATTTCGGGGGTGGATGTGTGTTCCAGAGTATGGCTGGTTATGCACCTGGAAGTCAACCGTACATGCCAAGAACAGTGTTTGAGGGTATGCAAGGCATGATGCCAAACCCCATGTATGGTAGCATCGGCATGCAGCAAGGTTTTCAGAGCAACCAGAGCCAGTTTGGGGTGCCACAGACTCATTTTGGCATGGCTGGTTTTTTTGGACAACAACCAGATATAGCACCTCTAACGCAAGATGTTAATGGCCAAGATGTGCCGATGATGCCTACTACAGTGCCCATGTTGCAGACAATTCCTTATGACAATTTGGGGCACTGGAAAAGCCAAAAGCTTCCAAAGAAGGTGGTGCAACAATAAAGTTCAACACTTTCAGTGTCTTCAAGGATAAAGCAAAGGCTCTCACTTTCCTCCAGCAGTTTGATACAGCTTATGTAGGAGGGAATTTTACAGAGGCTCCAAGGTTAGGAAACCTGCCACTTTCTTGAAGAACAATGCGCTTACATGGTGGACGACATTGTTAATGCAAGGACGGGCACCCTCCACTTGGGTCTACTTCAACCAAATGTTTGCATCTGCTTGGCTGTCAAATAAATTTGAAGCCGACGTCATGACAGATTGGCATAAGCTTACTTCATGCAAGAGCTTGTTGGAGTACAATCGGAGGTTTTGTAAAGCGTTACTCTCAATGACCTCCTACAGATTTGTGCCATTAACAAAGCAAATAGAGAAGTATTGTTGTGGGCTGCCTAAAGGGCTTCGGGACTTCTGTACGGGACTTCTGTACCCTCACCCAGCTCATGGAAGTTGCTAACATTGGTCTTGCCTTGTTGAAAGGAAAGGACAGTGGGTTTCCGAGCAACGAGAAAGGAGGGCAACAAAAGAAAAATTCAGCGAAGAAGCCCTTTGTGAAAACGGCTCCTAAAGCGTCAAAGGGGTCAGAAAAGGCCACCAAAGACAAGGATTCAGCCAGGACTTCTGGAGTGCAGGCAAAGAAACAGAAAAGGAAGCCTTTCATGCGTAAGTCGATCGAGGAAAAGAAGGTCCTAATGGCTGAAAACAAATGCTTTATATGCGAGCAGCCTGTTCACTTTGCTACAAATTGTCCACAAAGGAAAAGACCAGCTAACTCAAATGATAAAGAGGACCAGAAAGGCAAGAAGCCTAAACCCACGGCACGTTTGGTGCCAGATAAGGTGGGTGGCAGGCCGAGTACAGATGCCAGTGAGTTATGCAGAGCATGGGGTAAAGTTAGAGATCAGACGGCACTCATCTTCCTTGATCCACGTGCCAAAGCAAACTTTATCTCACAAGAGTTAGCTATGAAGCTAGGCACCAGAGCTGAAGAGATGAGGTACACGCGCAGAGGGAGGGTTGGCATGTCCTGGCCACTCAAAGTGTGTTACTCCCATTATTAAAAAGTTGTGTCTGCATATACAGTCATATGTAGATACGAAAGAATTTAATATCATGCCATTGGAAGGGTGCAATGCGCTACTTGGAATTCCGTGGATGTTCAGAGTACATGGCGTGCTGGATGTCTTCGGCAAGACGATCGCCCTTCAGCATAGGGGCAAAACTCATGTTTTGGATGTAAAGCTCAGAGGGGAGTCTGCCCCTATTGTATCTGCTTCGGCTATCACTTCTGTAATAAAGAATCATTTTTCTCTGCACTTCACTTTTGCACGTGACGTCTCAGATAATTATCAATCAAATTTATCTGTGTTAGATAAAGAAAGGTCAACATTTTTGCAAGAGTTTGGTGATTGTTTTTCTGATTCATTACCCTCGCAATTGCCGCCAGAGAGACCTGAGGATCATCGGATAGATTTGGTGCCAGGGTGTAGCCCACCAAATAGACCTCCCTACAGGGTTAAGGCGGCGCAACAGAAAGAGATTATGGGCCAGGTTGAGGAGTTATTAGAGAAGGAGTTGCTTCAGCCTAGTTCTTCACCCTTTTGCTCCCTAGTGCTCCTAGTGCAGAAAAAAGATGGCTCATGGCGCATGTGTATTGACTACCGTGCGCTGAATAAGAATACATCAAGAATAGGTTTCCTATTCCTAGAATTGCTGATATTCTAGATCGTTTAGAGGGTGCTGCAATTTTCAGCAGGATAGACCTTAAGAGTGAGTACCATGAGATTCGTATAAGGCCAAAAGATGTGCACAAGAGTGCGTTTAGAACACCATTTGGTCTCTATGAGTTTCTAGTGATGCCGTTTGGTCTAACAAATGCTCCTACCACGTTCAACAGAATGATGGACAAGATTTTCCGCTTGCATCAACAGTTTGTTGGGACCTTCTTCGATGACATGATAGTCTATTCGAAGAATGAAGAGGAGCATAGGCGTCACTTGACCATTGTGTCCGAAGAGCTGCGCAATCACAGGCTACTTGTCAATCCTAAGAAAAGTGAATTCTTCCCAAAAGAGATCCACTTTCTTGGCCACAATAGTCTCAAAGAATGGTGTCAGAATGGATCACGCAAAGGTCGAAGCAATGAAGACATGGCCAAACTTGAAGACTATGCACGATGTGAGAAGCTTGTTGGGATTGTGTTCCTACTATAGAAGGTTTATCAGGAATTTTGCAGAGGTAGCATCACCTCTTCGCACTTTGCAAAAGAAAGAGGTCACTGATGGACCCAAAAAGAGATTTCAGCTTTTAGTCTCTTTAAGGAAAAGTTGACTTCAAATCCAGTAATTGTTTTGCCAGATCTAAGAAGTCATTTGTGGTCCGGTGTGAAGCGTGTGGCAGTAACATCGGAGCAGAGCTAATGCAAGTTGGGCGGGTAGTAGCTTATGAAAGCCGAATTTTGCAAGGGCCAGAAAGGACTATGCAAGCCTATAAGAAAGAGCTCTTGGCGGTGATTCATGCGCTTTCTAGCTGGAAGCACTACCTCTTAGGTGCTGATTTTCTTGTCCAAACAGACCATCGGACCTTGCGATACTTCTTGACACAGTCAAAGTTATCCGAAAAGCATATGCGATGGGCGAACATTCTTTCTATGTTCCACTTCCAGATTATGCATGTGGAAGGCAAGAAGAATGTTGTGGTTGATGCGTTATCATGGAAGCCACAAATTTCAGTCATCATGAGTTGGATGACATGAAGGAACAACAAACAGATGCACCACAATGTGCCTGCAACCCGTTGTTGCATCCGATGGCGTCACACTGAACTTGGCAAGAGGCCAAAGTGTCTGTACCAGATCTGTCACCCCTAAGTCCCCTGTGTGGTGTGAGAACTCAGTAGCCTGAATCTGGAGCCAGTCAAGACACTGTGTACAGGGTCTACTCTGTAGGATCCCTACCACACATCGAGAAGGAGAAACCCACCGCTGTGTCCAAAGCCTCAATGCCTCGAGCTGCAAGAAAGAGGACGTGGACTCGAAAGCAAGACTCCTCCAGATCGGGAGAAGTCACCCAAGAACCGTGTGAAGCTGTAGTCGAAGAAGTCCTAGCGTCTGCGAATGTCAAAGCTAGTCAAACCTCTAGGGACTGCTACAAAAGGAGAAGTCTGCACTAGAAAAGGCAGCCTCGGATGGGGCTGTCCCTCCCGAGCCACACGGCTCGTAGCAAAAGCACTACCAAGAGATCGCCTCGAGGCAGATGTGTGTCTAGTCTCTTGCATCTGAGAAGGAGTGAAGGAGGGGTCGAGAGATGAGACAGTGGGCCCCACCGAGGAGAGAGGAGGGACGGGAGGCGGGGGTGGAGGTGGAGGAGGGGGAGGAGGCAAGGGAGGCGGAGCGGCACCGTCTGAGGGAGGAGGAGGTGGAGGCGGAGCAACTGAAGTGAACGGGGCCTCCTCAGGCGGGTCCTGCTAAAGGGGGTCAAAACGGTTCCCTGTCGGAACCCAATGCTGCTGAGCTGCAGGAGGTCAACCCACTAGGGGGAGCAATGGGGCAAGCCCGCCCCTATCGGCGGCAGCCAAGCACCTGCTACTAACCGTAAGCTGTCTGATCGCTGGTCTCTGTCGAAGTACCAACCTGTCTGTCCTGTGTATCTCGTTGCTGGGCATGCTCAGCCTTGGGCAGCTATGCATGCGATGTGGGTCGAGGTCTCCTATGAGGACAGGCCTTTGTCAAATGGCCCATCTGACTGCAAATGAAACACTGATTCGGGAGACTCGAATACTCCACACTCTGTCTAATCCAACCCCACTCACCCGAGGCACCAGTACCACCTTCGAGAGGGAGTGTGTCTCGAACAAGAACCCACACTGTAGGTAAACCCCTCCTCCACCTCCTCCTCAGGCGAGTCCTGCTGAAGGGGATCAAAACGGTTCCCTGTCGGAACCCAATGCTGCTGAGCTGCAGGAGGTCAGCCACTAGGGGGAGCAATGGGGCAAGCCCGCCCCTATCGGCGGCAGCCAAGCACCTGCTACTAACTGTAGGCTGTCTGATCGCTGGTCTCTGTCGAAGTACCAACCTGTGTGTCATGTGTATCTGGTTGATGGGCATGCTCAGCCTTGGGCAGCTATGCATGCGATGTGGGTCGAGGTCTCCTACGAGGACAGGCCTTTGTCAAATGGCCCATCTGACTGCAAATGAAACACTAGACTCGAATACTCCACACTCTGTCTGACCCAACCCCCACTCACCCGAGGCAGCAGTACCACCTTCGACAGGGAGTGTGTCTCGAACAAGAACCCACACTATAGGTAAACCTGCGGCCTTGGCCACAATTGAAGCTGCAGTGCGCGGAGACTCCAGAATTGTCCCAAACATGGAATCAATCCTTGGGAGAAGAGGGAGGTATTCTCGCCTCAGGCCTCGGAAGCAGACCAAAATCGGCAAGTCTGCCTCCTCCTCGAGCACATCTAAAGTAGGGTCAAAACCATGATGCCATCGTCTAGAGTAAGCTCGAGCTGCTCAGATGCCGAGCGGGCTCATCGAAATCACCTTGTCCGTCATCTTTGGAGACTCGAACTTTATCTGGTGGTACCCTCTCCCGAGGATCTGGACATCAGTGATCTTGCCCACATCGGAGAGAAGGCGGTCGAGCCTGAGGAAGATCCTGAACCTCGCCCCGACTAGGCCGAGTGCCAATGATCTTGCAGATAACCGAAGTGGCTTGCAAGCGTTCCACTTTGGCCATCAACCTCTCTTGCTCTTCTAGCGAGAGAGCAAGTCGAAGGATCGGCTCCGCGGTGTCGGACGAGGGGGCTTCTGTGGAGTCCCTTTGAGGTGATCGCCGTTCTGTGTCTGCAGCTGAAAGGAGAAGTGCGTTGGTGTCGAGGCGAATACCAACAAGCTAAAAAAAAAACAGCCTATAGGCAAGAGGAAGGCGAAAAGAGAACGGGAGCCGGGGAGTGAGGAGGAGGGCTAAGGGCAGGGGGCGGGCAAGTGCAACGAGGGCGAACGAGGCGCGAGGGCAGGCAAATGAGGAGGGGGCAGATTGGGGCAACGCGGGTGTGCAAGAGCAGGAATAGGGGCAGTGGACAGCACGCGGGATGGAGCAGGGCCACGCGAGCTGCTGGGGGAGAGGATGCGATGGCGGGGGGTGAGCACAGGCAGCAGCGAGCTCAACAAATTCTTAAGTCCTAACGTATGCTAATTACGAAATCGAAAAATGAATACTACTACCAATCTACGAAGAAGAGGCTGCACATAACCAAAGAAGAACTTTATCGTGCATAGCTTGGACAACAACTATGACATCACTACTCACGTCGTCAGTGCCCAAGAGTAAGTGCAGGTTTGTATAGAGGTCATTCATGCTTTGAACGTACTCTATAAAACCAACAAGCTGAGTTTCTATCACCCTCCAGAGGTGATGTGCATACTCAGCCATGATGAAGGCTTGCATTTGTCAAGCTAGAGTAAAAATACTAGAAGTGCTAGAGATCAAAACAACAAAATAGTGTGTTACTAAGTCAAACAATAAGTGGGCTTTTAAGCTCCCCACTTTTATTGAATTTATTATTGATTATCCTGAACATTCCAAAGGAAGAAACACTAAATATAAACTTACTACGATGGAAAAATGAACAAACGTTTTTCATGATTCTTTTGAATGAGTATCCTTTCTCAACGAGTAAAGAAATAAGATGGCACGATTGAACAACAAAGCAGATTTACTAGAACAAAGACAAGAAAATCTAAATAACTGAGAGCAAATGACACCGTCCTTAGCTAGAAGAAAGGAACACATTCTTAAGTCCTCAGGTAAGCTAAATACAAAATCGAAAAATGAATACTACTATAAACCTACGAGGAGCAAAGAACCAAACTTGACAATATGTGATCTCAACTTGGCTGCTTGTCCAAACAGGAAGAATAAGATTATCACCTTTATCATGCATAGCTTGGACAACAGCTATGACATCCCTACTCACGTTGTCAATGCCCAAGAGTAGGTGCCGGTTTGTATAGAGGTCATTCATGCTTTGAACATACTCTATAAAACCAACGAGCTGAGTTTCTATCACCCTCCAGAGGTCGATGGGCATACTCAGTCATGATAAAGGCTAGCATTTGTCAAGCTATAGTAAAAATATTAGAAGCGCTAAAGATCAGAAAAACAACATAAGGTGTTATTAAGTCAAACAATAAGTGGGCTTTTTAGCTCTCCACTTCTATTGAATTTACTACTGATGATCTTGAACATTCCAAAGGAAGAAACATTAAAAATAAACTTACTACAATGCAAAAATGAGCGAACGTTTTCATGATTCTTTTGAATGAGTATCCTTTTTCAACTAGATAAAAAATAAGATGGCAAGATTGAACAACAAAAGCAGATTTACTAAGCAAAGACGAGAAAATCTAAATAGTTGAGAGCAAATGACACCGTACTTAGCTAAAAGAGAAATGTGAGGCATACGGATGATATTTAGATTGGCATATTCTAGTTCAAGGCGCTTATCATAGATATCTACTTCTAATCCCAAGGAGTCTAAAAATTCTTAAGGTCTAAAAAGGCACAACAATCACTATTTGTGGTACAGTTAAGTTCACAAAACTCCTCGGGATAAATTCCTCCGCCTATAGAACTTAAACTCAAGTACATAAAATCTTGAAAAGAAGGAACGTCAAGGACAAAAAGATCATCTACAAAGCGTCTTACATTGCATAACTTGTGCAAAAATATTGGGTAAGTGTTAGCAAGGATAAAACACTCCATAAAATCAAACTCATAAGTAAAAAGATAGAAATTAGCAAGAAAAACAACACAATTGGTACCCATAGGGATACCAATTGTTTGCTTGAAAAGAGAGTCGCTGATGGTTATATATAAATTGTCCAAAAGAAAATCTAACCAAGATATGATGTCAATGTCATCTACAATCCTGGTGAATCTCTTTCTGCCTTTGTCTACATCTACATTCTTACTTTTCATCCATAAGAAGTCAAAGTTCAAGGCTTACTTTTCTACTAGCAATGCCTTGTACCTATCCTTCTCAAGCTTGTACGCAAAAACTTTTGAAATAAGAGACTTGACTCTAAATTTAAGGTCCTCCAAATTTAGCTTCGTGTATAGCGTTGTAAAGTCAAAATTTTGGAGACATAAAGGAGAAGATTTCTCTCCTTAAGACTTCTTGAAGAGTTTAGAAACTTTAAAACAGGAATGACACCTACTGAATCATTTAAAATCCAACTTGAACCAGTAGGTACGTCTGCTTCCTTTAGCATATTTTTCCACAATTCATTTACGCTATGTAAAATGGCTTTGAAACAATAACTAAGCCATTTGGAAACCTCAGTCAAAGAGGTGTTACAAGAAGCAGCTATAAATCTACGCTTTATAGGGTTCTTGCAGAACTTCCAAACGGTATATAAAAAAGATAATTTAGGCTGGCACTTGAAACCAAAAGTCTTGATGTTTCAAGATAACCTCTTGCATTGAAAGATCACAATCATTGTCAGTCTAAGAGTTTACTTCACCTAACAAGCATTCTAAATAGAACTTTTTGCACATAACAAAGTTATTAGAGCACTTGTCTACGTAAGAGATTACAAAATCACAATGAAATTTCCTAAGAGCATCACGATCAGAAGAAGATAAGCTATTCCTTCCTGAAGAAACGTTCCTAGAGCAAGATGCTAATTTCAAAGAAGCTTTCTTGAGGACTACAGACTTCCAATGGGTAAAAATACATTGAACTCCTAAAGACTCCTCAAACTTTACTACAAAACTAGAAATTCCTTTCTCCATGGCTTTGAGAAGGCAAGAATCGTTTGAGCTATTCCTTCCTGAAGAAACGTTTCTAGAGCAAGATGCTAATTTCAAAGAAGCTTTCTTGAGGACTACAGACTTCCAATGGGTAAAAATACCTTGAACTCCTAAAGACTCCTCAAACTTTACTACAAAACTAGAAATTCCTTTCTCTATGGCTTTGAGAAGGCAAGAATCGTTTGAGGAAGGGAGCCTATATTTAGTACCTCTTGAGAAAAGGTCTTTCAAAGAATCCGAAGGAAGAATAGAACAATCGGCAGTAACTACATGACCCAAAGCTCCATTTACGTAAGAAGAAAAGGCAGTTTTACTACAAGGGAAATCAATACTTGAGATTGCTAAACTTTCTTGCTTTTAAAGATTACGTCCTATGTCACTATAGTTGAAAGCTTTTTGTCCTAAAGTTTTCATATATTTGAAAGCTACGACGAGATGGTTCCATACCTTTCTGACACAAGGAGAGAGAGCATCCAATTTCCAAAGCTTCTTGAGATCTCAAAATAGATCTTAATCCAATCTTGTCTAAGTCAAGGGAGGTGAAGATAGTTATCAACAAATCTTTCTTTCCAACCAAGGGATTTTTCAGACTAGGACACTTGGACTTCAAAAATTTGCCTAACAGTATTCGAAGTTGAGTACTATGAGACTCTCTTAGCTCCAAATCTTCATAAGAGTAGTTCTCAAGGATATACAAGAGCTTAAATAGGATCTTTATAGTGTACCTTTCAAATAATTTATAAGAAAAAGAACCCAATTCCATGGCTCTAGATAGGTAAATCAATCTCCATTTGAAATCTCTATAAGCAAAAATTCTATAGTTAGTAGGGTAATCACTCTCAATTCTAGAGATTGAAGCCTTAGGGAGACCTTGTACTCTACTAGAAATAGTGTTGTGCCAGACAATTGGATTGATTTCAGGGATAGAAGGTGGATCTGAACAAGAACCTTTAAGAATCCAAGTTCTTTTAAACTGACTTGAAGAGAGAACTAACTCAGGTTTGGGATGCTTTCGCCAAAGCATAGGTTTCTTATGGTAAATTCTCTTATTTTTACGTAAAGAAGACTTTCCTTCCAAGTTGAAACCTTTAGGGAAAAAAGTATGCAAAGTTCTCATCCAAAACAACTCTCGAGGCCACGCTGATTTATAGAACTCTTTAGAGTTTCTAAAATTACCCTCTATGTGCTAAATGGAAAAACAATGGAAAGACTCAAAGCCATGTTTTGCTATTGCCGCATACAAGGGTTTCACACTTTCACGTACGGTGCTCTTACTTTGAACTTTTCTCGCTTCTCTTACATGTTCCTGAAAACGGACAAAAGATGTTCAAAAGGTTTCACTATTTGTGGTACAATTAGGTTCACAAAACTCCTTAGGATAAATTCCTCCACCTACAGAACTCGAATTCAAGTACATAAAATCTTGAAAAGAAGAAACGTCAGGCGTCTTACATTGCATAACTTGTGCAAAAATATTGGGCAAGTGTCAGCAAGGACAAGACGCTCCATAAAATCAAACTCATACGTAAATAGATAGAAATTAGCAAGAAAAACAGCACAATTGGTGCCCATAGGGATACCAATTGTTTGCTTGAAAAGAGTCACCTATTTAGTTTGAGCAGCATCTTTGCTTCAATACGTGTTTGTGATTTTAAGAGACAACCCTCAAAACCCTCTATCACCAACCTCACCCACTGTGGTGACCTGTGCTGAGATCATGCACAACCTAGGGCTCAAAGTGGTTCACACCCTGCACTGACACGACAAGCGGCTCACCCTACTCTATCAGCAAGGGTCATTGTCGCCTTATGGGCACTCTTAACCTATAGGGGGGTTTTAATTGCAGGGCAAAACAAAAAACCACTCGGTATGATCAGCATGCTCGTTGTAGCAAGAACTAGGCGCCGTTTCCAAAAGTCTACTTCAAATTACCCTTCCTAACGACTCTCAAGAGACTTGCTCTTGCTTCCATAACACTAAAAGAATAAAGAAAAGAAGGGACAACTCTGAGGCAAGACATCACAGTCAAAAAATGATGTTGCAACGTAAACCCATGATCAATCTGGTATGACAAATCAACAAGCTGAAATTAGTCACTTAAACCTTATGCAACATAAAATACCCAACAAAAAAGGACTGTATATAATTCTAAATAATGATCAAAACCTTTAAAATCATTTGGAGCAGAACAGTTAGATCTTCTCACTAAAAGAGTAAACAAAAATAGATGCTAGCGTCATACTAAAAGCGTTACAGTTCTTGAGCCTGTAGCTCCTTGTACTCTTTATCAAGGGCCTCCAACTCTTCATCTCTAACAGCATATGGCAAATCTTGGACATCCTGGGAACACACAAACGAAGAAGCAAGTTTAGTTTCGTTGAAAATGCAGAGTGTTTGTACATAATTCTCTTCGTTCATAACCTCATCAAAATCAATGTCTCTTTCTTGACCATCAGAGTTTGAAACAGGTAATAGATAATTTGCATCAGCTTCGTTGTCTGAACCTCCATCCTCCCCACTGCGGCTTCTCTTAGAAAGTCTTTCCTCTCTAAAACTCTCATTTTCATACTGATCACCTACAAGTGAATTGTTACACAAAGGGCTCGACGGGAACAAAACTCACTAGAAATAAAAAGCCACAAACTTATCATACTCACCAGAACTAAGCTCTTCTTCCTCAAAGTTGTCTCCTGAAGCTCTTCCAATGCAATTATTCTGCATCAAACATGAATGTAAGTACCAGGAACTCCAAGGAAACAGAGAGATAAATGTGTTATAAGAAAGAAACAAAGAAAGCTTTATGAGTGCATGCAGAAGTGGAGAGAGAAATGAAATGAAATGAAAAAGGCCAAAATGACCTATGAGACCAAAGTTCAAACGGATACAAACTGGTGACTGATACCATGTCTGGGTACAAGAAAGAGATGCTAAAAAATGAAGCTAGGAGTGCTACTAGCTGGACTGTGTGGGATATGTATGATCACTCAAACAATGGGTGCCTAGATGAGTCCATCGTCATCTAACTCTAAATGTCGAGACTCGAGATAATATGGCTCAAATCCTCAGCTGCAGTGTGCAGTGAAATCAAATCACGCAGGTCGAGCTAAAGACAAATGCAAGAGATATCAAAGTTCTCCAACAGTGGCTCCATGAACCCAGGTTCCACGAGATTTCCTCCATTTCCATAGGCGCCCGTTGCATTATCACAGAGAACACCGACCTGACAATAGGTGTAGCAAATGGGGCATCATGCACAATCAAACATGTTACACATACAAGTGAAGGACAAGTTAATAGTATCATTGTTGTCATTCACTGCACTGGAAAAACAATCACCCTTCGTCGAACAAAGCATAGAAGGACTTCTATTAATGGAATGTGATACCAGAAATCCACATTCCCATTGACATTGGCAAATGCGATGACTAGACACAAGGCACAGGGTGCGACAATATCCACTAGAGTACTGCTAGTCTTCAGAGACGCTTTCGCACCAGGTCTTGCTTATGTCATGCTATCACGAATAACAAACCGACCTAACTTGAAAATTCTTAGATGTCAACCCCTGTGACATTTCAACCCATTCGAATAGAAATTGTTCATGGAGTGCATCATACTTGAGTACTTGTACATATTTTTTCTAGTAGCTCATTACTGGAATACCACATTGTCATCTTGTCATTTTCTTTCTTGAACGAATAACATTACGCTTTGCTCTTCTTGACCACATTGTTCATGGCATTTCATTAATGAAATATCATGTTGTCCTCTTCTCATTTTCTATCTTAAAAGAATACCATCACGTTCTGCTCTTCTTAACCTCCCTGAATATTGATTCTTTGACATTCTAATCTTTCTTTCCTCTCTATTGCAGGCCGACATCCCTTGTCAGCAACATGAACAACAGAAAGGTATAATACGCACTACTACTTAGTTTGCGTTCAATGTATGCTAGCACATATAATGATGGTTTTCCATTTTTTATGCAGACTTTTCGACCTTTTCAAAAAGAACATTGCAACAACAAAACAACCAAGCCTAGAGGAGCGAGTCTACATTAGCGACAACCAAATCACTTTGCTGAACCTTGCAGGCTGTCGTCCAGGCACATAGATGAAGAGATTCTTGAACTACACAAAATTGCACACATTCATGGACAAGTATGTCCAAGTTTGTTACACTCTCTCTCTCTCTCTCTCTCTCTCTCTCTCTCTCTCTCTCTCTCTCTCTCTCTCTCATATTATCTAAAAGGAACCATCATTCGTGCTAAGTAGCATGCATTCAAGCAAGGAAATAAGTACATATTTGTGGAAGAGTAGAGTCTAGATCTTGTCACTGTTTCAATTCAGCTTCACTTGACACACTAGAAAGAGTATTGGGTGCTTTGATACCATGTGTAAGCGTGTGTGGAAGCCTGACAAAGTGGAGATAGACTCCAGAGAGAGAGAGAGAGAGAGAGAGAGAGAGAGAGAGAGGGGGGGGGGGGGGGGGGGGGATTAAGCAATCCCCTTGAACGCATGAGCCGTCAAAACCTTGAAAGGCACAAATACAACGACATAGAGGGGGTGCCCCCAGCCACTATTAGCAAAAGGCCAAGTAGGGCAGCCACTAATCATTCCACAAGACAAAAATCTAGGGGGCACTGGGCAGGGGCGTTGGAAAAATAAATAGCCTTTATGAACCACCAAATGTCGGGCCAAAATGGCCCGCCAAGACCAAATGCAACCAATATGCAAATGCAAAGGGTGGCAAGCCTAGGACACATTAACCGTACAAGTATGCCCTAGACGAAATTGAAGCAACAACATGGTGTATACTCTAACAGAAATCATGATTGATTTCAAGGTTATATTTCCTCATGATTTACGTCCAAGCTCACCGAGTAGATCATGCAACAATGACATGGCAGCTAGCAGTCAGTCATTTTCAACACTTATGTGGTAGTCAACCATTTTTGAACCAACCTTATCAGTTTAATAAAATCAAGGAGAACAAGATTTAGTGTGTGTTGATAGATTATCTTGACTGCTGAACCTAGTAAGTCTCCATCGTGACCACCTGTGTTACTTTCTTGAAAGCAAGACAACATTTTTCGCTTCTACATTGATTGTAAAGATCTTAACAAGAATACATACCTAATCCCTTGTATGGATGATCTTATGGATCAACTCCATGAAGCACTATACTTGTTAAAGATACGCCTATGATCAAGTTATCACCATATTTGAATCAAACTAGAAGATGTTCCTATAACAGGTTTCGATACGCGTTATAGTCATTACAGTCACTATGAGTATTTGTTCTAACCTTCTGGTTTGACTCTAACGCTCTTGCTACCTTTCAACAAGTGATGAACAATCTCTTGAAACCGTTCATTGTTGTATTTCTCTAGAATGTCTTGATTTATGACCATAGTCTGTCTCACCACATTGCACATATACATGCTTTTCTCAAAGTATTGAGATTTGAGTAGCTTTATGCTAAAGCCTCTGGGTGGGAATTCTTTGAGAAGAAGCTTTTTTACTTGGGTCATATTCTTAGTAAGTAGTTGCAATGGAATTTGCACCGATGGAAGCTTTTTGACCTGGGTCATTAGGTCATAGATGGAATTTCCAACGATCGTGACAAGCTTGACAAAGTGCAATATTGACCTATTTTGATAAACATTCTAAAGAATGTGCACCTCTTTTGTGTTTTCATAAGGGTAATGGGAACATATGACGATGATGTAATTTTTTGGTCTCATAGGTAATATACGCCTATTGTAGACATAAATAAACATTTCATCCATCTCACTTTTTTCTATCACCCAAGTGTGGTAGATTGGGTATGCCATTTCCCTCTAGAATAACAGGCCTTGAGTTCAACTCTCCTCGTCGGATAGATCTTTAAGGTCTCCTAGGATAGTTTCCTACGACGTTAAAACAATCTTCTTCTTCCTCTCTCTCTCTCTCTCTCTCTCTCTCTCTCTCTCTCTCTCTCTCTCACACACACACATATCAATATAAAGTACCTTCTTTTTCTTCGATTTATAGGACGCCAATGATGCTGCCTTATTGGTGGCCTTTGGCTTTGCTTTCAACTTGGCAACCATTTTGATACTAGAACCAGCTCGCACGCAGCTGCTGTTGCCTGGAGGCTTGTTACTTGGCAAGCCCAACACCCTTTTCTTCAATGCTGAGAAAACCTAAAACCAAAGCTGTCTCCTACCAAACATTTCAATCATATTATGAAACCCTCGAGTAAGTTTTTTGTCGTTGCATGGAAACGCACGCACTCTCTCTCTCTCTCTCTCTCTCTCTCTCAAGGCGGCAGGAGAGTCATGGCAGCCTCGCTGGAAAACTAGTTTAGCTTTCACCAATTAGTTTTATGTATAGTGCCCAATAGGAACCTTCAGCCGTGAGGATCATCTCGTAACCACAAGAGTTGACACATCAAGACAGGTTACACACCGCTTGCCCAAGCTTGGGTGTGCGGATGTGGAAGCCAGCCATCAAAAGGTTACTGGGTACAAAAAAGGGGCAGCATACAATAGTTTAGATTGTGAAATCTAAACTAACATAATATGGCGAAAGGGAGTCCCTTTACACATGGCGCAAGCTGCGAGATGAAGGCTAAATTCAAGTAAGAGTGGCTCTTGGACACACGATAAAGAGGGACAGAGAAAGAGTGAGAGGCCATCGAAGGCAGCCAACCGTACTAGTTGTTTCCAATAATCATGTTAAATTGGCAAGCTTGGAAAAAAACCTTGGGCCATGAAAACAGAGCATGTAGTAAGAAGTTATTCAAGGAATTTTAAAAATGCGTTCATGGAAAGGGGGAGGACAAGATATAGCAAGAAGCATTGCAAGCCCTTGCCAACAACCTTCCAACAATAGGAAAAGGTTGGTAATAGTTCCTCTAGATGTTAGTTTTGATAAATGCTTATGGTTACATAAACACATGGAATTGGATGTAGCATAATTAACACTTATGCACAGTTTCCTTTCACATTGTAATCAGTTAATTATGTGAATTAAATAAACATAGCTTGCATAAAGCACAAAATTGAGCACTCAACACATCATAGAGGGTCAAATATTTGGAAGGGATAATCATCTCCCCCTGTGGGCCCTCCGGTGTGTCGTTAAAAAAAAGCACAAAATTGAGCAATCATCACATCATAGAGGGTCAAATTTTTGAAGATATCTTGCATTATAACTTTTCTCATGATCACATGTATCATTAAATTGAAATTCTTAGAGCTCTTTGTTAATTACTAAAGGCTTAGTACTTCACAAACCACACAGTTAGAAGATGTATCTTGTCAAAATTGCACATTTTACTCTAGCCTCACTTCACACATAACCTTATCCTTCTAGACCTTGTTCGGCACTTTGAAATACATGTCCGAGGTCTGCTCCTAGGTTGTTCTAATCCCCTAGAATCTAAATGGAATGCCTATGAGATTTCTTCTTAGATATGTTCCAAAATACTTTCAGCAACCTTGCTAGCATCCTGCATTTCCATTGATGCTCACTCTCTATCCCAAGCGAGGCTTGTGAATGTTTCAAAGCCCTTTAGACACTTGTGGCTCGCACATTGTCATTCTCACTGATTTTGTGGCCCATTTTATGACAATATTCTCTCTCTATATATATATATATATAGATAGATAGATAGATAGATATATATATGTGTGTGTATGCTAATATGCTAATGAGAGAAGTTCATGCTTGAAGCATGTGTTAGTAATTGAGACATGCTTGTAATGGCTTTTGGATATTCCAAAACTCTCTAGGTTCCATATTGTCTAGGATGGACATTCTCATCGCCTTACTACTCCATTTTAGGTTTTACGGAGTATTCTCTTTCTCTCTCTCTCTCTCTCTCTCTCTCTCTCTCTCTCTCTCTCGTGCGCGCGGATGGAGTAAATGTACTCTCGTGGCACCATCCCTTTTGCTCCACATCATTGCTTGGATCCCTTGGCATGCATAGCTTAAGAGATATTTACCCTTAAGGTGTATTTCTCTCTCTAGACTGGAGAGAAATACTCATGTGGCACCATTCCTTTTGCTCGGCATTAACACTTGGATCCCTAGGCATGTAGAGCTTAAGACATAGCATGGCTGGTTTGCATTGTTTTCCCAACCTTCAAAAGTGTACTTTCATTTACACAAGCTCGAGATGTTGTGTGATAATGTAAAATTGACCTAGGTTGTACGAGTGCACCTACTCAATTATGAATATTAAAAGCATTTTTTCTTCAAATCAGAATAAGTTTGTACTGTTGAATCCTTGACAGAAAATAGAAACGACCTATCAAGATTGAGATTGTAACACATCTTTCATTATTCACACTAAACTCAATTCCTAGTCATATTTTTTAATACATTATATAGGATGGCAATGCACATAACAAAAGGCTTTGCTAATGGCTTAAAAATAAATAAAAGGCTTTTCTAATGGCTCTAAATGGCTTGAAAATGCTAGAGTAAAGAAAATTAAGAAGAAAAACTCAAATTTATAAGGTGCATTCGACCATCTCTATTTATATGCACACAAAAAGTCTTTTGACTTTCCACCTCCATGGTCTTTTCATTTCCTACTCACCCTTCACTTATGCACTCGAGATGTTTTGAAAGGATTTTTAATTTTTTGAGATTGGGGAGACCTAATGCACAGAATAATAACTTATGAGCAAGATAGAGCTTACAAGTTTTTTTTTGTTCCAATCGCACAAATCTTGTGCGAGTCAAAGCAAACGCCCGTGAGCGCTACCAGGGTCGCTTGGCTGGACTCGAACCTATGAGACACCCGGTAACTTCACATGCAACTCTCCACCCAATCTCGCCATATATAGGCTCTTAGTCTGCTAATATGGCACCCCTAGATTGCATGTGCGTTTTAGCCCTTGGCCCTGGCCCTTGGCCTGACATTACTCCCCCTTTGGAGAAGCGTTTTCGTCCTCAAAAACACAAGTGTGGATGTCTTCAGAAGAACATTAATGTTTTCCATAGTAGCGTCCCTCACTCGGGCCAACTATCCATTTGATCGATACAAGGTGCTATAGGAGATTCAATGAAACCAAGAGAAACATCTTGATTTTCCAAATTGTTGTCCCTTTCCAACTACTTGTATCAAAAATTGGATGAATACAATAGTGGGGTAGACTCAATTTATAACTCGCTCGAGTACTCTAAAATGAGTTACCGCAACTAAGAGGTGTCAAAATGCATAACCAGGTTTCAGACTTTCTGAAGGTACAAGTGTTAGGAAAAGGCGGTGTGCCTCACCCTGCTTTGCCCGTGTCCGCCGACCAATGTCCAGTTGCCCACATTTATCTCCTTATTCTTTATACATACAAAGACTAAGGAGCTCTCACTCATTCTCACACTGTGCTCATACAGTGAGATTTGGGAGATCCACCTCACATCTCTCTCTCTCTCTCTCTCTCTCTCTCTCTCTCTCTCTCTCTCTCTCTCTCTCTCTCTCTCTCTCTCTCTCTCTCTCTCTCTCTCTCTCTCTCTCTCTCTCTACACACACCGCATTCGTGCACTCACAATTGGTATTAGAGCTTTGGCGACGCGTGCATGACAGCTTCCCGACGAGACGGAAGCAACGGAGCTCGACTATAGCGGCTTGAGCTTGGCGGTGGTGGAGAGATCAAGAAAGCTTGGAAGCTTTGTGAGAATGCAATGGGAGCTTCCGAGCTCAGTTGAGAGTGATGTATGCTCTTGTGGAAGCTCATAAAGGAGTGTGGAAGATTGTGTGTAAGTGAAGGTGTTACCCTAAAAACTGTGTGCACAGCATTACTGTTTTTAGTTTTGTTTTTCTCTTGATAGAATGCATATATGAATATTTTACCCGCGGGGCCCATCCTTTTCGACGTGGTACAACTTTGCAGAAGAAACTTTTGGCAAATTTCTCACCATTTTGCTGATATTCATCTCAGACTGAATATATACAGAAATTACAGATTTTCTGTTTTCGCATAGTGTGCGAGTTTGATGCACTTTTGGAAGCACAACATTCGCTCAAAGTTAGGTGCATAAATTCTAAGCTGGAGATGCAATTTCAGCTTGTGTAGAGCTTGTGGTTTGAGGGTTTTTGGTAGATTTGGGCAAAGAATCACATAGGCGTTTACACACCATCGAAGCGGTCTCTTAAGAGACGCGATTTTTTGGAGCACACAAGTGGAGCTTCTTTCACAGGTTTTCAAAGGATACTTTGGCAGTGATTTGTGCTTGGATTCATGGTCTTTGCGGATTGATTTGCATATGGTTATGGCGCATGCTTGATGCCCATTGTACATGCATTTTGGCGAACACTTTTAAGTGCCGGTGAGCTCTCTTGAGAGCATTGTTTTTGCATTTATCAAGTTTTCGGATTGCAACTCTTTTGGCGCTTGCTTATGCGCGTGTTGCGGGAGCAAATCACACCACCTATAAAGTGCATGCAACATAACCTAGATCAACATAATGTCAATCGAGGACACAAATGACACGATAGGCACACGGAGGAATCTCTTTAGCTTGTCAGGCTGAGACCATCCTACACATACAACACTCTGGAAGGCCAATTAAACCACAACCTAGAACCTCAATGCTCTCAACTACATCACCTAGCCACATACGAGTCAGGTCTTTGAGCAAGCTCAATGGAGCGAGCTTTTTTTTTTTTGGCCACCCTCCCTAGCTCTCCTTCCTCCCCCCCCTCCACCTTCTTCCTCCATCTCCTCCTCTAGCGACCCTCCTCCTCCTCCTTCCTCATCCCTCTCCTCTACCTCATTCCTCTCTCTCTCTTTCTCTCTCTCTCTCTCTCTCCTCTTCTCCTCCCATGTCTCTCTTTCCCTCTCCCCCACCTACCCTCCTCCTCCCCCCTCTCTCTCTCTCTCTCTCTCTCTCTCTCTCTCTCTCTCTCTCTCTCTCTACACTGTTTCCTCCTACCCTCTCTCTTCTCCTCTACCCCACTAATCCCCATCCCTCCCCCCACATTACGATGTGGTTTTCTATCAAATTGAACAAAGAGAAAACAATAACTCTGAGTTGGGTGCATGTTCACGCTACCGCATGCTAAAATCATTTAGGCTACAATGTTTGCATTCTCTCTCTCTCTCTCTCTCTCTCTCTCTCTCTCTCTCTCTCTCTCTCTCTCGTGTACCATGTGCGATCACATGTACATATGTAAAACCAAATAGATTAAAACAAAGATAGAGAGTGGAGACTAATAAATGACCCAAATATCTTTATTTATTTGATAACTTTGAGTTACAATATAACAACTAAACAATGTTGTGTACACAATTATCTTGGTCCCCTCATCACATTTTAGTATGTGCCATGACCGCATCTCCTCCAAGACCATGTGTCGCCTCCGTTGTGTGCTCAACTTCCCCACCATGCGCTACAAAAACTACAATCAAATTTTGGTTAGGGACAATGCTCTTAGCAAAAACTACATTAATACATAAATTTTACTAAGAAGTCGTAGAAGATAGTATTTGAAACCAATCACCTATTACATAAAGCCTATGACATACATTGCGTACCCTGTATGAAAGGCGTGTTCTCGATATAATCCGATGCTAACCCATGATATGCATGAAGACTTTCTAGATATGGGAGTAAATTCACGAGGAGCACATTGTCGTTGCTTGCTCCCTTGTAACTACTCACTGTGACAAGCGTATGTGGTGGGTTTTCGATTGCCTTCTTAGGATTGTCATCTACTAGAATGGTGTCCAAAGGATCCATGATGTAAGAGGCAACCAATTGAGATCTAAAGTTCTTCACAAACACCAAATTGAATTTTGGATGCTTATCTTCACACTGCCTCTCTTCACAGTGTCCTTGATGCAGGCAAAACTTGAAAAATGTCTCACCATACCTAGCCTCTTTGTATTTACTCTTAATTAAATCGATAATGGGGGTGAGATTTTCCTCTTGCATGGAGCTCCAAACCCCTACATCGAAAAGTTCAAACATCATTCTCAACAATAGCAATATCCCAGGTCGCAATGACACACCCATTCGCCCTACATTATGCATATTCGCAGCGTGGGAAGGAGAACTTTCTTACCACCACCCGTTTCAACAAGACATCGTTAACATCGAACACTATGAGTTTCCTTTTGGCATGGCAAGACGGAAGTGTGCATGTGCCTTCACAACGATCAATTACCAAACAAATCTTACTTAGCATCATATTAGGAGGGATACATAATTCCCATTTCACACTACTCGAGGAAGAAAGACACTTACCATTACATAGATGATGTAATTCTTCCATTGACTCTTGTCTATCTAGCAATAGTACATGCCGACCCATTCGCAGCCTCGGACGTGCAAGAAGACCGCAACCAACATACATTTGTAATACTACATTACCCTCCTCTGTATAGAAAGAGAGTAGCTTCTCGTGTAAAGTTGGACTTCTCTCCATGCCCCCTGCAGAGATATTATCATTCTAAATGCATGTTTGGTAAATTAGATAAGCAAATACAATCGAGGTGAACTTGTTGAAAACTCAAGGCATACCTCGCCAAGGAGAGCCATCCGTTTTGAGTTGCCAATGATTGGCGGTGTAGTAATCACAGATACGTTCAAATCAAGCTTTCGATTCAATCTGTAGGCACCAATTTTGCGGAATACAACGATTTCCAAGCATCGCATCTGTGGGACTTAAGAGTCATAATGAGGCACACTCTATCACACACTAATTTTCCAAACCAAGCAAGTAGTTTTACCTACCGCAACACCACCGTGAAGGCTGAATGGAGTAGCATACAAGACGATAGTTGTAAGGTCAAGATAGTACCCATTTCGATTTGCTAAGCTAACTAATGCCCACGCATGTTCTTGACGACATAACAACACTAGATTTCCCTTCTCATCAAGATACTTCCTGGCAATACCAAACACCTTCTGGATTCGATGGAGCTCGAAATGGTTCCATTTGGGGATACTAGGTAATGTTATCTCGACGACGCTTGTGTCGGTTGGGAGATGACAAAATATTGCATCACAACCTGCATTTGTTGTCCTGCCTCGCACCCGAAATATTTGTGAGTAGGGCACCTACATCTCTCTTTCCCGTCTCGTCTGTTGCTCCCATAGGATCAATAGCTAAAACCGCAGGATCTTATTTTAAACAAATGAATATACAGTTAGAAAGGTGAGATAGTAATACCAAGAGTACCTCAGGTTGTTAGCATACCGGAGCTATGTGCCATTGAATTCTGCACTTCATCGTGAGGTGGAGTGTTGCATTGCACCATGACATCTGGATATAACAAACATGTAAGTGCTTGTATTTAATATACTTAAAGATATCTTCACTTTGTTGCTAGACATCTGCTCACCTCCAACAAGAAGAGCAGGATCTCCGCAGTGACCAGTCTCTGCTATAGTAGACAATATCATTGAAAATTCAGTTATTGTACCATTTGCATCATTTGTATCCACCCACTACAATAAATACCTTGCTTACTGCACAACATATACCACAATCAATCATTCTGTACTTATGAGGTAGGCTGATAATTGTTGATATTTCCTTAGAGCGTATGGTATCTTGCATTCCTTCACTTTCGGTGGATGCCTGGGGGTGTACAGGAGCAAGCCCTATATTAATTCCAATCTCTGTGCATTGTCTTTGTGCCTTCTCATGTGCCTCATCATGCAGAGGAAGAACATGAGGCTCTGAAGTGGTATGAGATGCTGGTGGTGCTTGTTCAGGCTCTGGGACATGACTATGAGATTCCGATGTCAATGGTTCTTGTTGTTGTTGGGGAGGGATTGAGGAGTATTTGGATGGTCAGACACTTGATGTGTTGTGGAACTATTAGGAGCTTGAATGTTCCCATGTATGCCCACAGGTTCCATGGATACATGGGTTGGAAGATGAGGTGGCTCGATTAATGTGCTGCCTTTCTCTAAACTTCTTGGTGCCTTCCATGCCGACAAGGGTCTCGGTGTTAATAGGTTCTCTCCCATTGATTGCGTGTCTCCCTCTTGACCTGCTTTAGTACTTGATGTACTTGCCTTGTTTGGAGGCATCATAGTATCTTTGTCCATTACTTGACCTTTATCCTTCTTCGTGCTGCTCTCCTGTGGAGAGCATATAAATTACACGAGTACTATTAGTACAACCTTTCCATTAAGGCAACAGTAAGGGTGTGCAAATACTTACCTAGGTAGATTGTGGGGATCTTGTAGGCTTAGCAGTGGGCGAAGGCGAAACATCACTTTCGTCTTCATCATCCTCAAACTCCGAAGGACATTCACCATCGCTGCGCCTTGGTTCACGATCCTCCTCCTCCTCTTCTTCATTATGTGTCTCCTCAGTCACAACATCTTTTCCTTTTAGGGAACGTAGGTTCTTACCCTGGCAAAATTAATTTCATGGGTTGGAGTTAAATCCTCACATGACTTGAAAATAGTTTAACTATGTCTTTGTATGCTTTTACCTCTTCTTGCTATCTTTTAACTCTGTCGGCCTCTGCCTCCCTGAACTGCTCCCGCTCGTTGGGAGGGGAAGTGTCCTTTGCAAAGTCAATGAAAAGAGGACACTCAACATTCACTTTTTTTTGCCACAATGTTGCACGTTGTTCTTCCGTATACATGCATGCAGTGTGCTTCACATTGAGCCACTCTTTTGTAACTAGAACTCTATCTGTCCAACCCATGTTCTGCACCCATCTGGTATATGTTTGCCAAAATATACATATTGTCAACCACCCAAATTGTTTAGGGTTTAGGAAACAATTAGGACAAGATTACATACATGTAAAATGCCCATTTGGCGGCCGTGTTAGTACCATCCTTCTGTTTTTGCTTGTTAGCTTTGGTCCACCTTTCAATCTCTCGCACTCCACTTCATACAATGTGCCACTGTACCTCGATTGCCACTCTCATATAGTTGTCACAAGGGTGTCGTTTTCAGGGAGACGACACGATTTCTTCAGCAGTGCATACTGTTTCGTAGCCTCGTTCACAAGTCGATTCCACCATGTCTCTCGGCGTAACCAAGTGCGAAACACGAAGTGGTCGTCTACATTATCACACAACTACGTTATAGAATACTATACTCTTTTTTGTGAAACATTTATCGCAAAATGACCTTACTTAGTGCGGATTTTAGGCTTGGATATAACGTGGTTGGGTCATCGCTAACCAAGGCCCTTAGCACGTTGCTACGATGATCGTTTGGTAGTTCGGCACATGCAAGACTATATATTCAATCATCTGTCAACCACTTTGGTCTCCTGCTCCATTCTATGCCCATAAGAAATCTAGAAACAAATCTTAAAAATTTTAGAGCAGCACATGAATGTAAACATAACTCCCTTTGAAAGAAATCCCTATTAGTCTTACCTCCCACTCTTCTCCTAAGTTAGGATCCGCAATTGCATATTTTTTCGGCCTTTCTTGTCAGCCTTATAGAATGCGTTGTGGTAATGGTTAGTGAGCTCCTCTGTTGAGAGCTCATTTCACTTATTACTCATAGATTCCAAAGCCTTTGTGTACTTTGCCTGAATCGTGCCATTAGTTTATTCTTTGTTTGATCCACTACATTCTCATGCTAAGAATAACCAAAAGTACAATGAAACTTACTGGATATAGTAGTTGGGATAGCACGATAAGAGGAACCTTGTACCGGCGTCTCTCCAACCCCCCACGCTTATTCATTCCAGCATCTAGTTCTAGTTGCAACCAGCCTAGAACATCGTCCTCCAAACCCTTAAGCAATGTATCCATGTTGGTTGTGCCCATTGCTCTTACCATACATAGCATATTTATGAAGGAAGTTTTTACGTAGCCTTTGTCATTAATCCTGTGCCAACAAAACTTACACCATTAAAAGACTAGGAAGCGATAATGATGCTATAGCTAAGCTTATCGATTCGACTAGGAAGCAATAATCATGCTATAGATAAGCTTATCGATTGGACTAGGATGTGTTAATTATGTTATAGCTAAGCTTACCGATTCAAGCGTGCCACTACAGCAAGAACTGCTCCCTCGTTCTCTTTAGTGACCTCAACCATGCAGGCTTCCACACAGAAATGATACTTAGGCTCCTCTTTGTGAGCTACTTAGCAAAATCACCTTGCATAGTTTCACAAAATTATTCTCTTCTTGATATAGAGTCAGAAACAATAGTGTAAGAAGTCATGTACCTGTATCGTTTGCGCATTCCATGCCCGAAGATGGTGATTCCCATCCCATGTGTACAACATTTTTCCTTTCACGTCCCCCCACCCGGATTTATGCAATTGTTTCTCAAAATCCTCATTTAGTTGCATCTAGATTGGATCCCAGGTTTTTCGAATAGCATGACTAACTTCTACTGGATCTAGATCTGGAGTCCTTATTGAAAGCATGAATCTCGCACGATGTGGAACATGTCCATTTCTAGAGAACTCCAATGCTAGATTGTTCACTCGATCTTGCACTAGCCGTACCGTTGGATGTGGTAACAAGCAACACAATGGCACTCGTGGCAGTGGTACCTTGCGAGTATCCTGTATAACCATGCTAGAAAAGTTTTTAATTGTGTAGTTTGCTTCACGAATGTTAGATGAGCCTACCATATCTAAAATTACCAACCTGAAGGCGGTGCAAAGTGTCGTCGAGCAAATCCCATTTCAAGGTGGATTTCTCGGTAATAGTAAAAAGACCGCGATCTTCATCCTACGCATCCTCTCTTTCGTCATCTTCTTCACTTGAGTAGTTTGCAATAGGGACCTGGTCCTTTGATGGTGATGGTACCTCAGATTGTGTAGTGCCCTCTGCACTGGCTTTCACTGGCTTCTCCACTTCTTTCGCTTTGGTGACTTCTTTCTTTGTGCTAGCCGCATCCTTTTTCAAAGCAATTCTACCCTTTTTCTTTGGGGGCTCCGAGCTAGGGTCGTCTTCTTTCTGTGCTCGTGTGACCCGCTTGCTTTCAACAACTTCCCTTGCTTGATCTGCACTTCTTTTCTTGACACCCGTCGACTACTTGGTCACAGGTAAATTATTATTAGCTTATATTACTGGCAAACAACGATTAATTTCATGAGTATTTAGGGCACTAAACTCTAGTGGCTTACCTATGAACCAAGAGTCTTTGGAGGAGGCTTTGAAACGTTTGGTTTGGGTGGAGCACCCGATGCTATGCTAGTGGCTCGTGGAGCGATAGGTACTGAACCTTTGGCTCCGGATGATACAGTTCGTTGTCCTTTTCCCTGGACAGAAAATGTTGGATGTTGCTTGCAAAAGAGAGCATGTAGGACATAATAAAATCTAGAGGGTCTCATTACCAATTCTCTTATCGGCCACGCTACAACTGTGCCCACTGCTACACCTAAGGTGCACACATTATCGTCAATGGGTGGAACATGTGGCAACGTTAGACCGGGAGCTGATGCCAATTGGACGGCTACTCCCAATGTGCCTCTAGGAAACTCTATTCCATGTAGCTTTTCATGGGGTAGAGATTGGATCACGATTCCTTTCCCAACTTCCTTGCCCTTGCTTAAGAGCACCACGTGCTCATTCTTGCTAAAAGACAAATTTTTCGTAGCCATTTGTTTCCCACAAGAAAATTGAAATGAAATCTTTATATCTCAATACTATTACACACGACTTCTCTTAGGTTGTGATGTTCTTCTTGATATGCACATAAGTTTCATGGACATAGAGGAAAGCCTTGCAAGAGAGAGAGAGAGAGAGAGAGAGAGAGAGAGAGAGAGAGAGAGAGAGAGAGAGAGAGAGAGAGAGAGGCCGATGGAGAGGAGAGGGAGGGAGATAGAGGACGAGGAGGGGAGCTGAGGGTCAAGAAGAGGAATAAAGAAGGGAGGAGAGAGAGGAGAGAGGAAAATTGGTGGGAGGGAGACAGGAGGAGGGAAAAGGAGAGAGGTAGAGGGGATGAGGGATAGAGAGAGGATAGCTAAGAGGGGAGGAGAGGGTGAGAAGGAGGGGGGTAGAGAGGGAGGAGGAGGAAAGAAGGGAGGACCATACCTCTCTGCAGCAACAACAACAAATGGTCCTCCCAATCTTTACTCCTCTTTTATACCGTAGAGAGGGGAGAGAGAGAGGAGAGAAGATATGAAAGATCTCAAGAAGAGATATACATACACACACACACACAGAGAGAGAGAGAGAGAGAGAGAGAGAGAGAGAGAGAGAGAGAGAGAGAGAGAGAGAGAGAGGGGTGGATATATAGCACACTTATGTATACACACACACATACACACACGTATATAGCACACACATATAACACACACACACACACACATATATGTATACACTATCACCTCCCCCCCTCTCTCTCACCTCTCCCTCTTCTCTCTCACCTCTCTCTCTCTCTCTCTCTCTATGTGTATCTCCTCTTCCTTCACTCTTCCTAGATATTAAGTTATTATGTAACACACTTTTTTGGTAAATCATGTTACATAACACACATTTACCTAGGTCACCCGGCTCACCTAGGTCACCCGGATCACATGTTGGAGTCATGAAGAAGTCCAGAACTTAATTGATATGAAGTTCAAGATGGTTTCAATACACTATTTGTTTGCAGAAACAAAACCAAGTATGCCACAGTCTGTGAAACATATAACCCGTTTGTAAGGCCATGAAACCGAAATCTATGTGACTATGACCAATGATGAAGGCTAGGTCCCCAGATAGCTGCCCCAAACGCAAGTGTGGGGGCAATTATGGTATCAAAAGCCACCATTTGGTATGCGGCTCATGAGACTATGTGTGTTAACACTGCCTCTCTACTACAGCAAGAGCTGCATATACTCGTGCAAGTCAAGCCTCTGAGGTCTCTCACCAAAGAGCGACAACCCTTTGATAGTCATCCCAAGATATACCTACTTTCTAGCAGACTCCACACGCTCCTCTCCAATATATAGTGAACCATATGTAGATCTCATCACCCACGCTGCTGAGATGTTGAAAACCGTAATTTGGTCTTTAAAAATTTCACCTTTAGATCTCCATCCGTGGAAAAGGTCAAGTAGTCACCTTGGGTGGGTCTGACATAAGTACAATGTAATCTGCATTCACCAAAATCCTGCCTCTGCAGTGTCCTTGAGGGAAAAAGAAGCTATAAACTGAGTACAAGTGGGCCTCTAAGGACGCCCATGTAATCCTGTCACCTAGAGGAAGTATAATGCTATGGGTATAATGCTACACATCTGAGTCGTGGGGAGGGAGGGAAGGGTTTACAGTTGGAGGAGCCGACGACGGAGGAGAGTGAGGGAAGGGTTTACAGAAGACAAAATAAAGGAGCAATAGCGATATCGCTATTGCTCCTTGTTTTATTAATATACTATACTACATCCCACCCCCTATTTCCACGTCATCCAAGCTAGACCCACTCTGCGCAGACAATGTCCTCCCTACTCCTACTCCCCACCAACTTGCCCTCTCTTCGCCGCCAAACTGGCATGCGCACACACCTCGACTCCCTCCCTCTGCTCTGTCATCCCCAAAACCCCCACCTGCATCAACACCCAACATCCTCGTCGCCGACCTCAACGAGAGAGAGAGAGAGAGAGAGAGAGAGAGAGAGAGAGAGAGAGAGAGAGAGAGATAGTTCTATTATCGTCCTGGGAGGTCAAATATGACCTATGGGACCAAAGGAACATGTCACGTGGTGTGAGTGGAGTTCATAAGTGACTCTCGATGCTCAAAAATGGCTGAAATGAGCGTCGCAATAGAGAGTCCACATCGTGGTTGGGAGAGGAAGGTATGTAGGGAGAGATCATGGCTGAATATATGGGGAAAAGAGGACCTAATGTGGTGGTACTCACTCTCTCGCACTTGACGAGGGCATAAGGTGCAAAGTCGATGACACTCCTCGCCAGTGCCCCAACGTCCTGTCTCGCAGCGTAGAGAATGGGAGCTAAGACGAATGGAGGCAATGGTGCGGATCGCACTCAACGGGATGGACTCAAGGATGTAGGAATGGGTTCGGTTACCTCGTTCCGAGAAGAAGAGAGATTTGTAGTTTGGGGCAACGTGTGTGGTGTAATGGCTGAAGCGAGAACCTCCGGATTTCTCCCAAGCCGTGATACATTGGCGTTGTAAGAAGGCCTCATTAACTTGGGAGTCGATCGACGCATCCTTGACCAAGTGACATGCATCCCATCTTCCAAACCATTTCTTGATATCAAGCATCCACCCCGAACTTAGTATTTTGCTCTTGCATGTCTTTTGAACCATTTGACTTGCTTCATATGCGATTCTAGGAAGTCGATGCAAAGGGCTACGTTGTGTCTTACGCATGTACTCCACAACCCTTTGCATGCCCAAGACCTCAATGGGAAGCAATCCGGACTCAAGAAGTAAGAGCATGTAGGGTGTTTGTGTCTTGTCTTGGAGAAAGTTGGTGAGAAAACGCTTTTGGACATTCTCAACCTCTTTCCAAGTAGACTTCCCGATGCTTCCACCCCACACCTCCACTCCATAAAGAAGCACCGGTGTCACCAATGTGTCAAAGAGGTACTTTTTGAGAGCCCAACACTTGATCTCTCCTGCATTGCACATGTTCTCAAATGCATAATAGGCCCTCTTTCCGGCTTCCAAGCGACGCATTGCACAATCCTTCCATTTTATGATTGGATGGAACCTCAAGGCCAAGGTACTTGAAGTGATCTACCACTTCAAGTTTCTCATTGTTATATACAATGCATGGATTTTCATCATTGAGGGTCTTTTCAAGCATAACCTTGGTTTTGGATCCATTCACGATCAGCCCGCTATGTAGGCAAAAGCGTTCCAAGACACTCATAAGCTTTTGTGCATCTTCTAAGGTATGTGCCAAGAGCACTACATCATCGGCATAAAGCAAAAGCATGATCACCGCATTTCCAATCTTAACCTCTTCTATGCCTTCTTGCTGCATAAAGTCGAGAACCATGCATTCCAATTCATCAATGAGTAGCCCAAAGAGGGATGGGGAAAGTGGGCATCCTTGTTTGACACCAATAGTGCTTGCAAAAAATTCTGAAATTCCATCTCCCATACGTAATTGACATATCACTTTTTGGTAGATGCGAAAGACTGCATGCATAAATTCTCTCGGCACTTGAAGGCTTTGCATACATCTCCAAAGATTTCCTCGCGGTACCTTGTCAAAAGCTTTCTTGAAATCCACAAAGCAACAATACAACTTTTTTCCTTTCAATCGAGATGCTTCCATAAGAACTGGAAGAGTGACAAGGTGATCAATAGTGCTATGATGCTTTCGAAAACCTGCTTGGCCAAGTGCACGTTTGCCATTCTTTTCAGCCCATTCACGTATCTTCATCTCCATGATACATCCAAATAACTTTTCCATTAAAGAACCAACCATTATAGTGCGATAGTTGTTCACATTGTTTACATCTCCTCCTTTGTGCAAAGGTTTGATCCAATTTGCACTCCAATCATGAGGCATGCCATACTGAAGTGTAAGGTTAAACATATCGCATATCCAATATCGTGTTTTCTTGCTTGTCCATTTAATCATTTCAGCCTTGACACCTTGAAGGTCACCTGCCTTGCGAGTAGCAAGTTTCTTAAGCGCACAGCATACATCTTCAATGGTAAAGAAGGGAGACATAAACGGAAGGGAGCTACAACACTTCATCTTATCAACATTGGGTTGCTCATAGAGGTTCTTACAATGCATATACATATCCTCAAGAGTCAAGTCACCAAAGCTCTCAACGCGCTTGCCTTTTAGATTTTTCCAAAACTTGCCACATGCATGTGCTTTCTCTTGTGCTAAAAGAAGTTGTTTTTCGACTTCCCACCTTCTCCTCTTCTTTTGAACAAGTGCGTTGTATGTGTGTGAACATTCCAAGTAAACTTCCTTGTCTTTGATTGCATCCAATCTTAGCAAGTGTTTTCGGGCTTGACTACATTCCATGTCAAACCATTTCTTCTTGGTGCTACCCTTCTTAGACCTTTTGCAAGACATGTGTTTCACCGAAAAGCATTCCTTCGTACAAGAGAAAATTACTTCTTTGAAAACTTTCCACTTGCATTCTAATGTTGGCCTCTCTTGATGCTCTATCATGCTTAACATTTGGTCCACCATATCAGCATATATAAGTGCTCGTTTGAAGTCTAGACGTAGGTACAAATGATTCACATCATGATTGGAGGCTACATGCTCGGGCCGTTTACCACACTTGAGGTCAATACATAACATCCTATGATCCGATTCCGGATTCCATTCACCAAGTGTAAAGCTTTGTATGCATTCTAGAGTGGCTTCTGAGAACAACATATAGTCAATCACGCTAGCACCGTTGTGCTTTCTACATGTAAAGTCATTGGTGCCTTGCCATAGAGATACACCATTTGCAATGAGCATTCCAGTACTATTGCACATATGTAGAAGTGACTTTCCATAGTGATCCACTTCTTTTGCATCATTAGAACTTCGATTATACATGTATGAGTCATCCATTCTTCTTGAGACATGCGGCATGTCTACTTGTTGTGTGTCGTGTTGTAACATATTTGTGCGAGCATTCATGTCTCCAAAAACAATGACTTCACCTTGATCCTTGTAATGAGCAATGTCTTCCTCTAGTTCAACAAAGGGCTGATCTCTATCCATATTCAAGCAAGCATAAAGGTTGGAGTCATAGTGAGGAATGTAGCAACCGGCCACAAACATGACTTGACCATTTGGTGGGCTGATTTTCAGCCATAAGTAGCGTTTATACTTGTCTTCTTTGACAATGGAAACATCTTTCAAACTCTTTTTGGTCATATATGCTACGCCTCCTTGGCCTCTTCGTTGCTTTGCATTTTTGG